>NC_024796.2:20044290-20772424 GCF_000309985.2 Brassica rapa
ACACGTATAATCCTCGAAATAAACTGCGAGACGTCGCAAAAGTTAAAATTCGAGGACAATGCTAACAAATTGTCCGAACGCGACCACCAAAACCTTACACCCCGTTCGTCGATTGGCCCCGACGAACACGCCAGCCGTCTTAAACAAACGCAATTCGATCACTCTCTTTTGATCTTTTAAACGTCCAGCACGAGGACAAAGCGCGCTACAACAAAAATCCGAAATTTTGGTTTAGCACTTCCAGTTGATTCTGAGAAGATGCTCGATTCGTACCATACAAGTCATATAAGCCGAGAGAACATATCGCGGACTTTAAATCGGTGCGATCAGGAAGAAATCGCAACAAAAGGAGAAAAACGATAGCCGGCTAGTCACCGCACAAACCTTAACCGAAAGTAAACCTAGGTCTTGCCCTAAACCAACGCTCTGGTCTCAAACATCTCAAGGCATGATATCTAAAAGATACGAGATCCTAAACCATGTCTCTCCGTTCGTATCTCAATGTTCTCGAAAATCGTAAGATGAGTAAATTTTTACGAAAATCACGAACGAACCAACAGATTGAACGTCTAATCAGAACTAAAATACGAGACGACAACTCGTATTTACTTCAACCCTACTCAGGAAAACTCGAAACAAACATTCATCATATAAATAAACCGCGTAAAGCGGCAAGGGATTCGAAGCCACCAACGGCCAGTCCCGGTAAATACAAATACGGCCATCTAGCCTAAAGCTAAATTCAAAAGGCCACACTCGGCGAAAACAGATAAAAGGTACTAATCCATCCCTCATAATCCAAAGTCAAAGTCCCCGGACAACGAAGCACCAAACGCATCCGCGGGACGATCCACTTCCTCGCCACCATCGGGAACCCGGTCGAAACCTCCTCGGTATCAGGGGAAACCGGGATAGAATCCCAGAACCCTTGAATCCGCTCGTCGATCGGAGGGATAAGCGCCTCAGCATGGGCACGTTCATTCATCCACTCTTCATCAAGCTCATTTCCTCTTCGAACACATAGTCATCGGCTCGCGTCCTCCAAAGACTTCCGACCAAACCGCGGCACTCACGAAAGTCACCCACCGAGGAAAAGGCATTCTTGAGGTTCCCATACTCAACCTGGAATTGAGAGGCACGACCTTCATCACCTCGACGATTTCCCTTTTGCCTTTCCTTTCCGCTTTGCGGATGGCGCCCGCGCATGATCACGAGTAAGTTGCGCCTCTCGCTCCAACATCTCGCCTTGCACGCGAGCGAGATCCCGCTCCGCTTTCTCCGCTTTGAAGCGGTAGACCATGGCTTCTCTATGCCCCCTCAATGGCCGAGCCCAGCAAGCTCAGGCCCTGCAAAATAGATTGACATGTTATAAATATATATACAAAGGACAATCACCAAAAATTCTCAAAAAAACTAACCCCATTGATGATGCGAGATCCTTCCGCAATGACTCTCGGCCTCGCCGATTCTTTCGTAGGAGGAGGAGCATCGAAACCCGGAGGCAGTCCAGCAAAGAAATCATCGAAATCCGGAATAGGGGCCTCCCTCGAACCGCTCCCATCCCCGTAAGCAAGGTTCGGATCCCATCCTGGAAGCATAGAGTCATCCATCGAAAACTCTATGTCGCCAAGATCGACATCTTTTCCCTTCCAAGAGCTCGACTCCGGCACAGCTGTTGGAGCGCTCGACGGGATTCTGGTCGTCGGTTCGGAGTCGCTTCCCGTGTCCGTAGCCAAAGCAGGACCGGGTTGCACGAATCTTAGTGCCTTTCGAACCCTCTTCGGCGTAAAAGAAGTCCAGAAAGAAGGGACCATTCCTGAGAAGATCCCTCACCGCAATGATGTCCTCACGGGAACGGAGCAAAGGGTTGATGAAGGGACGATCATTCGGCAACCTCTGGAACAGTGGAATGCAACTCTCTTCGACGGATGCAGCGTCTATACGAACGAGAAAAATAACTTCTTCCACGAGTTGAAGTTCGAAATGAACTTCTTAACCACTGACATAAATTTCCGAGGGACCAACCTATGCTTATCCGTATCTGTGATAGTTGAAGCTCAAAAGCGCTTCATAATGATCGACGGAAAGGGAAAGGCCATGCTCGTAGCTTAGGGATCAGGATCCCGATAAGATGCTGAATGGCAAGGGAGTCAACTGACTTATCGCAACTTCGAAACGATCCAACACTCGACGAGAATTTCGGGTATGGGGAACCATAGGCGACAACGCACTACGAACGCCTCATAGCAAGTAAAATAACCCTCCGGGGAACTGTTAGCACATTCCCCGCAGCGGGGAACCCGGAACTCCACAGCATCCGGGATATGGTAGAAACGATCGCATCATCGCGAGAAACTCGTTGGTACTGCTTGCATCCTCTTCTCGACTCCACGATGGATCAAGACCGGAATGACTTCTCCTTGGGAGGGGTCAACGAGCCATAATGAACAACCCACCATGCCTCGTTCTCGGCAGGATGTACCGAGTGAGGCACGAACTCCATCTTCGGAACGATGAGCTCTTCATAAGCACTCGCGGACGAAGACCCTTTTTCGCAACATTTTTCTTGCTCGACATCTTTACACTTCTCTTGAGAAAATAGAGAAAAGAGTGGAGAGAAAAGAAAGTTTTTCTTAAGAGAGATCTTACACAAGAAAGTGAAAAAATTGTGAAACAAGTTACCTCCCTTCTTATAGGCATGAGGATTTACTATTCAAGCTCAAACTTTCGGATATTAATTCCATCCATCACGCCTAACTTGCCCAAACAATGCCTAACCGCATGCTAGGATCCTACGGTGCATGATCCTAACGGGCTGGGGGGCTAACTGTTAGGGTCAAAAAAGGTTACGACGGAATTACCACCCGAAAATCCTCGGAGATCGTATTCCGAAAGAGATAGTAAAAGGAGAGATGTAATTTTCGTAAAAATAACCAATACTAAGTTTTTACGAAGAAGTATCCTTTGGGATTCAAACCGAACAAACCAAGCTCGGTCACCGCGCAATACACGCCGTCCCGATCGCTATGCAGCAACCAAACCTGAGCCAAGCTCGGTCGCTACGTAGCGACCGAGCGATCGTCCCACTCGGTCGCTACGTAGCGACCGAGCTCAAGCCAAAGCTCGGTCGCTACGTAGCGACCGAGCTCGAGCCAAGCTCGGTCGCTACGTAGCGACCGAGCTCGAGCCAAAGCTCGGTCGCTATGTAACGACCGAGCGATCGTCCCGCTCAGTCGCAATGTAGGGACCGAGCTCGAGCCAAAGCCCGGTCGCTACGTAGCGACCGAGCTCGAGCCAAAGCTCGGTCGCTACGTAGCGACCGAGCACGTCCCGTTCGGTTGCTACGTAGCGACCGAGCGATCGTCCGCGCTCGGTCGCTACGTAGCGACTGAGCCCGAGCCAAAGCTCGGTCGCTACGTAGCAACCGAGCGATCGTCCCGCTCGGTCGCTACGTAGCGACCGAGCTCGAGCCAAAGCTCGGTCGCTACGTAGCGACCGAGCGATCGTCCCGCTCGGTCGCAACGTAGCGACCGAGCTCGAGCCAAAGCTCAGTCGCTACGTAGCGACCGAGCGACTCGTCCCGCTCGGTCGCTACGAAGCAACCGGCCTCGAGCCAAAGTTCGGGGTCGCTGTGTAAGCGATTGAACCTTTCCGAACATCGATACGACACCAGTTCTTGCATTCTCGTCAAACCTTCGAATGCTATCTCCCGAAGACCGTAGCAAGCTTAGTCCATGTTTCCCGTTATTCTAATTCATCGATCAAACTTCGCGGATTAGAAACCGCGGAAAACTCGTAGTAAACGTGTCGAGTCGGAAGACGGCCCTAAGGGACCTAAAACACGACTCGAGGCCCATCCTACGATTTTCCTAACCAAAAGCCCGTAAACCACAGCATGGTTTACGCTTGGCCCACAAGGAAGGATAAATGTCAAGTTTCCGCGGATAAATACGGAAGTTTTGAAGATAATGGTGAAGATCGGGAAAAATAGAATATCTCCATTTTTATGCTATGACGGCTTAAGGGCAGAAGAGTAAAAGCGTAAACCGACCTTGGAGCTAGTATATAAGGAGTCCTAGGCGAGGAGCAAGAGAAAGAACTTTTTCAGAGCAAACTTAGCACTTAGAGCAATTTAGGCAATTTTTCCGTTTTTTGTTATTTCGAGCTGCGACTCAATTAGGTTTAGCCGTCTTAGGGTTGCTAGAACTAGGAATCTCGCCGACAGCTCTCGAGCCCAGGCTTATACCTTGTTGTAAACGCTCATACGCAGATTCGGAATAAGATCTTCTTTGCTCTCTTTTTCGAGTTCTTATTCTTTATCGTTGTTATTCTCGTGTTCTGATTGCTTGACGTGTGGTAATTAGCAGATATCCGGGTCCTCTGGGAAATTAGGGTTTTCCTAGTTTCCTTATTTAAACAGAAATCGACGTGTGTGAATTTCGGTTCCCACAATCGCGATGAAATCCCTAATTTTAACCCGCTCTAGCGTTTTGAAAGGAAGTCATAAAAAAAAAGAAGTTTTCGGATATCGTCTCCTCTCGACTATCTTCTACGGTTCTATTTTCATAATAGGTAACTTGAATTTGGTTTGTTGAAGAACTCAGTCTGGTTGGTTTGTTAATGTCGTTGATTTGCAGGTTTTAAAAAAATGGTTTAACACAAAGAAACTAAAGGGAGAGAAACCCCTACTACTGAGGAAGAGGATAGAGATACGAACTTGGTCGCTGCGATTGATAACATAAACCCGATGGATTCGGTTGAAGAAGAAGAAGAAGAAGACAAGAACTATGGAGACACGAGTGTTAGTGATTCTATCTCTCTCTGTATAACTAGGATGAATATTTCGTTTTCTTATTGGAATAAATGGTAGTGATTAATGTTTAGTGAGTAATTGGTCTAAAACAAGTCTGATTTGTATCCTTCTTCCCACTGTATGATTGTTGCATGATTTCTGCACTCCGCTCATAGCTTAGAGATCTCATTAATTGAATTGGGAGAACTAGTTAATGCTGAGGAAGAATAAATGGGAGGGTGGATTAAGGCGTTGAAGGCGTTAGACATGAGAGTCGCTGCAATAGAACCTTATGTTGAGAAAGTCGGTGAAGACTCACCTCAGGATGTGAAAGAGAAGGAGAAAAAAAGTAAAGGGGATTAAAAGGACAGTGCACACACTTGATGACAACCTGAACAAGACAATGAGTAGGTCTAAGAACAAAAATGAGATCTTTGTACCTGGTTGTAAACTTGCTATTGTTGGTTGTTGAAAATATGGTGAAAATGTCTTAAGTACTGCTATATCTAATTGTTGTTTTATGTTTAAACTTATGTTGGTTGTTTTTGGTTGATGTATAACTAACTCTGTTGTTTCTTATTTGAAGGTGTAGTACTAGTAAAACATAACAACCTAGCGAACAAAAACACATAGCAATATATAAGTTTAGAACAAAGAGATAAACACGAGAGCACCACAAATTTCATAACATTTTAGGGAATCTAACACAAGAAATTAAGGAGAACCCTTTACTAATTTCTTGAGCTCTTCGATCTCCTCACTCATTTGTTGAATCTTTAATTGCAGCTTCAAGCGGGTCTTGACGTCGTCACGAGCGTCTTTCTTCAGATCATTCACCTCATTTTTGAGTGCTTGAAGACATCAATGCGAAAGTGCGAGCCGTCATCCTGAAGGTGCAAGGGTAATTTTGAAAGTCAACAAATAAACAAGAGAAACAACCATATATTCATATACCGCACATCATTCTAACTTCGAACACTTTGCATACATAGTACCGCCTTCCTTGCTCGCCTGTTTCCACTACGATAGATTGACCACAAGCACACTTGTTTGGTATGCCATGGTTTGCGTCCGCCACTGCATAGAGCCAATCACATTCTCTTTTGTGTTTCTTCATCTGGCCGTAGTAACGATCCGTTATTTTTTGACGAGAGAGAGAGAGAGAGAGAGAGAGAGAGAGAGAGAGAGAGAGAGAGAGAGAGAGAGAGAGAGAGAGAGAGAGAGAGAGAGAGAGAGAGAGAGAGAGAGAGAGAGAGAGAGAGAGAGAGAGAGAGAGAGAGAGAGAGAGAGAGAGAGAGAGAGAGAGAGAGAGAGAGAGAGAGAGAGAGAGAGAGAGAGAGAGAGAGAGAGAGAGAGATGTTAGGAGTTTTCAAGGCTCCTAGACACAAATGATGTAGTATAAAAGATTGTCGAACCAATTCTAAGGGATTTCAAAGTACTGAGAATGCAAGTACTCACTTAATTTAAGTGCAACCGATGATTTTAAAAGGTTTCTAAAATAATGATTAATGCTAATGAATGAAGTTTCAGAACAATAAATGAAATGACTTTCTTTCTAAGGGAAAAGAGAACTCATGGGTATAGGGATTAGACCTTGGGTGATCAAGTTTCGAACTAAGGATGGCAAACGATCAATCAAACTATCAACCTTAAGCTTAGACACAATTCTAAACAAGCTCTATGTCTAGATGAATGCTCATTTACTAACACATTTCAGACATCAAATGTCTTTGGTTGAATAATATGAAAACAATCATTACTAACAAGTCTAATGGCTATCTTAGCACCTCTAACAACAAATGTTTTTGGCAAAATATGCTAAAAGCTAGAAGAGTTGTCTCATGCATTTCATCGAACACCTTTTGGGTGGGAAATGCCTAAGGATCAACTTTTGAGAGGCCAACTCAGAAGATTCATTATGAATACTCTACTAGCAAAGAATAAGAATGATCTACACTAAAACATCCTAGCTCTAACCTAATCACCCTAAATCTCCCTAACCCATGAATTCAAAAGGTGATTACTCACTAATCTCCATGATTCCTCTTAAACCCATATTGGATTTCAGATTAATCATGTAGAGAAACACAGAAAATAGATATGAAAACAACAGGATTGCAATAATAAAATGATCAATTGATTCAAGAGATGAACTTTCCAAGAGGTTTTTGGTGGTTTCTTTTTGATAAAAGATAATCTGCCTCTGATGGCATACAAAAGATACTTAAACATAGGTTCAGGAAGTGTAAAACGTGCATAATAAAATGACCAAAAGGCCCTTGATAAATCATAAGTTCGAGCAAATAGGAGACGCGCAGCGACCTCGGGACGTCCCTCCGACAAGTCGCTCCAGGCTTCGGGAGCGACCTAAGATGGTCGCTCTGAGAGGTCGATCCGGCTCCATTTTGTGTCGTCAGACGATAGAAAAGCGAGCGACCTTGGAGTGTCGCTCTGGCCAAGTGGCTCTGAGAGGGGTGTCACAGCGACTTCACGGTGTCGCTCCGGTGAGTCGCTCCCATGCACTGCTCGTCCAAGGATCACCTTAAACACTTCTTTTGAGCTCCAAATGCACCCAAATGTCTCCAAGAACTCCATGTGGTACTCCAATACCTGATAAAGACTCATGTATGCAAAATGCAACCTAAACATGGCTAAATCCTAGTCTATATGATCAAAATGCACATGGATGAGTGGATAAAACAATGGAAATATGCAAGATATCAACTCCCCCGAATTTGTTCTTTTACTTGTCCACAAGTGAAACTTTCTAGAACTCATAGGGAGAGAGGTTTGAAGGTGGGAGCTCATAGCCAAAAGAAACACAACTAGCACTCAATTCAACATCTAATCTAACATGAGCACACTCTCTTATTACACTCTAGCTTCTCTAGGCCTATCTCAACTCTTCTTGCTCTTACACTCATCATCAAGCATCCACACATTCAAATCAACCAACTCTCACATTCATTAAGCATAAAACATCAGGTGAATTCTTGCAAATGGTCAGTTGGTCCAAGTCATTTGGTTGGGTAAGCGAAGGCTTTTATTCAAGTGAGTCAAGAGGTTCAAAATATATGATCTTTAAGGTGGTTTACTCTCGAAACAAGTAGCCTTGACATTGCACATAATATATCTAAGAAAGAGATCAACTCATGCATACAATGCTCAATCTCCATTGTTCTACCCTTTTCCCAGACATACAATTACACAATCATTCCCAAATGTCAAACCCAACTCACATCTCTCACCAAAAGATCCTAAGAACTTTAACTCCTTCTCTTTGAAATCTACAAGGGATTTTCCACAACCTCAAAACATTTATTAACTCCTAACAATTTTTGCTAGCCCCCTTTTTCTTTCTTTTCTCTTTTTTTTTTTCTTTTTTCGTTTTTTCCTTTTTTTTTTAGGTGGGGGCCAAGACTTTACATAACTTGAGCTAGAGGTTTTTCTACTTATCCCAATAAGACAATTCACTTAAACACAAAGAGTCATTTATTTTCCTTTTTCATTGCTCCCAAATCATAATCACAACACTCACCCCCCACCTATAGCTAGACAATAGAGTGCCCAATCTAGCAAGAATGAAGATCAAACATTGTCGTTTCCGATACTCTTAATATTATGTGCTTGTAAGACTTTCCGAAGAAGGCCTCACTCATCAATCAATGAAGGCTTAAAAGGAGGAAGGGATTTTGGGGAGAGGTCTACCACTAGAGATTGTCAAAAAGATTGGCATAAAGGATGCGACAACTCAAGTGTGTATATCCATGATTCAGTACACAAGGGACCATGAGAAAGATGCATTAAGTTTGTTCAGTTCAAATAAGGGTGTAGTTGGCTTTAAAGACTGAGTTTCAGCAATCAACAAGTTTCAGGAAGAGTTTTCAAGGCTCGAAGCATACAAGTCTTTTTGAGAGGTGCATAAGCTACTCAGGTGCAAAGTAGTGTTTTTTACAAGGCATTTAAAATCATTGCTCCCAATGCAAGTGAATGCAACCTATATGCTCTAGACTCTCCTAAAAATGTAAGTGATGTATTCTATATGATTTTGATTTTTTTTTTATGCAAGAAATGTATGTATGCGAGACTCAAATGCAAAATCATCAAAGCAAACATGATCAAATACTTGGTACCTCCCCCAAACTTAAGTGACACAATCTCTGTGTTATCAAGTAGAGAGAGATACCCTGTTGGGGTCAAAAACAGTTATGACGGAATTACCACCCGAAAATCCTCGGAGATCGTATTTCCGAAAGAGATAGTAAAAGGAAAGATGTAATTTTCGTAAAAATAACCAATACGAAGTTTTTACGAAGAAGTATCCTTTGAGATTCAAACCGAACAAACCAAGCTCGGTCACCGCGCATACACACCGTCCGGTCGCTATGCAGCAACCAAACACGAGCCAAGCTCGGTCGCTACGTAGCGACCGAGCGTCCGTCTCGCTCGGTCGCTACGTAGCGACCGAGCGATCGTCCCGCTCGGTCGCTACGTAGCGACCAAGCGATCGTCCCCTCGGTCGCTACGTAGCGACCGAGCTCAAGCCAAAGCTCGGTCGCTACGTAGCGACCAAGCGCTCATCCCGCTCGGTCGCTACGAGCGACCGGGCTCGAGCCAAAGTTCGGTCGCTGTGTAGCGATTGAACCTTTCCGAACATCGATATGACACCAATCCTTGCATTCTCGGCAAACCTTCGAATGCTATCTCCCGAAGACCGTAGCAAGCTCAGTCCATGTTTCCCGCTATTCTAATTCATCGATCAAACTTCGCGGATTAGAAACCGCGGAAAATTCGTAGTAAACGTGTCGAGTCGGAAGACGGCCCAAAGGGACCTAAAACACGACTCGAGGCCCATCCTACGATTTCCTAACCAAAAGCCCGTAAACCACAGCATGGTTTACGCTTGGCCCACAAGGAAGGATAAATGTCAAGTTTCCGCGGATAAATACGGAAGTTTTGAAGATAATTGTGAAGATCGGGAAAAATGGAATATCTCCATTTTTATGCTATGACGGCTTAAGGGCAGAAGAGTAAAAGCGTAAACCGACCTTGGAGCTAGTATATAAGGAGTCCTAGGCGAGGAGCATGGGAGAGAACTTTTTCAGAGCAAACTTAGCACTTAGAGCAATTTAGGCAATTTTCCGTTTTTGTTATTTCGAGCTGCGACTCAATTAGGTTTAGCCGTCTTAGGTTACTAGAACTAGGAATCTCGCCGACAGCTCTCGAGCCCAGGCTTATACCTTGTTGTAAACGCTCATACGCAAATTCGGAATAAGATCTTCTTTGCTCTCTTTTTCGATTTCTTATACTTTATCGTTGTTATTCTCGTGTTCTGATTGCTTGACGTGTGGTAATTAGCAGATATCCGGGTCCTCTGGGAAATTAGGGTTTTCCTAGTTTCCTTATTTAAACGGAAATCGACAGTGCAAATTTCGGTTCCCACAGTTTGGCGCTAGAAGGAGGGGGGGGGTACGGATCAATCTAACCCGCAAAAGCCACATCACTCTCAATCAGACATGTCAACTAACGACGGATAACGTGCAAACTCCTCTTAACGGAGGCAGCGGCACCGATCTCCACACTCCAGTAGCGGACGTATCCGCGGCCAACGCACAAGCCAACGCCGCGACGCTCGAGGAGTTTAAAAAGATGTTCGCCACCTATGAGAAAAGGTCGGAAGAACAGGATAAGCTCGTGAATACCTTGACCAAACAGGTTGAAACCTTAACGGCAAGGACCCAAGCAATCCGTCCCCGCGGAACCACCAAAATCCGCGGGAAGAGGCTCGACTTCGCCACCCCACTCGATAGAACAGGAGTCGCGCGGGAACGACCTTCCGGTCAAAACCCTAGCGAGAAATCTCCCATCGAAAAGGGGAACTCTGAAAATCTTCCGCCCCCTGCAAAGGACTCGGAGGATAACGAAGCCGAACACATTGACCTGGATCCTAGCGATGTCTCCAACGACACCGACGAGGATGTCGACAGACATCCAAGAAGGACCAGGAGCCGATCTGCTCGGGAAGGCTACCCGTTCGAAAAACCAATGACGGAAGAAGAAGAAATCGCCTATTGGAACGAACAGAGGAGCTGGCTGAAAGGCAAACCGAGCTCACTCGCAGTAAACACCGACAGGCTCGGAAATCTACTGACGAGACATCGGATATCCGCGATCTTCGTGACTACATCACCAAGACTGCGGCAGAAGTGAGAGCCGTAAAATTCAAATCCATCATGCTACTAGTGCTGCCCCCGAGATCGATCGACTGCTGGAAGGAGCTCGAAAGACCCCCTTTACCAGTCGCATTTCGGATATGAGGGTGTCCGATCCGGGAAAAATCAAAGTACCGAAGTACGATGGTACGGCCGACCCAAAAGCGCACCTTCAGGCTTTCCACATCGCGATGGGAAGAGCAAGACTGAAGGACGGCGAAAAGGATGCCGGCTATTGCCGCCTGTTCGTCGAAAATCTTGAAGGAGCAGCGCTCGAATGGTTCGCACGCCTTCGTCGCAACACCATCGGGAGTTTCCGACAGCTCGCATCGGAATTTCTCAAACAGTACTCTGTATTCATAGACAGAGAAACTTCCGATGTTGATCTCTGGAGTCTCTCCTAGAGGGAAGACGAACCCCTCTGCGAGTTTATCAGTCGGTTCAAGCTGATAATGTCCAGGGTCAGCGGGATAAGCGACAAAGTGGCCATCGACGCGCTGAGAAAGACGCTCTGGTACAAGTCGAAATTCAGAAAGTGGATAACTCTCGACAAACCGCGAACGATCCAGGACGCCCTCCACAAAGCGACGGACTACATCTTAGTAGAGGAAGAAACTAAAGTCTTATCGCAAAAACATAAGGCGGCAAGACCATCCTCGAAAGACGTGGATCCGAAAGGGAAAAAGAAGAACTCTCGTAACGACAAGTACGTCCATCACGAGGGGGAAGATCTCTAGGGGCGCATAACTATGCGATCAATTCGGATCAGGGCCGGACCACGGGCAACACATGGACTCGCAATCAAGGGTATGACGAAAACACCTTCTGCGAGTTCCACCAATCCCGAGGACACTCCACGACCAACTGCAAAGTCTTGGGAGCAAGACTGGCCGCGAAGCTACTCGCTGGAGAGCTCTCGGAAGTAACTAGCGTCAAGGATCTCATCCTCGATTCTGATCGCCCTCCAAAGACGGACAGAAATCCGCCCGCTGAAAAATCCCCTCAACGAAACCAACCTGGGGATAAACGCGGTAGGAGGCCGGACGACAAGGGAAACGATAACAATCGTCGCAGAGTCAATATGATCATCGGAGGATCACAATACTGCGGCGATACCGTGTCGGCCATCAAGGCTTACCAACGGAAGGCAGAGTCGAGTGCAAATTGGCCTACATGGTCTCCTCCCGAGATGGCCAAAATTGCTCGATCACCTTCACAAAGGAAGAAGGCCGGCGGCATCGATCAACCTCACTGCGACCCACTCGTCATAGATCTCGTCATACGAGACTTAGAAGTCGGAAGGGTACTCGTCGACACGGGAAGCACGGTCAACGTAATCTTTCGCGACACTCTCAAGCGGATGAGCATCAAACTCGGAGAAGTAATTCCGACGCCAAAACCACTCACGGGTTTTTCAGGCGAAGTATCGATGACTTTCGGATCGATCCAATTGCCAGTCATGGCCAAGGAGATCACGAAAATGTCGAGTTCGCGGTAGTCGATCATCCCGCTATCTACAACGTGATCATGGGAACCCCATGGCTCAACGCCATGCAGGCAGTTCCGTCAACCTACCACCTGGGTCTCAAATTCCCAACGCCAAGCGGAGTCGCGAATATCTGGGGATGCCAAAAACAGTCGCGACTATGCTTCCTCGTAGAACACAAGTTAAGGCAAATCACGACTTCTGCAGCTGTAAACGGCAAGCGCACGAAGATAGACCGATCTTCGGCCAAAAGCGCCCCAGGAAAAGACAAATTAAAATCGTCTACCGACGCAAACGCATCGGACGTCGAAGCTCGACACAAGTCCAAAGCCCACGCTACAACTCAACCCGAACATCCAGAAAATAGCGTTGACCCAGCCACGATCGACACGGTCAAGGCGGACATCGCGACATCTACCGCCGAGTAAGAACACTCGCGGCATGAAACAGAACTACGAGATGGCTTGATCCTCGAAAGGGGTACGTAGGCAGCTCGTCAAAAGACGAGTTCAGCTATCCCCCTCTCTAAAAAGGGGGGGGGGAGTGGGTGCGTATACTCGTATACTCCCACTTAGAAAAATCTTCATTATTGTAATCGAGTTTTTAGAAACTTCAAAAACTTTTACAATATACGTTGTCCTTTTTATCGAAAACGCTTACGCTTCAGTAAAACACAAAAGAAACTTTCAGGACACGCCTGTAAACATTAAGACATCCGGTTTACGCTTGTCTGCGGCCTCATCCGGCCCAAAAATCGTAAAAATTATCATCTTTCAAACACACAAATATACACGTATAATCCTCGAAATAACTGCGAGACGTCGCAAAAGTTAAAATTCAAGGATAATACTAACAAATTGTCCGAACGCGACCACAAAAACCTTACACCCCGTTCGTCGATTGGCCCCGACGAACACGCCAGCCGTCTTAAACAAACGCAATTCGATCACTCTTTGGATCTTTAAAAACGTCCAGCACAAGTACAAAAGCGCGCTACAACAAAAATCCAAAATTTTGGTTTAGCACTTCCAGTTGATTCTGAGAAGATGCTCGATTCGTACCATACAAGTCATATAAGCCGAGAACATATCGCGGACTTTAAATCGGTGCGAATCAGGAAGAAATCACAACAGGAAAAACGATAGCCGGCTAGTCACCGCACAAACCTTAACCGAAAGTAAACCTAGGTCTTGCCCTAAACCCAACGCTCTGGTCTCAAACATCTCAAGGCATGATATCTAAAAGATACGAGATCCTAAACCATGTCTCTCCGTTCGTACCTCAATGTTCTCGAAAATCGTAAAATAGGTAATTTTTACGAGAATCACGAACGAACTAACAGGTCGAACGTCTAATCATAACTAAATACGAGACGACAACTCGTATTTACTTCGACCCTATTCAGGAAAACTCGAAACGAAACATTCGTCATATAAATAAACCGCGTAAGGCGGCAAGGGATTCAAAGCCACCAAAGGCCAGTCCCGGTAAATACAAATACGGCCATCTAGGCCTAAGCAAAATCCAAATTCAAAAGGCCACACTGGGCCGAAAACAGATAAAACGATAACTACTCCCCCGCTCATAATCCAAAGTCAAAGTCCCCGGACAACGAAGCACCGAACGCATCCGCGGGACGATCCACTTCCTCGCCACCATCGGGAAACCCGGTCGAAACCTCCTCGGTATCAGGGGAAACCGGGATGGAATCCAGAACCCTTGAATCCGCTCGTCGATCGGAGGGATAAGCGCCTCAGCGTGGGCACGTTCATTCATCCCACTCTTCATCAAGCTCATTTCTTCCTCAAACACGTAGTCATCGGCTCGCGTCCTCCAAAGACTTCCGACCGAACCGCGGCACTCACGGAAATCACCCACCGAAGTAAAGGCGTTCTTGAGGTTTCCATACTCAACCTGGAATTGAGAGGCACGAGTCTTCATCACCTCAACGATTTCTCTTTTGCCTTTCCTTTCCGCCTTACGGACAGCCCGCGCATGATCACGAGTAAGTTGCGCTTCTCGCTCCAAGATCTCGCCTTGCACGCGAGCGAGATATCGTTCCGCTTTCTCCGCTTTCAAACGATAGATCATAGCCTCCCTATGACTCGCTTCAATGGCCGATCCAAGCAAGTTAAGGCCCTGCGAAATCAATTAACGCATTGTAAGCAGAAAAGGAAAAACCTAGGCAATCACGAATATTTTCGAAAAAATCATACCCCGTTGATGATTCGGGACCCTTCCGCGACGATTTTCGGCCTCGCCGACTTCTCGCAGGGGAGGAGCATCAAAACCCGGTGGTAGACCGGCAAAGAAATCATCGAAGTCCGGGATAGGGGCCTCGCTCGAGCCATTGTCATCGCCATAAGCTAGGTTCGGATCCCATCCTGGAAGCATAGAGTCATCCATCGAAAATTCTATATCGCCAAGGTCGATATCTTTTCCCTTCCAAGAGCTCGACTCCGGCACGGCTGGTGGGCTACAGCGGGACTCTGGTCATCAGGTTCAGAGTCACTTCCCGTGTCTGCAACCGAGGCAGGACCAGGGTGCACGAACCTCAGTGCCCTCCAAACCTTCTTCGGCGTAAAGGAAGTCCAAAAGAAGGGACCATTCCTGAGAAGATCCCTCACCTCAATAGTGTCCTCAGGGAACGAAGCAAGAGGATTGATGAAAGGACGATCGTTCGGTAACCTCCGGAACAGTGGAATGCAACTCTCTTCGACAGACGCAGCGTCTAAACGGACAAAGAAGAAAAACTTCTTCCACGAGTTGAAGTTCGAAATGAACTTCTTAACCACTGACATAAATTTCCGAGAGACCAACCTATGCTTATCCGTATCCGTGACAAGTTGAAGCCTCAAAAGCGCTTCATAATGATCGACGGAAAGGGAAAGGCCATGCTCGTAGCTTAGTATCAGGATCCCAATAAGATGCTGAATGGCAAGGGGAATCAACTGAATTATTGCAACTTCGAAACGATCCAACACTCGGACGAGAATTTTGGGTGTTGGGAACCATAGGCGACAACGCACTACGAACGCCTCATAGCAAGTAAAGTAACCCTCTGGGGGGCTGTTAGCACATTTCCCGCGGCGGGGAACCCGGAACTCCACAGCATCCGGGATATGGTAGAACGATCGCATGATCGCGAGAAACTCGTCGGTACTCCTGCTTGCATCCCCTTTCTCGACTCCACGATGGATAAGGACCGGGAACGACTTTTCCTTGGGAGGGGTCAACGAGCCATAATGAGCAACCCACCATGCCTCGTTCTCGGCAGGATGTACCGAGTGAGGCACGAACTCCATCTTTGGAACGATGAGCTCTGCATAAGCACTCGCGGACGAAGACCCTTTTTCGCAATCTTTTTCTTGCTCGACATCTTTACACTTCTCTTGAGAAAATAGAGGAAAAGGGTGGAGAGAAAGATAGAAAGTTTTTCTTAAGAAAGATCTTAGAGAAAGACTAGAAAATGAAAAAATTATGGAACAAGTTACCTCCCTTCTTATAGGCCTGAGGATTTACTATTCAAGCTCGGACTTTCGGATATTAATTTCATCCATCACGCCTAACTTGCCAAACATGCCTAACCGCACGCTAGGATCCTACGATGCATGATCCTAACGGGCTGGGGGGCTAACTGTTGGGGTCAAAAACGGTTATGACGGAATTACCACCCGAAAATCCTCGGAGATCGTATTTCCGAAAGTGATAGTAAAAGGAAAGACGTAATTTTCGTAAAAAATAACCAATACAAAGTTTTTACGAAGAAGTATCCTTTGAGATTAAAACCGAACAAACCAAGCTCGGTCACCGCCCATACACACCGTCTGGTCGCTATGCAGCAACCAAACCTGAGCCAAGCTCGGTCGCTACGTAGCGACCGAGCGATCGTCCCGCTCGGTCGCTACGTAGCGACAGAGCTCGAGCCAAATCTCGGTCGCTACGTAGCGACCGAGCGATCATCCCGCTCGGTCGCTACGTAGCGACCGAGCTCGAGCCAAAGCTCGGTCGCTACGTAGCGACCAAGCGATCGTCCCGCTCGGTCGTTACGTAGCGACCGAGCTCGGCCAAGCTCGGTCGCTACGTAGCGACCGAGCGATCGTCCCGCTCGGTCGCTACGTAGCGACCGAGCTCAAGCCAAAGCTTGGTCGCTACGTAGCGACCGAGCGCTCGTCCCGCTCGGTCGCTACAAAGCGACCGGGCTCTAGCCAAAGTCCGTTCGCTGTGTAGCGATTGAACCCTTCCGAACATCGATACGACACCAATCCTTGCATTCTTGTCAAACCTTCGAATGCTATCTCCCGAAGACCGTAGCAAGCTCAGTCCATATTTCCCGCTATTCTAATTCATCGATCAAACTTCGCGGATTAGAAACCGCGGAAAATTCGTAGTAAACGTGTCGAGTCGGAAGACGGCCCAAAGGGACCTAAAACACGACTCGAGGCCCATCCTACGATTTCCTAACCAAAAGCCCGTAAACCACAGCATGGTTTAAGCTTGGCCCACAAGGAAGGATAAATGTCAAGTTTCCGCGGATAAATACGGAAGTTTTGAAGATAATGGTGAAGATCGGGAAAAATGGAATATCTCCATTTTTATGCTATGATGGCTTAAGGGCAGAAGAGTAAAAGCGTAAACCGACCTTGGAGCTAGTATATAAGGAGTCCTAGGCGAGGAGCATGGGAGAGAAATTTTTCAGAGCAAACTTAGCACTTAGAGCAATTTAGGCAATTTTTCGTTTTTGTTATTTCGAGCTGCGACTCAATTAGGTTTAGCCGTTTTAGGGTTACTAGAACTAGGAATCTCGCTGACAGATCTCGAGCCCAGGCTTATACCTTGTTGTAAACACTCATACGCAAATTCGGAATAAGATCTTCTTTGCTCTCTTTTTCGATTTCTTATACTTTATCGTTGTTAATCTCGTGTTCTGATTGCTTGACGTGTGGTAATTAGTAGATATCCGGGTCCTCTGGGAAATTAGGGTTTTTCTAGTTTCCTTATTTAAACGGAAATCGACAGTGCAAATTTCGGTTCCCACATACCCAAAAGAAGACTAATATGCAAAAATGAAATGGTATATACAAGGGAAAGAAAGAAGTACCTTCTACGGATAGTGATATGCCCCAGCATCGTCGTCATCAGGTGGGAATGTGGTGTAGTAACCGCCTGATGCTGAGCCGTAGCCTCCATACCATGGTTGGCTCTCAACCTCGTCAATCTCGACCTCACTATCAGAAGAAGCGAGGGATGGGGACTTGTTTCCGGAGGTGGAGGGTTGAGTGGGTGGATTCCTCCACTTGCGCTGAAGCTGTGTAGCAGTGAGGGGGAAACCAAGAGCATCATGCTGTGGTGGAGGCTGGGGGACTGATATATTCGCGAAAGCGAAGTCTGCTGAGCTACATCCAGCTATTCCTCCCCTGGTTAAGACATCAGCTACTTTCTTCATGAACTTGGCTGAAGTCTTTGCCTGCTTCTTCACAGTCTTGCTAAGCTCCTTGCACTTATCCTTCAGCTTTTCTATCGTCCTGTCCTGTGCCTTGCTCCATCTCTGAAGGCGACCAATGTGCTCATGAGCATCACGAAGAGCCCCAGGCGGAAGAACTCCATCATGTGGCTTGAAGTAGTAGCGCGGAGGTCCATAGATAGGCTCAGATGTGTTTGTAGCAGGTTCGTCAGGTCTCGTAGGAACACTCCTTTTCCTTGGTGGAGCAATGGGACCGAGAGACCCGTGTTGTCCAAGAAAGTCTTCCTGGGATATGTTGAAGCTGACAGCTCCAGGTCTCTCTAAGCTCGTCAGGTTCTGGTTTGGAAGAACCACTTCGACCGGCTTGCCCTGCAAGTAATAGTGGTAGACGTAGTCCTTCCTATACATCCCACTGAAATAGGTGGTAATCCTCAAGTAGGTGCCATCAATGAACTTAGGCCCTGCTGCGTCCTTTCCCAAGGGAACATTCAGAAACTGGAGCAGTGGTGTGATCATAGAGGTGTACCACGCCCAGTCTCTGTAGTACTGGAGACGACTCACGAAGAAACTGACCATCCTGAAGGTAGCATAGATGTCGGTGCTGGGAAGGGGCAACACTCCGGAGGGGGGGGGGCGTAGGGACGGATAGCTGGGCAGAGCAGTCGCATGTCTTTCTCAGTGACATTACCAGCTTGCTTCTGTGGGTAGACTGCATGGACGAGCATCCTATGGAGGTAGCGTACTGACGGGTGCCGGATATGTGAGTTCTTGTCAGCCCCGGTAGAGTGTTTGTTTCCAGTGATCAACTTCCAAAGCTCGGTGAAGAGGTTTTCACACTTGGGAAGGGAGCGGTCTTCTAGGTCTTAGAACACCATGACTCTCCCAATGTCCTTGAAGTTCATGTTGTATTCTCTTCCATTGACCTTGAACCTGATTTTTCCTCATCCTTGCCTCACAGGTGCAGTCTCGTGATAAGTGACCACAAGGAAAGACAAGAACTGACAGAAGACATTCTTGTAGAGAGGGTAAGCCATGGTGAGGAGTTTTGGCATCTTCAAATATCCCAGCATCGCCTCAATATCAGACTCAAGACCCAATTCCTTCAGCAAATCAAGGTCGGCGAACCTGGTTGGAGTCCAAGTGACCCCATTCAGCAAGTGATCATACAGCTCTTTCACAGATGGAGTTTTCTTCCTGTCCATATCAACAGCAACCGCCTTCCCTTTGGACATCTTGGCTCTCTTTGTGGGAGCCTGCTCATCACCACTCTCAGTGTCGCTCTCCTCATGAGTGGGAACTGCTACACTTTTTCCTGCCCTCTTCTCTTGTTCTTGTGATTTCCTTGTAGCCAAGGTCTGCTGACGAAGAGTCCTCTGTGTCCCTGAGCCAATTGGCTCGGAGGTTAAGGCCTTTCCTCTTAGTGCAGACTCTTTTCTTTCAGCTTCTTGCCTCTCAGCTTCCAACTTTTATTTTGTTTTCTTAACCATTGTCACCTGAAAAATTCAAAACTTGAAAAGAGATAAGTAGGTGGAAGTAAAGAAGATCAAGACTTTGCAAGTGAAATTTGTAAGAGTGAACTCAACAAATGAACGAACAATTTAAGATCAAGTTCAACTCAATGCAACAATTTCACACATTTAGCACTAAAAGATCAAGTGAAAAGCAAGAATTACACTTCTCATTCTTTCAAACATCTAAACACACCTATTTCACCCACCAACACACTCAATTAAGGTCAAATTCGAAAAGCCCCAAATTCATGAACCCTAATTTTGTCAAAGTGCAAATTAAACTCAATTTCACCATTAATTCATCAATCCAACTCGATAGATAAGCTTTCCCTAGTCTATTTCACCACAATCTAGCAAGAAAATGACCAAATTTCGATTTTCAAATTCTAGGGTTCATGGACCTACGAATTTGAATTTAAAAACTCAATACCTTGCTTTGGATGAAAGAAAATGGTGAATGGGTGGTGAGGAATTGACTACAGGGGCAAAAGCTTGGATTTAGAAACAAGAACTAGGTGATTTGGTTGGATTTTGAGAGAGTTGTGGGAATTTTGGTGAGGAGGAGTTTGAGAGAGTATGAGTGAAAAATGAGAGGAGGGGAGAGATGAGGGAGATGAATTCGTGGGTTGTGGGTAGGTTTAGGGTCGTCAGGTTCGGTCTAGGGTGGTTAGGATCGGTTCACTTGAATTAAACCGGGGTTTAGAGTTAGAAAACTTACCTGGATCGGCTCGGGAGCGACCTCGGATAGTCGCTGTGGGACGTCGCTCCGACTAATTTTTGTGTGTTCCAAAACGTCACAAATGCGAGCGACTTCGAGGTGTCGCTGTGGTGACGTCGCTTTGGGCTGGAGCGACTTCGTGTTGTCGCTTTTGGAGGTCGCTCTGAGAGCGTTTTCGAGCACCAAACGTTAAAAACGCGAGCGACTTCGGGGTGTCGCTCTCGGGACCTCGCTATGGAGCTAGAGCGACTTCATGTGCTCGCTCTGTGAGGTCACTCCGAGAGTGATTTTCTTGATCCGATGCCAAAAACGCGAGCGACCGTGCGTTGTCGCTCCCGTTACGTCGCTCCCAGCTGGAGCGATCCTTCACACTCGCTGCTGATCCTCGCTCCCACGATCGATTTTCTGCTCAAACCGGATCGACCAGGCACCTGCACACAACTTCAAATCTCCAATTCTTTTTTTTTTTTTTAGAAATATGATGAAAATGAAAATACTAATGCAATATGTACAAGGATACGCATGGGACTTCCTCCCAAGTGAATAAATACATACAATAATAGTTAAATACTTTATATTCGTTATATATGGCAATTGTATCGAATATAGCCCATTAATTTACAACTCTCTTATGCCAATTAAAGGAGGTGTCTTGTCGAATACCTCTTCCATGCATGCATTGATAAGTCTACCAAACGTAACAGTTTTATGAGGATAGCTAATGCTATGATTTACACCAATTAGCAAGTTGATTTGACAAGAAGTAGAAGTAAAAAATGTATTTAATAAAGTTTAAAAATTAGTTTTCATCTCAATATACTAATTAATCGAATTTTGTGTGACCAACTAGTCCATATTTATGCTTTTATTTAGTTGGTTGGAGATATATACTGGAGCTATATTAACAGGTGAAATGACAACTTTTTAACAAGTATCCATTGTCTTATATAATGTTGGTGCTTTTATATGAAAATGTAAAAATGAAGTTAGTTGTAACTAATCCAGTAAAGAAAAAGCCACATAAAAACGAGAAGGCATGGCAAGGCCACATCCAGTATAAGGCAGTAGTGGAAAACAACTACCAATAATATCCGTTTTCTAGAACACTATTAAATGGTCAAAGAGAAAGTTCATGCTTTTTTAAAACAAATTTGAAAGTTGGGGATTTCAGTGACAATTTTCCCAATAATCTTCATCTATATTTAAACATGTTTTGTCTCTTTATATATCTTCATCAATATCCATCTCTAAAATATTAATTATCTTTGACCCGACCAAATTTTCTCCGTTACCAAACTTTCTTCATGGCCAATTCGAGGTTGCTTTCCCTACCAGATGAACTGCAAGAGAAAGTTCTCCAACACGTGGCTGCAGGATCCATCTCAGATCTTGCCGCTGTCAAATTGACCTGCGAACAACTTAAGGAGGTTTCGGAACGACCGTTAGTCTATGCAACCTTTAACCTAGTAAACATCAATTTCCCATTGTTGGCTCGGATGCCTGCAACGTTTTATGCGGAGTGTTATCGGCCCGGTAACCCGTATGCAATCTACTTAAATTTTGTGTTTCTTGCATATCTAATTATGTAATTATGACCTTTTAATAAAGAGCATCTTGTGTTTTTTTCAAATCATATTATGTAATGCTGTTTCTTATGGTTCCTTCAAAAATGAATTAGTGGATAGTGTTTCTTCATCCATCTGAAGAAATCATACAAACTACTCCGTAACTTTAATTGGTTTCAATTTCTTTGATATTTAGTTATAAAATACGAGATCAAAATTTTCATAGAATAAGTATTATAAGAATTTAAATGTTTGATGTTAGTTTGAGAATTTTAGGAATATTTTAGGATTAAAAATTATAAAACCCTTTAATTGAGGTAATAGTTTCACTTCAACAGTTAATGCTATGATTTACACCGCTTTGAAAGTTGATTTGACAAGAAGTAGAAGTAGGAGTAAAAAATGTATTTGATAAAGTTTAGTTCACTTGGTTGGAGTTATATAATGTTGGTTCTTTTATATGAAAATGTGAAAACGAAGGGAGTTGTAACATATATTATCAGAAAAAGCCACATAATACCGAGAAGGCATGGCAATGCCACAACCAGTTTACTGCAGTGGAGAACATATAGCAAGAATGTCTGTTTTCGAGAACACTAATATTATAAAAATTTAAATTTTTAATAATTTATAATATATGACATGCACTGCGACTTTTTAAATTGAAGCACTTTCAAATTTGGTTGACAAAATCATAAACTTTCCCATGGACCAATTATAGCACCAACTTACCTTAACATATCAAATTAATTTGACTGAACCAATTTTAAGACGTCGCCAGTTCGGTTAACATATAAATTAGACCGGTTAATTTACGTTTATAATCCCTGGAACCTAAACAACCTCGTTTTGTCAACCATAATTCCCTCAATTATGCAATCCTAATTCCTATTTCTCTCAACATCGAAAAACAGAAACTCACTTCAAAGCTTTGTCTCAATTTCATGATGAGTTCGGCTTCAGAAGTACAATATGGAGGAGGCGATCGTGGGTTCCCAATGAAGTGTGCCTGTGGATTACGTGTTGTATCTTTATTATCGAAGATAAAAGAGAATCCAAGAAGACCTTTCTACCGTTGTATAAGCAAAAAAGATGTAAGCTTCCTCCTAACTTGTTTTTGTTATTTAGATAGAAAGATATCTAACTGGGTCATGAATTAGGGGCATATGTGTAAGTGGATTGAAGATGCTGTATGTGAGGAGGTTGAAGATGCTATTCCAAAACTCGAAAACCTTGACATGGAGATTACTAAGACCAAAACGAGGTTGATGAGTTAAAGACTTTGATTGTAGATTTGAAGATAGATGTAGCAAGGAGCAAGATAGAAATCATGAATTGGAAAGCTTTGATGGCAGTGTGCCTTTACTGTGTTTTATGGATTTGTTGTTAGTAGAACATGGTAGATCCAAAATTATTTAAACATGGCAGATCCAATATTATTTAAACATGGCAGATCCAAAATTAAACATCACCAAACCATAACAGAACGAGGTCATTCAGGTTTAACATCGACAACCATAACACCAAATATTATAGAAGTATCAATCGAGAAACAAGATCATATCACTTCGTCTTTCTCAATTTTGTTGAGAATAACATGGCAGAAAACAAAGTCAGTATAAACAGACAATGGTAGACTAATCTCTTTAATGAACCATTTTTCTCTTGGAGATTCTATTTCGCCAGGCAAAGAAATATCATCAGATTCTTCCTCCTGCTCAATGAGAGCATAAGTACATTTGATACCAACACCGTTTCCCTGTGGATCAAACACAGTAGTATTTTCACCGACTCGTGTCCAGAGATTTCTAGATTATGGGCCGTTAGGTCTCCTGCAATAGCAATGCCATTCTGATTTTCTTGGATAGCTTGGAATAGAAGACAAAGTTAGATCAAGCAACAAAACCACAACATGCATGATTCAACATTATCTGACCGGGAAAATCAGGAGGAGGTATTAAGAAGATGTGGTCACACTCTTCAAGTATGATGACCACTTTCATTGGCTGTCCTAGAACTTTGTTTTTCATATAATAGTTTGCCATCATATCATCTGATGGGTGAAACCTGCAGCAGGCAGGGTAAAACTTAAGACAATTGGTTCGACCAAGACATCATCAATGGCCAAGACATCTCAAGAAACATATAGATAGGCATTGAGAGATAAGATCACTTCTTTAAGGTGTTGAAGAATTTGATGAATGGTTCGACTAGTTTAAGATCTGTTTTGACTTTATCATAAATCTTGGCACTGGTATGAAGTTTGTGTGTGATGTTGCATTCGTCAGTTTGGAGCTCTTCGAGATTATGTTTCTTGAACTCGGGCTCAGACTCGGAATCGTGTGCTATTGCTATCCTCTTAAATGGACGAACCTTTCAATTTTCTATATTCACAAAGGAGTAATAGAATTAAGAACAGTGGTTGAAAGAATTAAAAAAGCATAGGAATCCGAAACTTTGAAATCGATAAACCCTAATTTTAAAAACATCACAAGTACACGTACCGAGAGGAGGATTTGAGTCTAAATATTTCTTGTCCGCCGTGAGAGGAGGTTGTTGAGCTTGCTGTTCTGTGTAATAAAAAGAGTTAATGTCTGAGGAGGTTGTTGAGCTTGTTGTTCTACACTCCTCTCCAGTAAAATCTGATTTTCCAAAGAAATATTCGCTATTATGTGTCGTTTATTAAGGAAATAATAGTCATTTTACCAAAAATAAATAATAGTCATGAATAATTATAATGTATTTTTATTGAACCATTTTTTTGCTATTAACCACAACGGGTCCGACGTCATATGACAACCGCAAAATTACTTGTTTTGTGTGTTCTTAATTAGAATGACATTGAATTCCTTAATAATAGATAACTTTACTGTGAACTTAGGTCGGTTTATTAAAAATTAAATTGGTTATATCATGTGATTATAAACTTAAATTGTTTCAAAATTAAATCTTTTGAATTTATTTCTTAATCAATACAATAATCGTTAAATACTTTATATTCGTTATATAACTTTATTAATACAGTTATACATTATAATGACAAATGATTTAAAAACATAAATTGTTTGTTTCGAAAAAGAACATAAATTGTTTGTTTATTTATTTATGATATGTGGAATAATATTATCATATAATAGCCTTTAATTTCTACATTGGATTTGGAGGTGTTGAAAAGATTCAACATTGGATTACATCTTTATTTTTCATCATTGTAACATTCACCAATTGAAGGAGGTGTCATACATATTCATCATTGTAACGTCCACCAATTAAAGGAAGTGTCATATCGAAAGTCCTAATTCCTCCTCTGTGTGTTTGGGCATAATATTTTACAAAACATAATAGTCAAATTCGAAGAAATATTGTTCAATTCTACAAAATTTGAAGAAATGAAGAAAAAAATGAAGTACCAATGGCGTAAAAATGAAGCACCATTAGAGATGTTAACTTTTTAATTTACAAACTAATTCTTAACTTTATACAGCTAATGCTATGATTTATGGATCCTAATGTTGGGGTTATTACGTACTGTTATACCAAAATTTACACAATTATACATAGCAAGACAAAAGCTGGGTGACGGCAGCGGATTTAAAATGTTCAGTTCTTCATTTTTTGGAATTAATTATTTTATAATTAATTATTAATAATACCTTATCCTTTTTCAAATTTACCAATTTTACCTATCTTTTTTGTTTTAACATTAATGTGACCCAATTACTATTTATTACGAATTAATAATAATTATATAATACAATTATTACACGTAATATAAATAAATAAACAAAAGATTTTATAAAAACCACTAAATACATATATCTCTTAAGTGATTAAAAATGTATTTTAAAACAAAAATGAGCTTATTTTATTCTAAACTCTTCTAAATCGAACATAAAATTCTTAGAAATCAATAATTTCATATTCTTTGTTATTAACATTCAATTAGATAAAATTAATAATGTAAAATTTGAAATTAAGTGGATGATATTAACACTTTTAATAATGTAAAATTAATAATGTAATTTTTTTTTGCTGTAAAAAAAAGACATTAACACTTTAACTTGTGTAAGTAAAAAATAATAATAAATAAAAGTTAAGGAATAGTTTATAAATAAAAGAGTTCATCTTAAAAAAATGAAGACCTGAACAGTATTTCTTCAAATTTAAAGAATTATTGTTCAATTCTTCAAAATTTGAAGAAATGAAGAAAAAAATGAAGTACTAATGGAGGAAAAATTGAAGCAAAAGTGGAAAATGAAGCACCATTGGAGATGCTCTAACTTTTTAAATTTACAAACTAATTCTTAACTTTGTTTTATTATTATTTGTACACAAAATTGGTAATAAATGTTAATGTCACCCAATTTGTTTCGAGGTTTATATATTACTTTAATGTAATGTATAATAATTGTAGCATATTCATAATCTTTAAGTTCTACATTAGAGATGTAGCTTTATTTTTTCATTGTAATGTGTAATAATTCTACTTTAATGTAATATGTAATAATTGTAGCATATTAATAAATCAAACTCGTGTTAAAGAGGAGGTTTATGGCAACTGTATCGAAAATATAAAAACCCATTCATTTACATTTCTTCGAAACACTCTCTCTCAGTTTATATCCAGTAATATTTTTTTTGAGAGAGGGCTTCTAGAATCTTTTCGTACTGTCTCTCTTCCATTTCCAATCTTAGAACTACAATCTTCAATGGAAGAATCCAGACTTAGTGCTCTACCCGAAGAATTACAAGCTTTGGTGGTCCAGGGCGTCCCTGCGTGGCTAAAACCTCTTTTCGCGATCTCTTCAGATTGAGAACTACGTCGAACATATGCAGGAAATAACTGTGAGTCCAGAAGTTTATGCGGCGCTTAATGTGTTTAATTGGCCTTCACACATTTCTAGGCCTTTGAGGTTATATGAAGAATGATTTTCACATGGGAGCCCTTCAACACTATACCTCATGGATTAAATGGCGTGATGATCTTAGCAAGGGTCGAGATATGTAACACCGCTGGTTTTGGACGAGGGAGTTGGGGATTTTTTTTTCCATTTCTTTGATGTTATAATTCATCCAGATACCAGGCTTTGGTAATATTAATAATATCTAGTTTTTTGCTTGTTCTTCTTCAGTTTCATTTCTTTGCGTGTTATTATAAACACATCTGTCAATTTTTAGTAGTTTTATGTATTAATATTGGTCTCATTAATATTTCGATGAGTACGAGCGTGAATAAGTAGTAAATGTATTTGGTGTTTAATCCATCAAATTATAAATAGAGTTACCCAATTATACATTGCAAGCGATGGTGTTATATAACTTTATTAATACAGTTATAAATTATACTGGCAAGGTAACGGCCGGGAATCGGCACATGATTTAAAAACATAAATTGTCTGTTTAAAAAAATAAACGAAATTGTTTGTTTATTTGTTTATGATATGTGTAATAATTTTATCATATAATAGACTTTAATTTCTACATTGGATTTGGAGGTGTTGAATAAAAGATTCAACATTGAATTTCATCTTTATTTTTTCATCATTGTAACGTTCACCAATTAAAGGAGGTGTCATATCAAAAGTCCTAATTCCTCCTTTGCGTGTTTCAGCATAATAGTCTACAAAACGTAATAAAACAGCTAAGGCTATGATTTATGGGTTCTTTGCGTGTTAATAAACACATTTGACAATGTTTTATAGTTTTAAGTATTAATATTTCGATGAGTACGCGCGAATATAAAGTCAGTTTAAGAACATAAGAAAACAGAGTTTAATTTCTACAGCTATGGGGCTATGATTTATGGATCCTTATGTTTTCGTTCGTACTGTTATACCTAAGTTTACCCAGTTATACATGGCAAGCCAACAGCTAATATAAGGCAGTGGATTTAAACCCTTAAACCTTAATATACCCAATGTTTATATTCACATATAGATTTCTGATACTCCCCTCTTTTTAACAATTAAATATATAAATTATTTGCGAGACTGTTGTGTTATTTAAATACAACATGGCTGAATTATTTAAATACGAAATGTCTGAGTTATGTAAATACAACATGGCTGAGTTATTTAAATACAATACGACTGATAATTTTAACTTATATTTTAACTTTGCGAGACTGATGTGTTATTTAATACGACATAGCTGAGTTATATAAATGCGATACAGATGAGTTATTGTTACTTAAAGTATGAGATAATGTTATTTTTTTTTACTCAGTTTTGTAAAAAATCCAAGATACAGACAAGGAATCACTTTCTAAAACCAAAATTATCAGGACCAAACTCTTCAAAAATGTCGACGAGATCACGCCAAACTCTGGTTAACATCCACGATGGCTTGTCGCCTCCATGCGCCCAAGTCCTCTTCAACTCGTGTATCTGGCAACGAAACATCGTTCTGGCAACCAAATTAAATTGCATCCAAACCATCAAATTATGCCTTCGATCCCACCTGTTTTTGCGCTACGACAAAAAATATTACAAATATTAGTGTTGTTGCTATATCTATCTAATATAGACACATATATGGTCCTTACATCGAGTTGAAAAAACCAGCGTTCCTTAAAATGATCGGGAATGACGCAGTATGTCGGCCACTCATGAACCCAACCTTTGGCTAGGTAGTGCTGGTTGTGTCAAGCAAGTCACCCGGACCAGGGTATAGAACGGGGAGGTTTTCTCGATTTGCAGAGCTTTGTATCGCATTGACACTGTCATCTAACCGCCTTGAATAACCAGGAACAACCTGCATAACTTTTGATGGGGATATATTTTTCTATAAACAGAGAATGAGATGGGAGAAATAGAAATGCAAGTAGTCGCCAAATTCAATGAATAAAAATTGCAAGTTCCTATATACAGTAGATTTTTAAGTATCGTATATCTTCTTATACTATAAAGTAGACAATTTTCTCATTTTAGGCTGCCACGTCAAATAGTAGGTTTTTTCGAAGCGACACGTGTCCATTTTAGTAATCCACTGCGTTTCATTAATCATTTCTGCATTGGGCCTTTGCATGTTTAGATTGTTGGGCTTTGTCTTAGGTATTTAGGTTATTAGGGACAACAACTGATAGACCATATATTTTACCCATTTTTAATCATGATCTATAACTGTTTTAAAGTGTTTTAAGATACAATTATTATGTTTTGGAGTCTATTTAGAGTATTTACAGGTTCAGGGACGTTTAGGAGAAATATGGTGATTTTGGAGTCTTTTGGAGCTTTTGGAGGTGCAGAGTTGCACAGACGCGTCAGATGTTTAGCTATGGATGGAGACCTTCCGACCGTGATATTTAGCCCATATTTTGACACAAGATAGAGCTTTGAGTTAGCTTTCTAATTCCACCGGTCTGAGGTCAATAAGCATCCCGTAGCAGAAGTTATGCCTGTTTTACTGAAGAGTGGTCAGTCTGCCTCGCGAGAGGAAGCTGCCGAGAAGAGGAAGCCGCGTCGATCGATGCAGCACTCTGCACGTCGATTGATGGAGATCCCAGATCGTGGGCCTTGTATATTTTATGACCAGAAGTAAGCACAAATTACCAGAATGTCCTTGAACGACCAGAAATCCTATTTATGTTATTTCTAAGCCATTGTTAACGGCTACGCTTTATTGACGCTTTCATTTTCATTGTTTCTCTTAGAGGAGAGAAGGGAGGAACTCCTATCAGAGTCCTCCTGGAACTCCATTGGTTTTCTTATCTATTCTATTTCAGTTTTATATCTATTCATCTATGATTTCTGTTTTCATGTCTGAGTAGATCCACCTGTTAGATCCAGGGTTCAGATAGGTTTGTGGGATTAGCTCCAAACTATAGATCTGCCTTGTTGTTATATTCATGATATATTTGTATTCATTGCTTCTTTTAGAGTAATTAACTAGAACTTGATCATAGGATTGCATACTCAAGCACCCTTGTTATCCCATCCTGACATCTATCTATCATATTAGGACTGCTAGAGAGGGCTAACCGCCAATTTAGTATCTTAATAAGGCATATCATACTCGCGCATAGGCCTGGGTAGAACCCGTCGATCGATGTCTTCAACTGACTATCGGTCGACGTAGGCAAAGGTGTATCGGTCGATGTCCCAATAGGACCATCGATCTCGTTGTCAATATACCAACCGTTGAGACACGAGATCTAGCTTGTTAACCAGTGAAACATGCGACAGCTGATCACTGAGTTAAGCGGTTGAGCTCTAACATATCATGCATGCAACAAATATGTACATATAGGAATTATAATCTCCAACACCTGAATAGAAACCCTAGATCTATCAACCATCCTTCCATCAAACTACTCCTTGCCAAGCTGAACAATTACCTTGTTCATCTTGTTTATTGCTTTATTTATTACTTGCTTTATTTACTGCTTTAATACCTATTAGCCTAGCTTAATCATATAACTATTAGATCTAATCGGTTCCCTAGCTCCTTGTGGATTCGATCCCTAAATACTATAACTCGACCTCTTTTGATGAGAGTAACACTCTTTAGGGTAATTTGAGTGATATCAAATTTGGCGTCATTGCCAGGGAGCTTTGATCGCCATTAGATCTTGTTTAGTTAGATTTAGTCTAGGTTTTGATACTGTTCGAAAAACTCATAAATTTTTCTTCTTCTATTTCAGGTACATAACTCTTAGTACCCGAAAACAATGAAGAGAGGATTTCTAGGTCCTTCAAGGAAGGAGCCTGCTGGTTTATGCACGATCCGTAAGTCTACGAGGGATGTATCGATCGACACCCTCAAAGCAGCATCGATCGATAGCGTGAGCCAAGCGTCGAACGATACTATTCATCATGTGTCGGAAAACACTATTCATCGTGGTACTATTCATCCGGGTACTGTTCATCATGTTGATGTTCATCCGGGTACTGTTCATCGCAATACTATTCATCGACACTGTTCATATTCTGTCGCTCGACACTGTTCACCCGAACATTGTTCATCGCGACACTTTTCACCCGAAGACTGTTCATCCGAACACTGTTCACCCGAACACTGTTCATCACGATACTGTTCATCCGAACACTGTTCATCGTGACACTGTTCATCGAAACACTATTCATCGCGGAACTGTTCCTCCAATGACGAACACCACTTACGGAGAGACAAAGAAGGTCGAAGCGCTCATACTTAAGATCAACAAGAAAGGTATTTGGCGAGACGAAGAAGGTCGCCCTTGCAGCCCCACAGGACAATTGATTAATGCAGAGGGTAGTGTAGTCCCTGATGTAATTGCTGTAGCTGAGACGAATACCTTTAATTTGACAAGTCAATGGTATGATTGGGGAAGTGAGGATCCATTCTACGGTCTTCCTCATGAGGATCCCAAAGATCTTATCAAGAGATTTGAGGAGTTAGCCTCAACAAACAAGCACGATGAAATATCTGCAGACCACATTATCTGCAAGATCTTCTCTTATTGTTTATCTAGAGATGCTTTTAGCTGGTTCAGTAAGCTGGAACCAAGATCTCTAACCTGCTGGGAAGACGTCAAAGAAACCTTCATAGACAAATTTTTCAGCGAGGCTGTAGCAACTCGAAGTAAAAGGTTTGATTACATGATTAAAGAACGGGAGAAAGGAATAATGATTAGTATGAGTCAGATTCTTGACTTCATCTACAGCGAGGAGAATGGAGATATTGGAACACCGACAACTCGTGTCAAGCAGCCAGACATTCAGGTTCACCATGCAGATGAGAGTAAGCAGAAGGACGAACTAAACAGAGAAAAGCTGGTCAACCATGGTACAGTTGAGGATGATGAATATCATGTATCAGGAGAGCAGAGCAAAGTAGAAGAAGCTGATACAAAAGATCCGACTTCAGCATCGATCGACAGTAGTAACTCAGAATCGATCGATATCAGCACTTCAGAAACGATCGATACAAATATTTGTCATCGATCGATACCTTCTACAATCCCTGATGCTACCACTGTGTATGTTAGGACTGGACGACCGAAGGCAATTAGAGACTTTAACAGTCCTGAGGATGCCTATGCTAAAAGGTCTGCATTGCGTCGTTCAGCACTTCAGAATACTGTCCTTGAGCTGCACCCTGCATATATCTCTCTTGTGGGTCAGTATTCTTTCCATGGTTTTCCTCATGAAGATCCCACTAGCCACCTGGAGACATTTGTAGATCTGGCATCGACCATCAAATGCAATGGAGTCTCTGAAGACCACTATTTATGCAAATTATTCTCATACTCTCTTGCTGGAGAAGCAGCATATTGGTTCACGAAGTTGCCACTAGGATCTCTCACTACCTGGAATGACATCAGATACGCCTTCCTCAACAAATTTTTCTATGATGCAGCAGCAAGTCTAGAGATTGAGATGAGATCTATGATGGAATATTTGGTGGAAGATGATGAACAACGTGTGCCTGGAGAGCTGAGCAGAATATAAGAAGTCAATATTAGTGACATGAGCTCAGAACCGATCGACACTCCGACCTCAACATCGATCGACACTCCGACCTCAACATCGATCGACATCCCAACCATAACATCGATCGACCCCAGACTTCAAACATCGATCGACACAAACTCATGTTGTCGATAGATACCACTCGAAATCTCTGAAAAATCGAGTTGTCCTCAGGACATTGCAGACTTGACACTGAAGAGCATCGATGTATCAAGTTCTTATCCTGACCAAAAAGTAGAAAAGAAATCACCATGGAAGATTTCATGGAACTAGAAGAATTCTTGGAGTTAGAGGATGGACAACAGCTTGGAGATTTGGATTCGAGTGAAGAAGTAACTATGGAAGACTTCTTGGAGCTGGAGGAATGGCTTGGGGATTTAGACCAGAACCCGAAGCAGAAGTTTGATGATCAGCACACTTCGGGAAAAGGTCTGGAAAATTCCTTAAAGGCTGACGACATCGACCGACATAAACCTGATGAGATCGATCGACACCCACCATACGACATCGATCTACAGTCGCAGTCTAACATCGATCAACATACACCCGATTGTATCGATCGACGCCCGCCCAATTGTATCGATCGACACTCATGTTTGGATGAACTATCTGGATACCCAATTGAACCAGGAACGACTGAGGAGATAATGCACATGTCTAAGACATCACACATTGATGTCCCCGAACATCTAAGACCACCTATATGCGCAGAAGAAGCTGTTGGGATTTGCAAAAGAGTGAAGAGGATACATGAACCTGTGAAGATTATGGTTCCATGTGCAGTGTTGAAGTTGAATCTCCTATCCCACCAGATAAAGGTGTGTATCTGAGTTCTTACATTGAGGTATTGAATGATCAACATCATGTAGAAGCTTATTAGAGAGGGCTGCGATTTAGAGATGAAGTAGATGAAGGCCCAGCAGGAGCACCATCGAGCGACATCAGCAAATCGGAATTGATTGACACTAACACTTCATCATCGATCGATACCGATCAGCTACCATCGATCGACACCAAACGCGAATCAGAGCAGAATGAGTATAAATTGTGTGGAAATATTTTTTATGGAGATACCACCACGCATTCAGACAAGTCTGGGGGAAAGAAGTGGAGGAACTGGAAGAAAAAAAAGAGAATCAATGAAGGTTCTCAGATATCATTGATTCCTCACTTCTCAGATGATGCCAGGAAGTCCCGAGTGAGATTACACAAGTCTGTGGAAAAGAAGGGGAGAAATTGGAAGAAGCGGAAACGAACCAAAGGAGGTTCTCAATTACCATTGACTCCTTACTTCTCAGATAGTGTCAGAAAACCCAGAGTGCGCAGCAGATGCTTCTCACAGCCTTTTGCAAAGCTCAAAGCACTCCTTATTGCTGAAATGATAGACAAAGGAGAAGGGTATATGGAGGAGGCTTTCACACAAGAATGAAGAAGCTTCAAAAAGTAGACATTGAGACTTGGTTTGGAGCAAGTTCTCATTCTCATCCGGACTGAATCAGATCTCCAGAAGTCAAGCTAATGACTAAATATAAGCGCTGAGTGGGAGGCAACCCACTGTTAGGTTTGTTTTAAATATGGTTTAACTTTCATTTATTACTAATTTTTCTTGTTTTCTAATGATTTCAGGTAAAAAAAAAATTATTAGTTAATTTGTTTTATTAGTTATATATTACTAACTTTTAGACTTTTAGTGTTTTATTTATGTTAGGTACAAGGAAAAGATCCGAGGAAGACGAGTTTCCATAGAAATCGACGATGGCTAGCTAACATCGATCAACAGAGTATCAAGGGTATCGATCGCCACTTAATTGTGTTGGTCAATATTCACATCAAAGTTAGGTATATTGTTCTTCCTTGTTAAATATTGTCCTTATGATTTATTCTCCCACCGATCTTAGGCTGAATAACATTGGTCACAATGTTATTTAAGTCTGGGGGAGGTTATATTAATATTAGGTTTTAGTTAGATGTTTAGAATAGGGACCCAAGTAAACGATTGCCATGATATCGACCGACGAGAACAAGTCGATATCGATCGACATTGCTACATCTTCCACGACCGATGACAGTACGTTAACATCGATCGACATCCATTCCGGTCAGGTATATCATTCTAACTTGTTAAATTGAGTACTTATTATTTATTTACACCATAACTCCGACTGGATATACACTGGTCACAGCGTTATCTAAGTATGGGGGAGGTTCTACTAATATTGTGCTTTAGTTAGTTAAAAAAAATAAAAAATAAATAAAAAACAGATCCGAGTAGACGATTGCTTAGCACATCGACCGATGACACCAGCTCGATATCGATCGACAATGCTTCATATCCAACAATCGATTGTCTCTTCATTGTGTCGAATGATTGCTCTAGCCATCGACCGATGAGACCATGTCACTATCAATCGACAGCACTTCATCAACATCGAACGATTGTCTATTCATTGTGTCGATCGACACTAATGTCGAGCAGGTTATCGTTTTTACTTGTTAAATTGTCTACTTATTATTTATGTTCTTACCATAACTCCGACTAGATATACACTGGGGACAGTGTAATTTAAGTCTGGGGGGATGTTTACTGACATTTGCTTATCTATTGAGTTTTATAAAATGTTTTCAAAACTGTTTTTATTGAGTCAAGAAGGGGATAATGAACTTATTAGATTCATGCTTGTTATCTAACCACTCTTTAGCTCCATTCTAGACTTACTGATTGCAGATAGTACTAAAGATACTAAAGTGGATCAACCTGTCAACTATGTTCACACTTGCTGAGATTATTTGAAGGAACCAAAGCTGACCTCCAACCTAATTTGACTTAACTGCTTGTCTTGGGGCTTGGTATACACTGGATCGGATTCCTCCCTCAGGTCTGAAAGGTAAAAGTCTAAGTGATTTTGGTTTCCTTATCTCCTCCCTTTGGCATCCTAATAAAATAAAATAAAAGATTGAGATGATTTCTTGCGGTTTAGAGGGGTAGGTACATTACCGATGACCCCATTATTCTACTCTAATATAATGATCACACATTGTTGGAAGTGAGGGGTAGGTACATACCGATGACCCCACTATTCGCCTACACTTTGTCAACAAAAGAAAAAAAAAAAATAATAATAAAAAAATCGAAAAGAAGGTGAATAAGATGGAATGCATCAGCATCTTTGTTCATTGGAATTGAGATAAAAAGGATTCAGAGAAGGGAGATATAGAGTAAAAGAAACCAGAACAAGACTACCTGTTTATCAGATACCTGTTGGGGTAAGAGTCCATGTGTCTTGTGATCGATACTCCCAAGGTAAAGCATACACATTTATTTATGTTAAGAAATGAGGTTGGTAGAGGGGAATGTCAGACATGATTTACTAAGATGTTGGCTAGGTGAATTTGGTTGCTAAGCTAGGATATTGTATAATGTGCTTCTGTGATTAGGACTTCTTAGATGTGGATTGCAATATTGGAGAGGTGATGATTCTAAGTTTTAAATCATGTGAGTCCCCGCTGTTTTCAAAACCTCTTTAAGAGAGACTGCCCGTCTGTTTTGCTTGAGGATAAGCAAAAGGGTAAGTTTGGGGTAGTTGATAGACCATATATTTTATCCATTTTTAATCATGGTCTATAAGTGTTTTAAAGTGTTTTAAGATACAATTATTATGTTTTGAAGTCTATTTAGAGTATTAACAGGTTCAGGGACGTTTAAGAGAAATATGGTGATTTTGGAGTCTTTTGGAGCTTTTGGAGGTGCAGAGTTGCACAGACGCGTCAGATGTTTAGCAATGGATGGAGACCTTCCGACCGTTATATTGAGCCCATATTTTGAAAAAAGATAGATCTTTGAGTTAGATTTCCAATGCCACCGGTCTCAGGTCAATCAGCATCTCGTAGCAGAAGTTATGCCTGTTTTACTGAAGAGTGGTCAGTCTGCCTCGCGAGAAGAAGCTGCCGAGAAGAGGAAGCCGCGTCGATCGATGCAGCACTCTGCACGTCGATCGATGGAGATCCCAGATCGTGGGCCTTCTATATTTTATGACCAGAAGTAACCACAAATTACCAGAATGCCCTTGGACGACCAGAAACCCTATTTATGTTATTTCTAAGCCATTGTTGACGGCTATGCTTTATTGACGCTTTCATTTTCATTGTTTCTCTTAGAGGAGAGAAGGGAGGAAATCCTATCAGAGTCCTCCTGGAACTCCATTGGTTTCCTTATCTATTCTATTTCAATTTTATATCTATTCATCTATGATTTCTGTTTTCATGTCTGAGTAGATCCACCTGTTAGATCCAGGGTTCAGATAGGTTTGTGGGATTAGCTCCAAACTATAGATCTGCCTTGTTATGATATTCATGATAGATTTGTATTCATTGCTTGTTTTAGAATAATTAACTAGAACTTGATCATAGGATTGCATACTCAAGCACCCTTGTTATCCCATCCTGACATCTATCTATCATATTAGGACTGCTAGAGAGGGCTAACCGCCAATTTAGTATCTTAATAGGGCATATCATACTCGCGCATAGGCCTGGCTAGAACCCGTCGATCGATGTCCTCAACTGACTATCGGTCGACGTAGGCAAAGGTGTATCGGTCGATGTCCCAATAGGACCATCGATCGACACTCTTTCGTTGTCAACATACTAACCGTTGAGACACGAGATCTAGCTTGTTAACCAATGAAACATGCGACAGCTGATCACTGAGTTAAGCGGTTGAGCTCTAACATATCATGCATGCAACAAATAGGTACCTATAGGAATTATAATATCCAACACCTGAATAGAAACCCTAGATCTATCAACCATCCTTCCATCAAACTACTACTTGCCAAGCTGAACAATTACCTTGTTCATCTTGTTTATTGCTTTATTTATTACTTGCTTTATTTACTGCTTTAAAACCTATTAGCCTAGCTTAATCATATAACTATTAGATCTAATCGGTTACCTAGCTCCTTGTGGATTCGATCCCTAAGTACTATAACTCGACCTCTTTTGATAAGAGTAACACTCTTTAAGATAATTTGAGTGATATCAACAACCCAACCCGATTGTGAGCCACATTTTCTGCACGAAAGCGATCATCTAGGATTCATCTTCGATCTCTTTTTTTTTTTCATCTTCGATCTCTGTCTAGCTTAAGCAACAATGGTGTCTTCGAGAGGATTCTTCATGGTGAATCTCTGAACCAAACTCTGTTCGTTCCATTTCTTCTGAGATTCATCTCTATGAACCGTTACAGAATGTAATGATTCGTTGCCATTAATTACTGTCTTAACTTCTTTGACCCAATCCAAACACGATTCTTCATTCAATGTATCTTCGCTCTCTACAAGATGGTGGCTCTAATCTATAAAAAGGTTAGATTTTATCATGTAAATATCATCCTCGCAAATCCTAAAGATACTAGAAACTTCTCATTGTTTACGCATCCCTTGCCAAATCTCAATCTCATGTCTCTCCAAGATACCCAAATTCTTGCAATCATATCTTCGGTATGATTTCACCTCTTTTCATTTCGGAAACTGTAGATCTCGACTGTTAAAAGATTAGTCATTCGATATTGATATGCTGAATACCTTTTAGGCTTGCACCGTTTTACTAACATCCAAGGAAATTAAATCATACCTTCTCTCTGCTTCGGTTGATTTCAGAAGCTTTAATATTGTGATTAGCAATTATTGGTTCTGAAAAGTTCCAGAATCTGTGTTCACTGTAATTATGAGTTTACCAGGAAGTAAAGGATGTGGAGGAAGAGTCTTGATGGATGAATCTAATAAAAGAGTATACCAAAATTTTAATTGAGAAAAGTGAAACGCCTAAAGCTACAAACACGGGAGCATTGGCAAACCAGGCAGGAACCGTTCTTCAAGAACCAAGTCACTTGGTAGATATAAAAGCAAAGCAGAGAGTTGCATGTGGGTTCCAAAACGTCTGATAGATGATCAATTAAGATGAAAATGCGTACTTTCAGAGCTTTCATGTCATCAAACACAGAAAAAAAAGTCCTTCGGAAGGAAAACTTTCAAGAAAAGTACTGGAGTTGCAAGCTAATCCTACTGTGCTTTCTAAGTTAGAAAACTACTAAGAAAGCTCATAAAAAGATGGAAAAATATGTGATTGCTTTGGGTTCAGTCTTGCGTTCCAAGAAAACAGTTAAACTTTTTTTTGTACATATAGCTTTATATTTGATGCTTGACAGAAAGAGGGAGAAGTCAGTTTTTGGTTTGTGGAGTGAAAGTTTGTTGTATCATAAATTGGAAAACCATAAAGTAAGATTTTCTTAGGCAAGATTAGAATCTAATTTATGTCATCACTAACCATTGTTTTCACATATAAAATCATACATCCTGTGGGATTAAGCTTGAAGTAGAGTAAGAAGCAAGTTACCTAATCATAAAGAGTTATGGAAAGATATAATGATTAGGAAATATAGACTTATGTTAAACGTAATGAGTTTAGGAAGTTATGAGTTATATATAAGGAGATGCTAATGTGTAGCATAACTTAATGAGTTGTGAGAGCTTTGGTTTTTGAGATAGTTTTCTAAAGCATTGAGGTTAATAAGAAGAGTTCTTATTTTCGTGTGTGTCATCTCATAATCAAAGAGGTTACAATTACAATATTTGGTATCAGATCCAAAACGAAATCATGAGTGATTTAGTTCCAGCAACCGTGAAGGTAAAAGGAGGAGGAGCTTCTTCCTCGATACAATGTCCCATGCTTACATCAACTAACTATACTGTTTGGGCCATGAGGATGAGAATTGCTCTTAAGGTTCATAAAGTCTGGGAAGCAATAGAAGAAGATGCAACAACCGGCGAGAAGAATGATATGGCAGTAGCGCTATTATTCCAATCGATACCAGAAGCACTTGTGTTACAAGTAGGAGAGTTTGAGACAGCTAAACAAGTTTGGGAAGCCATTAAAACCAGGCACATAGGGGCTGAGCGAGTTAAGGAAGCGAGACTTCAGACTCTGATGAATGACTTCGATTGGTTAAAGATGAAAGATACCGAAAGCATCGACGATTTTGGTGGTAAACTATCGAAGCTTGCAACAAAGTCGGCCTCTCTTGGAGTTCACATTGAAGAAGTGAAACTTGTGAAGAAATTCCTTTCAAGTCTCCCGCGTAAGAAGTTTATTCACATATTAGCCTCGCTTGAATAAGTGTTGGATCTCAACACAACAAGCTTTGAGGACATCATGGGACATTTAAAAGCATATGAAGAGCGCATCAAGGATGACGAAGAAGTAGAAGATGATCAACCGAAGCTGATGTACACGCCTACTGATGGACAACTTAATCTAAACCGGCCTTCTCAAGCCCAACAAAGTCGATCGAGTCAAGAACAAGGCTACAACCGAGACTATTACGGAAACCCGTATAGAGGTAGAGGCAGAGGAGGTCGTTACGGAAGTTACAGAGGCCGAGGCAGAGGACGCTCATACGAAGGACGAGATGCGTCAAGAGTCACCTGTTACCGGTGCGATAAAGTCGGTCACTTCGTAGCTTAATGTCCAGAGCTCAAACTTAAGTTACAAGAGGCTCAAGAGAATGACAACACTGAGACACAGGAAGCTGATGAGCTTATGATGCACGAGTTCGTATTTTTAAACGAGAAGAATGTCTTACCGGATAAATATGAAACAAATACGGAGGAGAACATGTGGTATCTCGACAATGGTGCTAGCAATCACATGACCGGGTATAGGAGATATTTTTCAACGATCAACAACACCATTACCGGTAAAGTACGCTTCGGTGATGATTCTCGTATAGATATTAAAGGAAAAGGGACAATATCTTTTTTCGATATGAACGGAGACTCAAGAAAGATGACAGCCGTGTACTTCATCCCTGACCTTAGAAGCAACATCATAAGTTTGGGACAAGCCACAGAGGCGGGCTGCGATATCAGACTGAAAGGAGATGAACTAATTATGCATGATAAGCATGGAAAACATCTTGTCATAGCCACGAGATCAAGAAACAGGCTCTATAAGGTTCACATGGGTCTAAAGGCAGAAGCATGTCTTCACACTTCTACAGAAAACGAGTCAAAGAGATGGCACTGATGCCTAGGGCATATAAACTTCGACTGTCTTAAGGCTATGATACAAAAGGAGCTAGTTATTGGGATTCTGAAACTAAGCGTTGAGAAAGAACTATGTGGATCGTGCTTACTTGGTAAACAAGCAAGGAGGGTATTCCCAAAGGCAACTACATACCGAGCAAGTGAGACACTAGAACTCCTACACGAGGATCTTTGTGGGCCTATAAGACCAAACACACTTGCAGGAAAGAAGTATATATTTGTTGTGATTGACGATCATACGAGATACATGTGGAGTATGTTACTAAAGGAGAAATCAGAAGCATTCGAAAAGTTTAAAAGGTTGAGAAAAACGGTGGAACAAGAGACTGGGAAGAAGATTATTACTTTCAGAACGGACAAAGGAGGAGAGTTCGTATCAAAAGAGTTTAATGATTATTGCGAGAGCGTCGGGATAAGGAGACATCTTACAGCTCCATATACACCCCAACAGAACGTGGTGGTAGAACGCAGGAATCGCACTCTGATGGAGATGACGAGAAGTATAATGAAGCATATGCACATACCTAACTACATGTGGGGCGAGGATACACGGCATTCAACATACATAATAAATAGGGTCGCCACCCGATCTCTGAAAGAGGTGACGCCTTATGAAAGGTATCAGAAGAGAAAGCCAAACATTGAGCATATACGGATATTTGGTTGCATAGCGTACGCCAAAGTCGACGCAAAATTACTAAGAAAGCTGGATGATCGTACGCGCATGCTGGTCCACTTAGGGACTGAGCCAGGATCAAAAGCTTATCGCTTATTTGATCCCAATACTCTGAAGATTATAGTGAATTGAGATGTCGTCTTTGATGAGGCTAAAAGTTGGAACTGGAACACTGACAAGACAGGCGCAGATAAGAACTTCGTGGTTACGCTAGGAAGATTCGGTAACCATGGAATAACTACCAAAACATTGCAATTGCGTATAGTCAAGCAACCAGTGAAAACGCAGAAGAAGCACCCGACGTCGATGTCTCAGATAACAATGATAATGAAGTTGAGATCTTTGAACCAGAGACACAAGCATTAAAAAGATCAGGAAGAGTACACATCAAACCTAAGTACCTCGACGATTACATCTTGTTGTCAGAAGAGCTCGGAGAAGAGATACTAATGTTCCTCAATAACGAACCGAAGAACTTTATGGAAGCTAAGGAGTCAAAGGAGTGGACGCGAGCGTGCATAGAGGAGATAGAATCCATTGAGAAGAATGAGACTTGGATTCTATCTGATCTTCCCTGTGGAGTAAAGCCTATAGGATTAAAATGGATATTTAAACTTAAGCGCAACGCAGATGGAAGTATCAACAAGTATAAATCGCGTCTGGTGGCTAAGGGATATGTACAAAGGTACGGAGTAGATTTTGACGAGGTCTTCACCCGGGTCGCAAGAATTGAAACCATACGGCTCCTCGTTAACCTTGCTGCGACACATGGATGGGAAGTGCATCATCTAGATGTAAAAACTGCGTTCTTGCACGGAGAATTAAAAGAAACGGTTTATGTCACACAGCCAGAAGGCTTTGAGAAGAAGGGGGAAGAGAATAAAGTCTATAGACTCGAGAAAGCGTTGTATGGACTGCGAAAAGCGCCAAGAGCATGGAACAACAAACTCAACGCCATTCTCTGCGAATTGAAGTTTACAAAATGCGCAAAAGAACCTCCCGTGTATCGAAAGTTAGTCAATGGAGACTTACTTGTGGTGGCCGTTTATGTGGATGATTTGTTTGTGACAGGAACCAATTCACAAGTCATACAAGAGTTCAAAGCAAACATGTTGGGAAAGTTCGATATGAGTGACTTGGGTCGACTAACATATTATCTAGGTATCGAGGTCAATCAACATGAGAGTAGGATAACTCTCAATCAAAAGAGATATGCATCGAAGATCTTGGAGGAAGACGAGATGGACAAGTGAAATGCTTGTCATACTTTGATGGAGATGGGTCTGAAGCTTTCGAAAGCTGAAACTGAGAGGGAGATAGACGCGACAAGGTACAGAAGGAACGTTGGATGTTTACGGTACCTGCTACATACTCGACCCGATTTTTCATTCTACATAGGAGTCCTTAGCCGATATATGCAGAGCCCGCGAGAGCCGCACGGAGTCGCCATGAAGCAGGTTTTGCGCTACTTGCGTGGCAGTCTTGCATATGGTCTCTCGTTCCCGAGGTCAACAACAAAGATACCAAAGCTTTGTATAGTGACAGCAATCATAACGAAGATCCAGATGATGGTAAGAGTACAACGGGTCACATATTTTACCTTGGAGATAGCCCGATATCCTGGTATTCACAAAAGCAAGATACAGTTGCTTTGTCGTCATGTGAAGCTGAGTTTATGGCGGGGACAGAAGCTGCAAGACAAGCAATATGGTTACAAGACCTACTAAGCGAAGTAACAGGAGAGCCGTGTGAAACAGTGATGATTCGGATTGATAATCAGTCAGCTATTGCATTAACAAGAAACCCAGTTTTTCGTGGCAAGAGTAAACACATACACAAGAGATATCATTTTATCAGAGAGTGTGTAGAAAACGGGCAAGTAGAAGTAGAGCATGTTCCTGGAGAAGAACAAAAGGCTGACATCTTAACAAATGTATTAGGAAGAATCAAATTCAAGGAGATGAGAGACTACATTGGCATGGTCGATTTGGAGAATAGAAGCTTCAAGCTTAAAGGGAAGAATGTTGGATTCAGCTTGAAGTAGCTTAAGAAGCAAGTTACCTAATTTTAAAGAGTTATGGAAAGATATAAGGATTAGGAAATATAGACTTATGTTAAACCTAATGAGTTTAGGAAGTTATGAGTTATATATAACGAGATGCTAATGTGTAGCATAACTTAATGAGTTGTGAGAGCTTTAGTTTTTGAGATAGTTTTCTAAAGCATTGAGGTTAATAAGAAGAGTTCTTATTTTTGTGTGTGTCATCTCATAATCAAAGAGGTTACGATTACAATATTTGGTATCAGAGCCAAAACGAAATCATGAGTGATTTAGTTCCAGCAACCGTGAAGGTAAAAGGAGGAGGAGCTTCTTCCTCGATACAATGTCCCATGCTTACATCAACTAACTATACTGTTTGGGCCATGAGGATGAGAATTGCTCTTAAGGTTTATAAAGTCTGGGAAGCAATAGAAGAAGAAGCAACAACCGGCGAGAAGAATGATATGGCAGTAGCGCTATTATTCCAATTGATACCAGAAGCACTTGTGTTACAAGTAGGAGAGCTTGAGACAGCTAAACAAGTTTGGGAAGCCATTAAAACCAGGCACATAGGGGCTGAGCGAGTTAAGGAAGCGAGACTTCAGACTCTGATGAATGACTTCGATTGGTTAAAGATGAAAGATACCGAAAGCTTCGACGATTTTGGTGGTAAACTATCGGAGCTTGCGTCAAAGTCGCCTTCTCTTGGAGTTCACATTGAAGAAGTGAAACTTGTGAAGAAATTCCTTTCAAGTCTCCCGCGTAAGAAGTTTATTCACATAGTAGCCTCGCTTGAACAAGTGTTGGATCTCAACACAACAAGCTTTGAGGACATCATGGGACGTTTAAAAGCATATGAAGAGCGCATCAAGGATGACGAAGAAGTAGAGGATGATCAACCGAAGCTGATGTACACGCCTACTGATGGACAACTTAATCAAAACCGGCCTTCTCAAGACCAACAAAGTCGATCGAGTCAAGAACAAGGCTACAACCGAGACTATTACGGAAACCCGTATAGAGGTAGAGGCAGAGGAGGTCGTTACGGAAGTTACAGAGGCCGAGGCAGAGGATGCTCATACGAAGGACAAGATGCGTCAAGAGTCACCTGTTACGATTACAATACATCCTACAACCAATCCATGTTATTCAGTGCTCAGAATCAAAAGAGCGACGCTTTCTGATTTAGATATTTTTCCAAAATGGTAAGAAATTGTTCATATAGAGTTTGAAAAAAGTTTGTTTTCAAAACATCTTGAAAAATGATTTTTAATGGTTTCCTTCATATTCCTCGAAGAGATGTTACATTAAATTAAGTTTCTCTCTAATTCATTCCAAGTATTCTTAATTTTTATTAATTAATTTATTGATAAAAAACTTCTTATTCAATTCGATTAACATTTTCTACAAAATTATAAAAGTCTATTATTTTTTTTTTTTTTGACAGCAAGAAAATCACAGACTCATGATGACTCTGTAAACCATGTTGGTAACTCCGCATCCATGTGAACGACAAAGGACAGTTGCTTCCTTGCACTACGTGCTAAGCTATCCGCCCGAAGATTCGCCATCCGAGATACATGAACGATGTCTGAGTTGAGGAAACTTCTTTTGAGAAGCTTGATATCTTCCAAATAACTTTCAAATGCTGGCCATTCTTCTGGTTCCGAAACCATCTTCACCAATTGAGAACAATCCGTTGCAAACGTAACCTGGAACTGTCGTAAATTCTTCATGCATTCCATTGCCCAAATCAAAGCCTCTACCTCCGAATGAAGGGGAGAGAGGCATGCCCTTACATTCCTTGCCCCCAGTAGACCATCAAAACCCGGTAAAGTACTATACCAGCCTTGCCCTGACATTTGATCCTTATCCTTCCATGAACCATCAACAAAACACCATCGACCTGATATCTCTAAAGGAGTAATAGCTTGTACCGAGAGCCCCCTCGTTTGTTCATTTCCTACTTGTGCCTCTGTCCAGAGTGAAGATTCTACCTCCGCTAATTTTAGAGTGTCACGTGGATCAATATCCAAATTACTAAAGACTTTGTTATTTCGGGCTTTCCAAATATACCATAGAATCCATGCAAACTGATGGTCATCCATCTTCGGTTGCACTCTCCAAAAAAGATGATCCATATTAGCAAATAAAGAGCTGATAGGAAAGATATTAGGCGATGACGGAATCTTGGAAAGTGCCCACACTTGACGTGCAGGGGGACATTCAAAGAATACATGATTTATTGATTCTTCGGGGTCTCCACAACGAGCACATCATATATCTCCTCTTATCCCTCTTGCCTCTAAATTTTTCATTACCGATATACATCCTGAGACCAGTTGCCACAAGAAATGTTTAATCTTCGGTGGGCACCGCAATTTTCAGCAGAAAGCTTTCAAGGTATTTACTGTAGGGCCATAAAAGATTGGAGGTTTTACCCTATCAGGGTACATGCGTTCAACCTGATAACCTGATTGTACCGAATATTTTCCATTATTAGTAAAATGCCATCCATTCTTATCCTCGAGCTGGTTCCTACTTAAAGGGATACTTTCAATAATTTTTGCGTCATTCGGATCCACTAGAGTCCTGATTGCCTGCACATTCCATGAACGGGATTCCTGATTGATTAGGGAATCCACTGTGAGGTCCGGATAAATGTTGTGAGAATTTTTGTTTGCTGGTCTCGGGCGAGTGGTTGGGATCCAAGGATCATTCCATACAGAAATAGATGATCATGTTCCCACCCTTTTAATTAGTCCTTTACAAACCAGAGATCTAGCAGAAATAATACTCCTCCAGCCATATGACGGGGAGGAAGATCGGATCGGTTCCAGGGGTGAAGCATTCCTATAATACCGTCCTTTAAAAACTCTTGAGAAAAGAGTATTTGGTTTCTCAATTAGCCTCCATAGTTGCTTACCAAGCATTGCTGTATTAAAATCCATGAGATCCTTAAAACCCAAACCACCATTATCTTTGGTTTCACACAATTTATCCCATGATTTCCAGTGCATACCTTTTGTACTACTTCCTGGGCTCCACCAAAATTGTGCTACAGCACCCGTTAGCTTCTTAACTGTAGCTTTCGGTAACCTATACACAGACATTACATGGTTTGGTAAGGCCGTAATCACCGATTTAATAATCACTTCCTTTCCACCTTTTGTAAAAAAACGAAAGGTCCATCCGTTAACCCTTTTATTCAACCGTTCTTGAACAAATCCAAACACTTGGACCTTAGAGCCGCCCAGACTTTCCGGTAAGCCTAAATAAGTTCCCATTCCACCTAGAGTATGGATTCCCAAGATATCTCGCAACTCTTGCCGAATAGTGTCATCAATCTTGTGTCCAAATTGAATTGACGATTTCTGGAAATTAATCAGTTGCCCTGAAATAGTCTCATATTCCTTTAGAATCCTAAGAATAGTTTGACATTCTTCCTTGTTTGCCTTACAGAAAAACAAACTGTCATCTGCAAATAGTAGATGAGAAATTGCAGGACAAGCCCTTGCCACTTTCATTCCAGTTAGTAATTTCTCCCTCTCCGCCTTTTTAATATTTGAAATTAACGCCTCCGTACACATAATAAACAGATAAGGAGATAAAGGATCTACTTGACGTAATCCTCTCTGAGGGATTATCATTCCCCGAGGCTGCCCATTTAGAAGAACTCTATATTGGACTGAAGATACACATTCTCTCATCATTTTGATCCAATGTGAATCAAAGCCCATTTTTTGCAGGAGGGCCTCAATAAAATTCCACTCTATCCGATCATATGCCTTACTCATATCAGTTTTTATAGCCATAAACTTATCCTGGCAAGACTTATTTGTTCGTAGGCCATGAAACATTTCCTGCGCAATGAGAATATTATCCGAAATTAACCTTCCTGCCACAAAAGCCGATTGTGTTTCCGAAATTAACCTGGGAAGGCACCGTTTCAATCTTTGGCATAAAACCTTCGAAATTATCTTGTAACCAACATTACAAAGACTTATCGGCCTTAGTTCCGTCATCTTTGTAGGTCTCTCTACCTTTGGAATCATACAAATATTAGTTAAATTTAGTCTTGGATCCAGAATTCCTGTGACCAAAAACTCATTCACCAATTCCACCACATCTGTTTTAATTACATGCCACGAATGTTGAAAAAAAAGAGCTGTCATTCCATCCGGTCCTGGAGCTTTCTCCGGATGCATCATAAATAAAGCTTGTCGGACCTCTTCTTCCGTTGCTACCCGCAGTAGCATTTGATTCATCTGTGGGGAGATTGATGGTCTTATCTCTTCCAGAAAACTATCAAACTCAGTAGGGATGGTAGATTTAAACAAACCCTCAAAATAATCTACCGCCACCTTTTCCACACCATTCTCATCCGTGACCCAATTACCCATTTCATCATGAAGGTCCACTATTTTATTCCGAATCCGACGTTGCTTTGTCAAAGCATGATAAAACTTTGTATTAAGATCCCCAGATGAATACCACATATTTCGACTCTTCTGATGCCAATACTCCTCCTCGTCCTTGTAGGCCTCTTGTAATTTCTTAGAAATCTCAATAATATCCTCCTGTGATCTATTGTTATCCATTTGAACCTCTTCTAATGCTTGTTGAAGATTTTGAATCTTTTCCTTTCCATATGGTTGGTTGTCTTTTCGCCAGGAGGATATTTCATGACGGCAATTACTAATTTTAGATATAAAATCCTCTGGTTGACCTGCCCGAGTTTCTGTCCAGCCCGACACTATTGACTCCATAAACCCCTCTTGGCCTATCCATCTTTTATCAAACCTGAATTGTCCCTTTCGTCTCTTTGTCGGTTTCTCATCCAAAAAAGCTACCACGGGACGATGATCCGAACCTACCATCTTCAAATATTCAGTATAAGAGCATGGGAAAAGTGTATGCCACTCCTCATTAGCCAACGCTCTATCTAGTCTGCAACGGACCATTACCGCACCCTTTCCTTTACCTCTCCGTCCTTGCCATGACATTTTATTTCCACGAGCCGGAAATTCTAATAAACCGCTATTTCTGATCATATTGTTGAAAGGGATAAACGATGTCGCACTTCTCAAAGAACCCCCATCCTTTTCATGATTCCCAGTGATCTCATTTAGGTCTCCTATAATAAACCACGGTTCCGATCTGGCTAAACCGTACCGGGTTAATCTCTCCCACACCTGATCCCTTAATGTCTGATCTGGCTCTCCATATACAAATGTAAGGAAAGCTTGTTTCCCATTAACCACCGCCTCCACATCTATCATTCTATTACTAGAATATAAGATTTTAACATGATATTCATTATTGTAATAAAGAGCCAACCCGCCACTTCTCCCAACTGGCTCCACCGTAACCAGACTATCAAAACCAAAATGTGATTGAAATCGTTGTACAAATCCAAACTCTTGCTTCGTTTCAGATAAAAATAAAAAATCTGGTTTATGATTATGCCATATCTCCCTAAGATAACTTATGGTCCAGTGGCTTCCAACACCTCTACAGTTCCAACTTAATATTTTCATATATAAAATTCTTGTGTCGCTCCTTCGAGCCGGAAGATCTGAGTTTAATGATACTCAGCAATCTTATGATCCCAAATCCCCGTAATCCCTGCAAAACACGCTTAAGCCCCATAAAATCTCCATCAATCTCCTGAGAATCCTTACGTCGCCAGTTAGGCCCGTTCAGCCAACATACTAACGTCATATTACCAACATTCAAAAAACCCGTAATACCAATAGACATATACTTATTATTAATTGAGCGCTCACGGTTCGCTCTAAAAAATGCATAAAGATTATGAAAATAAAATGAAGTTCTCAAAGTCTTAGAATCCTGTCTATTCTTATAATATATACCGGTTAGCCCATAGAACCATTTTAAAATATTTTCCAAATTTCTGCACACCAAATTCCCTCTGTTACTGTAAACCCATGTTGACGCATGTCGAGAACCTTTACATAGCAAATGAACTCTATATGAAACAAAATCTATAAGTTTCCAACAAACCCATCTCAAGGAAATATAAAGAAAGGCGAGTCCAATAAGACACGTATACTCCAAAGGAAACACATAAATCCATGCACTTAATTCACGTATCATAACTCGTACAAAATGGAACCCTTTATATCCAAAGCCAAAGCCACAATAGCTATTCCAAAATATACCTTTCATATCCCATCTCCTCAGACACCAGCTCACATAATCCTTTCCAACCAATGATCCAGGGGCAAGCAGGATACCAAACCAAGATAGTACCAATACGTTACTTGAGAAGCTAGTAATGATCCACCCTCCACACCCGTAAATCCAAACCAAAAAGACCAAATATTTTCCCCAAAGTAAAACAGTTCCAAGTACACCACAAGAGCACCACAAAACCAAACATCCAATTTTATTCCAGATCTTAATAAGACATCTTATTTTAATAATTAAGAACCCATCCTCATCACCTAATTCCCTTTTACTTAATTTTATTATTATTAAGCCGTGATACATAAATTTAGAACTTGAGATTCGACTGCTTCGGGTATGAAGGCCCCTTACTCTCCACCGGTTTACCGTTATCTCCGGGACGAGTTCCCACCTTTGCAGCAGCTCTTTTGCGTGGAGAGAGAAGCGCACTTGCCGTCCTCATCTTGTTACTTCCCACAATGCTACTAGTAGGCTTGAACAGCCTCTTGCGATTACCCTGTCTCTTCGCCATCTCTTCTGTCGCCGTGTCTTTGCTGCTGTCAAACTCACCACTCTCCATCCCTTCCTTCTCCTCCGAGTATTCTTGAACCCCAATAACCTCAGAATCTTTCTCCGCTTCCTCCTCCGAGAGAGTCTGGAACTCCTCTTCTGTTGTCAACTCCACCCCTCTCTCCAATAAAGAAGCATTGATAGCCTCTAGTTCCATATCAATAGCCTCTAATTCCATATCATCTTGGTTCTCCTTCATTCCCTGTAACTGGAGTAACCCCATCTCCTCCTTTGTAGCCTCCATAATCGCTTCTGAGCCCTCTGCCTGCGTCTTAGCTAGTTCGAGTTGAAACTCTTCAGTAGCTGTAGTGGCATCTACCGCATCAGTGCCCTTAATCTCTCCTTCTTCACGTACCTCCTGACCTATGTTCTGCTGTCTTTGTTCATCTCTCAGCTGTTCCATAGAAGGCCTACTACGTGCCTCGTGAACCCCAGCTCCCTCACCCTTAGCTCCGCTGCTTCCCTCGTCTCTTCTGGAGGTTCTGAACCGTGAACCCTCGCCACCACCTCTGTAATTACCGTGGTGAGAAGGAGCCACTCTAGATCCCCCTCTCATCAACCTTAACCCACTTGGATCCACCTGCATCAGATGCCTTCCCCTTCCCCTTCCCATAATACTCCCGAACATCTCGCTTTTTATTCTGTTGAGTTGTTTGACCATTGATAACAACACCTTTATAGCTACGAGCGCCTCCTTCATGCTTAGCCCCATCAGACCATGCCCATTGCCTTCTCTGATCTCCCTCCTTCGTTCAGGACTCGGCTTAGGTTTCTTCTCATTCAACGGACATAGCTCATCCTTGTGGCAAAGACTGGCACAGAGCTTGCAATACCCAAATAATTTCTCATACCTCAGAGACACCGCCACCTCCTCTTCCTCATAAAATTCTCCTCCTTTGAAATCCACCGTCGTCTCGAAGCATAACTCCTTAAAAGCGTCAATCACTACTTGAACCCGGTTATGCTTCACATCAACCGCAACAACTCTCCCCAAGGCTCCACCAATACTCTCGAAGGTCGGGACCGTCCTGAACTCCAGAGGAACCCCCAAGACTCTTATCCAGAACATGATCTCTGAGGGAAAAAGCTTGGATTGTTTTGGTTGCCACCTTGCCAAAGCCAGCATCCAGTAGTCAAAATGGTAAGGCTGTTGCTTCAACACCGCTTCAAGTTCCTCCTTCGTCGTGAAGTCGAACTGAAATTTACCAAAGCCCAGATCAGTACCCGTTACCCTCTCTTCCTGTTTCCAAATCTTTGGGAGATTTGTGAAAAGCGCATTCATCTCCTGCTCCACTGGATTCATACATCTCCCGATCAATGTCTTGGAATAGGTTTTGATCAGCGCAGAATTGTCGAAGTGCGCCACTGAAATCTTCAATCTCTTACGCATGCCTGCACCGTTCCTCAGCTCCTCACCGTGATTCAACATCTGACTCTGCGTCATGAGTATCACAAAGAAGAAGCACGATTGAAGCATATAATGGCAAAATGAAAAAGCAATGATGTGCCAAAGAGACTCAATAAACTTTTTCTTATATTGACCCCAGTTTTCCAAAAATTCCCATACCAAATATCCCACAATTAACCCGTATCTCCTTAATTTGATAGTCTCTGATCTCAATCCCGAAAGATACGACGACCCCCAATCCTCCATAAGGTAAAGCAAATCAATCGCTACTAGATGAAAGTGGAAAATTAAATAATCATAATCTAGATTACAACCTGTAGAGATATTGCAATCCACCTTGATAGCCTCTGAAATCCCTCGCCTTTGTCCCCAAATCTGCAGTATCCATAAGATCTCACAGAACTCCTTCGCTATTCCCATAACGGTCCCCAAACTATCCAAACGCAGACCTTGAAAACCACAATCCGTGAATTGATCATGAAAGATCGGAAAAACCCAATCCCCATCTCTAATTCCCGGATCCCATCTTCTTGAAATCATGAAACCCTAAATCGCCAAAAGCATCGCCTCCATAAAAGTCTATTCAGTTATTGTAAAAAATTATTTTGTTTACTAAACTTATGAACTTATTTAAAAACATGTATAAAATAATAAATTGACATAACTAAGTAAAATACATATACTCTCGAATTGGTGACAGAAGTTCTATTTAGTTTTAAGTTACAAAAAAGATCTATTTAGTCGACTAAAACTAAAAAAAACAACTAAGAAAAAAAAATATATACCTCCCGCACCGATAGTAAAATACAGAGACAGAAAAAGGTTTTGAAAATCGGACGGGACCGGCCGGTCGAACCGGTCTGACCGTGACTCGTTAAAGAAGCCGAGTCCGGTTCGGTGTAAAATTCGGATTTGAGAAAAACCGGTGAAACCGGCTAAAAACCGGTAAAACCGGTGATCCGGTTAAACTTTGAAACCGGTTCAATAGAAATCAACATATAATTAATGTATTTTTAATTATTATTAAAATATAATATTTCATAATTAATGTTTAACTTTTACTATTTAATTAGTTTTCTAATTGATTTTTTTTTTAAAGATGTTTTTTAAAAAAATCTCTTTTTGACTCTCATATTTTATTCTCATTTTTCTATATTCATAAAATTTAAGACTTTTAGTTGTAAAAATAAGTAAATATGTAATTTAAATGGTTATTCATTTTTTTAATCAATTTTGGTTGATATAGTATTCACTTGTATATATAACTAAACTTATGGTTATTGTTTATTATCTAATTAATAAAAGAGAACATAGAACATATTATATGTAGAACTACATTTTAGGTCTATATAGTGTAAATATATGATTATTTACATTTATTTATTTTTAAATAGAAAACCCGGTTCGACCGGTTGAACCGGTCCGACCACATAACCAGTAGCTTTACCGAGCCGGTATCCGGTCCGGTTTTAAAAACATTAACAGAAAGTAAATTTTTTTTGGTAAAATACATAAAATAAGTTGTTAATGGGGGTGATTGATTGGGCTGTAGCTTTAGAAAATTTACTTTAAAATTTAGTCTGTAGGATTTTTTTATTTAGCTTTAAAGAAATGTAGCTTTAAAGTTTTCTATAGATAAAAAGATGGGGCTTTAGAAAATAAAAATTTTACAACTATTTTTTGTGTTTTTTGGCTGTAGCTTTATTTTTTTGGCTGTAGCTTTAAAAATCAATATAAAGCATGATTGGTAATATTTAAGGTTGTAGATGAAAATTAAAGCTAAAGTTTCCTCCTACAGCCCAACCAATCACCCCAATGTCTTACTTTCTTTAGAGCGCTAAAAGTTAAAACAGATTGAACTTTGCTCCAGTGCTGAGCTCCACTAACAAAATTCCTAAACTGTAAAGATCAACCATCAAATACCTTGGGTTGACATTTCTAGGGTCATCCTGCGGCGTTGGATGGAACTTGGAATGGTTACCGTAGATGGATGGATCTAGATCCGGCTGCGTTGGGCCTTCCAGGAAATAACAGGGCTTGAATCACTTCATCTCGATGGTGGCGAAGAGTTTCGGCTTAATCTTCTATTCATCCCGGTGGTTTCGCGCCGTTGATTGAGCTTCGCCCTACCCAAGCAGCGGTGCTTCTATATTTCACTGATTCGTCGTCTTCTCAAGCAGAGACCGACAATTTAGATATCTATGCCCCGCCGCTCACTCTTACGGGACATTGACTTTTCCTACCTCTCAATAATGAGAAGCAGCAAAATGGAAACGTCTGGGTGAGACCACTACGAGTGTTCATAGTTCATAGTTCTTCATAGTTCTTGGTACTTTATAGTTCTTCTTCTATTTCTTACAACACAGTGACTGGTTTGTCAGTGGGAGGATTTCACCATTTTTAAAGGCTTCAATGAAAGTGGCAGTGCTTCATATTCAACTTACTTTCTCAAAGAATTAATTACGAGTAAGCTTTGCTTACGAGTTCACTACTGTTTCCAAACAGGTTTGTTTCTACTTTCTATCTGTCTATCTGATATACTATGATTTTCACCCGTTTTTATACATGGTATATAAAAGTTTTAAGATGTATTAATCATATTTTAGAGTCTTTTCAAAGAAATTACAGGTTTATTCACCTGATGGAAGGAAATGATACTTTTGGGACATTTTGGAATGCTTTTACGCAAGAAAAATCGATCGACGCTTGAAGAGCAACATCGGTCGATCATAATCACTTACCATCGATCGACAAACATACATGTGCATCGATCGATGCCCAGTCATACGAATGAGATCGCAAATTAGAAGATTTCATTTCCCAGAAGATATATTATTTGCAACTTAAGTCCCTAGCCGCCTGTTAGGCTATATGTACTAGGGTTTTGTATCATTTTAGGGAGACACTTGCAAAAGACCTAGTTTGGAAAAGTAGCATTTTGGCTACCATTAGAAGAGTTTAGGATTTGAGAGATAGATCTGGGACTGCAAAAACAGAGAAAATCTTGAACTCCTATATTTCTATTACTCTATCTATTTGTGTTCTATGTTTCATTTGAGTTTATTTCATGCCATCATGACTTTTTCTCTCATGAATATGTTTGAGTAAACCAATTGTTAGATTTAGGTTTCTCACCATGGTTGAAATTATATACTGCTAATATGACTATTAAAAAGGTGTTTTGATTGTTCTTTCATTTGCTTGTGAACTTAATGCTAAAATTGAGATTGATCATCTTCATTTTAGATCTTAGGATTAATTGAGTCCAACTAACTGTTTCCCCTCAATACCTGAACCCACTTGCGTGATCTAACTAACTCAGGCGCAACGACAGTTGGTCTGAGAAGGTTAGAGAACAAGTTAAACCTGTTCGCAAAAGCTCGCTAGAATACGACAGTTGAGATCCGAGATCTAACGAAAATAACCTATCCGGTTAAACCATTGTTTAGTTCAAAAACCATCAAACCCTTTAGTCTAAACTAAGTGCATGTATTTCATACCTGAGATTTACCTGAATCTAGCTGCTTTCCCATTCTTGAAACCACTTCAATTCAATCTATCGTTTCACTTTTGTTTTCGATTTATCATTTACTACTTTTAAAACTATTAAAACCTTTTAGGCTATCTTCATTTCTAATTATTTAAGTCTGTTGAGTAATCCTAGAGTCTATGTTGATTTGATCCCTAAGTACTACATCTGAACCTCTGTTGATGAGAGTAACACTCTTTAGGGTAATTTGAGTGATATCAAATTTGGCGCCGTTGCCGGGGACTCTTTCTTATTACCATTAGATTTAATTGAGAATTTAGTATAGACTTGTTACGAAAAACTTGCTAAAGTTTTCTTTCTTAATCTGTTACGCAGACACAAAGAATGGAGAACACAGAGTGCGACCAACCATCGATCGACGGAGACACGTTTCCATCAAGCGACGTTGAGTCAGAAAAAATGAACGATACGGAGCTGCCGACATTGATCGATACCGCCCAGCCGGAAGCAGGTAAGTTTTCTCTTACCAAGCCCGCTAATGAGAAAGTAGTTCAAACTGAAAAAAATGGTCAAACGAGCAATGAAGCTAGCCAAACTAAACAAGGGACTGAAATCCCTGTTAAGGAAAATTCCACCTTAACTAAAGGTGAAGATATAAAATTTTCCATACAAGACTACCTTGATCCTGGTAAGACCTATTCCAATAGGTCCGCTATCAAAATACCAGGAGACGATACCAAGAAATCTAAGTTTTAACGCAGATTACTACTGTATGATTCGTCAAAACCCATTCCGTGGATCCCTCCCAGAGCACCCACAAGATCATATTGAAACTTTGGAAGAATTAGTACCAGATGAATATGATCGTTGCAAATTATTCTCATTCTCCCTAGAAGGAGAAGCCCTCAGGTGGTTAAACTGTTTAGCAGCAGGATTACTCACTTGTTGGGAAGAGATTAGAAGTGCCTTCCTTAGAGAATTTTTCACTGATGAACGCTACTGGAAAGTAAGAAAGCAAATTTTTACATTTCGCCAAGGTCCACGCGAATCGTTTAAAAACGCCTGGGGAAGATTCAGAGGCTATGAACTTGAATGTCCCCATCATGGTTATTCAGAACCACAACTTCTTAACATCTTTTATGGAGGTGTTAATTTGAGCTATAAAACCACACTCGATACAGCGAGTGATGAAAATTTCATCACTAGGAATCCCGAAGAATCTAGACGCCTTATCAAGAATATGACAACGGGAAGATCCTATGAAAGGATGGATGAAGAGATAGGAAATTTCACAAGTCCAAAAGACAATTCTGATTTGATAGAAATTAAGAATTCCCTTAAATCCCTTCATTCATTTCTTCAAAACAAACACCGATCTGATATAGCCCAGATCGACGACAACGCTTTGTCTGACACCGATGATTATTTGGACGAAGGAACGAACTGTTCCGATCTCTATGCTGTGCTTAATGTCGATAGCTTTACCCAAGCTTATGACACTGCTGTAAAATCACGTACCGGAAGAGAGAGGTTCAATATCAGACAAGCTCTTACTGGCAACCGTAGGACAAAATCGGAGTTTTACGGAAAAATAAATATGGTTTACGGAGAATTAATGGAGAAAGCAGATTCTTTGGGAGAACTAATCCGAAAATTAGAAGGTCAAGTAGCGGAGATTGCAACTGCCATAAAAAGAGATGTCGGATGTCTTCCCGGGAGAACTGATTTAAACCCAAGAGAGACGGTCTACTCAACCCGAACCCATAATTGAAAGAGTCTATAGAACTTTACCCCCTTTTGCTCCTAAAACGCAAACTAAGAAATCATTAGAGAACGCGATCTACAAGAAAGCCTTAGATAAGATTTCTGTTGAGATGTCCCTTAGTGATGCTATAAAAATAGCACCTTCGATTAAGAAGTATATAAAGGACGTGACATCTCCAAACTACCCAATTGCAGAACATAGCGTGATGATTATTTCAGAAGAAGTAAGTGCTATGATTAAAGGAGAAACTCCAACAAAGAGACCAGATCCTGGTAGTTTTGTCCTAGATTGTAAAATAGAAAACACGCGTTTTCCTAGATCATTATGTGACCTCGGCTCTAGCGTGAACTTTATGCCTTACTCTGTTGCAGTAACTTTAGGATATAAAGAGTTTATGTCAACTCCGATCACCCTGGTCTTAGCTGATAGATCTATTAGGGTACCCGAAGGAATTCTCGAAGATGTTCCCATAAAGATCAATGATTGCATCGTGCCTACGGATTTTGTTGTGTTAAAATACAGACAAGAACCCAAAGACCCCCTCATTCTGGGTCGGCCATTCCTAGCTACAGCTGGAGCAATCATTGACGTCAAAGAAGGACGAATTAATTTGAACATAGGGAATATCTCGATGACTTTTGATATGGAAAAACTGAATAAGCGACCCCTAATAGATGACCAGGCCTTCTACGTGGAAAACGTTTCTGAGGATGAAAAAGACTCTTTCATAAACATGTTTTCAGACAACCCCTTAGAAGACACCCTTAACCACGTGGAAAATGAAATTTTCAGCATATCAGATATGACAGATGATTACATGCGACTGATGGACGCTAGCATCGAAGTTGCAAACGTAGAAGAAAATGACGACTCAGATGTTGTCATCGATCGATACCTTCAAGATACCGTCGATCGACATACTCCCTCGCAATCAAATTTGTCTAAAGATAAAGCACCAAAGGTAGAATTGAAACCTCTACCCAGCGGTCTTAAGTACGCTTACCTTTATGACCAGTCCTACCCTGTTATCGTCAACGCCAATCTCACTAGCGGAGACTTGCTTTATTGCTGAATAAATTACACAAGTACAGGAAAGCGATCGGGTATTCTCTCGATGACATTCCTGGAATCTCTCCCGATCTTTGCATGCATCGGATCAACTTGAAAGATGATGCTAAAACGTCAATAGAGCAGCAAAGGAGATTGAATCCGAATCTGAAGGAAGTAGTTAAAAAGGAAATTATAAAACTCTTTGATGCTGGAGTTATTTACCCTATTTCGGATAGCAAATGGGTAAGCCCCGTACATGTTGTACCCAAAAAGGGAGGTATCACTGTAGTGAAGAATGAAAAGGACAAACTCATTCTGACTCGTACCGTTACTGGTCATCGGATGTGTATTGATTATAGGAAATTGAATGTCGCTACTAGGAAATACCATTTTCCCCTTCCCTTTATTGATCAGATGCTGGAGAGATTAGCTAATCACCAGTATTACTGTTTTCTTGCTGGATATTCCGGATTTTTCCAAATTCTTATACACCCGGATGATCAAGAAAAGACAACGTTTACATGCCCCTATGGAACTTTCGCATATCGCAGAATGCCATTTGGTCTTTGTAACGCTCCCGCCACTTTCCAACGTTGCATGATGTCAATCTTTACAGATATGACCGAGGACTTCATGGAAGTATTCATGGATGACTTTTCAGTCTACGGATCAGATTTTAAGAGTTGCCTCGATAATTTATGCAAATTATTGGAAAGATGCGAAGAAAAGAACCTTGTCCTCAACTGGGAAAAATGCCATTTCATGGTTAACGATGGAATAGTGTTAGGACATAGGGTTTCTGCTGCTGGTATAGAGGTAGATAGCTAAGACTGAAGTAATGATCAGTTTACCTCCACCCAAAAATGTTAAAGACGTGCGAAGTTTTCTCGGACACGCCGGATTTTACAGGAGATTTATACTGGACTTCAGCAAAATCGCTAGACCTCTAAATAACCTTTTATGCAAGGATATTAAATTCGATTTTACCCCTAAATGCATGAAAGCTTTTGAAGATTTAAAGAAATCCCTTATCACTGGCCCCGTCGTACAAGCCCCCGACTGGAATCTTCCTTTCGAAATCATGTGCGATGCGAGCGATTTCGCAATTGGAGCAGTTTTAGGCCAAAGGAAAGATAAAAAGCTACATGCCATTTACTATGCCAGCCGCACGCTTGATGAAGCGCAACGGAATTACGTAACAACAGAAAAAGAACTATTAGCTGTAGTTTACGCTTTTGAAAACTTCCGTCAATACTTGATTGGCTCACGAGTGATAGTTCACACTGATCACGCTGCCATCAAATATTTAATGCAAAAGAAAGATGCTAAACCTCGACTCATATGCTGGATTCTACTATTCCAAGAGTTTGACATTGAGATTAAGGATAAGAGAGGAGTAGATAATGGAGTTGCTGAGCATCTTTCCCGGATAAGAATAGAGGATGATGTCCCTATAGACGATTTCTTCCCCACAAAGAATGTTGCACACATAGATACATCTTTCGTCGGTCAAATATCTCTCACATCTGAAGATCAATCGATCGATGAGAGAGATGGCATATCGGTCGATTCACGTAGTGATACATCGATCGATGATGAGACTGATGTAACTTCTCAACTCTCCAATAACCAAGATCACGAACCCCCGTCTATTAAAATCAACTTCGATTTACAAGTTAATGTTTCCGGTGATGAGATTAATCGCACACCTGAGGACTTATCACAACGGGAGGTAGACGCGATTGGTAGAAACTCGAATAACCGACCCTGGTATGCCGACATAGTTAACTATTTGGCAGCTGAGGTTGAGCCAGACGAACTCAAGGGATATATGAGGAAGAAATTTTTCAGAGAAGTAAGACGCTATCATTGGGATGAGCCTTACCTCTATAAGTATTGTTCTGATGGCATATACAGACGATGCGTATCCGAAGCTGAAATTACGGACATTATCTACCAATGTCACAGAGCTGATTATGCAGGACATTTCGCTACCTTTAAAACGGTTTCGAAAATTCTCCAAGCAGGATTTTGGTGGCCGACCACTTTTTGCGATGTCCACGCATTTATAACCCAATGTGACAGATGCCAAAGACGCGGAAAAATCAGCAAAAGACACGAAATGGAACAGAAGTTCATTCTTGAAGTTGAAGTCTTTGATTGCTGGGGTATCGATTTTATGGGACCCTTCCCGTCTTCATATGGAAACAAATATATACTAGTCGCTGTAGACTACGTATCCAAATGGGTCGAAGCAGTAGCTTCTCCTGCCAATGACGCATCTGTGGTTATTAAACTCTTCAAGAGTATAATCTTTCCGAGATTTTGAGTTCCAAGAGTAGTCATTAGTGACGGTGGAACTCATTTCATTAACAAAATCTTTGATAGATTGCTTAAAAAGAATGGTGTTCATCATAGAGTAGCTACACTTTACCACCCACAAACCAGTGGACAAGTAGAAGTCTCTAACCGACAAATTAAGGAAATCGTAGAGAAAACCGTAGGAACCTCCAGAAAAGATTGGTCTAGGAAACTAGATAATGCACTTTGGGCCTACAGGACCGCCTACAAAACGCCGTTAGGAACAATACCATTCCACCTCCTTTATGGCAAATCATGTCATTTACCAGTCGAACTGGAACACAAAGCAGCTTGGGCTACCAAACTTTTGAACTTTGATATCAAACAAGCTGCATCCAGCTTAACAAGCTTGATGAAATCAGACATTTAGCTTTCGAAAATTCGAAAATTTATAAAGAAAGGACTAAAGCTTATCACGATTTCGATGAGAGCGTCGCTTCCTACACGGTCCCACCTTTCCCACACCTCGAGAGATTCTGGGACATCGTCGGCACAGGAGTTTGGGACACAAACAGGGCCGTGCTATCAGACATCCACCATCCTGCACTTCGCTACTTCCTACGGCTCCTTGCAAACACACTGGTTTGCAAGATGGAGCCCAACAAGGTCAGGATAAAGGAGCTCACATTACTTTTCTGCGCAGTGAATGGCGTGGTGGATTTGGTTGAGTTGGACGAGGACGGCGAAGTAAGCCCGCTGAACCTCGGAGCTGTCTTTGCCGCGCACTTGGTGGAGTTGAAGAAGAAGCCCTTCAACAGCAAGGGTAAGAAGAAGGAGACAGTTGGGAGTCTTCTGATCCCGATTTTCCAGTACCTCGGCATCCGCCTTGACCCTCATTCTGCCGACCGCGACCACGCCTTCCTCGACGAGCAGCACTTGGTGCACTCGCTATGGCTCGAGGAAGGGAAACTCTGGCGTTTCAGGATCCGCGATGAGCATCGCCTTCTACCCCTACCGGATAGGAGGATCACTGATTTCGGAAACAGCGTGGAGCAGCTTCGATGCATGCCAGACGAGGCATTCCTCCGCAACCCCCAGAACATGTCACGCCGACCTCCCAGCATTCGCTGTACCAGAGCTCAGGACGCACAGGCACCGCCTCTCCCCGACTTCCCGAACATACCGGACATCCCCATTCACGACCAGGGAGACTTTAGAGGTTCGTGGTGGACGCTCTTCAGACCATCTGGGCTAGAGTGTCTTGTCGGAGCAGGAGAGCTACATGAGCGCAGGCAACAGCACTAGCAGCAGCACGTAGGGACCCTTCCCAGGAGGACGACGAGGCGACTGATGAGGACACCGACTAGTCCTCATATTTCTATCTCTTATCTTCCTATTATGAACTTGTTTATTTATTTTCTGAACTTCTAGGATTTATGTTCTTAAAACTTATATTTGATGTCTGAGAATGCTTATTATTTCTTATGCTTGGTTGTCAAACAGAGCTAACATTAGGCAGGAACTTCAAGTTCGACTCCAAGCACATGCAAAATTTATGTGCTTCGCCATCGATCGATATGGAGAGGGTTACATCGATCGATTCTCGGCGAGTAACATCGATCGATATGGAGAGGATTACATCGATCGATGTGTAGTACGGATAGGTACTTCATTTTTACTCTAACATTCTCAAACTTCTAACTTGTTTTTAACCTACCCTTGGGCACTTTGCACTGAGACGGTGCAATTTAGGTCTGGGGGAGGTAGTTACTAACACCACTTTCTTGAGTTTTTGTCAAAAATCTTTTCAAAAATAATTGTATTGAGTCAAAAAGGGGATTTTGAACTAATGATTTCTACTTGAATGTCTAACCACTTTCTAGCACCATTCTAGATTTACTGATTGCAGATAATACTATAGATGCTAAAGTGGATCAACCAGTCAACTATACACACTTGCTAGCTTGTTAGAAAGAACCAAAGCTAACCTCCAACACTAACCTGACTTCACTGCTTGTCTTGGGGTTTCGTATACATGGGATCGGATTCTTCAGACAAGTCTGGAAGGTAAAGCCTTGTGTAGAATTATATATCACATTCATCTCTCTAATTTTGACCCTAGATTAGTAAGTAACTAATATTTCTATTCTAGAGTTAAAAAAAATAAAATAATAATAATAATAAGATCTATTGTTTATTTAGGATGAGTCTGAACAGGACTTGGTGGCTAAAACCATTAAGGCTTGATTCATAAAAGACACCAATAAAAGAGTTCGAAACAGGACTTGGAGGCGGCAATCTTCAAGGATCGCTTTCGCAAAGAACTCTTGGATATAGGTCAAAAAGAAGTGAACAGAGCTTGGTGGCAACCACCATTAAGTTTTGATTCATGGAAGCCTGTCCAATCTTGGTCATTGATCCTGCAATGGAAGCAGACTTTGACTCAAGAGAAAAATTAGAGAGAGAAGAATTAAGAACTAACTTTTACCTGCAGTTCCAGATACTTGTCTGAATTCTTTGCATCCTATGATCGATACTCCCAAGGTAAAGCTTACACTTTTTACATTGAGAAATGAGATTGGTTAAGGAGATTGATAATAAGATTAGTTAAGATTGTTGGCTAGATGACTTTGGTTGCTAAGCTAGGATATTGCATAATGTATTTCTGTAAGAAGGAACTTTTAGATGTGGAATGCAATATTATAGAGGTGATAATTTCAATGTTTCAAATCTGTGAGTCCCTGATGTTTTCAACCCTCTTCCAGAGAGACTGTCCGTTGGTTTGACATGAGGACAAGTCAAAAGATAAGTCTGGGGGAGTTGATATACCATGATTTTCACCCGTTTTTATACATGGTATATAAAAGTTTTAAGATGTATTAATCATGTTTTAGAGTCTTTTCAAAACAATTACATGTTTATTCACCTGAGGGAAGGAAATGATACTTTTGGTACATTTTGGAATGCTTGTACGCAAGGAAAATCGATTGACGCTTGAAGAGCAACATCGGTCGATCATAATCACTTAGCATCGATCGACAAACATACATGTGCATCGATCAATGCCCAGTCACACGAATGAGATTGCGAATTAAAAGATTTCATTTCCCAGAAGATCTATTATTTGCAACTTAAGTCCCTAGCCGCCTGTTAGGCTATATGTACTAGGGTTTTGTATCATTTTAGGGAGACACTTGCAAAAGACCTAGTTTGGAAAAGAAGCATTTTGGCTACCATTAGAAGAGTTTAGGATTGGATAGATAGATCTGAAACTGCAAAAATAGAGAAGATCTTGAACTCCTTTATTTCTATTACTCTATCTATTTGTGTTCTATGTTTCATTTGAGTTTATTTAATGCCATCATGACTTTGTCTCTCATGAATATGTTTGAGTAAACCAATTGTTAGATTTAGGTTTCTCACCATGGTTGAAATTATGTACTGCTAATATGACTATTAAAAAGGTGTTTTGATTTTTTTTTTTCATTTGCTTGTGAACTTAATTCTAAAATTGAGATTGATCACCTTCATTTTAGATCTTAGGATTAATTGAGTCCACCTAACCGTTTCCCCTCAATACCTGAACCCACTTGCGTGATCTAACTAACTCAGGCGCAACGACAGTTGGTCTGAGAAGGTTAGAGAACAAGTTAAACCCGCTCGCTAGAATAACCATCGATCGACGCAACTATCGTTCTGTCGGTCGATCGTTACAAAGGTGTATCGGTCGATGAACATAAAGTCACATCGATCGACACTCTCTCGAGATTAAAATACGACAGTTGAGATCCGAGATCTAACGAAAATAACCTATCTGGTTAAACCATTGTTTAGTTCAAAAACCATCAAACCCTTTAGTCTAAACTAAGTGCATGTATTTCATACCTGAGATTTACCTGAATCTAACTGCTTTTCCATTCTTGAAACCACTTCAATTCAATCTATCGTTTCACTATTGATTTTGATTTATCATTTACTGCTTTTAAAACTATTAAAATTTTTTAGTCTATCTTCATTTCTAATTATTTAAGTCTGTTGAGTAATCCTAGAGTCTCTGTGGATTCTATCCCTAAGTACTACATCCGAACCTCTTTTGATAAAAGTAACACTCTTTAGGGTAATTTGAGTGATATCACTATTCCTATTTCAACATGCTGCAAGTGGATGTTCAGACTCAAAAATCTATGTGTCCATGGCGCATACATATCTCTGTCTCTGCAGAGCATGATCAATATGCTAAAGCAAGAAACATGGAAGAATGATAAAGAAGTTGGGAGTGTCCGAAGGAATATTCCTCATGCATTTTGAGAAGATGCATCACCAAAAATAAAGGACGTATAATAAATCTGTAGGAAAGTGAAGGCCAACCTTATAAGAAACAAGTAGTGAGAAAGAAAAAGAAGGGGACTTTCGCTTAGTGAATGTCACACTATCAAACTTTAGAGTACACACCAAGGAACAAGCCTATAGATCATTCAGCGAGGCACATATTATATTTGCTGCGACAAAAATTTAATAACATAACAAACAAAGAATTGGTTTGAGGTGTGAGAGAGCTTCTTGAGTATGAATGTTATGCTCAGCAACTTGGGATGATGTATATGTATTGCAGCGATAGTAATGTGGATGCTCTATTCATATGCTAAAATGAATTTTCAGAATATAGTTTCTTTAAAGTATTTGGGAGTTTTTTGTTGAATTAGTTGTTCACTTTGTTTTCGTTTTAAATAAATAAATACATTTTTGGTTTAATTCATTTTAAAAGAATCTCTTCAACACACATACACATTGCCTTGATATCAATGCTTAAACCGAACCAGTTTGGTTTTGGTTCATACTGGATAATAAGTCTGGTTCAATTTGAAATGTATTTATTTAACAAATTTGATGGTACAGTCTGTGAAGTTCTTACTTTATCTGATAATATTTGGTAGTAAGAATATTCAACCGATAACCTCGAGGTTCATTTTAACGACACAAAATAATGAAAACGTAAATAATTTCTAAATATGATAGAAATGATATAAACTAATATTCGACAAATGAATAAATACAATAAATTCATAAATTCGCTAAAGTAACAATAATAAAAATTTATATAAATATATGGTCTCATTAAATAATGACTACTATATATATAACTTTTATATAAACATAAACAAAGCTTTTCTAATAAAATGAATTACATATTTATGGCAAGATGTTTAGACTTTTGTTATTGCTACCCCTAATGCATACATCTGTATTCTCAAGAGCTGTTCACCTTTTTTTTTCTATAAAATAACTGAGCGCCGTTTAGTCATCTCTATTACTAAACAGTTCACGGGAGGTTTTCTCAAGTCATATTTCTCTGTTCAAAGACATTTATTTTCGGATACTGTTTGCTCTATATTTCTCATGTGCAACTGCAAAGTGCTTCTTAACGTCCTCATCGAAGTGTTTTTACATGTTATATACAGATTCATCTCTTATAATTTGTTTATGGATCCTCACAACAGAGGTCCAAATCTTCATGTTTGTTCCTAAAGTTGTGAAGTCATCCCAACATTATTATACTCCTTTCCACCATTTCTAAATCTGAACTATATATTAAATTTGTTAACAGTTAATTCAATTATTAATCGCTACTTTACGTACATAACCATAATTATATATATAATGAGACCAGTGTAAAAACTTATATTACAAAAGGAAATTAAAAATAATATAATCACTAATTATACCTTGAAAACTAAACAACAATATTTGTTTTAAAAAGTCCTAATTATTTTGGATGATATGGTTTATTTGATAATCTTAAAATATGTAAATCTTTAAACAGTAATGTGTTATGACTTAAGTTGATTAAAAATGATAGGTAGAGTTTACTTTTATGGAATCTAAAACAACAGTAGATTTCACAGATAATGTAAAAAATAAACTGCAAATCTGAATAATACCAGTATTGAAAAATGTAGAATAAGTACGTAATAAAAATGAAATCTCTTTATTAGCTAGATTTTTTTTTGAACACTAATTTCATTAAACTCAAACAAGCAAGTTAGGTAGAAGCAATAAAACTCTCAACCAATCAAAGGGCTTTATTTTTTACATCCAGACATTAGGTATAACATGATTGTATACAACTTAAAGTAAAAGGAACAAATAAAATTAGATTTTCTATTACAAAAAACAACTAAAATAAAATTAGCTTTTCCAGCATTAAAAAAACACTGTTTCTCTTTTGAACCATTTTAAATACTGTATTATAGATTTAGCCAAATACAACGACTCTAAGATCCAATCTCCTCACGTTTAACAAAAAATGATTCCTTAAAATTTATTATTCACATATATAACCAAACAATAGAACTAAAAAAAACAAATATCATTGAAATAACTAACAAACATAACCAGTTTTTAATTAAAATTAACAATATAACCTAAGAATTATATTTATTTTTTGTTACTCTACAAGATCATCTTTAACCTAAGAATTCGATTTATTAATTGTTACTCTATAATATCATTTATAATCTACACTGATTTTTTGAATGGTTCATAAATTAATATATATATGTATAATAGTTTTAAGGTATCTTCCCGTCCGTAGGGCGGGCCATCCTCTAGTACAATATATGGAGTATTATTATTACTATTAATATTATATCCTTACTAACATAATGATTGTTACAATACATTGTACGGTTAGAGCATCTCTAACCCAACCTCAAATCCTCAAATTTTAAGGTTTCTGTCATTTCAATCCAACCTCAAATTCTCAAATTTTGAGGTTTTGAATAGTGACACCTCAAATTTGAAGTTTCATTATTCAAAACCTCAAAACCACTATTCATTTTCGTTTTAGTCCTTACAATTATTTTCTTGTATATATGTGTGTTGTTTATATATATATATATATATATATGAAATTTATATTATTTTTATTATATAATATTGTAATATTTTGTGTTATATAATATATACAAAGTATGTTTTATATGTATTTGTGAAGTTTTATCATTATTAGTAGTTTTTGTTGATGTCAAGGACTATAATGCAATATGAATAGATTTTAAAGGATTTTTTTTTGAGGATTCATGGTTGGAGTAATCAGCCCTCAAATCCTCACAATTAGATCTTTCTTCAGCTCTCTAATTGGCTTTTACATTTATCACATGGATCACGATCTCAGCTATATAGATTTGACAAAATCAACAGATCCGATCTTTTGGTTTTATTCCGATCCCTCCCTTCCTTCTTTTTGTAAAACGTTATTTTTTTTTTTGAAACACGTCCCTCCCTTCCTTCTACTCTTCCACATTGTCTATGTCTTCCTTTCATTCAATCCTAAATCCTAAACTATACCATATACCACTTTTTCATAAATAATTAATGTTTAAGGTGATCTGAATTTTAATGGAGTTTTAGATGATTTCAATAAATTGCAGAGATTTAGGTGAGTTTTGTTAAACCACTTTAGAATATAACCTAAAACCATGAGATTTAGGTTTTAAAATTCATGTTTGAATAACACTAGATTTGTCATTTTAATAAATATCACCTAAAGATTATAACTCTCAGTTGAATACACCCTTATTTTCTACTCTGCGTGTTTTATAATAGTCAACAAAACGTAATAAGTGCTACACCTACTGACTATGATTTATGGATCTCTTATGTACTGCTTACTAACTAATAAAATTATGGATCCTCTAAAATATAACCTAAAACCATGGGATTTGGGTTTTAAAATTCATGTTTGAATAACAGTGGCTTTGTCATTTTAATACAAATCACCTAAAACTCTCAGTTGAATACACCATTATTTCCTCTTCTGCGTGTTTCATAATAGTCAACAAAACATAATATTTTTTACAGCTACTGACTATGATTTATGTACTGGTTACTGAATAATAAAATTAAGAAACAAGTTGTTTATTTTCTCAAGGTGTGTAATAATGACATCTTTAGAATTTTTGTGATACCGATGTAGTGTAAGTCGGTTGGTTGGTTTATTCAACCAAACCTCAAATCATTCTCATTTTGGTCGGTTTAAAAATGAAATTTGTTTTATATCATGTGATACAGTTAAACCTTCAATTTGGTCGGTTTAAGTATGAAATTGGTTATATTGTTAACCGACCCAAATTTGTGTTAAAAAAATGTTAACCGACCTAAACCATTATACCACGTGCAAGTGGAGGATTTGTAGTGACAACCTTTCGTCGTCACAAGGACGTGAATCGATTTAACTGCATTGTATATTAACTTTTCGGGTCCTAAAAGTCGGCCATCGTCACTTCCTGTTGGATACACGGCGATTTTCAGTGAGTTCCGCAGAGTCGGGTTCCATAAGAACCTATCCTGGATTATGGTGGAGTTGTGCGGCTTGTTCCGCATTGCCCGAAGCCAACTGACACTCCCTTCCTGGGGACTTATACATGCCCTTCAGGTCCTTTCAGACCTGTTTGGTGTAGAAATAACTGGTAGCATGATCGCTACTGCCTTCCGTACTCGTCGTTTCGAGTTGTTACCACGTCCTCGTTGTAGGTCCCCAGTGAAACGTTCGGAGTGGATCGAAAACACATCAACAGTTGGCAAATATTTTTTCGTTCTTCACCTCGGGCCGAGACCTAACGGATTTCGTCTCTCCTTGTCGCCTCCAGGTATCTATATTCCTCTGTCTGGATAAATCTTTTTTATTTTACTTTTGGTGTTGGTAAATATAGGATGTTATAATTCTAAGATTTGAGTACAACTTAAGTGTTCAACATCAGACTATTCGATGATATTCAATGTCCAAGTGATTTTCCATTTGTAGGTTTGTCGCCGGAGGATCCAGCTGAATCTGCTGCGTTCCCAGAAAATCTAATGAATCTAACCACATACCTCCGTGGACCTGCTTTTTTTGCTGGATCCCGACATCATCCAGATGACTTCATTGGCGTCTACTGACGATCATCTTTTCATCCCACCACGTAATTGTTATTTGTTTTGTTTTACTTTTCCTTGTTTAAATCTATTACATCTTTTAACAACCACTTTATCAATGCAAAATCAATGGATGCCTTAATCGCCACCTGCGACCATTTTGATTCTCTCTCTCTTGTTTCATCTAGATCGGTTGAGAGATCTCCATCCCAGCGACACCTAGATGAACCATCTTCTCATTCTCCACCAGATAGGGATGAAAATCCTTCCAGTTCCAAACGACCCCGTCGTTAGACTTTGTCATCTGTTGGAAACATAGCTTTGTTTTTGAAACTCAAGATGTGCGTTATTGAATCACTCTTCCTATATTTGGAAAACAGTATTTTAGATCGTGTTTCGCTTGAATTTTGTAACTCTTGCCACATCCTCTGAGAAGTGCTGTTATATTAATCGCTTGCTTATGTCAAATTAACTGTTTTTCAACTTCGACTTAAAATTTCATCTCACTTAATCTTACATATATTTCACAATTTAACTATCATATATATATTTTAATATTATAATGCTACTAAAACTTGTGTTAGCTTTAAATTAAGATTACAATATTCAACAAAACATTATCGATATAAATTCATTATACTATCCTTTTATGTTTAGATTGAGTAGCAAAGGTCTTGCTTTTGGAGAGAAAACCAACAAACTTAAAATATGAGGTTGCTTTCAGTGGCAGACACAAAAGACATAGGAGAACGAAATGGCAAGGCAATAATGTTCCAGAAAGGCAACCGCCAGATTAAAAAAACACAATTGTATTGCTAACCGATTCAAACCATTATACACGTCCAAGTGGTTGATTCATAAAGTTCGATATAAAATTCAGATTGAGTAGCAAGGGTTTTTCTTTGGACAGCCCCTTTAAAACAACAGTTTTTCATAAATTAATCATACCTATCCCGTTTTTATGTAAAAACTCTACCATTTTAAGTTCCTTCTCTTGTCAAGTCAAGTCAAATCATGAAATTTGACTATATTTATAATTTAACGATCATATATAAAGTTAATAAAGGTTTATGTTCGAAGGGTTGTCTTGTCGAAGAGATGTAATACTCTCCAGCAAAAAAAAAAACACTCAACTGATTCAAGTTATGTACTACAAAGATGGAAAATCAAATTATCATCTTCTCGATTGTACAACTTGAAGATAATTTTCGTCGATTCTGAGGTTGTGTTACTAAATTTTTTAGCTCTCTACTATATATTGTTAAAAGGGTCTCTTGTTAAAATATTCTTGTTATTTTTATAGAATATTTTGGTTGCATGTAAATGTATTCTTGTATTGATGTAGAACGTCTATTTCAGGAGAAGAAAATTCAAGAAACAATTCCTCATGAATGTGTTTTATACTTTGTCGGTGACTTCCAAGTAAACAATTGGTATTTTGTCAAAGATTTTAGGATAAAGACAAAAGTTGGTAGAACCAGGACAATCGACAACATCTTTAAACTCAAATTCACTATATCAACCATTGTTAAGCACATTCCTTCGGTATCAACTTCGTTGTACTTCCATCCTGCCTCTTTCGCTGATATTATACATTGGAGGTTTGATTTCAAAATTGCTGTTGGTAAGTAATAATCGTTCGTACTTATATAAGTTACGTTTCAGTTTATTACTTAAAATTATAATCTTGTATATGTTATTTTAATGACACTATTTATTCAAGATGGTATTGGCCTGGTAGTTAGTTGTGCACCAATCCAATTTATTTTGAATGAAGAAACAAAGTTCAACGACCTTCCTTTTCTGTGTTTCACAATAGAAGAAGATAGGTATATTCTATTGCCGTTCAGTTTGATAAAAAATCGTTTTCGTTGTCACCAATCTGGAGATCCTGAAATATGCTTATTACGATTTTGGCATATGAATCAATTCCCAGATGGTATAAGTTTGTTCTTCTTCATTTGGTTAAATTGCATACTGCATTAATATGTATTAATTTATCCCCAAGTTTAGTTTTTCTTATAGGTATGCAAGAATACAACCAGCTACTGTGGAACCTTGATGTACCTGAAGTTAATGTGTTACGTGAAAGGTTCTTCGCACTTGAATCGGACGATTCATCAGGATAGAGTGATGGTTGTGTTGGAAACTCAAATGTCGTCATTATTGCGTTCTGTGTTTTTTTCTTCATGTTTTGTTTAGTTATGTTGTATTATTGTTAAAACAAAAGTGTTGGGTTAAATTACTAATAGATCTCCAATGGTGCTTCATTTTCCACTTTTTGCTTTATATTTTACTCCAATGGTACTTCATTTTTTGCTTCATATGCTCTTCATACAAACATTTTGATAAGATAAAAATTATTGCGTTTGTAACCTTTGGACATCGATTTGGAATTATTATTTGAGTTGACAAGATAGTGATGGAAGGAGACAGACTTAAAACACAACGAAAAACGATATGGCAAGGATACAGCCTCAGCAAGGCAACCGCCGGCCAATAACGTTTATCAACTATTTTTAGCTTGTAACCAAGAGAGAAGAACTTTATTTTTAGATTGTAGCCAAGAGAAAAGAGCTTTATTACGATACTAAAGTTTGTAACTCAGCATTACTATGCCCAAGTGTATAAATCAAAGTAAAATATAAGATATTTTAAACCGTTCAACTACATAACTTAATATTGAGACTAAAATAACTATATTTGACAAACTAAAACAGGAATAAATCGGCTTAAAATCATGGTAAAAAAGACCTAACTCTCTTAAAGTAAAGCACAAAACTCCAATTGATTATGTGATTCATGATGATTTAAAGCGACTTTGTCAGTTTTGTGCTTTACTTTAAGAGAATTGAGCAAGAGAAGTGGCCATGCCTTTACCAGAGACCTTTAATATTTCTGCAAAAACCTTCAATGTGATTTCTTTTTGCAAATTTAAGAAAAATCAATACTACGCCCTTTTGATAGCAAACATTAAACTAAAAATATTGTGTCCGGCACAAGTCGAACCCTGCACCCGACCCATTATGGCCAGCGAGAAAACCAACTCACCTAAAAGACATATTTAAAACTTCAATTGATTTTCTTAAACTTATGTGGAAGACAGGGTTCAAACCCCGGTTGGACATATTCAAAACTTCAATTGATTTTCTTAAACTTATATTAGTTTAATATTTAATATCAAAACGACGTAGTTTTGATATTTCTGCAAAAACCCCTCAATGTGATTTCTTTTTGCGAATTTACGAGAAATCAATACTACGTCCTTATGTTAGCAAACATTAAACCAAAAATATTGTGTCCGGCGCTGGTCGAACCCCGCACCCGCCCCATTATGACCAGCAAGAAAACCAACTCACCTAAAAGACATATTCAAAACTTCAATTGATTTTCTTAAACTTATGTGGAAGACAAGATTCAAATCCCGGTTGGACATTGTCAAAACTTCAATTGATTTTCTTACACTTATATTAGTTTAATGCTTAATATCAAAATGACGTAGTTTTGATTTATGTTAAACAACAAAAACCCTCAATGTGATTTCTTTTTACAAATTTACGAGACACCCTTACTCCACATCATCTTCTCTCTCACATCATCTTATATTTCTTCCACATCATAATTCAATACCCACTCTATTCCTATTCTCTCCAATTGTTTTGTTTAAAAAAAACTACAACACCCACTCAATATAACTTTATTCATACTTTTAGTTTATGCTTTTGTGATGACATATTACAAGTAAAAAAATGATTTTTTCTGTGTTCAAATGAAATGAAACAAGTATCTATTTATAGAGTATGAAAAATATGAATTTTGATATAAAATTTATATATATATATATATATATATATATAATTATAATTATTAAAAAATAATAGATGTTAAATAATTGAGATAAAAAAAAATCAAAAAGTAAGTCTAATGCAACTCTTTCTCTCTTTGAATATTGGTCCAATCAATATTTGTCACGTCATACAAAAAGGACCCTTTTTTCTCAACACCCATCGATAAGTTTCAACACTGAATTTGCCACATCATGTATTTTACTTTTATAACAAACGATTGTAAGCTTATCAACAGTTGTTAATATTTATCAACAGTTGATAAAACTCTCATTACAAAATAATCTAATAAACCTCTTTTTCACATTAATTAACAAAATATCAAAACGAAAATCATTTCAGAAATGAGACTTTTATCATTCTCAAATTCGAATGGTAGAAATTTCGAGATTTAGGGTTTTGGGATCCATGGTCCGTAAAAAGACGACACCAATCTATTTTGCTGTCAACCAGTGGGATCCAATGGTTGTTCAGAAGGTTAAGCCATTTAAACCCTATGGTACACTTGTTACAGAAGTATTGCAAATGTCGGGGAGGGAACCAATGCAGCCTGCTACTGTAGAAGTGCAGAACAGGGGAAATCACAGTAACCCGTTGATATCTCATGAGACGGTATGTATCATAGAACTAGGAAATACTACAGTATTACATGGGCTTCACTACCTTTACTAATTGTATTTCAGGTGGATGGAAAGGAACCAGTACATCCAAAGCGGATGTGCTTTAATCCGACGGAGTATAAGAAGCAAATCAAGCTCTCTTCAAGGTGTTACATCAAAAAGGCAGTGAAGACATTGAATTTTTTAAAAGTTCCGCTTACAGCAGACGAGAGGAGATGGTTTGAGACACACGATCAATTCAAACACTTCTTCCACATACCCCAGAAGAAACACCACAAGGTTATGGGAATGTGGATGCTTTTACTTCGAAGTGTGTGTACAGAGAAGAAAAAGGAAGCTTGGTTTGTATTCAATGGGACTCCCATCCGATATTCACTTAGAAAACACACACTGATATCTGGTTTAAACTGTCAGTGGTATCCGCATAACTATGAATAGTTGGGCCGCTTAGATTTTGCGAGAAGACCGTTTCCCGAAGGAAGTAGAATGGCATATGATGATGTGGAAGAGAATCTGCGTAAAATGGAAGCATGTCCATATAGGTTGAAGATGTGTGTACTTTATTTCTTATCTAGCATACTTATATGCAAGAGCAGGACCGAAGACAAAGCACCCTTCGAGGATCCCTTTTTTGTAAGAGGTGTGAATAATCTTGAGATGTATAAAACGTTTCCTTGGGGAAGATTATCATTTGATCAAAATATGGGGGATATCATTCGTGCAATAAATCACTTTGGTGGAGTTGTCAACAAAGGTGGGTTCACGTTTCCAAGTTTTTGTACTTCTTTAGAGCTTCTACCGTTTGAGGCAATTCCACAACTGAAGAAGAAGTTTCGTGAACTTCATAGAGGACGCACAAAGAGCAGTTGTCCCCGGATGTGCAAGTCTCAGTACATACCATGTGCCATGACAGGATTTCCACTTTCGGACATAAATAAAGCACTTGGCAAAACAAAGGTTATTATTAATTTAGATCTAAATTGCTTTTAGGTTGCATAACAAGTTTTGTTATTGAATTTCTTGTAATGATATTTAAAATGGCAGGTAACTGAAAGTATCTTGCTCCCATCAGTTGACGAAGAATCTATGCTTGAGAGAATATTCGAAAGACCATGATGTCAGTGATGTTATTGTTGACGGTTGGACACAGCATCTCGTTACGAATCATAAGTCAATATGGTTTGAAGATTTGTACAATAAAGATGTGGCTGCTAGGAAAGAAGGGTTAAACATTGATATTCTAGAAGAGCCAGCCCGAGAAGTGGGTGACGAATAAAGTCGATGAGGAAAATTTTATTTCTCTTCGAACTTTGATTTAAGAAGGATTGACAAATTTCGTCAACAAGGGGATTAAGGTTGTAATTGACAAGGTTGATGAGATGGATAAAAGACTTAGAGAGGTGGAAGCTTTTGTTAAGGAAGCGAAAGAAAAGAGTGCATCAACTTGGGATGGAGAACCACCGTTGGCTGAGCAGGTACCTTTTGTAATACTAGAGTATCTCTAAGTATTTACAATATCACGTAGACCTAGCTAATTCTAAGCGTAACTACATGAATCAGAGGAGGGAGCTACTGCATCCACTACGGATGGTGAAGCTACTCGAAAGAGAAATGTGTCGGATGATATGAACCAAACCTGTGTGGTTGAAAGGCCTTTCACGAAAGGGAAGTATATATGAGACAGCTTTTTGGGGAAATGATCTAGTTTAATGTTATGTTATCTGGTATCAAGCACTAAATGCAAACAATAAGCTAAAAGAGACCTTTATGAATATATGATTTGCTGCAATGGTTCAACCAGATGAGGTGTTTTTCCACTGCCATTGAACGGTTATTTCCTTGCTAACAATTATTGCTGTTTTTCCCTTGTCAATAACCGCATGTTCCCTTGCTAACTCCAAAAAACCAGCTGCATCATGGGCTCATTACCTAAATCAGCCAAGAAGGGGACATAGTGCCCCCATGGTATAGAAGCAAAACTAGGTTATATGACTCAGAGTACTTCAGTCTGCAGACGCCTTCACACTCGGTCATTCCTTTTCATTTCCTCCTCTCAGATTCAGATAGCTCGTCATGGACGGAGTTGGACCCCACAACAACTTGCAATCTCTGGATAAATGCATCGCTAACATTATGCTACGCTTAGGTTGTCTCGAGGTATCTTTTTGTATATGGGATCCTATTATTATAGATTTTTACATTTCATGGATTTGTGCCACTAGTATAACTATAAATTACACGTACTTTTAGATAAATAGTTATTGATCCAACTTTTTTTTAATGTTATAAGGATCATGTTCTTGAGGTTCCATGTGCAAATGCAGAGTTTGGTTGCCCCGCAAATGTGAAATGTTTTGCAATGCAAAGACATTTGCTGCAGTGCGAATGCAACAGTACATTAGATGGGCGTTGTGTCTGCAGCTTCATTGGAACATACCGTAAATTGTATGCCCACACCAGTAGTGGCCACTCTGACGATCTGCAGATGATTGAATGTGGAAAAACAAGGTCTATAAGCTTTGCTAATCATCAAAGGGTAGTTCTCAAGGAACAAAGTAAGAGAGGAGGATAACTTATTGTTGTGGATCGTCTCATCCAGACACATGGTGCACATTTCAATGTAAGATGTATTTCGCCCAACGTTCCTAGAATGGGAAACTCCGGGAAGCTGACGGTATGTTCAACATCTACATTGTCATTTGAACGAACGGTAATCTCTAGAGCTAATATTGCAAGCAGCGAACTACTTCCTCAGCCTTTTGTTGTTCCTTTGTTCATGGGTCCTGCCACTGAGGTTCTCATATTAATCAATAGGGTTGAGACTGTTGGTTAGGGAGATCGGTGATAATGTGTTTGCAGTTTACTTTTCGAACTTTTTCAAGTTTCCAGTTTGTGTTTGTTAACTTCATTTTAAATTGGTCCGAACTACATTCGTTTAAGTATTGAAGCTTTTTTTCTGCTTACTCATGACATTAAGAAACGAAGAAATTAGCAAGAAATTGAACTAAATTGACGTACAAGAAGATTTACTCTATGGATTAATAAAAAATAACATTGGACGGAATCGAACTTGAGACCTGTGGGTGTAAAATTTTATTTTTACCAATTAGCTACCAAATGCTAGCTTGCCAATACTCACCTGCTAGCTTGCCAGTACTCACCTGTTATCTTGCCAATATGTTAATGTTTCGCTTGAATTCATTAAGGGTGAAAAGGTAATTGTACGCATTTTAACAGGAAGGTGGAGGGGCACATGTCTCACATTTAAGTTCTATTTTTCGTCTTCCATTCATCTTTTGTTCTTCTCCAGTTACAGATCTTGTATTCATCGGTACCCGTCGGGCGATCTCAACGAAGTTTATTCGCTGTTAACTTCTTCTTACCATAAGGTGAAGGATTCCCAAAACTTACGTTCACTTCTGTCAAATTTGCAAATTAGGTTTCCGATGTGTCTTGTTCTCTCTATTTCTGTTTAATTTGTTTGATTAGAAACTTCTATGACATAAAACCTTCATCTTCTTCCTCTGTTTCTGTGGGTTGTCATTGGTGTCCGATATTGCCAACTGGTGAGTATAATGGAGTTCCGTCGAAGTTTTTTTCCTGACGAAACAAGGCCAGATCCAACGAATTATATAAATTACAGCTCCACTTTCAAGTCCCTGAAAGCAGTAAAAGATGTAGTTAGTGTTGAAGTGTGGGAGTATGTTGAGAAGTCTCCACTGGGAATAATTATTAAGTTCATGGATCTAGAGTTTGCATGGAGCTCAACATTGGTACATTACGTTTTTTCTAGACAACTCTATTGCAAGAAACGACATGAGCTCTGGTTTTTGATAGAAAAACAGCCTGCCCGTTTCTCGTTATTTGAGTTTGAAGATATCACAGGTTTAAACTGTGAACCATTACCTAATACAATGGTGGTGGAAGATGTTGAGAAAAGTATAAGTTTTTGGGCCCTGTTCCACCTGAGATGCACCCGTTCAACCCCAGGCGCTGAGGACATACGTACACTCAGTCGGTCTCCTGATGTTTGCAGATCCTGGTCCAGGGAAGACCAGATTAGGCTGTGTTATTTGGCCATCTTGACAGGCGGTTTACTTGCCCTTGATCGAAGAGAAGCTATCCCTCCTTCTAAAGCAAAGCTGCTTATGGATTTGGAGATTTTCGAGCAGTATCCCTGGGGAAGAGTGGCTGTCGTTTAACTTGTTCATCAGATTAAGTACACAACTGCAAAGAAAATCAAGGACAACAGTTATGTCTGCAAGGGATTCGTGCAAGTAATCCAGGTTTGGGCTTACACTTATATACCCTGTCTTGGAGAAGCAATCGGGCATCCTATCGGTTCAAGTGGTCCATGCTTACTGAGGTTCAAAGGCAAGTTTGGAAAGCTCCCCTTGGGTGCTATACTTGAAAAACCGAAGGTATGTTAACTTCGTATGGATTCATCAAAAATTTATATTTTAATTGTTGTTGACAACCAAATAATTTTTTGTATAGGTAACTTCTATGTGCCCGCGAAGCGTAGATGAAGTTCATCCAGTTTGGGAACACCAAGATGAGGATCCTGTGATTGACAATCTTTTGGAGTTCCTTCGCCAAGACAATTCCCTTAGTACCATTACTTGGCAACCCTTGCCGGAGTACCCATTGACACCGATTGAATGTAACAAGCGTAGGCTAGTTGCAAGCTAGAGGAAATCAAAGAAGGTGGCAAGCAACGAGCAAGAGAACATAGCAGATGGAGGTGAAAAACTTGGTGATATTGCAGAAACTGAAGAACAAGTTCAAAGCCATGACGTTTTAATGTCTCCCAGAAATTTATATCAGCTGTTGTCTGAAAAAGTGGAGGTTTGGGAAGAGCAATTTAATAGTGTACCGGTCTCAGCAGTTTTTCAATCTGCGGGTGGCATTACCATAGATAATCTAGCATCTCGAATCACTCAGCAGGAAGAAATTATGCTAGTCATAACAACCGCACACGATCAGTTCTCTAACACAAAGCTACCAGCAAAACCAGCTACACCAGCGGTATGTCATTTGTTTCAGTAAGCAATGACAAGGCAACAATAAGTGATGTTTCTTAATTCCCTTTGAGATTATTGTTGTTTTCTGGCACAGAAAATAGAAGGTAGCACATGAGTAACTACAGTACAAGGAGCTGATGGACATCATGACCAAGGAAAAGAAGTAGACAAAGAAGATGGCAAACTGGTCAGAGAAGATCACCCAGACAACCCAGAGGAAGAGAATGCAGTAGAAGACATGGAAGAGGAACTGCCATTTGAGGTGGAAGGCAAAGATGTTGGAGAGACTGCACTACAAACAAAAAGGGAAGATCATGCAGATAACCGAGAGAAAGAGAATCCAGGAGAAGAAGCTGTTGAAGAACAAGGAAATGAAGAATCACAACCAAAATCCCAGGTTGATACACTATTGCAGGAAATAGTTCAATGTTACTCGTTGTAGGAAACCGAGCCTTCAAAAAAAGAGGATCACTGCTTGTTAATACCAAAGGTTGAAGAGACTTCTGAGTCCAAAAAGGAACCAGATTATATCAAGGCTATTATGGTATCGTCAGGGTCACTCAACCCACATCCTTTTGCACGAATGCAGCAAACAGACAAACTTGAAGCCACTTCATCTGCCTCAGTCACCACTGTCGTGCCTTTCCGAAGACTTGTTGGATAAAGTGGTGCAGAGAAAGATCAGCCATTTACAGTTGCAGGCAAACCATCCCCCTCCCAGTTATCAAAAGAATAGGATCCTTGTCTTGTCGCAGAACCTAAGAAGCCCATTTGAACCTGGCACCCAAGTTAAGGGGGTTTTGAACAGATATGTGAAGGTTTACACATTAACCGAACGGGAGGAGGTTGTATATGGGTCAGTTGGAGATTCAAAAGTTGTAGAGCTAAACTTTTTTAAGATTATAAAGTAAGTATCAAGTGTCTTCTATTGAGTTTCATTTTCTACGCGAACTTCATTTCTCATATTCACCTGCAGGGATTCTGTTTATCCAATTGCTCGCTGACAAGCGCCAGTAAATTCTTCAACGTATTTCTGACAAAGAGGGAATGGTTGGATGATGAGGTAGGAGATCTTACATTTGACACATACTTAGGTCTGTTTTGTTGGCACTCTTAAATATATTTTTTTCCTTTTGTAGCACAGGGACGCAGCTTTAAGTTTGTATAGATTAAGATTTTAACAACACCCAGACATGTTCCTATCTACAAAGATTGCTATTATGAACGCAACCTTCCAGATGCTGTGGGGACATCAGTACAAGAACTGGAAAGTAAATTAATTCCCTCCTGGTGGGACATATTACTACTACTACAGGCTTGCTCCACGATATGCTGAAACAAAGATGTGGTGGGAGAAAGATGTCGACACACTATATTCCTGTATTAGTTTGCAGAATAGTCATTGGGTAGCCATGGTTATTTACATCTCGGATCGGACTGTCAAAATCTATGGTAGTGGTTAGGCAAGGGATGTTCGGTTAAGGGAAGCGGCGGAGCCGTTTGCTAGAATGGTTCCCATGCGTTATGATTTTACGAAAATAAGGAACGCAAGCCATTTGTGGATCATACTGACTTTACAATCGAATGTATATAAAAAGGGGTTCCACGAGCAACATCCCCATATGGGGACTGTGGAGTTTATGTACTAAAATTCCTAGAGTGTCTAATGATGGGTGTTGAGTTAAAATCAAATTTTCTTAATGATGGAAACATGGGCTTAGTGAGGGAAAACCTCGCAGCAGAGATGTATGTAGAAACAGCAAGCGCAAACGCGAATATGTGGGATCCCGAATTTGTAACAAAGGCGATTGATGAGGCTATTCCAGTTGAGTAGAAACCTTTGTAACAAATATGTGGGATCCCGAATTTGTAACTGTTGTCTTGCTCTGTACAACTAGGTAAACTTGAGAAACTCTAAGTAACTCTTTGTTCCAAAAGTGTTTCGATAGGAAACTTGTGACTGAGGGCAACCGCAACCGCTTGGTTAAGGACGCTTGAAAAATTGAAAAATTAGTTTAGGTTTTATATTGTCCTTTGGCACCTTATTGTATACTACCGGTTAAGTACCATTTTTTTTTGAAAAAGGAAAATACCGGTTAATTAAGGACGCTTGAGAATTTGAAAATTAGTTTACCTTTTATTATGTCCTTTGGCACCTTAATCTCACAGGCAGACCTAAGAAAAAAACTCAGAATAAGTATAGCAATGCAATAAAGTGTTTCGCAAGGAGACTTGTGACTGAGGGCAATCGCAACCGCTTGGTCCAAGCTAAAAAAATATTTTTAAAATTACGCTTGAAACTTTAAAATTTTCTTTTTAGATTTAGAAGGTCCTCTTTCACCATAGGATCACTGGCAGATCTGAAAGAAAACCAAAAGAAACAACGGAAGACGATAATGTGTTCGCAATATACCCGCAGATGGATTGGAAGGGACCAGCAACCTGTGGCCATTTTAAAGCTGATGATTCCCCTTCCGGTTACATGCTGTTGTCTTGCTCTGTACAACTAGGTAAATTTGAGAAACTATAAGTAACACTTTGGTCCTATTAAATTTACAGATACAAGCCAAAATTTATATTTGTACAAACCAACAATTTTAATAGTTTATTGTATATTCACAAAATAGATTTTTAAAATTTTTTAACATTTTAAAATTTTAATTACTTTTTTTTTTTTTTTGAAAATAGAAAAATTGGTTAAGGACGCTTGAAAATTTGAGAAATTAGTTTAGGTTTTATTATGTCCGTTGGCAGTTTATTGTATACTACCGGTTAAGTACCATTTGTTTTTGAAAAAGGAAAATACCAGTTAATTAAGGACGCTTGAGAATTTGAAAATTTATTTTAGCTTTTATTATGTCGTTTGTCACCTTAATCTCACTGGCAGGCCTAAAAAAGAGTTAGAATAAGTATATTAAGGCAATAAAGTGTTTCGCAAGGAGACTTGTGACTGAGGGCAAGTGATAGACCATGGATTTTACCCATTATTAGCCATGGGATATAAGAGTTTTAAGGTATATTTACTTCTTTATAAAATCTATTTAGAGTCTCTTTAGAGTAATTACAAGTTCATGTATTTACTAGAGGAAAATGATGTATTTGGAGGTATTTGGAGACTTTTTGAGTTTTGCTTAAAAAAGAAAATGGTCGATCATTTATTTAGAATATCGACTGACGGACATCAAGAATAATCAATCGATGAAAAACTTGCATCATCAATCGACGGCGAAGCCACCCGCGAGTTAATGACAAATTAGAAGATTGCAAGTTTCACAAAAGATTCAATAATTACATTCTAAGTCTCTGACCGCCTGTAGGCTATATTATTAGGGTTTTGTTTCATTTTAGAGGTAAATTTGCCTAGAGACTTTTTAGACCTAGTTTGGAGGGAGCAAGAAGCCACCATTGGAGATAGAGCTTAGGATTGGAGAGATAGATCTAAACTACAAAACAGAGAAGATCTTGAACTCCTTTGCTTGTGTTTACTTTATTGCTTACTCTTGTTTTTCACTTTAATTAAGTATTATTCAGACCATTATAACTATGTGTTTCATGAATATGTCTGCGTAGACCTTACTGTTAGATTTAGAAATCTCAATAGGTTGATAAATGTATTACTGACTCAAACTGTTGTTAGGGTGTTTAAAAATATAGTTCTTCATCTAGTTATTCTTAAAGCTAAGTTTAGGATTGATCACCTTCAAACTTAGATCTTAGGATTAATTGAGTTCAAGCAATTGCTTGTCTCAATACCTAAAAATAAGCTATTATGATCTAACTGACTAGATACAAACGAGATTTGAACTATGTTGGGCTCAAAATCGGTCACGACAGAATCAAGGTCCGAAAGTCCCCGGAAAATATTTCTCGCAATAAAATTTCGTATAATTCTCCGGAAAATATGTTCTTGATATATTTTATCGACAACAAGAAGCAAACATTATTGGGGTCAAAAACGGTTATCTCGAAATAAACATCCAAAATTGTGTTTCTGTACAAAAGCTTTCTCGACACACTCTCGACAAAAGTTCCTGAGCAAAAGACTCGAGAGAAATGGATCACAGAACCAAACACGCAGTCCAACTTGTTTGTTCGAACCTTTTGAGGTGCAAAACTTCACAGACGCGTCAGATATTTAGCTATGTATGAAGAGCTTCCCATGGTCTATTGAGCCAATCTTCTGACACAAGATAGAGCTTTGAGTTACTTTTCACATGCCACCGGTTTGAGGTCAATCAGTATCCTGTAGCATAAGTTATACCCGTTTTATTGAAGGGTGGACATAGCACATGGTCCAGCTCGGCGGATGGCCGAGATGGATCGACAACACGACCTGCTCGGCCATCCGCCGAGCTGAACCAGTCCAGCTCGGTGGATGGCCAAGCTGGATCGAACATGTGACCAGCTCGGCCATCCGCCGAGCTGGACCAGTCCAGTTCGACTGATGGCCAAGCTGGATCGACAACACGACCAGCTCGGCCATCCGCCAAGCTGGAGCAGTCCAATTCGGCGGATGGCCGAGCTGGATCGAACACACGACCAGCTCGGCCATTCGCCGAGCTGGACCAAACACGCGACCAGCTCGGCCATCCACCGAGCTGGACTAGGCCATCCGCCGAGCTGGAACGATCGTGTTGTTATCATCCCATCCTCGCAGCTCCCCCTTCGGGATTAGAACAAACTTTCTCTTGTTTCATCTCGATCGGAGTTACCGTTGGAACTTTACGATTTGAATCGCAAGAACTCGTTCTCTCGAATAACATTCGGATTGATCATATAAAACGGCAACAGTTAGATGAAAACCTCAAATTCCCTATGCTATACGAGGAATTTGAATGTTCTTCGGAATCGACGTCGTTTCGAAAGCGCTCTTTTTATAATATCATAAAAACGCCTAGGTCGGAAAACGGCCCGAACGGGCCCAGAACGCGGCTAAGAGCCCACTTACGATTTTATACAAAATAAAACCCAATTGTTATGACGGTTTAAATTTTGTTATGCAGGAGAAGATAAATGTCAAGTTCGGAGGATAAATGTGAGGTTTCCAAAGATAAACACAAAGATCGAGGGAAAATAGAATATTTCCGCGAAGCGATAAACTCGACCAAGGGCAGAAAGGGAAAGAGCAAACCGCCTCTAGGAGGAGTATATAAGGACATCGAGGTTGAAGAGGCAAGGGGACAAGTCTTTTTTACTCTTAGAACTCTCTGCACCTAGAAACTTTTAGGCATTATTCTCGACATGTTCTGTTTCTATGACTGGCACTCGATTACTAGACGAACTCGCCCAGGCAGTTCGATCTCTTGTTCCACTCTTTCAGTCGAACTACGTTCGGCTTAATCCTCGAGAGGGGTACGTAGGCAGCTTTTCATAAGGTTCAGTCCAACTCCAATCAAAACCTTTTTCGTATCTTTTTCGTCTTCTGTTATCGAGCTGCGACTCAACTAGGTTTAATGTTTTAGGTTGCTAGAACTAACTAATTCGTTGACAGCCCTTGCGGCCGAAGCTTTTATAATCTATTGTAATGATCGCAACGCTCTTACGTGGATTCGAAATAAGATCTATTTTTTCTATGAATTCGTTTTGTTATCTTTTCGTATTTTCTGCATTTTTTTGGTTACTTGTCGCTGGCTATCACAGAGAATCCACGACCTCAGGGAAAGTTAGGGTTTCTTGACTTTCCTCCGATTACAGAAATCGACGGTGTGAATTTCGGTTCCCACAATCTAGTGAGTTAGAGAATATAAATCAAACCTGTCCGTAAAGATTTTTGGAAGAATCATCGATCGACGCAACAATAGTTCTGTCGATCGATATTTTGAAAGTTGTATCGATCGATGTTCTTAATGAATCATCGATCGACACTTTCTCGAGCTTGATATACGATAAGTTAAATCCGATATCCAGATTAGATAATCAGATTGATTATATCTTTGTTTGAATGCAAGAACAATTGATATCAATAAACCCCTAAAACTCCAAATTAAGTATTTACTTATCATACCTGAGATTATACTTGAATCTAGCTATTCTCCCAACTGTTAACAGCCTCAAAACCTACCAATCGAGAAATAACCTTGCTCACCAATTCATTTATTGCTTTAAAACCTATAAACCAACTAATCTAGCATATTTTTGAAAGACCATAATCTATTGAGTAATCCTAGAGTCTCTGTGGATTTGATCCCTAAGTACTACACATGAACCTCTTATTTGAGATAGTAATTCACTCCTTAGGGTAATTTGAGTGATATCAAATTTGGCGCCGTTGCCAAGGACTCTTTCTTATTACCATTAGATTAAGTTTAGAATTTAGTCTAGATTCTGTTACTGAATTTGCTAAAAGTTTTCCCTCTTTTCCTGCTGACACAGGAACTTAAAGATGGGAAATATGGATTCGGCTGGACATCGATCGACGAAACAACAATAACATCGAGCGAAGAGTCGATGGAAAAATTGATCGACCCTGCACATAAAACGTAGATGACACCCCGCCAGAATCAGGTAAGTTTTCTCTCACCAATACTGCTAATGAGGGAGTAGTCCTAGGAGTATTTGACTGTTGGGGGATAGATGTCAATGCCATGGATCCGGTTATGCTGGACATTTTGCAACCTTTAAAACGTTATCAAAAATTCTCCACAAGGATTCTGGCGGCCAACTATGTTTCGCGATGCTCACGCATTCATAGAACAATGCGCCAGATGTCAACGGAGAGGAAAAATCAGCAAAAGACATGAAATGGAACATAAATCGATTCTAGAAGTAGAAGTATTTGACTGTTGGGGGACAGATTTTACGGGTCCTTTCCCTTCTTCGTACGGGAATAAATATATCCTAGTCGCTGTTGATTATGTGTCAAAATGGGTCGAAGCAGTAGCTTCCCCAACACATTATTAAGCTTTTCAAAAGCATTATCTTCCCGAGATCTGGAATTCTCCGAGTAGTCATAAGGGACGGCGGATCTCATTTCATTAACAGAATTTTTGAGGGATTACTCCGGAAGAACGGAGTGCACCATAGAGTTGCTACGCCCTACCACCCACAGACAAGCGGACAGGTAGAAGTCTCAAATTGGCAGATCAAAGAAATCTTAGAAAAGACTGTACGAACATCTAGGAAGGATTTGTCTAGGAAATTAGACAATGCACTCTGAGCTTACCGGACTGCATTTAAAACTCCTTCAGGAACCACCCCATTTCACCTGCTCTATTGAAAGTCATATCACTTACCGGTTGAGCTAGAACACAAGGCAGCCTGGGCTATTAAATGATTAAATTTCGATATCAAACCAGCTGCCGAAAGGAGACTCATGCAGCTTAACGAGCTGGATGAGATAATACATTTAGCCTATGAGAGTTCAAAGATATATAAAGAAAAGACGAAAGCATATCATTATAGAAAGATAATCTCCATGAACTTTGAACCAAATGATCAAGTGCTGCTATATAACTCTCGACTTACGTTATTTTCCAGAAAACTCCGATCTCGTTGGTCAGGTCCATTTACTGTTGTAGATGTCAAATCTTATGGAGCCATCACGCTTATAAACGATAAAGGAGAAGAATTCACAGTGAACGGTCAACGAGTAAAACACTATTGGGAGGCAACCCGTTTCTAGTTTTAGAATGTTCAGGATTTAAAAAAAAAATAATAATCTACGGAAAACATAATGGCTGTCGATCGAAGAAGAGGTGCTTACGTCGATCGACGGTGGGGCGCTTATGTCGATCAACTTAAAGGTGTGTATGTCGATCGACATTCTCGACAAAAGGGTACGAACATGCTTTTCTCTAGTCTAACATCTAACTTAGTACTTATGATTTATTCTCTAACCAATCTTAGACTGAATATCACTGGGGACAGTGAAATATAAGTTTGGTGGAGGTATTTACTAATAATAGTTTGTTAATGATTTATATTTAAAAATGTTTTCAAAATTTTTTATCGAGTCAAGAAGGGGATAATGAACTTTTTAAAGTTTTTACTTGTTATCTAACTACTATATAGCACCTGATAGACTAACTGACTGCAGAAAGCACTATAGATACTAAAGTGGAACCAATGCTGACCTCCAACTTAACCTGACTTAACTGCTTGTCTTGGGGATTGGTATGCATTAGATCGGACTCCTCTTATCTGAAAGGCGTAAGTCTGTAAGTCTGTAAATTTTAGATTTCTTTCTCTCCTCCCTTCAGCATCTTAGGATATGAAAGATTAAAATGATTTCCTGGAAGAGGCAGAGGGGTAGGAGCGTCTCCTGTGAATCCATTATTCTAAGTCTGAAGGGAATGATCACACAATTGTGGAAACGAGGGGTAGGAGTGTGTTTTATGACCCCGGTATTCTCTACACTTTTTTAATAAAAAACAAAAATCGAAAAGATGATGAATAAGATGGACTACATCAGCATCATTATTCATTGGAATTGAGATAAAAAGATTCAGAGAAGAGAGATATAGGGAGAAAAGAAACCATAATAATCCCACATGTTTACTCAGATGCCTGCTAGGGTAAGAGTCCATGTATCTTTTGATCGATATTCCTAAGATTTAGCCTACACTTTTATTTATGCAAGAAATGAGGTTAGTAGAGGGGAATGTCAGATAAGATATGTTGAGTTGTTGGCTAGATGAATTTGGTTACTATACTAGGATAACATATGATGTGTTTTTAAAGTTGGGATTTCATTGATGGGGTTAGCAACATTATAGAAGTGATGATTCTTAGTTTTAACTCTGTGAGTCCCTGCTGTTTCCAAACTTCTCTCAGAGACACTGCTCTAGTATGTTTTGCTTGAGGACAAGCAAAAGAGTAAGTCTGGGGGAGTTAATAGACCATGGATTCTACCCATTATTAGCCATGTGATATACGTCTTTTAAGGTATATTTGCTACTATATAGAGTCTATTTAGAGTAAGTACAGGTTCAGGTACTTACTAGAAGAAAATGATGCATTTGGAGACTTTTTGAGCTTTGCTGAAAATAGTAGATGGTCGATCATTTATTCATAATATCGACCGACAGACATCAAGAATAATCGATCGATGAAAGACTTGCATCATCGATCGATGGCGAAGCCACCTGCGAGTTAATGACAAATTAGAAGATTGCAAGTTTCACAAAAGTTTCAATAATTACATTCTAAGTCCCTGGCCGCCTGTAGGCTATATTATTAGGATTTTGTATCATTTTAGAGGCAGACTTGTCTAGAGACCTTTTAGACCTAGTTTGGAGAGAGCAAGAAGCCACCATTGGAGAGAGAGCTTAGGATTGGAGAGATAGATCTAAACTACAAAACAGAGAAGATCTTGAACTCATTTGCTTTCATTTACTTTATTGCTTACTCTTGTTTTTCACTTTAATTAAGTAATATTCAGACCATCATAACTATGTGTTTCATGAATATGTCTGAGTAGTCCTTACTGTTAGATTTAGGTTTCTCAATAGGTTGATAAATGTATTACTGACTCAAACTGTTATTAGGGTGTTTTAAAAAATAGTTCTTCATCTAGTTATTCTTAAAGCTAAGTGTAGGACTGATCACCTTCAAATTTAGATCTTAGGATAAGTTGAGTTCAAGCCATTGCTTGTCTCAATACCTGAAAATAAGCTAGTATGATCTAACTGATTAGATACAAACGAGAGTTGATCTAGTGAGTTAGAGAATATAAATCAAACCTGTCCGTAAAGCTTTCTCGAAAAGCATCGATCAACGCAGCAATATTTCTGTCGATCGATATTTTGAAATGTGTGTTGATCGATGTTCTTAACGAATCATCGATTGACACTTTCTCGCGATTGATATACGATAGTTGAAATCCGAGATCCAGATTAGATATTCAGATTGATTATATCTTAGTTTGAATTCAAGAACAATTGATATCAATAAACCCCTAAAACTCCAAATTAAGTATTTACTTATCATACCTGAGATTATACTTGAATCTAGCTATTCTCCCAACTGTTAACAACCTCAAAACCTACCAATCGAGAAATAACCTTGCTCACGAATTCATTTATTGCTTTAAAACCTATAAACCAACTAATCTAGCATATTTTTGAAAGACCATAATCTATTGAGTAATCCTAGAGTCTCTGTGGATTTGATCCCTAAATACTACACATGAACCTCTTATTTGAGAGAGTAATTCACTCCTTATGGTAATTTAAGTGATATCAGCAACCGCAACCGCTTGCTCCAAACTGAAAAAAATTTTTTTTTAAAATTACGATTGAAACTTTGAAATTTTCCTTTTAGATTTTAAAGCGTCCTCTTAACCTTAGGATCACTGGCAAGGCAATAATATGTTCGCAATATACCCGCATTTGGATGGCAAGGGAACAGCAACCGGTGGCCAGTTTAAAGCTGATGATTCCCCTGCCGGTTACATGATGTTGTCTTGCTCTGTACAACTAAGTAAACTTCAGAAACTCTAAGAAACTCTTTGGTCCTATTAATTGTAGAGATACAAGCCAAAATTTATATTTGTACAAACCAATAATTTTAATAGTTTATTGTATATTCACAAAATAGATATTTTAAATTTTTTAACATTTTACATTTTTAAATGATTTTTTATTTAAAAAAGCAAATACCGTTTAAGGACGTTTGAAAATTTGAAAAATTAGTTTAGGTTTTATTATGTCTTTTGGCACCTTATTGTATACTACCGGTTAAGTACCATTTGTTTTTGAAAAAGGAAAATATCGGTTAATTAAGGACGCTTGAGAATTTGAAAAATTAGTTTAGCTTTTATTATGTTCTTTGGCACCTTAATCTCACAGGCGGACCTAAAAAAGACTCAGAATAAGTATAGCAAGCCAATAAAGTGTTTCGCTAGGAGACTTGTGACTGAGGGCAACCGCAACCGCTTAGTTCAAGCTCAAAAAATATTTTTAAAATTATGTTTGAAACTTTGAAATTTTCTTTTTAGATTTAAAAAGGTCCTCTTTCACCTTACGATCACTGGCATGCAAGAAAGAAAACCATAAGAAACAAGGGAACAACAACCGGTGGCCAGTTTAAAGTTGATGATTCCTCTGCCGGTTACATGTTGTTGCCTTGCTCTGTACAACTTGGTAAACTTAAGAAACTCTAAGTAACTCTTTGGTCCTATTAATTTTAGAGATACAAGTCAAAATTTATATTTGTACAAACAACCAATTTTAATAGTTTACTAGCCTTTGATCCGCGCGCCCGCACGAGTGTATTTTTTGTATAAATTATTAGTTTACATATATTTAATATATAACATGTCTACACATTATTGTATATGAATCATCAATATATTATATTTGTTTATAGATATTATGAATTATTTTTATTTGTAATTTTTGATAAATCCTATTGGCTTATCTGGTCAATAAGCAGTGATAATTTAGTTTCCAAAAGAAATTTCTAAATTATTATAGTTTTGTAAATAACAACAATTATTTTTTTTTCTTAAGGGAAATTTATATTGGTTTGAAAATAAATATTTTCATGTGGATAGACTTTAGTATTGAACTCATAAGTTATTTCGCTAGACACATTGAACAACACGTCAATCATGCCACTTATAGCACACAAAACATGAACTAAATTCTTTCTCAAAAAAAACCATGAGATAACGTATTAATCAAGCTAAAGAAATGGTTGTATACCTGAGTATGTGACAAGTATCTTCCCTCTGGTACGTAAGCTGGATCCCAAGCTTTTTCAAATCTTCTTGAGAAATTACCCGCCTGATATTATAAAAACAAACAGGATGCACAGTTAAACATAGTTTTGAAGGTTCATAACAACTATAATTGTTAGAAGAAACAACAATAACGGCTGGTTATAGTTGTTTCAGATTATTGTTGTTTGGAACATGCTAAAAGGAGGACAGCAAAGAAAAACCGTACAAGGAAGCACGGAAAGGTCTTTCTTGTCCTCTAAAACGAAGTTATCCAGATTCTTTCCTACCATCAAGTCCACCTCCTTTTTCCAGAGAAGAAGAAGAAGGATTAATCTAAGGGATGATGAAGATCTAACTCCTAGGGGAGAGTAAGAGAATGGCACTCACCTAATCTTCTTGGTATTCATCCAAGCATCAATTGCTGCCTATTATAATCAACAACATTATCTCAACCATTAATAAATGAATGATGAGCAGGAAAGTTAGCATCACCGTAATACCTCGTAAGAAGGACGAATCTCCTTTCTCAGTCTCATACTCCACAAAAGCATATCCTCGTGAAGCACCCGTCACTAAATAAAATGAAACAACATAATGTATAATCAACACAGTAATGCTAAGAAAATATGTGTACAAAACAACATAAGTAAGATCATAAAGAAGAGCAATTGCAAAGCCTTTACCAATGTGTCTAACCAACCACAAGCTCTTAACTTTGCAGTATTTACTCATAGCCTGTAAAGAAGAGACCTTTAATTATGATGTGAAATGAAAGATTGCAACTCCACATATACAACACATACTCTTACCTCACAAAGAGTCTCCTCCTGACGTAAGATGAGAGATTCATACTCTTACCTCACAAAGAGTCTCTTCCTGACGTAAGATGAGAAATTCGACCCACGAACAAAGTACAGTAAGGATCTCCAGCTTCTTTGGGATCACCAGAGGGATCAACTTTAAAACCCCAAATAACATACAAGGAAATCAACTTTGCGAATTCAGCAGAGAGAGAGAGAGAGAGGCCGTCGTTATAGCAGAGGAGAGCTCGACGAACGCCGTTGTCATGTGAGGAAACTTTGCATGTTTAATTAGGTTTCGTAAGGAGATAAAACTACTGTGTTTTATCCCAGTGGCATTACCTTGTAAATATTTAGAAAAAATCCGGGTCAATTTTTATTTGTACTCCTATTTTAGTAGTTTAGATTGTATATTCAAAAAAAGCTATTTTAAATATCTTTTAACATTTTATATTTTTAAATGACATATTGTTTTTTTTTAATTTGAAAAAGGAAAATACCGGTGAAGTACGCTTGAAAATTTGAAAATTATTTTAGGTTTTATTATGTCCTTTGGCACCTTATTGTATACTACCGGTTAAGTACCATTTGTTTTTGAAAAAGAAAAATAATGGTTAATTAAGGATGCTTGAGAATTTGAAAAACTAGTTTAGGGGGGGGGGGGGGGGGGGGGGGGGTAATTGGTAGTTAAATTTTGAAGGAGTTATAAAATTTAGAGATTCTATTGTTAATGGTTTATGTATTCTTACAATCTTGTTAGAATCCTTTGTTATTAGTTTATTGACTTTTAAATTCTATATAAAATCTTTTGTTATTCAAAAAGTCTAGTTTTTATTGATTTTGTAATTCTAGTAAACTCTCTTGTTATTGGGACATAAATTCTCTCTAGTTTTACTCATAACACTCAACTTTACAAATATCATCTATACTCATAAGATTCTTAGAATCTTGTATTACATTCTTGTTGTCATGTAAAAGATAATTGTAAATAGAAATATAAAGATAACAAATTTTTAAAGATAACATGATCAAGAATCATGAAAAAAAATCATAGGTTGACCTTAGAAAACTTTAAAAAATCAAACAATACATATTCAAATATTAAAAAATGAAAGTTAAGTCCTTGGTTATATTAAACGCTGCGTCTTAACTAGAGAGAGAAAGGGCGATTCTGAGTGCGATATTGACGACAGTTTCGTTGGTTCGATGGCGACGGCGGATCCGCCGGATTTACCGGGTTCTCCGGGAGGGGAATCGGGGGGGAAGTCTCGGAATGAGGATAAGGTGTTGGGGGAGAAGAAAATGGATCAAAGTTGGGCTGTTGTGGCGCAGGATAAGAAATCTCTGAAGAAATACGATGTTGAGATCTTGGAAAAAGGAGGGAAACAAACTGTGGAGATTCCGGAAGAGGTAATCACTAAATCGACTCCGATTTGGGATGATTTTTTAGTTGGGAAGTTTTTGGATCAAGCTCCTCACGTAGCAAAAGTCCATATGGTTCTCAATAAGATCTGGAAATATGGGGATCTAGCAGCAAAGGTGGAGGTCTATGAAGTTAATGAAACGATGATGAGGTTCAAGGTTTCGAATCCTAAAGCAAGGGAGAAGATTATCAGGCGTGGGATGTGGAACATTGTGGGGATTCCGATGATTGTCAGTAAATGGACACCACGTTCTGAAGAAGAGAAGCAAGAGGAGGATACGATACCCATGTGGATCAATCTTACAAAGGTTCCATTGCATATGTTCTCTTGGGAGGGCCTGAGTCTCCTGGCGAGTCCAGTGGGTTTCCCAGTTAAACTTCATCCGGAGACACTTGCCTGTACTAGCTTTGAAGTGGCGAAGATTTTTGTAAAAGTGGATGTTACAAAAGATTTGCCAAAGGAGATGAGTTTTACAAGTAGAGGTGAGGAGTTTACTGTGGAGTTTGATTATCCATGGCTTCTCTCTAAGTGTAAACATTGTGACAAATGGGGACACTCAGAGAAGGTGTGTGCTATGGGTAAAAAGGGAAAAGAAAAGGAAACTGCTCCTGATCTAAAGGATGATAATGTCAGAAAGGATGGGGAAGAACATAAGGAGGAAAGTGTTGGAGTCAGTGTTGGAGTTAGTGTTGGGGATTCTGGGGAAGCATCACCTTTGAGAGGAGAAGTTCAGCCAGAGAGAAACAAGGAGGAGATAAGCGATGATACTGGGGATGACTGGGCTAAAGTGCCACAGGAGAGAATTGGTCGTTCACAACCAAGTACCCCGAAGCAAATAGGGAGTGAGATACATATATCCTCGTCAAAGTATAGTATTTTGAGCACTAATGATGAAGAGGAAGGAGAAATAGTAGAGGAAGGGAAAGAAATTATTGAGGAGGAAGGTAATGTGGATGTGATAGAGGAAATCTTGGAGGAAGATAAGATTGAGGATGGTTTGTTAGAAAAGAGTAGAGGGAAAAATAAAGTAGTGGGTCAACGGGGAAGGAAAAAAGGGCAGAAGGCTAAAGCTCGGGATGAAAATCCAGGGACTAAAAGGTCTTCTCGTCATCAAAACTAAGTATGGCTGGGTTCTTTTGGAATGTGCGCGGATTTAATAAGTTGTTGAAGCATTCCGTTGTAAAAGAATGGATCCGTGGAAGTGATATGTTGTTTGGGTGTGTGCTAGAAACAATGGTGAAGGAAGGGAGAGCAGGGAAGATACTAAGTTCGGTTTTTAGTGATTGGTCAGTGATGGCAAATTACGAATACAGTCAGGGGGGGAGGATTTGGCTACTCTGGAGAGACTCGGTGAGGATGACTCCGGTTTACAAGTCAGATCAGTTTATTACTTGCTCTGTGGGTTTGCAGAATGAAGATGATTTTTTCTGCACTTTCATATATGCTAGTAATGCGGTTGAAGAGAGGAAGGTGTTATGGGAAGATCTTCATGATCATCATTCTTCTCCGATGTTTCGAGGTAAAGAGTGGATGTTGATGGGAGATTTTAATGATATTTTGGAGGGTGAGGAAAGCTCGGGTTTTTCAAATCTTGGTAGGCGTCCAAGCGGGATGAGAGATTTCCAACGGATGGTCTTGCGGTGTGATCTATCAGACATGGGTTATCAAGGGCCACTTTATACATGGTGCAATAAAAGAGAGGAGGGAGTGATTTGCAAGAAGCTTGACAGAGTTCTGATGAATGGTGCTGCTCTGAATAGGTTTCAGAATGTATTTGCAACGTTTGAGCCAGGGGGTTGCTCTGATCACCTGCGGTGCAAAATCCAGTTGAAGCCACCAGTGGAAAAGATAAAGAAGCCGTTTAAATATGTGAACGCAATTGGGAGTTTATCAGGTTTCCTACCTATGGTTCAGGAATACTGGGAGTCGACTGAGGTTCTTTTCCATTCTACTTCTGCTATGTTCAGATTCTCAAAAAAGTTAAAGAACCTGAAACCTCTTATTCGTACGCTGGGAAGAGAGAAGCTAGGTAATCTTACAAAGCGAGCTCAGGAAGCCTATGAAGTTCTTTGTGAAAAGCAGAAGAATACTTTAGTTTTGGCTACGGATGTAAGTGTTCAAGAGAAGGCAGAAGCTTATGAGAAATGGATGTTTTGTGGCTGGGTTAGAAGAAGATCATCTTAAACAAAAAGCCAAGTTGCATTGGTTGGAAGTGGGGGATCTCAACAACAAAACTTTTCATAACTCTATCCGAGCTAGAAGAGCACAAAATGCTATGAGAGAAATTCGCTGTTCTGATGGTAGGAGGGTTGTAACTCATGAAGAAATAAAAGGGGAGGCTGAAAGACATTTCTCTGAGTTTCTGAACCAGTGTCCGGATGATTATAAGGGTGTGTCTGTAGATGAACTAAAAGAGCTGTTGCAGTATAGATGTTCTGAAGAGGATGGTAGATATTTGGATGCGGAGGTAACTGGTGAGGAGATTCGCAAGGTTCTCTTCTCTATGCCTTCTCATAAATCACCAGGACCTGATGGATTCCCAAGTGAATTCTTCCGTACTGCTTGGTCAGTGGTTGGTCATGATTTCATTGTAGCTGTACAGTCAGTGTTCAAGTTCAGCTTTCTCCCGAAAGGTGTGAACTCTACAATTCTTGCTCTGGTTCCGAAGAAAGAAGACTCGTTGGAGATGAAGGATTTTAGGCCAATATCTTGTTGTAACGTCTTGTACAAGGTGGTTTCAAAGATACTGGCCAATAGATTGAAGAGAATTCTTCCCAAGATAATATCTGAGAACCAGTCTGCTTTCATTGAGGGGCGTCTATTGATGGAGAATGTTCTCTTGGCTTCTGAGTTAGTGAAGGACTATCATAAGGGTTCAGGTTCGCCGAGGGGAGTTATGAAGATTGATATTTCCAAGGCCTTTGACTCAGTGCAATGGGACTTTGTTTTGAAGAGCTTAGAAGCTTTGGGAATCCCGGAGAAGTTCATTGGTCTGATCAAGCTCTGTATATCCACGGCTTCTTTTTCAGTACAAGTTAATGGGGATTTGGCTGGATACTTTCAAAGCTCAAGAGGGTTGCGCCAAGGGTGTTCTCTTTCTCCATACCTATTTGTTTTATGTATGAATGTGCTCTCCAAAAAGATTGACAGTGCCGCAGCGGCAAGAGCCTTCAAGTATCATCCTCGCTGTAAGTCCCTAGCTCTTACTCACTTGTGTTTTGCGGATGATCTGATGATATTCGTGGAAGGATCAAAGGAGTCAGTTCAGGGAGCTTTATCTGTCTTTGATCAGTTTTCTGAGTGGTCAGGTTTGAAGATTAGCATTGAAAAGTCTACGTTGTATCTTTCTGGAGTCTCTGAAGGGGAAGAGAGTAGAATATTATCAAATTTTCCTTTTGCAAAGGGTGAGCTCCCAGTCCGTTATCTGGGATTGCCTTTGACGACCAAAGCTATGCGACATCAAGATTACTTTCCTTTGGTGGAGAAGATTAGATGTCGGATTAGCACATGGACGAGTAGGTTTCTCTCTTATGCCGGGCGCTTGCAGTTGATCAAAGCTGTGATAATGAGTTTGGTAAATTTTTGGGCTTCAGTCTATCTACTTCCTAGTAAATGTATTCGGGATATTGAGCGAATCTGTGGAGCATTTTTGTGGTCGGGTCCAGAACTGAAGTCTACCGGTGCTAAAGTGGCTTGGTCAACGGTTTGTTGGGAAAAAGAGGAGGGAGGTCTGGGCATAAGAGATCTTAAGGTGGTGAACAGAGTAAATGTTTTAAAAATCATTTGGAGGCTACTCACGGGATCATCTCTCTGGGGGAAATGGATAAGGAGTAACCTATTAAAGAAAAAGAATTTCTGGGAGATCAAAGAGGATACACAGATGGGGTCTTGGATGTGGAGAAAGATGATCAAAATGAGAGGAGTTGCAAGGAGTTTTCATAAAAAAGACTTGGGGAATGGAAGGAATACTTCTTTCTGGTTTGATCATTGGTCTGAGAAGGGAGTTCTAATTACACTGTTGGGGGAAAGAGGTATAGTAGATATGGGCATTAAACGTGAAGCCACAGTAGCAGAAGCTATTATGAGAGATAAAAGGAGGAGAAGTTATCGTTCTTTGGCTCTTAGGGAAATTGAGGCAGAAATGGAGACTGTTCGGAGGAAGCTACGAGTGGAGAATGAGGATGTAAATATGTGGAGGGATGGGTCGGGGTATAGACAAAAATTCTCAACACATGCTACTTGGATGTTGCTTCGTTCGCAAAAGGAGAGGTGTAGTTGGGCTAGGAGTATTTGGTTCTCAAAGGCGACTCCTAAGTATGCGTTTGTTTCGTGGCTGGCTGCTCGGAACAGACTCTCAACAATGGACAGAATCGTTCAGTGGGATCCTGGTGCGGACACAACTTGTGTGCTTTGTAAAAGGGATTTGGAGTCTAGGAACCATTTATTTTTTGAATGTTCCTTCTCTAGTCAGCTGTGGGAGCAGTTAACTAAGGGGATTCTGGCTGGTGATTACACAAATGTTTGGTCGAGCATTTTTGAGATTATATCGGATGAGGGAATGGAAAGGAAGAAGAGGTTTTGTCTGTGCTATGCTTTGCAAATTGCTGTGCATACTTTGTGGAGGGAGAGAAATAGGATCAAACATGAAGAGAAGCCTACTCCTATTGAAGCTATTATAAAAATGGTGGACAAAAGTATAAGAAGCAAGCTGAGTATTATGAGGTCCAAAAGAGTGAAAGGGTGGGAAAGTGGCTTGCAGTTTTGGTTTAGTACTAGAATTTAAAATTTTTTCTAAGGTTGGAGGTTTTAGAATGTTTATTTCAATTTAAAGGTATACACTTGATGTAAGAAGGGTTTTTTGATGAATAAATTTAGCATTCATTCAAAAAAAAAATATTAAAAAATGAAAAAAAAATTATTTTAACATCAAATAACTATATTTCTTGAAATAAAAAAAATTAGAAGTATTTTTATAGAAAGATAAATCTAGAAAGAAAAACATATATGGAAATTCATGCTAATCAATCATAATCAATGACAATTTATACAATACATATGACAAGAATTCATAAAATCTACTTAACTCTTAAAAATCTTTGAACTTCAAAAATTTTCTGATTCCACACAAATTTCATTTCCAATAGGCCCTCCTTAATTATGTTCTTTGGCACCTTAATCTCACATGCATGCCTAAAATAAACTCATTTCTAAATATAGCAAGGCAATAAAGTGTTTCGCAAGGAGACTTGTGACTGAAAGAAACCGCAACCCTCAGTCACGAGTATTTTTTAAAAAGACAGAATAAGTATAGCAAGGCAATAAAGTGTTTCGCAAGGAGACTTGTGACTGAGGGCAACCACAACCGCTTGGTCCAAGTTCGAAAAATAGTTTTAAAATTACGCTTGAAACTTTGAAATTTTCTTTTTAGATTTCAAAAGGTCCTCTTTCACCTTAGGATCACTGGCGGGCCTGAATGAAAACCAATAGAAACAACCGGTGGCCAGTTTAAATCTGTTGATTCCCCTGCCGGTTACATGTTGTTGCCTTGCTCTGTACAACTAGGCAAACTTGAGAAACTCTAATTAACTCTTTGGTCCTATTAGTTTTAGAGATAGAAACCAAAATTTATATCTGTACAAAACAACAATTTTAATAGTTTATTGTATATTCACAAAATAGCTATTTTAAATTTTTTAACATTTTTTATTTTTAAATGACTTTTTTTTTTGAAAAAGGTAAATACCAGTTAAGGACGCTTGAAAATTTTAAAAATTCGTTTAGGTTTTATTATGTCCTTTGGCACCTTATTGTATACTACCGGTTAAGTACCATTTGTTTTTTAAAAAGAAAAATACCGGTTAATTAAGGACGCTTTAGAATTTGAAAATTAGTTTTGCTTTTATTATGTCCTTCGACACCTTAACCTCACAGGCAGACCTAAAAAGACTCAGAATAAGTATAGCAAGGCAATAAAGTGTTTCGCAAGGAGACTTGTGACTAAGGGCAACCGCACCCGCTTGGTCCAAGCTCAAAAAATATTTTTAAAATTATGCTTGAAACTTTGAAATTTTATTTTTAGATTTTAAAAGGTCCTCTTTCACCTTAGGATCACTGGCATGCCTGAAAGAAAACAAAAAGAAGCAACGGCAAGGCGATAATGTGTTCGCAATATAACCGCAGATGGATGGCAAGGGAACAGCAACCGGTGGCCAGTTTAAAGCTGATGATTCCCCTGCCGGTTACTTGCTGTTGACTTGCTCTGTACAACTAGGTAAACTTGAGAAACTCTAAGTAACTCTTTCGTCCAATTAATTTTAGAGATACAAGGCAAAATTTATATTTGTGCAAACAACCAACTTAATAGTTGATTGTATATTCACAAAATAGCTATTTTATTTTTTTAACATTTTATATTTTTAAATGACTCTTTTTTTTTTTTGAAAAAGGCAAATACCGGTTCCGAACGCTTGAAAATTGGAAAATTTAGTTTTGGTTTGATTATGTCCTTTGGCACCATATTGTATACTACCGGTTAAGTACCATTTGTTTTTTTTTAAAGGAAAATACCGGTTAATTAAGGACACTTGAGAATTTGAAAAATTAGTTTAGCTTTTATTTTGTCATTTGGCACCTTAATCTCACAGGCAGGTCTTATAAGAACTCAGAATAAGTTTAGCAAGGCGTTTCACAAGGAGACTTGTGACTGACGGCAACCGTAACCGCTTGGTCCAAGCTTAAAAAATATTTTTAAAATTACGCTTGAAACTTTGAAATTTTCTTTTTAGATTTTAAAAGGTCCTCTTTCACCTTAGGATCACTGGCAGGCCTGAAAGAAAAACTAAAAGAAAAAACGGCAATGCGATAATGTGTTCGCATATACCCGCCGATGGATGGCAAGGGAACAATAACCGGTGGCCATATTAAAGCTGATGATTCCCCAGCCGGTTACATGATGTTGCCTTGCTCTGTACAACTAGGTAAACTTGAGAAACTCTAAGTAACTCTTTGGTCCTATTAATTTTAGAGATATAAGCCAATATTTATATTTATACAAACCAACAATTTTATAGTTTATTGTATATTCGAAAAATAGGTTTTTAAAAAATTTTAACATTTTATATTTTTAAATGACTTTATTTTTTTTTTCGAAAAGGCAAATACAGGTTAAGGACGTTTGAAAATTTGAAAAATTAGTTTAGGTTTTATTATGTCCTTTGGCACCTTATTGTATACATGAATAAGTATAGCAAGGCAATAAAGTGTTCCGCAAGGAGACTTGTGACTGAAGGCGACCGCAACCGCTTGATCCAAGCTCAAAAAACATTTTTAAAATTACGCTCGAAACTTTGAAATTTTTTTTTTAGAATTTAAAAGGTGCTCTTTCACCTTAGAATCACTGGCATGCCTGAAAGAAAACCAAAAGAAACAACAGCAAGGCGATAATGTGTTCACAATATACTGCAGATGGATGGCAAGCGAACAGCAACCGGTGGCCAGATTAAAGGTGATGAGTCCCCTGCCGGTTACATGCTGTTACCTTGCTCTGTACAACTAGATAAACTTGAGAAACTCGAAGTAATTCTTTGGTCCTATTAATTTTAGAGATACAAGCCAAAATTTATATTTGTACAAACCAACAATTTTAATAGTTTATTGTATATTCGCAAAATAGATATTTTAAATTTTTTAACATTTTATATTTTTAAATGACTTTTAAAAAAAACAAAAAGGCAAATACCGGTTAAGGACGTTTGAAAATTTGAAAAATTAGTTTAGGTTTTATTATCTCCTTTGGCACCTTATTGTATACTACCGGTTAAGTACCATTTGTTTTTGAAAAAGAAAAATACCGGTTAATTAAGGACGCTTGAGAATTTGAAAAAATTAGTTTAGCTTTTATTATGTCTTTTGGCACCTTAATCTCACAGGCAAGCCTAAAAAAGTCTCAGAATAAGTATAGCAAGGCAATAAAGTGTTTCACAAGGAGACTTGTGACTATGGGCAACCGCAACCGCTAAGTCCAAGCGCAAAAAATATTTTCAAAATTACGTTTGAAAATTTGAAATTTTCTTTTTAGAAGAATTTAAAAGGTCCTCTTTCACCTTATGATCACTGGCATGCATGAAAGAAAACCAAAAGAAACAAGGGAACACCAACCAGTGGCCAGTTTAAAGCTGATGATTCTCCTGCCAGTTACATGTTGTTGCCTTGCTCTGTACAACTAGGTGAATTTGAGAAACTCTAAGTAACTCTTTGGTCGTATTAATTTTAGAGATACAAGCCGAAATTTATATTTTTACAAACAACCAATTTTAATAGTTTATTGTATATTCACAAAATAACTATTTTAAAATTTTAAACATTTTATATTTTTAAATGACATTTTTTTATTATTATTTGAAAAAGGAAAATACCGGTTAAGTACGCTTAAAAATTTGAAAATTTTGTTTAGGTTTTATTATGTCCTTTGGCACCTTTTTGTATACTACCGGTTAAGTACCATTTGTTTTTGAAAAAGGAAAATAACGGTCAATTAAGGACGCTTGAGAATTTGAAAATTAGTTTAGCTTTAATAATGTCCTTTGGCACCTTAATCTCACAGGCATGCCTTAAAAAACTCATATCTAAGTATAGCACGGCAATAAAGTGTTTCGCAAGGAGACTTGTGACTGAGGGCAACCGCAACCCTTAGTCACAAGTATTTTTAAAAAAGACTGAGAATAAGTATAGCAAGGCAATAAAGTGTTTCACAAGGAGACTTGTGACTGAGGGAAACCGCAACCGCTTGGTCCAAGCTCAAAAAATATTTTTAAAATTATTCTTGAAACTTTGAAATTTTCTTTTTCGATTTTAAAAGGTCCTCTTTAAACTTAGGATTACTGGCATGCATGAAAGAAAACCAAAAGAAACAACGGCAAGGCGATAATGTGTTCTCAGCATACCCGCAGATGGATGGCAAGGGAACAGCAACCGGTGGCCAGTTTAAAGCTGATGATTTCCCTGCCGGTTACATGCTGTTGACTTCCTCTGTACAACTAGGTAAACTTGAGATACTCTAAGTAACTCATTCGTCCTATTAATTTTAGAGATACAAGCCAGAATTTATATTTGTACAAACCAACAATTTTAATAGTTGATTGTATATTCACAAAAATGGATATTTTAAATTTTTTAACATTTTATATTTTTAAATGACTTTTTTTTTGAAAAAAGCAAATACCGGTTAAGGACTTTTGAAAATTTGAAAATTTAGTATAGGTTTTATTATGTCCTTTGGCACCTTATTGTATACATGAATAAGTATAGCAAGGCAATAAAGTATTTCGCAAGGAGACTTGTGACTGAGGGCGACCGCAACCGCTTGTCCAAGCTCAAAAACTATTTTTAAAATTACGCTTGAAACTTTGAAATTTTCTTTTTAGATTTTAAAAGGTCCCTTTTCACCGTAGAATCACTGGCATGCCTTAAAGAAAACCAACAGAAACAACGGCAAGGCGATAATGTGTTCACAATATACCTGCAGATGGATGGCAAGAGAACAGCAACCGGTGGCCAGTTTAAAGATAATGATTCCCCTGCCGGTTACATGCTGTTGTCTTTCTCTGTACAACTAGGTAAACTTGAGAAACTTTAAGTAACTCTTTGGTCCTATTAATTTTAGAGATACAAGCCAAAATTTATATTTGTACAAACCAACAATTTTAATAGTTTATTGTATATTCACAAAATAGCTATTTTAAATTTTTAAATATTTTATATTTTTAAATGACATTTTGTTTTGTTTTTATTTGAAAAAGGCAAATACCGGTTAAGGACGCTTGAAATTTTTAAAAAATTAGTTTAGGTCTTATTATGTCCTTTGGCACCTTATTGTATACTACCGGTTAAGTACCATTATTTTTTAAAAGGAAATATTAGTTTAGGTCTTGAGAATTTGAAAAATTAGTTTAGCTTTTATTATGTCCTTTGGCACCTTAATCTCACAGGCAGGTCTTTAAAAACTAACAATAAGTATAGCAAGGCAATAAAGTGTGTCGCAAGGAGACTTGTGACTGAGGGCAACCGCAACCGCTTGATCCAAGCTCAAAAAATATTTTTAAAATTACGCTTGAAATTTTGAATTTTCTTTTTAGATTTTAAAAGGTCCTCTTTCACCTTAGGATCATTGGCAGGCCTGAAAGAAAACCAAAAAAAAAGAACGGCAAGGCGATAATGTGTTTGCAATATACCCGCCGATGGATGGCAAGGGAACAACAACCGGTGGCCAGTTTAAAGCTGATGATTCCCCTGCCGGTTACATGCTGTTGTCTTGCTCTGTACAACTAGGTAAACTTGAAAAACTCTAAGTAACGCTTTGGTCTTATTAATTTTAGAGATACAAGCCAAAATTTATTATTGTACAAACAAACAATTTTAATAGTTAATTGTATATTCGCAAAATAGATATTTTAAATTTTTTAACATTTTATAATTTTAAATGACTTTTTTTTAAAACGATTATGGACGTTTGAATATTTGAAAATTAGTTTAGGTTTTATTATGTCCTTTGGCACCTTATTGTATACATGAATAATTCTAGCAAGGCAATAAAGTGTTTTGCAAGGAGACTTGTGACTAAGGGCGACCGCAACCGCTTGATCCTAAGTGAAAAAATATTTTTAAAACTGAGGGCGGTGACACCGAGCACTCTCTCGGCAGTGTTTTGTTTTGCCCGTTAGTGGGCAGCGAGTGCCCACCTCGTTAGGACAATTGTTTGTTGTTTGGGTACTTTAGGTACCGTGCTTGAAATGTGTTAGAATTAAATTATATTCATTCGGAGTTCTATTTTTGGGTCCAAGGACATCAGGTTTAGCATCTCATACCTCACTGTGTGACTCCCCAATTGCTCACCCCTCTTATTTCCGCTACTGGACTTTTCTTTCGGATTTTATTTGGGCTTGGGTGAGTGTATTTTGGGTTTATGGATTTTTATATTACGAGATATTATTGGTGGCCCGTCTTCCTTAGAGAGAGGGAGACGAGTGTCACATTGTTTTATGATGACGCGTCGGGAATGACACGTTGTCCTCCAGGTAGAAGGTGACGGGTGTCACAATTTTGGTACCAGAGCGGGGTTCTGTCCCAGTTCTGACCCGGGATGGCGGTTAAGGAATTTGGTTTTTATCGGTTTTCAACGTTTTAAAAAATATATATATATATACATAATATTTTTTTGAAAATTCTTTTAGCACCATTTTATCCAGTAATTACTAACTCAATTGTCTCTTTCATGCCAATGAGTAAAACCATTGTCATTTGACGTTTAACTAACAGGGTTCCAGCCAGATGTTCGACAGATGAAAGATGTCACTATTTGACATATTGCTCATGAGTTTATCAGTTTCTTTGGTCATTGTTCCGAGGTTATCCAAGAGTGGATATGTGACGTTTCTGCCACTACCCCACTTCAAGCAATCTCTTGGTGTGTTTTTGTTAATAGAGATTATGTGGTGTGAGGTATATGAGCTATTGGTTGGCATGTATTGTTTTGTGTATACATATATTGACTATTTTGGATATATGCTTTGTAAGCTCAAGAAAAAGAGCTTGTCGGATTGTGAAACAGAGGATGTGTTATACACGATGTAGGAAGTGTAACTTGCTGTTACAAGTCGGTTATGAGACGATGACGTGTCAATGTCTCATTGTTTCCAGGATGTTACTTTTGGCGTGAAGCAAAGAAGATCTGGAAGATTTGGGCTTATCATAATATTAGGAAATTAAGATATTGTGTTAAGGGTATTTAACATGATTGCCTTGGGTAGATCTAGGTTAGCCGTTTATTGATTAAAAAGCTTGAGCAAGAGGTTTGTTCTTGATAGCTTAAGAAAGACGAGTGACCTTGGGTGCAGCTCGTGTTTCTGTTCTGTGAGATTAGGAATTGGTCCGTCTCTAGTCGTGTGTGACTGAGAGTAATTCGGATTAAACAGATCTAGGAAGATTGTTTAACAGATTTCTAATATACAAGAAAGCGTTCTTGGTATCTTGTGTTTTAGTTCCTATATCTGGTAGTCTCTGAACTTTCATTTGGTATCAGAGCGGGAAACCTCTGTGGTATCATACACTACTAACAGGTTGAGATCCTGTGGATTTCATGGACACCATGAAGGAACTATTCGGAATTCATAAACCCATCATGCTGGACAGTTGCAACTTTGGTCATTGGAAGGCAAGGATGCGACAGTTGATCAGAGGAATTGACGAGGATGTGTGGACTGCAGTAGAAGAAGGGTGGTCTGTGCCTACAATGATGACTGATGACAAAACCTTTGCTCCAAAACCAAAGATTAGGTGGACTGATCAAGAGAAGGCAGCATCGAAGTTCAACTCTAAAGCCCTTACTGTGATCTTTTCTTCAGTGGATCTGGACCAGTTCAAAATCATCCAGGGATGTGAGTCTGCTAAGGAGGCATGGGATATTTTGACCAACCACTTTGAGGGAAATACTAGCGTGCGAAGAACAAGGATCGATCACTTAGCTTCAAAGTTTGAAAATCTTCGCATGACTGATGATGAACCAATTGATGGATTCATATCCAAGATCAGCGAACTTGCCAGTGAAGCTTCAGTTCTCGGAAAGAAATATGACGAGAAGGACTTGGTGAAAAAGCTGTTAAGATGTCTACTTCCACGATTTGAAGCATACAAGGCAGTACTGGATATAGCTGTCAATACAGATGAAATGAAATTTTATCAACTGTCTGGTATCTTGAAGGTTCATGATCTGGAGAAATCTAATCGAACTGCAAATTCTCAAAAGAGCATCGCTTTTGTATCTGACTCGAACGAACAGGACAGAGTCGCAAAGATCGAGGAGAACTTGGGATTGATGGCTCGAAACTTCAACAAGTTCATTAAGTGAATGGACAAAGTGTTGAGATGAGATCAATATATAGGAAGAGAAAAACATGAGGAGTTGAGTATGATGAAGAGGCCGTAGTAATACTAGTTATCCGAGTAAGTTACAAAGGGTAAACCAAAGTTACCCTAGTAATACTAGTATACCAGTTATACTAGTTATCCGAGTAACTTTGGAAGAAGAGGAGAAGCCCGATTCCCTTTGCTAAGGCATCAGTCCGTTGCAAAGGAAGAGGAGGTGCTTGTGACAGGCTGGAGACGAGCTGGATAAAGCAAAAGGAGCTTTATACACAAAGAAGAATTAGCTCATTGGATGGTTTGAATTAAAGCAAACCTTATCTCTTGTAATAGTGCCACTTTATGAAACCCTCATCCTAGTGTTGCCTCCTCATATATATTGTAAACTCTGATCAGATTAATAATTAAGAAGTATAGGATTATCTCTCTAGACTCTCTCTCTCTCTTGTTCATAATGGTTCTTAAATACTCTTAAACATGGTTACTACCTAATCTCTCTACAAATCTCCCATTAATCTTCTATAATCTACCTTTAATCTCTCAATACCTACTCTATTCTCTAAAATCATATGGTATTAGAGCCAGGTTGGCTTTGGTATTGAGAAACCTCGTTCCATTTTTTCCTTTCTCTAGCTCTTGTGTTCTTGAGGGTTCCGTGAAGGTGTGTGATAAAGTTGAGTCCTGTGGTGCTGTGCTTTGAGTTTGTGTGTTCTTGAAGTCTGGTACTGTGTATTCTTCAGCTAAGTTGCAAGTTTGAAGCTTTCTGGTCATTTCTGGTTCAAGCAAGAGAAGATGGAAGGAAACAACTTCAGCAAACTAGTTACTGTCCCGGTTGCGTTGAAGGGTGGTTCAAACTACCTCTTGTGGTCAAGATTGGTGAAGACTGCCATTGGAAGGCTAGGGCTGTGGAGCCACATCACTGATGATGGTCCGAAGCCAGTGGCCAAAGAAACTGGAGAAGGTGAAGAGGAAAAGACTCTCACCAAAGCTGAAGCCAAGAAGTGGGTACAAGAAGACTTGATGGTGCTTTCCGTGCTGCAAGGATCTCTTGATGTTCCTCTTCTTGAAGCTTACAGCTACTGTGACAGACTCCCAAACACTTGTGGGAGACCCTCTCAAAGACGTTTGAAAACGTCTCCAACATCAGCCGTGTGTTTGAGCTGAAGAGAGTCATTAACTCCATGAAGCAATATGGAGGAGAGCTCACCAAACACATGGGAAAGTTTGGATCATTATGGTCTGAACTTGAAAGTCTAAGACCTAACACCACTGATCAAGCAGCTCTTATGGAAAGAAGAGAACAAGATCAAGTGTTTGGGTTGTTGATGACATTGGATCCTTGCTACAAGGATGTCATCAAACACATTTTGAGATCGCCTAACCTACCATCCATGGAGGAAGTATGCACGCAACTTCAGAAGGAGGAGGGATCTCTTGGCCTGTTTGGAGGCAAGGGTGAGCTTACTATGGCTCATCAAGCTGAAGGAATGCAAGCAAACAAAGCTGCATACAGAGGCTCAGGAAGAAAGTATGAAAAGTATGAGGGAAGCTGTGAGCATTGCAAGAGGACCGGTCACAAGAAGAGTGAGTGTTGGATCCTACATCCTCACCTCAGGCCACGTGGGGTCAACAGGGATAGGGAAGCAAAGGCTCATCTTTCTGCTGAAGCAAATGGTGCTGGTTCATCCGGAGCTAGCTCAGGCACTAAGGTGGGTGAAAGTGAAGGTAGAGCCTTGGGGTCTCATCAACCGATTGGAAAGGGTATGGATCAGGAGGTGTTTAAGAGAGCTGACCTTGAAGCCTTCTTCAAAGCTCTCAAGGAGTCTGGTAACACCCTCGGAAACACCCTTGGATACTCATATACTGCTCATACATTACCTAGTAATACTGATAAATTACTAGACATTTTTAAAAGCTCTTACACTACTGCTAGTAATCCTAGTAATACTGATAAGTTGCTAGACATTTTTAAAAGCGCCTACACTACTGCTAGTGAGCCTAGTATAACTAGTAAGATGTTAGGATTACTAGGAAACCTGATAAAACAAAATGAACCATCAAGGACTGAAATTACTAGAAACATGCATAAACCTTTGATCATTGATTCTGGTGCATCTCATCATATGATTAGGGATAATAACCGGATTAAAGACATAGAACCGGCTCATGGACATGTTATGATTGCTAATGGAGATAGAATTCCTATTAGAGGATTTGGTAAACTAAAACTGTTTGATAAGGATTCAAAAGCATTTTTCATGCCTGAGTTTACTTCTAATCTTTTATCTGTCAAAAAGTGCACCACTGATCTTCAATGCAATGTTATCTTTAGTCCTGATGATGTTAAGTTTCAGTATATTAAAAGCAGTAAGTTGATTGGGCAAGGAACAACCAAAGGCGACCTTTATATGCTCGAAGATCTTAGTCCCATCTCTAGTTCTTGTTTTGTCGTTTAGTTATGTTTCTTCCTTAAGTAAAGATGCATTGTGGCATGCTAGACTTGGACATCCACATGTTAGGGCTTTAAGCATTATGTTACCAGGTGTCTTGTTTAAAAATAATGATTGTGAGACATGTATTTTGGGCAAACATTGTAGGACAGTGTTTCAAAGATCATCCACTATTTATGAGAATTGCTTTGATTTGATTCACTCTGATGTTTGGACTGCACCTTGTTTATCTAGGGATGATTATAAGTATTATGTCACATTCATTGATGAAAAATCCAAATACACCTGGTTAACACTCATCAAAACAAAAGATAGGGTTCTTGATGCATTTAAAAAATTTCAAAGCTATGTTACTAACCATTATCATGCCAAGATTAAGATTTTCAGGTCAGATAATGGTGGAGAATACATAGGCCATGCATTCAAAGATCACCTAGCTAAACATGGGATTCTACATCAGACTAGCTGTCCTTACATTCCACAACAGAATGGAGTTGCTGAAAGGTAGAACAGACACCTCATGGAAGTGGCCCGTTCAATGATGTTCCACAAGAATGTCCCTAAGAGATTTTGGAGTGATGCTGTGATGACTGCTTGCTATCTAATCAACAGGATACCAACCAGAATCCTAGAGGACCAGTCTCCATTTGAGGTACTCAACAAGATTCGACCAGTTCTAGATCACTTGAGGACATTTGGGTGTGTGTGCTATGTGCTGGTGCCAGGAGAGATGAGAAACAAACTTGAAGCAAAGAGCACTAAGGCTATGCTTATTGGCTATTCCGCATCTCAAAAGGGATACAAGTGCTTTGATCCCACTGCTAGAAGAGTCTTGGTGTCTAGGGATGTGAAGTTCATGGATGATAAAGGGTATTATGAAGAGAAGAATTGGGAGGAGCTTGAAGGGCTGTCTCAACCATCATATAGAGCTGCTAGTTTGAGAAACATACTAGAAGAACTTGGTATTGGCGTGTCCCAGGATCAGAGCAGGCGTGAAGAGCCTACTCAAGTGGCCGCTAAAGAACCAACCCACTTTGAACATGAGGGGGGAAGTGAATCTGAAGCTGAAGGGTTAAAAGATCAAGGTTCAGATGAAGCTGGAGGTCTAGAAGATCAAGACTCAGATTCTCCTGTCCAAAGTGGAAATGAATCAGGAAGAGAAGTTCAGAATGAAGGTCAGGAAGCTGGAGAAGAAATCCAGATACAAGAGGAAGCTGTTGAGGAACAAGTAGAAGTTCCTTTGAGAAGAAGCACACGGGTAAGGAGGGATGCTTCCGAGTGGGCAAACACAAGAAACTGGGTAAACACGAGAGTGTTATACAATGCCCAGGCTGTGGAACATCCTTCCCAAGCTGTGTGCTCCTTTGCTGAGTTTCCGGAAGAACACTACTCCTTTATGGTAAGCTTAGATGAAATCTATGTGCCAAGAAGCTATGAAGAAGCAATGCTGATTCAAGAGTGGAGGGATTCAGTCAATGATGAGGCTGATGCCATGATTAGAAATGATACATGGTATGAGAGTGAGTTGCCTAAGGGGAAGAGAGTTGTGTCATGCAAGTGGATCTTCACCATCAAGTATTTACCTAATGGGAAGATTGATAGGCGTAAGACAAGGCTGGTAGCAAGAGGTTTCACACAAACCTATGGAGAGGATTACATTGATACTTTTGCACCTGTTGCAAAGCTCCATACCATTAGGATTGTACTATCAGTTGCAACCAATCTTGAGTGGGCTCTTTGGCAAATGGATGTGAAGAATGCTTTCCTCCAAGGAGAGCTAGAAGATGAAGTCTATATGCTACCACCTCCGGGTCTTGAAGGAATGGTGACTGCAGGAAATGTTCTTAGACTGAAGAAAGCCATCTATGGATTGAAATAATCACCTAGAGCATGGTACAATAAGCTAAGCATAACACTGAATGGTAGAGGCTTCAGGAAGTCCGAGCTTGATCACACTTTATTTACTCTCAATATTCCATCAGGTATCATTGTTTTGCTTGTGTATGTGGATGACATCATCATAACAGGCAGTGATAAGGAAGGAATCCAAGCCACCAAAGAGTTTCTGAAATCAGTATTTGATATAAAGGATTTGGGTGAGATGAAGTACTTTCTTGGGATTGAGTTGTGCAGATCCAAGGAAGGGTTGTTTATCTCTCAAAGGAAGTATGCATTGGATCTATTGAAGGATGCTGGTGCGTATGGAGGAAGAACAGCCAAGATGCCCATGGAGGATGGGTACAAGGTTCCACGTGAGGGGGAGATTGAAGACAGCAAGCTGTTCCATGATCCAAAGCTGTATAGAAAGCTTGTGGGGAAGCTGATATACTTGACCATCACTAGGCCAGACATTTGTTTTGCTGTGAATCAAGTAAGCCAGCATATGCAAGCTCCAAAAGAGCATCACTGGCGCCTGGTGGAGAGGGTTCTCATGTACCTGAATGGAACTCAAGGGCTTGGAATATGGATGGGCTGCAATCAAAGCACTGAAGTTGTGGGTTATTGTGATGCTGACTGGGCTGGTGATAGAGCAGACAGAAGGTCTACAACAGGCTACTGCACTTTCATTGGAGGAAACATGGTCACTTGGAAGAGTAAAAAGCATAAGGTTGTATCATGCTCTAGTGTTGAAGCTGAGTATAGAGTTATGCTAAAGCTTACCAACGAGTTGGTATGGATCAAAGGGATTCTTAGGCACTTGGAGATTGAGCAAGCAACACCAATGACTATGCATTGTGACAATCAGGCGGTTATTCACATTGCTACAAACTCAGTGTTTCATGAGAGGACGAAGCACATTGAAGTAGATTGCCACAAGGTAAGGCAGATGATAGTCTTGGGAGTGATCTTGCCATGTTATATGAGAAGTGAAGATCAGTTGGCAGATGTGTTCACCAAGGCAGCAAGACAAAAGATTATGGAGTCCATTCACATCAGATTAGGACTCATAGATCTTGGAAAGAGCAGGAGCTGATCCCCTAAGTCATGAGGTCTTTACTCTTTTTCCCTCATCAAGGTTTTGTCCCAATGGGTTTTCCTTGGTGAGATTTTTAATGAGGAAGATCTCATGGCTATCCAAGCTTAGACATATACAAAGCTAAGCTTGAGGGGGAGTGTTGAGATGAGATCAATATATAGGAAGAGAAAGACATGAGGAGTTGAGTATGATGAAGAGGCCATAGTAATACTAGTTATCCGAGTAAGTTACAAAGGGTAAACCAAAGTTACCCTAGTAATACTAGTATATCAGTTATACTAGTTACCCGGGTAACTTTGGAAGAAGAAGAGAAGCCCGATTCCCTTTGCTAAGGCATCAGTCCGTTGCAAGGGAAGAGGAGGCGCGTGTGACAGGCTGGAGACGAGCTGGATAAAGCAAAAGGAGCTTTATACACAAGGAAGAAGCTCATTGGATGGTTTGAATTAAAGCAAACCTTATCTCTTGTAATAGTGTCACTTTATGAAACCCTCATCCTAGTGTTGCCTCCTCATATATATTGTAAACTCTGATCAGATTAATAATTAAGAAGTATGGGATTATCTCTCTAGACTCTCTCTCTCTTGTTCATGATGATTCTTAAATACTCTTAAACATGGTTACTACCTAATCTCTCTACAAATCTCCCATTAATCTTCTCTAATCTACCTTTAATCTCTCAATACCTACTATATTCTCTAAAATCATAGAAAGGAGGGAATAGATCAAATTCACGATTTCAGAAGAACGACTCAGATCGAAACAGCTCTCAATACACCAGGCAAGACTCGAAGAACTCTAAGAAGAAGGAGTTGCAGTGTCATGAGTGTGAAGGGTATGGACACTTTCGCAATGAGTGTCCACTAGCTAAACAAAAAGAGCTGAAGTGCATTGACTGCAAGGGTTTTGGTCACACTCGAAGTGAATGTCCTAATAATCTGAAAAAGTACAAGTCACTTATGTGTTTCAGTGATACAGATTCAGAGAGTGACAGCGACAGAGATGAGCTACATCTAAACTTTATGGCACTTGTCAGTAAGGAAGAAGAACCAAAACTGGATTTAGGCGTGGAAGAGGATGAAGATGATCTCAACAACGATCTTGAATCAGAATACAAGTCTCTGTTCGACAAGATTACTGAACTCAGTCATGAGAACCTACAACTACTGAAAGATAAGGCGATGCTGAAAGCTCAGGTGAATATTTTGGAATTGGAGAAACCCTCGGATCAAGTTACTGAGTTGTCAATCCTGAAGAACTCAGACCAAGAGTTACTATCACTAAAAAGAGCGATGACTGAACAGGAGAGGGTGCAGAAGCAGTTTGAGCTGAAGGTGAATTATCTGAATGATCTACTAACCAAGGAGATGGACAAGAGCAAATTACTTGAGAATCAACTCGCTGACAATCTCAAGAGAGTAAGAATGCTCACTACTGGTACAACAACTCTGTATCATCTTCTCAACAACTCTATGTCAACTCTATACCATGTTATTGACTACAAGTTTGGGATCTGGTACCACGACCTCACGGTGTGAATATCATTGGCACTAAGTGGATTCACAAGAATAAGACCGATGAGAAAGGAAACGTGATCAGAAACAAATCCAGACTTGTGGGACAAGGTTACACACAAATCGAAAGTGTGGATTTTGATGAGACTTCTGCTCCAGTTGCTCGACTAGAGTCAATCAGACTATTGTTTGGAATGACATGCAATCTGAAGATCAAGCTTTATCAGATGGATGTGAAAAGTGCATTCCTGAATGGTGTGCTACAGGAAGAAGTCTATGTCACACAGCCTAAAGGCTTCGAGGATCCTCACTTTCCAGATTATGTTTACAAACTCAAGAAGGCACTGTATGGACTTAAACAGGCCCCTCGAGCGTGGTATGATCGCCTGACAGTGTTCCTGACTCAGGCTGGATTTCAAAGAGGAGGAGTCGATAAAACCCTATTCATTGGAGAGAATGGAAGAGATATCCCCATCATTCAAGTATATGTCGATGATATAATATTCGGAGGAACATCTCAATCGATGGTTGATGAGTTCGTAAAGACAATGACTTCTGAATTTGAAATGAGCATGGTGGGAGAACTGAGTTACTTTCTTGGACTACAAGTCAAGCAGTTAGACGATGGAATCACAGTCTCACAAAGCACATATGCGAAAAATCTTATCAAGAGATTCGGGATGCAGACAAGTAAGACAGCCAATACTCCGATGATCACAACTACAAATCTGTCACAAGATGATGATGGGAAGCCTATCGATGAGAAGCTGTATAGAGCTATGATAGGGAGCCTGATGTATCTTACCGCAAGTCGACCTGATTTGTGTCTGAGTGTTGGTATATGTGCTCGATACCAGGCTAATCTGAAAGAGTCACATATGAATGCAGTCAAACGTGTTATCAAATATGTGAAAGGTACATTGGATTTCGGTCTTCATTACACCTTTGAAACTAACGTGAACCTTGCAGGATTTTGTGATGCTGATTGGGCAGGATGTTTGGATGACCAACATAGTACTTCTGGCGGATGTTTCTTTCTTGGAAACAACTTGGTAGCATGGCACAGCAAGAAACAAAATTACGTCTCTCTCTCAACGGCTGAGGCTGAGTATATTGCTTTCAGGAGCTGTTGCACCCAGTTACTTTGGATGCGTCAAATGCTCGTTGATTATGGTATCATCTCTGACCCTATGCTTGTTCATTGTGATAATATTAATGCCATAAACTTGTCTAAAAATCCGGTTCAGCAATCACGTACCAAACATGTCGACATTCGACATCACTTTGTGAGAGAGTTAGTTGAGATGAAAATTGTGATCTTGGAGCATGTATCAACTGAAAGACAACTGGCTGATCTATTCACTAAACCTCTGGACTACAACACGTTCCTAGGCCTTCGAAAGGCCTTAGGAATTGTGAATCTCTGAATAAGTCATGTCAGAAGAGGAGAGCTGTTTTATATATGTGTTACTGCTTGTCGATATGTCACCACAATCTCAAAACCCTGAGTCAACAAGTTCGATTGTTCAGCTTATTTCATCTGTCTCCTCAACAGTACAGTCACTTGATTCGTTGGTGAAAGACACTCATCTTGGATCAGGATTCTACAACATTTTCGGTCTGAGTATTGATCACTGTCTGGATTGAATGAGGAATCACAGCAGAGACTGAGTGAAACTAGTGGGAAGAAAAATAAATAAAGGCCCTGAATGATGGACACTCGTTTTGGAGCTGGAAGACACAACCTTCAGTCTCTAATTTCGATCACTATCCAGACGGGGCAGGGTTGATATCAACTCTTCGAGACAGCTCAGCCTGGAGCAAGATGTTACCCCATCGTGTCTTTAGTACTGACAACTGTCTCACTCACTTGAGTTGATAAATATACTCTGATGGAAGGAAAAAAAATTAAAATTTCTGTGACAGCTACTCTGCTGAGAAATAGCTATAGATCTGGGTTACAATGACTGTCGAGTTGGAGAGACAGACACACAAGATGTCAACACTGTGTTTCCAGTCCATACAAATGACTGTGCTGTAGGAGTTTAGGTGTGAGTGAGTTATATGATAGGATCATGTCTGTGACAGCTACTCGGCTGAGAAACAGCTACAGTTTTGGGTTGGTCTCACTGATTTTTTATAAAAAATTTCTTGGTGGCTTAGTACAAGTGGGAAGCAATCTCTTTCTTTCTCCTCTGGACGCTAAAGACATTCGGGAGTATGTCTTCTGGCGAGGTGTTTTAGGTACTGTTTCTTTTGTGTGATGCACTGCTTACAAGCACATGATTATCACTCTCACAAACTCTCTCTCTCTCACACGGACATAGGTAATGTCAGTACATGGTATTTTTCAATCAAAGTTTCTTCTTTATTTAGTTTGGGTCCTATGTCTTGGGCCTATTGCTAATGTTTCTAACGGGCTTGGTGAGTATGGTTAGGGTTATTTTTGTGGATTGAATGATTCAGCTGTCTTCAAGTGTCACACTTTCTCTATCTATATCTCTCTCTCTCTCTCTCTCTCTCTCTCTCTCTCTCTCTCTCTCTCTCTCTCTCTCTCTCTCTCTCTCTCTCACCGGCGCACTCGATCTCTCTCACTAGCAACATGCAACCAACAAGGAGAAGCTCGCGGCTTTCGAAACTGAAGAATGTTGAGGCTGCTCTGATAAACACATCTGACATCTCTTCTGGGTCTGGTTCATCCTCTCGCAAGAGGAGTCGCCGTCGTGTCTCAGCTGGTGACACTGCGCCTCCGCCTGAGAACATTGAGCCGGAAGTTGAGTCTCTCTCGGATGAGGAATCCTCTGACGACCACCCCGACGAAGCTCCGATGGCAGTAGATACTCCTACAAATCGCTCCAAAGAACAGATATTTGAGGAGAGTCGGAGTGTGTATCAAACTAAATCTCAGTTCTATCCAGAGCTTATGCGACCTAAAAGGATGTCAATGACTGAACGGTTCTTCTCAATCGAGGCAACTGAGCGTTTCAAAGACCTTCGAGGCCAGAATTTCATTCCTCAGCAGTCTATCTCTCTCACGGACGAGAATGTCTCTGATGTCAGAAGAATTGTGACCGGTGCAGGCTTGATTCATACCCTCACTGATCTCGATCCTTATCAGCCCAATGTAATCCGAGAATTCATCGCTAACCTTCCTGAAGCTGAGGAATGAGACGATGGTGTAGCGGTATATGTCAGAGGATCTCTAGTTGACTTCTCTCCAAGTCTGATTAATTCTCTGTATTGCATTCCGTGGTTTGAAGAAGATCCTAACTGGATGGATGAACGCCTTGATGAAGTTTGTGGTTTACTCACTGATGGAAGAATAAGACGATGGGAGAACATGATTTCGAAGTATCTCACTGCTACGAATCAGGTTTTGTATAAACTCGTCTGCTCGAACTGAATTCCCACCAGAAACTACACATCTATGAATCAAAGGCGACTCAGGTTTGTCTACATGCTTCATCATCATGATGGATTTGACTTCGGGAAATTAGTCTACGATCAGATAATGGCGATGGCAGAGAACACGAAGACAGAGAAGACTCGGTGCATCATGTTCCCTACCTTGATTCAGCAGGTTATTCACTTTCAGCGTACTATACCTCCTGACTTGCTTCATGATGAGTTCACGGGAACACCAAAGCTTGTCGTCAAGGACGTTAACGCTGGTCGTGGGTCTGGAGCAGACTCAAGTGCTGCCAGCCTTGAAGACGACATCAATCGCACCATTGCGGGTCTCAAAGCCATTCGAGTCCGCCTGAGGAGTAAGGGAGTTGCACAGTTTTTGTATCATTCCCTACTCTATGTCTAACGAATGTTTTTCTCTAAATGTGCACATATGCAGGGGGAGATTATGAGCAATATATTCCTCATCCTAGGTTTGAAGAAAACAACGAAGAGGATGAAGATGATGAAGACGAATAGGAGGATTGTGCTGACATACTGAATGACAACTGTGTCATATCAGAATTTCATTTTTCCAAGCTTAATGATGATCTGATCTATCTTGTACTATCTAAGACTCGGACTATGTGTGCTTTTATCAACCTTGTGTGCAACTTATTTAAGAATGCGTTTTCAGATCATGATTAATGGTTGAGTAGATTCCATCGTCTTGGATATTTGTTCTGTGTGGTTGTTTACATTGCATGTTTCATAGGTTGTCACATTCAGATAAAAAGGGGGAGAATGTAAGCTCAAGAAAAGGAGCTTGTCGAATTGTGAAACAGAGGATGTGTTATACACGATGTAGGAAGTGTAACTTGTTGTTACAAGTCGGTTATGAGACGATGACGTGTCAATGTCACATTGTTTCCAGGATGTTACTTTGGTGTGAAGCAAAGAAGATCTGGAAGATTTGAGCTTATCATAATATTAGGAAAATAAGATATTGTGTTAAGGGTATTTAACCTGATTGACTTAGGTAGATCTAGGTTAGCCGTATATTGATTAAAAAGCTTGAGCAAGAGGTTTGTTCTTGATAGCTTAAGAAAGACGAGTGACTTTGGGTGCAGCTCGTGTTTCTGTTCTGTGAGATTAGGAATTGGTCCGTCTCTAGTCGTGTGTTACTGAGAGTAATTCGGATTAAATAGATCTAGGAAGATTGTTTAACAGATTTCTAATATACAAGAAAACATTCTTGGTATCTTGTGTTTTAGTTCCTATATCTGGTAGTCTCTGAACTTTCATGCTTGGTTTGTAAACTAGTGGGGATCGCTCTGAGACTGGGGATGCGCCAACTGCATTGTGTTGATACTGGATATACGCTTAGTTTTGTTTGCCAGTTTTTGGGTGTATTGATCGTTTCAGAGATGTGTCAGTTCCCACAGCTGACATAGGACACTCTGAGCTATTATTTTACAAGTTTGACAAACTGAAATAGGAACTGAAACATGATCATTTGCATTTGCAAGTTGAGCTGTAGTAGCTTTAGATTTTTACTTCTCGTTCTCTGAATATATTCGCAAGCTTTACATTTCGACAATATTCTGGCAAATCTACCGACAAAAAGATTACCCAAATTATTAACTATATCGGGTTTATGCCATTTAGTAGGCATGTCATTTACGAGACCTTCTCTCTCCAATCTTTAGCTCTCACTTCTCTCTAGCATCTTCTTCATCGTGTTCTTCGTTTCCGGCCGGCGGAGTTGGCTTTCATAGCCACCGTCGGTCGGGATTTGATTTATTTTCTATGTGGTTGCATGTCTTTTGCTTGGGTTTCTAGAATCCTAGACAGTTTTCTAGATCTAGATCATCAGATCTCGCTTTTAGAGGTCGAGATTCGTCGATCGAGGTTCAGTCGGCGGTTTGTCCGTCTCGGGTCCTCCTTATTCGGCGTGGTTTCTTCCTCTTGAGTTTCAATCGGTGTTATTTGTGTCAACAATTTCTCTTCTCGGATCTGGTTGCATGTTCGATGTTGCCTCTTGTGGTGGTTCAGCCGAGGTTGGAGGTGTGCTTTTCCTTGTCTTCGTCTGCGACGGGATTGAGCCTGGGTTGTTTATGTTATATTCTGCTTCGTGCAAGGGTTCTCCGGTTCTTGTTCAAGGAATTGGGGCTTTGGCTCTTTCTGCATTAAGTCGTGGGAGATTGATAGTTAAAAGGTGTGTCCTTCATCTCCTTGGGGTTGCTGTCTGCGTTACTTCCTCGTGGCTAGTTGAAGTGATCTTACTAGCAATATAATGAGGTGCATGTGCTTTCCAAATAAAGTTTGATTATATGATGTGTGCTTATTCTCTCATTTCTCTTTCGGTGGTTCTTCTGTCTTGGGTATTTAGTTGTTTTGATCTAGATTAGTTTGCTTGTCTGTTATTAAAACCTTGTTCGTAAATTTCTATGTCTTTATGTTTCCGGAGATTCTCATGTCTGCCGGCTAATGCTTCTGGAAGAAGGTTGTTTCTTGCCAGCTATATTTCTAACAGTCATCATGACTCGTTAGCTTTGTATCCCACCATGTGTACTCCTCTGTTGAGTAATGAATGAATCTTTTAGTGTTAAAAAAAAGAAGAAGGTAGGCCTGTCATTTGACTACAAGGATCATTTCATCATTTTATCATGCTTGGCTACTCGATTCTGCGAATAATTACTATATTTGCATACTTCTGCAATTATCATCCCATTTTTGTATATTGACTTCATTAGGCCTTCTTTTTTTTATCAATAAAAGAGAAAAACACTTTTTGTTTTTTTAAACAAAAAAGAGAAAAAAACACTTTATCCTACTATATAAAAGGAGCTAAATCCTAGCTTTTCTAGAGGTGCCACATGGGCAAAATAATCTCCACCTATCAAACTGCTATGTCACTAGTGGACTGGGCTTCGAATTAAAATTGCAATAAAAGATTTGGGCTTCGTTGTCGCTAACAAAAATCTCGGTTTGTCTACGATTTGCCGATTGGCCAGGTAAAGAAAAATCTCACAGCCCAGCCCATTAACCCAAATCGCCGTCTTCGTAAAACTATTTCCTTCGGACAATTACTTATTTCAACTGTCAAACTATTTTCTTTTGAATTTTCTATTTTTTCAGACAATTTATTATTTCTACTGTTTTTTTTAACAATGTGTGAACCGGCTAAGTTTCCTTTCATCTTAAAATTGTCCGCCCAAGATAACACAACCCCCTCATTTCACACACAGTCACTATAAATTTCTAAAAAAAACCTAAATTCTACTATCAAACCCACCCAACAAATTTATAACTACCAGTTCCAATTACTCATGCTTCGACCTCAGTCAAATAATTATGGGCCGGCCTACTTTAATTTTTAAATAACCTGTCAATAATTTTTTTTTTTTTAAAAACAAACCATAACTATGTTCACTTCAAAAAATATGAAATTAATAAAAGATTGGCAATACAAAATAATTCTCATTCTTATCTGTGCAGAACATGCAGCAGAAGATCAAAACAATTGGGGCGACACCTTCGGACCGCATCCAATAATCGTTAGGATCATTAGGATGTGGTCCATCACAAATCACAAAAATAAAAATGCTTTCCTACGAACAACTTTCATTTGTCTTGACATCTAAATTTGTCTTAAAAATACTTACTTTTAATTATTCCAACTACATTTCAAATGATGGTTTTTAACCACTAAACAGGAACAAATAATGAAAGGGAGGGTGTCTATTTCTATGTCTTACACAATCTACCAACGCTTCGAAGAAGGGAAAATTTATCACATTAGATATTTTAATCTTCTTCCCAATAACCAACGGTACATGCTTACTGTTCAACCATACATAATCAATATCAATGAGACAACAATTATTACACTGATTCAAGAAAACATTCCACCGATCCCTTCATACATATTCCTGCCCCAACGTTACCACCAGTTGATCAGCTTAGCAAATGCAACCAACTTCCTCCCAGGTAAAAAAAACCAATAACTCTCTCACATACAAATAAATACTAAATTTTTGTCCATAAAACCAAATTATTCCTACAGATATTGTTGGCCGCATATGCCTCATCCAAGAAAATGATTTATATAACCACTACACAGATTCAAAAATCATCATTGGATTGCGTTTAGATAGGTACTAACTTTTTATTAAATAACAATTAGTTTACAACCAAACAAAATATAATACAATAATTATTTGTAGATCAAAATTGGTACGTCTAACTTTATGGGACAAGGAGGCGTCTAATTTGTACCAGGAAAAACAAATCGTAATCATCACAAGTATCATTCCACGGTTACATGAAGGTAGTAAACTAAACATAAAGTTTATGTCAAAATAAATGCTTACAAATATTTGACTTTTTCAGGAAAACTATCACTCACAACCACACCTGGATCGCGCTTCTACTTTGACAACGATATTGGTATCATACAACACTTCCAAAAGAGGAATAAACTACTATCCTAAGCCTCATAGCAAACGACACCGGCCAACTTTTAAGAAATTTACGTTACCGCTTCCTACGTCCATTAAATAGGCACACTCAAATACTATTTTCTCTTACGAATATTGAATTCCTCAAAACAATTTATTATTCAAACTTACTGTTGTTTTAAAAAAAAAAAAATTGATCACCGTTTTCAACGTCTTCGCATTATAAAATAAACAAAACATAACTTAACTTTTCAGAAACTTCAAAACTCCCAATTTTAATTGAACTAGACTTTTATTAAACATGTAATCCGCGCGAAGCGCGGACACTGACCCTAGTTTTTATATAATTAGAAGAAAAGAGAACCACAGAACAAAATGAATAATAATAATAAGTAACACGTGCGCACATACATTACAAATTTACCCTTGACTCCCTAAAAGCTAGCCTTCCTCAGAGACGTGAATGTAACGGAGCTTCCCAACGGCGAGGAGCCAACCTCAATATCAAAGGAATCATACCTCCTGAAAATCTCAATCAAAAATAACCTCGCCACCAAAACAACAAAGTCCTTACCGGCGCACTGTTTATTCCCCACCGTGGGATTCTCCGTCTGCGGACCATTCGACCACACCACATGCTGCAACAACCTCTCTCCTTCCTCCCCGAGAAACCTCTCCGGCACAAACTCCTCCGCTCTTTCAAATATCTTCGGATCCCTAGTCGCAAGCGGTTGATATCCATAAAGCATTTCTCCCGCCTTGACTCTAAACGCCGCGTCGTGGCTCTCGATCACGAAATCCTTCTTAGCACGAGCATATTGCGCCGGAACCGGCGGTTCGAACCGGAGACACTCGAAAACGACTGATTTCGTGAGCTCCATCTGCTCAATCCCTCCCATCGTGAGCTCCCCGCCGTTGGATTTGATAACAGATCTTATCTCCTCCGCTAATCGGATCTGGAGTTTCGTACCTGCCCGCCCGACCCGTTTAACCAGATTCGAGAACAGAATTTTCATCCCTCCCCACGTGTTGAAACACGTGGCGAAGAGAAGGTTGTGAGCAGCTTCTTCTCGCGAGATACCCAATTTCTCAGCCTCAACTAGAATCTCGCCGGAAGATTCTAGGAAGAACTCGTAGAGTCTCTGGTAATCAGACTTGACTAACGCCGACGGTAACCGGAAAGTATGGAGAAGAGGATCTTCTATGATTGACGGTAGCCCGAGAGTCAACAAAGGATGGAGATTGAAGAAGACCCATTTCGTAATCAGACTCGGCGCATCCGATCCAAGCTTCGTATCCGCTGGATCCTTCCCGTACATAGCTCGCGCCAAGAAATTGAAAGCTGCTGCGTCACCGGGACCACCAAAATCTGCTTTTCCGTTAGCGGCGAGCTCTTTCTCAATCGAATCGAAAAGCTCTGAGTATGTAGCTTTAAACTCCGGGAAGATTCGGTTTCGAGAGGACTTGAGTAGATGGAAGAGTAAAGATTTGAGCTTGGCGTGATTCGGCTCCGACGGGTCCAGGTATGATAAGATACGGTAGCCTCCGGTTAGCTCCGTCGAGGGCATGTAAGTGCCGGTGAAGAGATCTTTCTTCTCGACCTTATCAACATCGAACAAAACCGGGAAGCTTTTTCCGTCGAGTAAAGCCACGACTTGGGGATTGTCGGCTATGAAACCTCCTGGTGGCATATTGACTCGAAACACTGTGGAGTTGTATTTACGGATTCGTGATTTGAAGAACTCCTCGGGTTTTTGCTTGTGGAAGTAATCGTTACGGTCTTTTAGTGGACCTATAATTGGTAGACCGTAGCTTCCAGGGATGGTTCGGATGGGGAGATCTTTGGATCCGGATCCGGTGCGGGTCTCCACGGCTAGATCAGGAGGAGTCTCTGACGTTGAGGCTTTGATCGGCCGGGTTAAAACTCGAGTCGAGGAGAATTTTAGTGGTGTTGATCGAGCGGTGGTTGTTTGGTGAAGCCGAGCGTGAAGAGAAATAGGGAAATGAGGTGAAGCAGAGGCCATTTCTGTGTGTTTGAGTACTGATTGGTTGTTTGTTGTTGTGTAGAACTAGTAGCGACTATAAATGTTATTTATAAAGAAATGAGGTAAACGAGATCTATTCGTAAGATTATCTTTTCGGGTATAGCAATAGCAGATTGATGACTTCTATTGTCTATTGGAGTCTCTGACCACCGGCCGAGCTGGTATATTCAAATTGCCACGTGCTTTGACTGCGTTTTTCTTTATAAAAGTTGTTTGCTTTCCTTTTTCCGGCCAACTTAAATTATTTATTTATTTATTTATAAATCTAAAATCTATGCATATAAATATGATGTTATCTCAAAATTAGTCATTATGCTGTTTTAGTCTTTATTCCAATAGAGTTGAATAGATTTGGAAACAAAAATAACTCATTTGTTGATAAATTCAAATCACAAAATAAAATACCATGGCGGATCACGAGGGAATCCAACACTACCGTCTATCTCAGATATATTGTGTTTCACAGATGGTTCTTAGAAAAAGTATGTATAGCATCATGTAAAGTTTTGACAGTTTGATGGGAGCAAAAAATATAAGGGCGAGTCAGTCACCTCTGCACTCGGAAATATAGGCTATGATATGGGCAATGGAATGTATGCTGAATCTAAAGCAGTTTACTGTTACTTTTGCAACGGATTGTTTACAGTTGATAAAAATAGTTTCAGAACCAAAAGAGTGGTCAATCTTTGCAAGTTATTTAGAGGACATAAAGATCCTAAAGAGAAGTTTCAATAGTTTGACAATCATCCATATACCACGGACGCAAAATTCAAAGACGGATAGTCTTAGATGTAAAGCAAAGAAGTAATCATCTTTTGTTGTCCATAAGGATGAGGAGCTACCAATTTAGTTTGCACTGCTAGTATGAATCTGTTAAGTTCCTAACAGAAAAAAAAATACCATGGTACAAAAATTAAAACACACACAAAATAATGAGAGAATTTGCGAGATATCTAGTTTGGTAGTTTAATTAAGTGCATGTCAATGATTTTGACATAACTAGGGAAGTAAACAATGTGTCTCCTTTCATCCGGTAATAATCATTTGTCCTACAAGTAGCAGGTGAAGGGAAAAAGATAAGTCCACGTCGCCTGTGTGATATATGTGTATTTACCGGTGACAAATGATAAAGAGTGATGTTGACATCAACTTATGTGGCCCACAATTTAAGTGATCTTTGCATAACTTACGAAAGAAAAAGGAACCACGTCACTTTAATTTTTTTACCACATAAATAAACATATATAAAAGAAGATGAATGCATGAAGAAGTTAATGCTTACCAGATTGCGTGTATACTGTTCTATCTCGATTACACTTGTACTATTGTATCTCACTCAAACCTCTACTGGAAACTATATGAGACACACCACTGATTAATAAAGCTAAACCCTAATCAAGGAAGCATAAACCCAAATAGAATGTATATAATATGGTTTACTATACACAAACCTCTACTTAGTAAATCTAAACCCTAGGCAGAAACCTATAAACCCAAATACAGTCTATAAATTGTTTTCTAATATTAGACACTTGAAGGCACACTTACATGGGTAGCATAATGCATATCTTTTATTTCATATAGTCTAAATAGTATAGTAAATGAATGTTCCAAATAATCAAATTTATCTAGTGATATATCCATAGTATGAAATGCAAACAGTAAGCTCTTCCCACCCGAAAAAAATACAACAATACAAGACACGCCACTGATTAGTAAAACTAAACCCTAATTAAGGAAGCATAAACCCATATAGAATGTATATAATATGGTTTACTATACACAAACCTCTACTTATGAAATTTAAACCCTAGGCAAAACCCTATAAACCTAAATACAATCTATAAATTGTTTTCAAATATTGGACACATGAAGGCACACTTACTTGGTTAGCATGTTGCATATCTTCTATTTCATAGAGTCTAAATAATATAGTAAATGAATGTTCCAAATAATCAAATTTGTCCAGTGATGTATCCATAGTATGAAATGAAAACAGTAAGTCTCCCCACCCGAAAAATACAACAATACAAGACACACCACTAATTAGTAAAACTAAACCCTAATCAAGGAAGCATAAACCCAAATAGAATGTATATAATATGGTTTACTACACCCAAACCTATGCTTAGTAAATCTAAACTTTAAGTAGGAACCTATAAACTCAAATACAATCTATAAATTGTTTTACAATATTTGACATTTGGATGAGATTTACTTGGTTAACATGTGGTATATCTTTTATTTCATATAGTCTAAGTAGTATAGTAAGCAAATCTTACAAATAATCAAATTTGTCCAACGTTCGAAATTTTTTTTTATATATCAATGTCAAACAAAGTTACAGAAAAGAGAACTATCAAATTTGAAAACATGACATATTATTATATCCTTAAGAAATAGTATAGAAATATGTCTCAAATAGTACGGTATCCTTACATAAATAAGTACACTAAAATATATATACTATACTATTCCTTTCACCGAATATAGTATGGACAGAGAGTTTATCTTCTTCATTTCTTTTTTTTAGACATGTTGATGGTGATACACATTTACTATGCTCACAATCATTATTCTTCATCACCATATAGAGCGTGTCTTCATCTCCTTTCTTTTTCCGACAAGGCGACATTTTTACCGATCCGCCATCGTTATTTTTCACCACTATATCTGGAAAACAAAACCAGAAACAAAAACATATTATTAAGGTAAAAGCATGATTGTAAGTAATCAATGATTTAAGATAAGAAAAAAAGGAAATGAAAGAGTTTTTGTGTCTGTTCACTGTAATCCTTCGCCATGAACACAATAGAGTTCGTCGGGAGCTACACATCTGAACAAAATTGATTAATCTTTCTAATATTTACTAATAAAAATAACATTTAAAGATATGTGTGATTATCAAAAGGTATGACTAACAAAAAGACACGAGTAACTTTGCCATATTAATTATTATTAAATTTTGGTTTTGTTTGTAGGTTTTTCCGGTTATTCATAAAGGCAATATGGCTATTATTTATTAAAAAAAGCAGTGTATTAGTGAATTAGGATATTTAGATAGCTAGTGAATTATTAATTGTTTTTTTTTTTTTTTTTTGACATCGGAAAGTGAATTATTAATTGTTTGAAGGTTATACAGCTCCATTCCCCAATAATATAATAACCGATAACAGATGTATATTCTTGACAAAGAAAACGTAATACAGCCAGCCATAGGCAAATACTACAATTTTATAGGCTTGAGCTGGTATTTTCAACAATTTTTCTATTTACAAGTTTTCTTTGAAACAAGGCTGATGCTTTGTTAGTTTGCTATGGTCGGCATTTGAACGGATACCACTTAAATCAAGGGGTTATTTAATTTTATTTGTGAGTGGATCAAAAAAAAAATTGTTTTCTGTGAAATAACCAAAACAAAATTCAAATTAGTTTCTAGAGAGAAGATAGAGAGATATAGGAAGAGAAGAAAAAAAGAGAAAAGGGAATTTTGATTAATTTATGAATTTTGATTTTTCTTGTATATATTTTTTTGGTAAATTATTTTTTCTTGTATTGTATGTTATTGGGTGCAATTTCTGTAAAAGCAGTGACAAAAATAAGTTAAATAAACCAGTGTCTTGAATTAACAAAATTTACTACCATGTATAAATAGATTCGAATCTATGTTAAAAATGTTCGAGAGAAATCTTTCAAAATCCCACTATCTATTAATGGATTACTTTTGTATTTAAATCTAGCAAGTGTTGGTGCTCATTCACTCATTGAGTAACGTTTGTTGTTCATTCAATTTTTTGAATATAATTTAAAAAGCATTTTTGGTGTGAAGTATAAATCATATGGTTCGGTTGGATCTTTTGGGCAGATTTTTAGTTGTTTCAGAAAATTGGATAGATTTTTTTTTTAAATGGAGGACATCTTGGAATTGTTTGTAGGTTAGGTTTTGATTTTGTTTTGGGATTTTTTTGGGCGAAAGTTGACATTTTGTAATTATTATATATAAATATTGAAATAAGTTATATAATTGTATTATTATTATAATAAAATCAACCCTACACGTTTTATTATACTAGATATCAAAAAGTTGTTATCTTATCATATTTTTCTAAATAAAATATTGAATTTTATTAAAAAATATCTTATCTATTAAAAGAGAAGTACCATTTTTATCTACCACAAAAAAAATCATACTAGCCTTTTTTTTTTTTTTTGACAACAAGACATTCACAGACTCAACTTGACTCTGTAAACCAAATCGGTAACTCTGCATCCATGTGAACGACGAAAGACGATTGTTTCCTAACACTACGTGCTAAGCTATCCGCCCTTTTATTCTCCGTCCGAGGTACATGAACAATCTCTGAGTTGTTGAAGCTTCCTTGTAGGACTTTGATATCTTTCAGGTAACTTTCAAATGCTGGCCATTCTTCTGGTTCCGAAACCATCTTCACCAGTTGAGAACAATCCGTTGCAAACGTAACATGAAGCTGTCTTAAATTCCTCATACATTCCATTGCCCAGATCAGCGCCTCCACCTCTGAATGTAGTGGTGAAAGACATGCCCTTACATTCCGTGCCCCTAATAAGCCATCGAAACCCGGTAGGATACTATACCAGCCCTGTCCTGAAAATAGATCCTTATCTTTCCATGATCCATCTATAAAACACCAGCGTCCTGAAGTTACCAATATGGGTCTGGTATGTACCTGTAATTCCCGTTTTTGGTCGTTGTTCACCTGTGCCGCAGCCCAAAGTGTAGATTCCAATTCTGCTAGTCTAAGGGTTTCCCTTGGATCGACATCCAGGTTACTGAAAACTTTATTATTCCTACCTTTCCATATATACCATAAAATCCAAGCAAATTGATGATCATCCATTTTTGGATTAACTCGCCAAAAAAGATGATCCATATTACCAAAAAAAGATCCTGTAGGGAATAAACTGAGGCTCGAAGGGATTTTAGATAAAGCCCATACTTGACGTACTGGGGGACATTCGAAAAATACATGGTTTATTGATTCTTCCGGATCCCCACATCGAGCACAACATATATCCCCATGGATTCCTCTCGCCTTTAGATTTTTCAACACCGCTATACAACCTGAAAGAAGTTGCCATAGAAAATGTTGTATCTTGGGCGGACACCGTATTTTCCAACAGAAGGCTTTAAGGACATCCACTGTAGGCCCATAAACCTCTGGTGGTTTTTCTCTATCAGGATAAACCCGTTCCACCTGATATCCTGATTTTACCGAATATTTTCCATTGTTAGTAAAATGCCATCCATTTCTATCTTCCATCAGATTTCTGCTTAATGGCATACTCTCAATGATTTTTACATCATGAGGATCCACCACAGCCCTAATTGCCTGAAGGTTCCAAGTTCGGGATTCCATATTAATGAGAGAATCCACTGTAAGGTTCGGGTAACTAGCCTTATTAGGTCCATTTCATTAATTACATTTATTTAATTATTTATATTAATCTATTAATATATAACAATATTAATAATAAATAAATTTTAACTGTAAATTTAAATTTTATTTTTAGTTATAACAAAATGTTGAGAAAAAATCTAACAAAATCTTTCTAAAATTTTAAAATATTTTATTTAAATTAATACCATTGATTAATTACGTAAATAATAATATATACTATTATACATTAATTTAAATAAACTTTTATTATAAAACATAATAAAATAAAAGTGTATGCTATTTTTCAAATTATATAATTGTATTCTATATCTTCTTTAGTAAAAGAAATATCATAAAAAATTCATACCAGGTCTATTTCATCGATTAATTATTTAAGTTAATTAATTTAATATATAAAATTTCTAAAAATTCTTATAATTTATATAGATATTAATAAATAAATTTTACATGTAAATTTAAACTTTATTTTTACTTATAACAAAATATGTTGGAAACAATTTAACAAAATCTTAATAAAATGTTAAAATATTTTTAAATTAATGCAGCGATTGATTTCATAATTAATAATATAGTATTATTATAATGTATTTACTTATAAAATCCCACAATATACTAAAATAAATAACATAGAAATATAAATTATGCTAAGAAAATATGAGTTCTATAGTATAACTAAAAAAAATTAAAAGGTATTGTATTCAGTTTGTAAAGATTAAAAAAAAATGAAGAAGATTCTCAATTTGTTTATTTCATATTAAGAATTTATTTTACAAAATGAAAATATATTAATATATAATCACAATTATTAATAAAGTAAATGTATATAACAAATCATTATACATTAATAATATTGAATAAGAAACAAACCAATAACACTATAGATTTACATAACACGTTATAATACTAAAATGTAAATCATATCTTTTAAAAATTTACGATAGTATCCGTTATATATTTATATAATGAAAATCTATCCGCACGGATGTGCAGGTGAAAAATCTAGTTCTTATTTACAACCGTTGCTATTTTAGCTTATAACGTTTCAAATAAAAATGAGACTGAGAAATGACTACGTTCTCACTGATTCAAGCTAGAGTTTTTCTTCTTTTTTGCTAAAATTTGGTACAAAATATTTGTAACGACCGGGTTTTCCGGTTCTCTAAACCAATTAGTTTAGATATTAATTGATTCTAATTCAAATAAAAATCTAGCTAGTCTTTTAATTTTATAAGTGTGTTGTTTACTTATTTACTAGGTGGACTTCTAAGCTTTGCGCGAAATATTAGTTTATTATGGTTAAGTATGATATTTTTGGATAATATAATTATGTGGTCAGTATTTATTTGTGAAAAGCATAACTTAGTATTTTATTGTATTATGTAGTATTAGGTTATAGGTTAATATATTATGTGTTGTTGTGTGTATATTAGTATTTATCAGTTTATAAAACACATTATTTTATATATCATCCAAAATTTATACTTAGTTAAACTTATAAAACACATTATTTTATATATCATCCAAAATACACATACACCAAAGCACTTCCTAAGATTGCCAAGTCTATGGACTTTATCGGTTAAGAAATCAAGCTCTTTAAATAGTTTACAAGCTTCGTTGTATGTCCATTCCCCTGATATTTGATACCTACATCGAACTTGCAACAAGAAACTGTGTTAGCAAGTATAAAGAGAAGATAGAGCACAAAATTGAACAAGAAGAATCATTGATGAACTCACTTGTAAGATCTTGTTAGAGTAGGCTACATACACGGCATATGTTTGCCAGAGTCATGGTCTTGTTCAACGCATTTTAAAACCAAATCAGTAACCGACATCCTCTTCAACACTATCTCTTCAAGCCAGGTAACACCGTTGTAGAGAACAGAGCATCAAGTGGGGATAGTTCCTGCAAACTACAGTTTCAGTGAATGGATCCTGTCAATGTAGTTTCTTGTTCAGCAGACAAAACAATGCAACATTACAAAAACAATGTACTATAAGGTTTAAAGTTTCCTCCTAACCAGAACCTAAAGTCTATCAACATCTAAAGATCAAACCTTTTCTATTACCGCAGTCGTCTCCTTCGCTCACGACCACCGCCGCTTCCATTGTTTTCTGTCAAGCAAATGCCAATGTCTGTTATAGTCCACAAAACACTCTACATTCTTGAAAGCTGCAAGTTTAGTCAGTAAGTTCTCTGTGAATGGCTAACCTTTGCACGTTTTGCTAAAGACGAGAGTATTCCGTCTTTCACAAAAGTTGTTAAAACTCAATTATCATTATGCAAGCTCCAGCCACTCAAGTGAAACCAGTACACAACGTTATTGCCACTGAGTTCTATAGATTTTGTATACATATCAATAGCATGGGAGAACTTGTGACCTGTAAGCAACTAGCAATACTTAGCGAGCTGCTCTTAAACAAAAGAAGACTCTCAACAGTCGACAATGATGTTAAAAGATAATGATAATGTTTTAAGAAAAAGTACAAACCCTTAAAAGCTTCGTTGGCTTGATTCTTCATCTCCCCACCTTGCTTTCTGAACGGCCCCAGCTCTGCTCTTCGCCGGAAAGATCAGATGCCTCAGAGACTTGGATTGCCTGCACACAAGAAACATGGTGAATGACTCAAGTTCAAGTTAAGAACTACATCAAGAACCATTCATCTCGGGTAACTAATTACCTCTTTAAGATGAAGCAGTTGTTCTCTGGTGAAACGTAAAATCTCATGACCCTCAAATCTCGAGTCTCCTCTCTACAAAACATAAAAAAATCAACTTTAGGTCAGATTCAATAATGACAAACTAGATTCTAACCCGCACATCCGTTGCGGATAACATTTTTTTTTGACAGCAAACATTCACAAACTCATGTAGACTCTGTAAACCAAGGTGGCAACTCTGCATCCATGTGTATGACGAAAGACGGCTGAATCCGCGTGCCAAACGATCCGCTTTTGTGTTTTCCGTCCTAGGTACATGAACAATATCTGAGTTGTTGAAGCTTCTTCTCAAAAGCATAATATCTTCTACGTAGCCTTCAAATGCTGGTCATTCCTCTGGTTCTGAAACCATCTTCACCACTCGAGAACAATTCGTTGCAAATCACTTGAGAACATTCATTTGGGTAACATTTCATTTATTGATATAAAATTTTATATTATTTTGTATATAATAATTTATGATAATATATTGCTGTCATTTTAAAAATAACTTAATAGATGATATATAATTCTAAATATTAAAATTTAACATATGTTAACGATTTTATTTTTTTGTAAAAATTATTACTTAATTTATGAATATTAATCATTTTAAAAGGTGAATGATATTTTAGTCACTTTAAACGGTGAATGATATTTTATTTATTTATCTTAATGAAAGTATTTTTTAAAATATATTGGTTTACCAATTCAACATAATTTTAATATGTTTGCACAAAAACCATAATTTTAATATGTAATTCATTAATTACTTCTATTTTAATATAATGTAGAATATACTTATAAAATTTATAAAATTATCATATAATTTCATTATTTTGTTTATAATAAAAATTTAATTAAAATTAATTTATAATAATATTATACTACTAATTGAGAAATTAATAAGTGCATTAATTAAAAGAATATTTAAGTTTTTAAAAAGATTTTGTTAGATTTTTTCTCAACAGATTTTGTTATTCCTAAAACTAAAGTTTTAGAGTAGTGTTGTTTAGATTAGTTTCTTGTTCTATTTAGTTAATCATCTGCTACAAGTCTCTTATGTAACCTTCTGTCACAAATCAAAAATGGTAATAACACTTTAACATGTTTACCAAAAAAAAAAAAAAAAAGGTATGAAAGGATAGCAAGCAGTGTGTTTAAAAACTCAGATTTCTTTAGCAACAAGAGATGCGGCTAGGTTAGATTGAGGAAGGAGATGCATACTTAATATATATGTGATGCACGGTTTGGTTCACAAAAACAAAAGGGTGAGATAATTCATTAACCCAAAAAGAAACGTTTACAAGGGTGTTATTGGTTTATGTATTTTAATAGATTTGAAAATCTAATCCAAGTCAAGTGTTATTGGTTCTATCATTTTAAAACCTAATTTCAAATCTGTTGTTATTGGTTTTATGATTTTAAAACAGGTTTTAAAATCAACTGTTATTCAATACTAATAATTTGTTTGAGGATTTGATTTTGATTTAGATTTGAGTTGGATTTGAGAATATTTTTAAGAGTAAAATACAATGGATCAAATATTGAGTTAAACCATTGGATTTGCATAATTGTTTTTTCTTTTCCAATTACTTATAATTTTGTGTATGGTCCTGTGGGTTGGACTCCACAACGTGCTAGTTACTTTTTTTCCAGATATCTATACTATTAAAAGAGAAATATTCTGAAAAAATCTATTTATATAAAGTTGTTGGATCCTTTTATTACTAGCTTAACCTATTATATACAAACAAATAAATCATAACTTAACTCTACCATTTTTAATAACAACTCGTAGAATACCATGGCATAGCAAACTGGACTACATTTTCATTTATTTCAAAATAGTACATGTTTGTTTTGTTAGGTTTTGTTAGATTCAAAATTTTATGAGATCCACATGTTATTATGTAATGGATCATTTCCGTTAACAAAAATATATTTTCCTCAAACATTACGAACGTATACCACAATGAAATTGAATAGGCAAAAAAAAATTATAAATGATGGCATTATATCATAATCTCATAGTTTTACAATTGGATTAATGTCTTTTATATTTAGCGTAGATAGTTTTTGCATATAAGGTTCTATGGTATCAGACAACACCAAATATTTATATCAAAAAGATTTTGTTAATCTTTTTAAAAACAACTATGTACGTTTATGCAAATTATGTTTGGTTTTTTAATTTTTATATAGTTCGCTTAAAATTTAAAAAGAAAAAATATATAAATTTTATATACAAATTTAAACATGTATTATAGAAATTGTTCAAATATATTTATTATGTATAAAATTTATAATTTTCATTACATAAAGATATAGGGCCTCATTTGAATATCCAGAAAATGGTCAATTTGTAAACTGTCACATTGAGAATTAATTAGAACTATTCAATAGGTTTAGAATACCAGGTTAAAAAGATTTTTTTTTAAGTAGTAATCATGCGTTTTAAAACTTGATTCAAAAGTTTGAATCTATATTATTAAAAGGAAATTATCTAAAAAATCTGCATAAAAAGGTTGTTACATACATTATTAACTAATTATTATTTTTGGTCATTCTTTATATTTCTCTAATTATATCATAATAAATGTTCTTATTTGTCTTTTGATTTTTAGCCTTTTAATGCAACTAATCTTAATGGATCCGATATCTAATATCAAAACAAATACGGTTAGTTATGATTTATGCTCTGGTTTGGTTTAATTAATTTCAAAATCAAAATATATCTTTACCAACACGTTCTTCTATCTTGCCACATTTACGGACAATGTCACATTATAATATTTTTTTAAAAAATCTATGTATGTCATATACCATTTAATAAAAACTCATGTATCATGTGTCATTGATATCCTATTGATCCTTATACCCTAAACCCTTATTCAAAGTCTAAAAGTTTAATAATTTTGTAAAATAACCATGATCACGATAATAAAATTTGTATTCTCATATCTATTTTATGGTATAAGATATTTTTGTTCAAATGCATAATAACATTGTTCTATTTTTTTTATAAAAAAAATATCATAATTCCAAAACTCATAAATTTAACTTTAAAAGAATCTTTAAAAACCTATAAATTAAAATGCATAACATAAATACAATGCATTTACCATACAAGACAAATCAAATAGTTTATTCAGTTTTATGTACTATTATAAAATATATTAGAAGTTAAATAAAAATTTAGGAAAATATTATCAGATTTTTCTAAGTTTTTACCGGGTCAACTGGTATCGGTTCACGGATTAATAGCAGTGTTTTTTTATCATATTTTAATTAATGAATTTTCATTAAATCTAAATTTTGCGAAAACATATGAGTTGGTAGAACCTCTCATAGAATGCTACATAAAGAACATAAGCATCTCTGAATTATATATGGCAACCAGGTTTACTGGCTCGACATCGGATCTGATATGGAAACATTACTTATATTTTGAATACAAAATATTAGGATAATTTAGGTTTTGGGTAATTTGTTTTTATAAATAGTATTTTTATGATATTTGTTTATTTAGAAATTAAATATAATTAATATTCGTAGAAAATACTTTTTATTTTAAAATTTCATATACCCCTTTGGTTCTCGGTTTGGTTTCAAGAGATATAAGATTTGGTCGGTTATTTATGAAATTCGGTTCAATTTTGTTTTTTTTTTTCAGTTTGGTTCCTAGGTTCCGGATAAATGTTCTAAGACTTTATATACTATCTCATATAGAAATTCATTAAAAAAGATTGAAAACCAAAAATAAACCCGCGCTTTTCAAGCGCGGGTCAGAATCTAGTTATTATTATTATATGATTCAGTCTCCTTGTTCTTCTTGGATGCAGATTGGTCAAGGTACTTATAGCAGTGTATACAAGGCTCGTGATCTTCTCAACAACAACAAGATCGTTGCACTTAAAAGAGTCCGGTTCGATCTTAGCGATTTAGAAAGCGTTAAGTTTATGGCTAGAGAGATCATTGTCATGAGGAAGCTTGATCATCCCAATGTGCTTAAGTTACAAGGCTTGATCACCGCCTCTCTTTCGTCTTCTCTTTACTTGTTTTTCGAGTACATGGATCATGATCTCGTTGGACTTGCCTCCATTCCCGGTATCAAGTTCTCTCAGCCTCAGGTACTCACTGGTTTGTGGTATAATATAATGTTTCTTAGGTGGAACAACTGCATAAAATATTCAAGATGTGTGGTTCACCAACAGAGGATTACTGGAGGAAACTGAAACTACCACCTTCAGCTCCGTTTAAACCTGCGCTTCCTTACAGACGACGTGTAGCAGAGATGTTTAAGGACTTGCCTATGAAAGTGCTTTCTCTTTTGGAGGCTTTACTCTCCATAGATCCTGAGCAGGGAGGCTCTGCAGCTATAGTTCTTGAGACTGAGTAGCTGGTTTTTAACTTTATGTTAGATACCGCTATCTTTACTTTTGTGTGATTTGATGATAACACATGGTTATTGTGGAGCAGTACTTCAGAACGTAGCCGTTTGCTTGTGATCCATCTTCTCTACTAAAATATCCTCCAAGCAAAGAGATTGAGATGAAGCGAAGAGGCAACAAAGGTCGGCACAGGAGAAGAAAGACTCTCTGACAAGACGGATCACACGAAAGAAAACTTATCCCACCGGTAAAAGCTAATCCATCACTCACAGCGGCTATGGAGGTAACAGAGAGTCTTGATATGCTATGGTTTGGTGTTCCATCAGAATATTAACTTAAACCAAAAATAAAACTTGTTGTCCCAATACAGAATCCTTATCTAAGAAGATGTGTTCCGGGTCATTCAACAAGACAAATGCAGATCAGCAACAATGCCGCAAGTGGAAGAGTCTCTTAGACCAGCTCCATCGGGACCTCTTAAATGAGGTTCTAAACAGAAAAGTGAAAAAAAAAATGAAAAAACGAAATAAATCAGAGAACCAATCTTTAAACTGAGATTTTAAGGATTGGTAAAGAGCCTTAAGTGTCACCTTACTCATTATATTCTAGGGTTTTCATTTAATTTTTTGACACTTAAAGGAAGCAACTCTGTTGTTGTAGTTGTCTACGCAAATATGAAGCCAGAATTTCGTGCTTGCTTTGATAGGTTTTTAAGCTTTTTGTCAAATGTATACATTATCAAATATGAAGGCAGAATTTCTTGGACATCAATAAACTTCAGAAGAAAGAAATATATAGATATCTCATGAAGATGATGATACTTGCAAATCCATTTCATTCATTTATAAAAATCCACTTATTTTGATTTTGAAACTTATATCATTGATTTTGAAATCTGTTTGTTTAATTTTGAAATCAAGAGATTTGTAGATGATTTGTAAATCCAAAACTTTTTTCAAAATCCACTACAATTCTAGAATCAATAACCCCCACTAGTGAGTTTAATTAAAAGAAAAAGTAAACCAAACCGGTTCTAAAAATCCTGGCCGTTAGACCACCCGCATCGGGGGTTTATGAGAGAGTCATGGGCTCGGTATCATAGGCCTTTTCGATTAAAAGAAATGAATAAATGGGTTTCAACCCGTGAACCGGGTCTTCCAAGTGAGCCCGTATGATACGGGGTCATGCCACGCGGCGCAGAGGGAGTGGCTACGCGATCTTGCGTGTTGAGTGAGAAAAAAAGGGTTTCGCGTGAAAGATTTCATTTTCCCTTCTCTCTTCGAAATCTAGGGTTTCTCCGTCTCTGAGGCGATTTCGTGTCGGAGTCCAGAGCCGGAGATTTTCTCGATCAATTCGTCGTCGGAGTCACTCGTAAACGCTCTCAGGTGAGTCTCAATCACTCCGAGGACGAGATAGCTTCGATTTGATCTCGAGAGGTTTCTAGGTTAAGGAAGTCGATTTGGGGTTTCGTCTTAGGGTTGGAAATCGAGAAGGGGGTTTCGATTTCTTGGTTAAAATCGACATACGGTTTCCTTTTAGGGTTCGTTTATCGTGGATTTCATTTCGATTTGGGGGTTTTGTGTAAGGGTTCAAAATCTAAAAGGGGGTTTTAATTTCTTCGTTTAAATCAACATACGGATTTCTTTTACTGTTCGTTCATCGTGGATTTGAATTGGATTTGGGGGTTTTTATTTAGTCTTTCAATTTTTTTTTTTTGTTTCTCGGTTGCTTCCGTTCTAATTATTTGTTTTCCTGATACAGATGGATCCCGAAGCAGAGATAAGAGACACAAAGAGAAGAAAGGAGCACATCGATATGCTTTCATACGTGTGTGATTCAGAACACGGGATTCCAACGAGGTGTCCCTGTGGTGGGAGTATAATTCACGAGGTTCGTGGGAAGGAGGAATACGACACTCTCCCCGGCAAGCGTTTCTTCACCTGCATAAACTACGAGGTAAAAAACGGGTTCTTGTCTTTTAAATTATGTCTTCTGTTTTTGTCTGTTAATTAACAATCTGATATAGTTTATGTGTTGTTACCAAGGCTGATGGTTTTCATTATCGTCAGCCTTGGGTCATTGGTGTGCAGGAGCATATCGAACGGCTCACAAGTCGTGTGGAGGAGGTGGAGGCGGTGATCAAGTGGCTGCCGGAGGTGAATAATAAGATTAAGAGTCTGGAGGTAATCTGACTTCCCACTTTTGAATTTTGTTTTGTAATTTTTTTCTTATATTTTATACAGTGACTAACACCATCTCATTGTCATTTCCTTGTACAGGCAGAGGTAAAAGCCCTCACTGTGGAGGTTAATAGGCTCACTGGGAAGGTTTATAACCTGACCGTGCAGGTGGATCACTTGGAGAAATGCTGCTTCGACTGAAAACACAAAGGTAACCACACTATAACTAGAGTTGTTGCCTAATGAATTTTAACTTGAAGTAGGTTAGAGTAGTAGTAGAATTTAAACTTGAACTGAACCAGAACTGAAGTAGTTGTGTAGTTAAGTTAAGTGTAATCAATTTTTGAATGGTCTGTGTGAACTTGAATTTAAACTTGAACTGAACCAAAACTAAATTTAAACTTGAAATAATTAATTTGAAAACCTGATTTGATGTTTATTGAATGGTCTGTGTGAAGTAGTTGTGTAGTTAAGTTAAGTGTAATCAATTTTTGGTGGTTAGAAGGTGTTTACTTCCTTGTACTTTCAAACCCAAAAGTAGTTTAAAAACCTAGCTAATCGACATCTTAAAACACAAACGAAAACTTAAAAACTTCAATACTCAACCAAAATGGTCCTTTAAACTCTCCCGGCTTTGTTAACCTGCTTACTTCCCAGACCACTCAGCCAATAGAAATAGGATCTTCTGAGGTTCCTAAACCTCCGGAAAGGAGGAAGTGGACAACCAAAGAAGATTTGGTGTTGATCAGTGCTTGGTTGAACACCAGCAAAGATCCAATAACCAGTAATGAGCAGAAGCTAGGAGCATTTTGGAAGAGAATAGAGGAATACGTGAATGCTAGCCCGCTGCTCGTTGGCTCCATTCCTAGGGAGTGGAGTCAATGTAAGCAGAGGTGGGGAAGGGTTAATGAGCAGGTGTGTAAGTTCGTGGGATGTCATCAAGCTGCTCTGAAGGAGCAGGCGAGTGGACAGAACGAGAATGATGTCATGAAGGTGGCTCATGACATCTTCTTTAATGACTACAAAGCCAAGTTCAGTCTTGAACATTGTTGGAGGGAGCTTCGGTTTGATCAAAAATGGAGATCACACAGTCTGACATCAAATGGTGCAAAGGAGAAAAGGAAGGAAACTGCGGATGAGGTGGGTCGCGAGGAAGATGTTAGACCTCCCGGAGTCAAGGCTAGCAAAGCAGCAAAACGCAAGAAGCATGGCAATGAAGCAGCGTTTGATCAGTTCGAAACCATTCTAGCAGCCAAGAATATGTTATCCAAACAGAAAATACTTGATAGGTTGCTAGGAAAAAACGCTGATACACTTACAGATCAAGAGCTTGCTCTAAAAAATAAACTCATATCTGAATTGCTTTAAGTTGGTGAGTGGTTATTTATTTTTTGAAATTTATAGTAGGTTGCTAGGAAATGCAGTGTATGATGTTTGTGTTTAAATCTTTTCCTTGATGTATATTGATATTGTAACTGTTGTGCTTTGTAGGTCACGGGTTCAAGGAGGAGGATGCGTGGATGGTTGCAGGTCTCTGTTTCTTTATGTATCAAATCAAGTCACGGGTGGTAATGTAGTAGTAGGTGGTTGTAGTGGTAGGTTATGTAAGATGGAATCACGGGAGAGTGTAGTGTTTTTCAACTTTCTACACTCGTTTTATGTATCAAATCAAGGGTATGTCCCCACGGCTTTGCTTTTGTACTCACGGGTGTATGTACCCACATGCTACTTGTTTCAATGTTTTTCTATATAAATGACTATGTGTTTCATTCTATTTATCTCATTCATGCATTTTATCAAAACTATCTTACCAACTATGTGATACATCAGTTTGATTCTTCTTACCATCAGCCATACTTTTATCAAAACTATCTCACCATCTCGGAATCTCACCAACCAACACCACTACGAGAATCACCAACCAACACCACGAGAATCACAACAACAATCAAACAAGAATCACCAATCAACACAAGGAATCAACTCTACTACTCCTCAACCCACGGATCATCTCTACCATTCAACAGAGGTAAGTTGAAAACCAAAAATTCTAAGTAATGAACATATCCTTAAATAATGAAATTCTAAATTCTATATTATCAGATTTAAAACCAAAAAAAAGTTTATAATTTACTAAAGTTAAAACCCCAAAAAAAAAAGATTCAAGAGAAATAAACAGATTTATAATTTTCATGAAAATATTTACTAAGGTTAAGACCAAAATAATATTAAAAAAAAACTAAGGTTAAAACCAAAATAAAATTGAAGAGAAATAGAGAAATATACTGATTTATAATTTTAATGAAAAACTTTACTAAGGTTAAAACCAAAATAATATTAAAAAAAACTAAGGTTAAAACCCAAAAAAAAAAGTTTATTAAAAAATTCCTCCCTATTGCCTTTTGTAGGAAAAATATTACAATAAATATCATCAACAATGTCTTCCTCATCAAGTGATGAAGCGGATGAAGTTTTTGATGAATTGGTCGATGAAGTAGTTGATAATTTCATCGATACAGTAATTGATGGTCAAACCAACAAACCAAAGAGGCGAGCTTATATTGAAAGAGATCGAGAACTAGGACACATTCGACTATGCAACGACTATTTCAGTAATAATCCAACGTACACACAAGATATGTTTAGGCGGCGGTTTCAAATGAACAAGCCATTGTTCCTTCGCATTGTCGACCGTCTAAGTACTGAAGTTCCGTACTTTCAGCAAAGAAGAGATGCTACCGGAAGGAACGGGCTATCTCAACTTCAAAAGTGTACGGCAGCGATACGTATGCTCGCATATGGTCAGTCAGGAGATACATATGACGAATATCTCCGGATGGCTGACAGTACATCACGTTTATGTTTGGCAAAATTCACTGATGCAATAATACAATTGTTTGGGGATGAGTATCTACGAACACCTACAGCCGAGGATCTTCAGCGATTACTCGATATTGGAGAGGTACGGGGATTTCCGGGGATGATAGGCAGCATCGACTGTATGCACTGGGAGTGGAAAAACTGCCCAACAGCTTGGAAAGGTCAGTTCACACGTGGTTCGGGAAAGCCGACAATTGTCTTAGAAGCCGTGGCATCACAAGATCTTTGGATTTGGCACACTTTTTTTCGGCTTACCAGGTATCCTAAACGATATCAATGTTCTTGATCGGTCTCCAGTTTTTGACGACATCTTACATGGTCGAGCCCCTAAAGTGAAGTTCAAGGTCAACAACCACACTTATCGTATGGCCTACTATCTTACCGACGGCATTTATCCTCCATGGGCAACATTTATCCAATCCATCCCACTTCCTCAAGGTCGTAAAGCACAGAAATTTGCAGAAATGCAAGAATCCGCCAGAAAAGATGTCGAACGGGCTTTTGGAGTATTGCAATCGAGGTTTGCAAATGTTAGGAACCCAGCTCTACAATGGGACAAGGAAAGGATAGGAAAAGTAATGATAGCTTGTGTCATATTGCACAATATGATAGTAGAGGACGAACGAGACGGATACGCTCCAATTGATACATCTGAGTTTGAGACAGGACAGTCTAGCAGAAGTTCGCAGGCGAGAAGCAGAGATAGTGTAAATGTCACCCCTGATATGTTAGCCATGCGGAGAGAAGTTCGAGATGGCAACAAGCATCATCGTTTGAAAGCTGATTTAGTGGAAAATATTTTGCAAATGTTTGGTGATGAAGATGAATAAATAAGTTATGTATGTTAGAAAAATTTCTCAATTTATGTAATGTATTTTTAATGTATTGAATAAAATTTTTTCATAATTTTAATAATATGTTTTAATATTTTATTCATCTTTTTTGAATATTTTAAATTTCTTTTTTTTTTAAATTAATATTATTATTTTATTCCTATGAACTACTTCTTCGGGTTCACTAATACAGAAAACAGCATATCCGAGTTCATAACTGTTCATGGGCCCACGAAAAAATAACAAAGGGGGTTCACCAATGCTAATGTTCTTACAGAATAAGTATTTAATGCGTATATAAATTTATTAATATGTAAAAACAAAAAGTGTCCATCATTGTGGATCGATTTTAGAAGTATGTGGAAATCTAAGCAGAAGTTTAACACGGTAAGTGGTTACAGCTTCTTCCTCAGCACCAACTTCAGCGAACATGGCAATTCCACGAGCAAAGGCAAAAGCTCCTGTCCCTCCTACAACCTCCATAACCTCTTCCAATTTATGTGCCATGTCTCTGCTTCTAATACTAACACTCCCCGTGTACTCAGGACTCTCCAACGTCAAATATATAACGTTAAAATTCGAATTAGCAAAGTCTTCATGCGGGATTATAAATCCCTCAGCTTTCCCCACTATCCGAGAATTGTTATCGGGTCCCTCAGTGAGAGTACGCCGGAAAATCAATGCTCCTCCTCCTCCGCCTCCTCTGCGGTGGGTCTCGGCCATGCGCTGACTTGACCTGCGAGAGATATAGGAGGAGGACGGGATTTGAGTTTGCTGAACATAGAGAGAGAAGGAGAATAGTGATTCTGGTGGGTCATAATCAGGAACGGGCGAGAATAAAGCAAGTAGAAGGACGACGATAACAGAAGTAGAGACGGCGATGAGGAAAATGATTCTAGTTAGCATGATGGAGGAGAAGAGATACAAGAGGAGTTTCTACCTGTTTTTTCTTAACAAACGTCAAAGGGTTTTAAAGTTAGATTAGTGATTTAGGTATAACCACTACTTTCACAACATAACTACACCATTACTCGTTAAGAATAAGCTACATCATCAATTTCTTGTTTTTGTCTTGAAGCTGCTATAGAGATTCAATCTTTCGTTTTTGTTTTTTATTCTGCTTTTGTTCTTTTTTCATGAAAGAATATTTTCCAAAACCATAAGTTTTTTCTTCAATTTATTATTTTTTTTTTATATCGAACGGCTGATCTATTACTCAAACTTGAAGTGTTCTGAGGAACAAACCGGAATAGAACAACCAATGTAATATATATTCCTATGAAAGGATCTCACTATCTTAGCTAATGAATCATATGATATATTTTCAGTTCGAGGAATAAAAACAATCGAATCATTGAGACGAGATCCTTAAAATCGGTGCCAAAAGACTGACACGTCGATAATTGAAGCATGCACTCCATCCCCCATAAAAGAGCCTCAAGCTCCGAATAAAGTGGTGAGATTCTTTGGCGTTGGTTTCTTGCTCCCAATAGCTGAGTTGTTCCTCCTGAGGTTTTCCATGTCCATCCATAACCACTAAAGAATGCGTCATGTGTCCATAAACCATCTATTAGACATCTTTCTGAATTTGTTATGTGCTATGGGGGTTATTCTAACTGTTTGTTCCCCTTACTTGTTGTTTGCTTCGAATTCAGCATGTCAGACAGTTTCCAAGGGGTCTCTATCTATTTTTCTGAAAAATTTATCATTCTTTGCTTTCCAAATATACCATATAATCCAGGGATATGGATCTTTATCCAACTCACGTCTTCTATGTCATTTTTCCTCCAAAACAAATAGTCAATGTTTTTTCTTCAATTTATTTTGAGTTCTGTTTCATTTCTTAATATATACTCCCTCTGTTTTGTTATATATGACGTTTTAGAACTTTTATTTTGTGTCAAAATATATGACGCTTTCCAAAATCCTATGCATAATATAATGACTTTGGACTTCATTTAACCTTGCATTTGACTAATTAATGATTTACGATTGAAAGTAAATTACATATTACCACAATTAAAGAAGGATAGACTAGACATTGGAATAACTTTCATCAAGTAAAGGAAAACGGAGGAAGTGTAACCAACACATAAACTGTTACATGAAACAGTTTATGTGTTGGTTACATTTTTTTTTGTCAGCAACAAACAAACTCATATAGACTCTGTAAACCAAACCGGTAACTCCGCATCCATATGGTGAACAAATGCGGGTTGCTTTCTTGCACTGCATGCTAAACTGTCCGCCCTTGAATTATGCGTCCTTGGTATATGGATGAGCTCTGAGCTGTGAAAAATTCTTTTCAGGATCTTGATATCTTCTAGATAACATGTAAATGCGGGCCATTCTTCTGGTTCTGAAACTATCTTCACCAACTGAGAACAATCCGTTGCAAAGTAACATTAAATTGTCGTAGATTCCTCATACACTCCATTGCCCATATAAGAGCCTCCATCTCCGAATGAAGTGGCGACTGACTTGCTCTTGTATTTCTCGCTCCCATTAAACCAACAAAACCTTCCAGTGTGTTGTACCACCCTTGTCCCGAAAATGTGTCCTGATTTTTTCCATGACCCATCCGTAAAACACCATCGACCTGGAATAACCGATATAATCGCCTCTACTGGTGAACGAGTTTGGTCGATTTCTCGTGTAAGTGAGTTATGCGCCTCGGCCCAAAGTAAGGACTCCGTTTCCGCCAGTTTAAGAGTATCTATGGGATCAATATCCAAGTTACTGAAGACTTTGTTGTTTTGCCCTTTCCATATATACCATAAAATCCAAGCAAACTGGTGATCTTCCAATTATGGACAAAGCCTCCAAAAATAGGTAATCCATGTTCGCATAAAGTGACTGCGTTGGAAAAGTGTATGGGTTCAATGTAACTCTTGAGAGTGCCAAAACCTGAATCTCACCTTCATCCTTTAACTCAACAAGAAAAGTCGGGGATGGGAGTTTCTGGTCCTGTGTTCTTTCGTCCTCCACTTGTTGGTTCACCGGCACCTGAATCTCACCTTCATCTGCCACTTCCATCCTAGTTTCACTGCAGGAAACTCTTTCACTTCTTGGGGCTACGGGGATCCGAGCACGTTCCTCTTGATGTTGAGACCTTGTCTGCTCCTTCCTGAAACTCCTGTGCCAAGAGCCTTCTTCTGTTGGAACTATTTTTTGAACATTATGAATAGTGTATTCATACGTCAAAAATGAAGTTTTATTTGAATGAGAAATGGAGGTCTAATGTGTGTGATTTGAGAAACTTATATAAAGTAGCAAATACACTCATTGGATATTTGAACTTGGATTTGGGTTTTAATTTGTTAGTTGGACTTCATGTTCATTAACTTAAATCAAATATATGTTGATCTTTTATATTGATAAAATATAAAAAAGAAATCCATTTTAAAGTATATTATTTTGTTTGAATTGGTCAAAACAATAATAATTTTATTCTTTAATTTCTTGGTCAAAATGTGGAATAAATTCACATAATAATGACAAGAATTAAAAACTCCATTAGTGCACTATGGAGGTTTCATTTTTGGGTTGAAAAATGAAACTTGTGCTTCTCATTATTTTTTTATATAAAGGCTTGTGAGCCATTTAGAAAACACACACACCAACACATTCCTCTACTCAGAATAATTATGCTAGTATATTTTTTTTTGAGTCTGAGAGTACATCACAAAAAAAAAAGGTTCGGTAGATTCTGTTTTTCGGTGATGGTAAACAGAAATAATGCTGCAGTTGTATCTTGGGAATCTGAGCACCATAAAACCGTCACACTACAAGGCGTTTAAAGATTTAAGGAAAGAGATTAACTATCTCGACTCTGCAATTCGTCTTTATTTTTTATATTTCGGTATTGAAATTTTTAGTTTATGTTCTTATTATTCTTTACAAATATCAGTTGTCCTATGGTACTAAAATAAGGTTCCTACACTCTTAAATCTTTAAATATTGTTTATGCTTCTGCACTAACAATACTGATATTTGTTAAAAGTTATTTTTTGAGAACAGGTTATGAAAAACAAGAATTAGAGAATTCTTGGTGTTGGGAAATTATCTCTTCTGATTTCTGAAACTTGATTATTTGAGATTTTTTTTTTTTGTTAGATTGATTAAAATAATTAATATTTTGGAGCTAATGAATTTGATATCTTTTATTCTTCATAAGAACAGGTTTCATCTTTCCGTCAAACGGAAAAAGGAATTTGAAACTTAAGCGATCATATCATCAAGACCTTTAATGGCGACAATGAAAACCATTTTCTGAACGTCTTTGGTAACGTTTTGGAATGGGGTTTGCCAACTCTTAATTTTCATAATAATTAATTGATTGACTGAATGGTTATTTAATCAGTTTTTTTTGTTTTTTTAATATTGGTCAAAATGTGTGCTTTGACTGGGTTGATGGTGTTAATTTGCTTTAATTATCAGGAATGCTTAACGTTTTGATTTCTTGTTTCAGATTTCTTTTCTTGGAATAACTTAATTTAATTATTAAGTAAATGTGTGACCATGAGAAATGAAAAAGAATTCAAGTTTCAAGTATGGTGATACCATAGTTATAAAAAGCATTTTGATCTTTGAGAGATCAAGTTGTATGGATGGAAATGGATTTAGTGAGTCGACGCCCCAAAATAAATTTGGGAGAGGTTTACCACATATAAATCATTTGCCATAGGAAATAAAATGTTTGTTGATATTGATCAAACATTTATATTTCATCAATGCTTAAATGCAATTTGTAAAAAGATTGATCATGCAAAAACAATGAGAATTTTCAGACTAACATGACTAAAACTGACATGTGTATTGTAGTTTTTAAAGTCAATATGGTTGAGAATAATCATATAAAATTGGTTTTGATGGCAAAAATAATATCTTGTAATGATATGTATATTTGCTAAAAAAAAAAAAGAAGAAGCAAAATATGTGTTTGGAAAAGATCCAAAACATACAAGTTAGATTTATAAATCAACTTGAGAGAACTATGAAAATAGTTGTATATAAAATGTGTCCAGATAAGAATGAAACACATTTTTCAAGAAAATTGTAATAATTTTTCGAAATTGCTTTTTATTCATTTAAATCTAAAGGAGTTGTAGATTAACTTTCTAAACTCTTAAGAGATGTTAAATGCAAATGTGCATATTCTGAGTTATTTCAAGAAATGTGGGGGAAGCTTTGCTTACCATATAAAGTTGTTGGCAAGAGGTCAAATGAACTTAGTGATAGTTATCCCAATATGATTAAAAAAAAAAACTAGTGTCATGCATTGAGTTTTGTATATAATGGTTAATTGTATCTTGAATAAAAGATGACAAAAATCATTAAACAAATTGATCTCGACTAATCTCAAGAGATTATGTTCACTGTGATGACAACCTAGGATCCTTTAAATTAAAGGTGTGTCATGGATCAAATTGTAATATAATCTAAAGGAATGGGTCGCCTGTGAATTAAGATGAGGTTTGGCGGTAACTCTACCTAACTGACTGGAGATCCCAAGAAGTTGGTTAAAGGAGACAACTAAGTCAAACTAAATCTGCCAAAAGCACTGTAAGACTTCGGTCTATACTCAGTTCCTATGATGATTAAACAGTGCTACATGTAAGGAATATAGGATAAGCATTAGCTTTTAATGATTTGTGTCCATAGCTTTGAGATATGAATGGAGTAGTACATGATACTCCTCTAAACAAAGCTAATGGCAAATCACCTTGTGAGTGTGAAATGGGGCCGTTTCTAGGAGAATGAAGGAAATGTTATATTCTCCAAGTTCACTCATGATTAACCAGGACTGTTCACGGCCAAACTGAACACAATAGAGAACCTAGTTCTGTGAGAGAATGAAGCTGTGTTATAGCTATTGTCTAGGTTTACACCAAACCCCGGGGGGTTCAAGACATCATGGCCACCTCCTGGCCGAGTAAATCCGATAGCTATTAACAATGACTGGTTCAAGGCTGAAAAATTGCTACCAACTCATCATGCAGTGGATTTTTTGTTTGTACTCTCAAAAGTCCTTAGTTAGGTCTTGTCGAGTCTTGTCTAGGAAGTTCAGTCTTGTCTAGAAAGTCTGTGGAGTTGTCTAGTGTCTAGAGTCATTTCTATTCATGTGGGGGATTGTTGGAACTATTTTTTGAACATTATGAATAGTGTATTCATATGTCAAAAATGAAGTTTTATTTGAATGAGAAATGGAGGTCTAATGTGTGTGATTTGAGAAACTTATATAAAGTAGCAAATACACTCATTGGATATTTGAACTTGGATTTGAGTTTTGATTTGTTAGTTGGACTTCATGTTCATTAACTTAAATGAAATATATGTTAATGTTTTATATTGATAAAATAAAAAAAAGAAATCCATTTTAAAGTATACTATTTTGTTTGAATTGGTCAAAACAATAATAATTTTATTCTTTAATTTCTTGGTCAAAATGTGGAATAAATTTACATAATAATGACAAGAATTATAAACTCCATTAGTGCACCATGGATGTTTTATTTTTGTGTTGAAAAATGAAACTTGTGCTTCTCATTATTTTTCTATATAAAGGCTTGTGAGCCATTTAGAAAACACACACACCAACACATTCCTCTACTCAGAATAGTTATGCTAGTATATTTTTTATTTTGAGTCTGAGAGTACATCACAAAAAAAAAAGGTTCGATAGATTTTGTTTTTCGGTGATGGTAAACAGAAACAATGCTGCAGTTGTATCTTGGGAATCTGAGCGCCATAAAACCGTCACACTACGGGGCGTTTAAAGATTTAAGGAAATAGATTAATTATCTCGACTCTGCAATTCTTCTTTATTTTTTATATTTCGGTATTGGAATTTTTAGTTTATGTTCTTATTATTCTTTACAAATATCAATTGTTCTATGGTAGTAAAATAAGGTTCCTACATCTTCTCTCCACGGTAACCAGAACATGTTGGTTACATGTCTGCTCGTTTTCTGATACTAATTGTAACATTCAAGTAAAAGAAAATATTTTACAGTACTACACATAAACTTTAAAATATTTTCCAAAAGGGTTTTAAAGTCCAGTTATAATTAGTATCAGAAAACGAACAGACATGTAACCAAAGCATAAACTGTAAAATCATTTTGGGTTTTGGGAGTTCCAACCATAAATTATTTATAGTCAGTGAAATCAATTTTGTCTTTTGGATGATAAAGAAGAACTAACAAACAGAAACAGAGCATGAAGAATAACCAGAGAATCAAGAAGAACTACAAACATAAAACATAGCCAAAGGAAAAACAGAAAATCAAGAAGTAGATATAAAAATAGAGAATCAACAACTAAACTGACACACAAATACAGAAACAAGAATAAATAAACAGATACAGCAACCGAGAATCAAGCACTGAAAATACATTTATAGATTTGCAAACCATTCCTTAAACATTGTGCAACAAAGGATAACTAACCTTTAAGTTAAATATATTTTTTAGTGAATTAACCTGCGTCTCTGTTTCTTCGATACATCCAAATGTGACAGAACATTCTCTGAAAGAGAATACATGACCAATTAGTTACATTCACATATATATATATATATATATATATATATATAGATCAGAACAAAAAAATAAATAACAATGCAAGACTTAGCTATGAATGTTTGTTGAATCTAATTCTAAAAGTGGATATTTCTTCTCTGGTATTGACAACTTCTACTAATTCAGAGCATCATTAGCTTTGCTGGATACATCAAGATACACATTAAAACCATAATATTACTGAGATACACACAAAAACGATTATTACAATTAACAATATCAGATATCTATGTTCTTTTGAGTCTATATACATTCATCATCTAAATATCATATGTAATTGTAATTCTACCAGATGTTATACCTCTAGCTCTGTTCTTTTAGTCAATTTTATAGTCTATACAGTTTGTGATAAAGCCTTCAGATAGGTAAAGGTTGTTTCTAATCTTCATCAAAACAGAGTTTGTCTTATTCAGGGCCGGCTTAGGCACTAGGGCAAGGGGGGCGTGGGCCCAAGGCCCAATTTTAGTGTTAAAATGGGGCCCAATTTTGAAGAAAAAAATTAAGAAAAGGGGCCCAAAAAATTTTAGATTATCCATAAAGTATGTGTAATTTTTTTTTTTGAAATTTCTTTTTACCCAAGGGCCCATAAATTATTTGAGCCGGCCCTGATCTTATTATGTCTCGATATATATTGGAATCATGGAATATACTAGGTGATTTCACCCTTTTGTTAGACTTAATCCATCTATCAAATTAGTTGAACATTCAAAGTACTTTTCTTATTCGCGATTCAATTGATGAAGTTTGATGTCGCTGAAAAATGGCAGTTTGATTTTTCTTTTGGTGCTTTGAACATTGACTTGTCGAAAACCTAGAACCCTAGCAAATCAACTTGTCTTACGAATGCGGTATGAAGCATCATGTCAATAATGTCTAACAACATGTTTAGTGTAATTTATGTTTCATGTAATATGTTACATTGATTTGATATCAATAAAATTATGATGTTATAAAGAAAACCTAAATATATGTTTATAAATTACTTCTCATCAACTATTTTTATTCGAAATTGTTCCCGGAAAAAAAAACTGTTATAGTTAAGGGCCTAATTTTGTTTATGAACAAATATAAAATGTGTTGATTTAATGGGCCTATTCCATAAACGAAAATGATCTTAAAAAGCTATCAATTGATTTTAGATAGGCCAATGTGTTTAATATATTTTCACAAAAATTTTACTTAAATAAATCCCATATAAGTTTTGATATATTTAATAAAATATACATATTTATTTATTAAAGTTATTAATCCTAATGTTTAATATGAAACTTCTAAAGCACAATTAAGCATGTATAGTTTTCAGTAATACACTTTGATACTACAATGTTAAAAATGTAATGAAACTAACAACTAATACATTATTTTAATCTAATTTATTCTGGTTAAAATTATTAGAAATCCCCTATATATTAATTGATGATCCTTTAAAAAGTTGTAACCTTAGTTTTGTACTAATTAATAAGAGACCATGCTTAGGTGTCACTCAATTATGATATCAATTTAGCTTACGTGTCAGCTTAAGAATCAGTTAAAAAATATTGGTCTAAATTTAATTACTAGGAAACATTATATGAACCCAAAATATAAGAAGCATGTATTTTTCATTAAATAAAAGCTACAAAATTACCTAATATGATTAACATATATATGACAACTAATGACTTGAATAATAAAGATTTGATAATAATTTTTGCATCCTTCTTCATTTTTGTTTAATTTTATATTATTAAAAAATTAAACAATCACATTAACTATATAATAAAAAATTAGATTTTTTATTATATATTATATTTTGACTTTTTTAAAATGACAGCGCCTCCGTTTTAAGGATAATTTTATGGACATGGTGACTAACCATGGATTCTACAGCCCACATCATCCCCAAGAATTTTGCATCCATAATTGAGTTTATGTTTCGAAAAGCTCTTCTGCCATGCAATAAGAAGTCACCTTGGTCATTACGTACAATCCAAGATGCTCCCAGTAGCTTCTTTTTTTTCTTGACCACGAGATCGCCACATTGAACTTGACAACCCCCTCAAATGGGATTTCCCATCCAACAGCAGTCCCAACGTTTTAATGCAGAGCTTCATCTTCTGAAAGAGCTAGCTTCTGGGCATCAAACCATTCTTTTGAATCTTCTACCACTTTCAAAACAGTATCTTCAGCTGCAAACTCTTTTCCTTAAGTGAGAAACATATTTCTGTTCTTCCATAACATCCACAATATCCATGGAAATAACCGGCCTATCTCGTCAGGGATCTTTAACTCTTTTGGAGGACTCAGGAGATAATTAATTTTTTTCAGAATCAACATGTTTCAAAACCTCTGCGAGGGAAAGGGAAGTTTGATTGCGTCCACACCCTCCTAGCTGCCGGGCACATGAAATGATTAATTGACTCACCTTCATCTCTGTTGAGTTATGAGGAGATTGGAGCTTGATAAAGATGAGGAAATGAAGAGTAGAAGAGAATTGAAGGATGGTGAGTTTGGGTCGACCAAACCATACAGGCCGTCTAGGCCGTACCGGCCGTACAGTTTGGATCGACCAAACATCTACCAAAAGTGAAAATTTGTCACCTTGGTAAGTAGTTAAGGCATGAGAAGTTACCTTGGTCATCAGCTTTGGTTCTGACTGTTGGAGAGGATAAGGGAGGCGCTTCTAGACAGGCTGTCAAGGGCTGGAAAGGAAAAGCATCTTAGTCCAAGATTCTTAGATGCTAAAGAATTTGAGGACTCTTATTGGCCAGTTTGAATTGGGTGCTCCACTCCTCTTTGACTTCACATGCTTATATTTTCTCTACTTTGATTCTTTTCCTTGTAAACTCTCTATTGAAGTTGTAACCTCTCTCTTAATGAAACATACACGAGTTTTCTGAATCTCGTTTAGTTTATCATGGTTTTCTCAAACACTTATACATAAATCTCTCTTAATCTCACTTAATCTCTATTAATCTGTCAATACCTATTCTCTTTCTCTAAAATCATATTGTATCAGAGCAAGGTTGGCTTTGGTATTGAGATCTAGTGTTCTTCAGCTTCGTTCAAGTTTGTGTTTTTTTGTGTTCTAGGTGAAGTTCAAGCAAGACAAGATGGAAGGAAAAAAGATTGTCTCGGTTCCGATTGCCCTCAAAGGTGGGGGAAACCTTTTGTGGTTTAGGCTTGTGAAGACAGCCATTGGGAGGCTAGGGTTGTGGAGCCACATTACCGATGAAGCTCCAAAACCAGTGGCTATTGAAGGTGAAGGTGGAAGAGAGCTTGCAGTTGTTGAAGAAAATAAATGGGTTCAAGAAGATCTAATGGTTCTATCCATGCTAAAAGGATCCCTTGAAGTCAATCTACTAGAAGCTTAAAGCTATTGCGAGACTCCTAAACACATGTGGGAGACACTCTAGAAGACATTTGGAAACATCACCAATCTGAGCCGTGTGTTTGAGTTGAGAGCCATCAACACACTGATGCAAGAGGAGGAGGAGTTTACCAAACACTTGGGAAAGTATAGGTCTTTATGGACCGAGCTTGAAATTTTAAGGCCTAATACAACTGATCAAGAGATACTCATGGAGAGGCGTGAGCAAGATCAGGTGTTTGGGCTGTTTTTGACTCTAAATCCGGCCTTCAGTGATGTGATCAAGCACATTCTAAGGTCATCAAACCTTCCATTCATGAGGAATTGTGTTCTCAGATTCAGAAAAAGGAACGGTCGCTTGGTGTCTTTTATGGCAAAGGAGACTTATCAATGGCTAACAAGGCCGAGGAAGTTGTGCAAGCTAACAAGGCTGCCTACAAATCTGATAAGAGGAAGTATGGCGAGGATAGAAGGTTTGGAGGCAATTATGATCATTGCAAGAAGCCATGACACAAGAGGAGCTAGTGTTGGATACTACACCCTCATCTCAAGCCAGCCAAATTCAAAAAGGATCGAGAGGCAAGAGCTAACCTGTCTGCTGAAGCAATTGAAGCTGGTCCATCAGGAGCTGGTTCAAGTGTACAAGCGGGTGAAAGTGCAGGAAGAGAAATGGCCTCTCATTACACGGCTGGAAAGAGCTTGGAACATGAGGTGATCAGGGAATCCGACATTGATGAGCTCATCAAAGGTCTTAAGGATTATGGTACATTCGAAACGCTCTTGGTTATTCATACACTACTCATATGATGCCTAGAAATGATGATAGGTTATTAAATATCATTGATGAGTTAAAACTTAGAAATGAATCTCCTAGAACCTATATTGCTCAAAATAAGATAAAACCATTGATTGTTGACTCTAGTGCATCTAATCACATGGTTAGTGATAATAGTCTCATTAATAACATAGAACCTGCTCATGGACATGTAATGATTGCAAATGGTGATAGAATTTCTATTAGAAGAATAGAAAACTTTAACCGGTTTGATAAGGAATCTAAAGCTTTTTACATGCCTGAGTTTACTTCAAACTTATTATCTGTTAAGAGATGTACTACTGATCTTCAATGCAATGTTATCTTTAGTTCTAATGATGTAAAGTTTCAGGATATTGAGAGCAGTAAGTTGATTGGGCAAGGAGTAACCAAAGGAGATCTTTATATGCTTGAAGACATTTCCCCTGTTTCTATTTCTAGTTGCTTGTTTAGTTCTATGTTGAATAAGGGTGCATTGTGGCATTATAGGCTAGGACATCCACATTTTAGAACCTTAAGCTTAATGTTACCACGTATCATATTTAAAAACAATGAGTGTGAAGCTTGTATTTTGAGAAAGTATTGTAAGACTGTGTTTCAAAGATCAATTACTATATATGAGAATTGCTTTGATTTGATTCATTCTGATGATGTTTAAAGATCAACTATTGTAATTGTATAAATTTAAGTTTTACTAGAGCGCGGATTGTTACATATTTTAAAATTTAACTCTGATGCCATAAAAACAAACATAATCTAGAATTTTATATCTGTCATTCATTGAACGTAAGATCCAAAATACATATAGCCAACTGCTCAATCAAAGTCTGCCCAAAATATCTACGATTAAACACATTATATATTGTTTCATTGATTATGGTAGGTTGCATATAGTTGCAAAATTACGGAACTGATTGGGTTTTCTTTCGTCTGGTTAATTATGCTATTACGATATTACAGTCAACAATTTCACCTATCTTATGAGGATTCACGCCAGACTGCATCACCTTGAGTAGAGTCCTATGAGATTCATTTCTGACGGTACTTTTTGCGCCAAGTATTTTTTCTAATTTTCTGCATAATTCGCCTAAACCTAGACCTCTTCCTGTAGAAATTGTGTTGCCTAGGATTCTTACCCCACACCTAAGTGTAGAAGCCTTTAAACCTTGATTACTTGGCCACGGTGCTTCCATAAAACTCATGGAGTTTTTAAGCACTATTATCGAACCAAATGTTGACTGATTGATATAAACCACCAAACCAACCTTGAATCATCAATTTAGTAGGAAGAATAACCGCCCGGTTAAAAATTACTAGGAGCGGAGCATCTCGTAATATTTTGGAACCAATGTTTTTAAACCCGATCCAGACACTGAACCAAACGATTTACCGGGTTGCTGGGTTATTGGGTCAACCGCGAATGAACCGCGGATTGATAAATAAATTAATTTTATTATATAATAATATATTAGCAACGTAAATAAAAATATAAAAATTAAAGTTTGATATTTTCTAAATGTTTTTTAAAACATAAAATAATAGTTTGGATATGTATATATTTTATGTTTAAAAGCATTTAGAAAATACTTAACTTTAGTTTTTATATTTTTTTTTCACTTGACATACATCTAAAAAAATCAAGACATAAATTTATAAATATTTAAATGTCTAATGTGATAATAAAATAAACTTTAAATGTCTTATATTATTATGTCTCGATATATATTGGAATCATGAAATATACTGGGTTTTTGCGGGTTTATTGGTTCAACTGGTATCGGATTTTAGGTTTTACTAGATTTTTGTGGGTTTTTAAATATTGGATTTTTAAAAAAATCCAAACCGGATTTTTTCTGGATCACCGGATTTACTGGTTCGACCCGCGATTGGAAGCGATTACAACCGGTAAAGTCCATCTCAATATCTTAATCACGTATCAATTCAACTAAGCGAGATTCACTTTACGGGCCCAAAAAAAGATTCTAAACTGTTTATTTTATATTTTAGCGCACTAATACTTGAATATGGACCAGAGACTTGAGTTCGGTTGGGCTTTTAAAGTTTCATGGAGCTCCGTGCCACGATTCAAATCATAATCTGCCAACGGTCGGCTAGTTTCCTTCATTACAGATTACACAATCCAAAACGAAACAAAAATATAAGTTTGTCTTCTGACGGAAAAATGGTTGTCGCCAAACAGTCTCCTTACGAAGAGTTTCGACTTAGAAGAGTGGAAGAGAACAAAAAACGAATGGAAGCTCTGAATCTGCCAAATCTCTGCCAAACTCTCCGTTTAACTTCTGTCAAAACTTCTCCGGTTTTGATCCCTGTCTTTTCCCCTTTTTTTAAATGATTGATTGATTGATTGATTGATTGAATATTTGGGTGTTTGTATACAAATCTGGTAGATGAAAAAATCAAATCTGGCAAGAGAGAAACAGCTCGTGGTTGTTCGTCGATCTAGCCGTATCTCAAATGCTTCTTCTTCTTCTCCTGTTTACAAAGAAGCAAGTATCTTGATTGTTTTTTTTTTAAAAGGGTTTTAGTTTGTCTTATTAATTTAGGGTTTTTGATTTTTGTTTTGTTCTCCAATCAAAAGGTTGTTGTTCAACGAGTGCATCTACCCAGAAGGTGAAATTACCGAACTCACTTTCTTCTTGTCGTAAAACTGTAAGATATAAGCAATAACTTTGATTCCTTTTAGGGTGTCCAAGGGGAGAGATTTGTCGAATCGAGTTTATGTTTCTGAAGAAATAAGAGAAGAGGCCTTTTCAAAAGCTGAGAAGTTGCAGGCTGATTTGCGGAACCGCTTCCCAAGTTTTGTAAAATCCATGCTTCAGTCACATGTTTCTGGTGGATTCTGGCTGGTAAAACAGCCTTTGATACACACCAAATCTTTTTATATGCATTCTTTTGGTTTATTATGTACATTTGAATGTCATAATCTAACCCCCAACAAATAAAAATCATTTTTTTTGTTACAAAACAGGGTCTTCCAGTTCATTTCTGCAGATCTGAACTGCAGAAACAAGATGGTGTCATAACACTGATTGATGAAGAAGGCGAGGAGTTTGAGACCGTGTACTTAGCGAAAAGGACTGGACTTAGTGGGGGATGGTTGGGTTTTGCGGTTTCTCACAACCTAGTATATGGTGATGCACTTGTCTTCGAGTTAGTTCGTCCTACCGTCTTCAAGGTTTGTAAAACGCCTTAGGTCTTTTACTACCCATAGGCAAGAAATACTAAAAACTGATGTTTTGATATTGTTGTTCTGTCAGGTTTACATTACAAGAGTTAAAAGTTCTGGAGAAAGCCCAAAGATGTGAGGTGTGTGATCTGTTAGGATTTTGGGAGATGACTAGTGTTAGAAGTTTACCCTTTTGTATGTAAGCTGTTAATTCTACGCTAGTTATGAAAGTGTTGGTGTGTGCTCAAGGCTGTTATCTGATACATCTTTTATTTACAGTATTTTGGAAGTGGTTGTTTCTTTTACACAAGTCTAAAATCCTTGAAATTTTAGGAATGAGCAATAACACTAAATTTAGTTTTATTTGTGATGCATTATCTGATGTTTAAATTTTGAGTTTCTCAAAATGAATTCTCAAGAAGTTAAATTACTCTTTTCTAAATGATTTTAACGGCGTTAATAACCAATCTTTTTAAGTGACCGTAGCCCACCTATCTTTTAATATTTAACCTTTCCACCTCAGTTTCACTCATTTTCTGTATCAAATAATTGAATTTCGTCCCTTATCGTTTATAAACTAGTACAGCGAAACGATGAGTTCCATAAAGAGTAATAATCCCCATGTTAGAAGCTGCAGAAATAACACTTTAGGAGGCTAGAAAACCAGATAGTGATTACTGATTAGGTAGAAACATTTTTAGAAACTAGTGTTGTCGTCTCTTTGCTTGGTGATCCTTTTCTTAAAGAAAATTTGGTGAGAAACCATTTTTTGCATTATGAAGCTATTTTCTTCTACCATTGGGAAGACCTGTCGTCCAAACTTGATGGTTTTGCAAAGCTTCTGGAACTGATAAAGGTGAGCTATATATCGCATGTTTAGTGACAAATAATTAATGATGGAAGAACAATCATAACCCTTGTCACTTTACTAGTTATCCAATTACGCTAATCTATTTGTTAATTAGACAACCAATGAGAATTCACATCAAATTGTTACAGAAGAGAAACTAATTTGGGATTGTTTCAAACATTATCATATAACTTTCAGACATGAAAATATTTTATATCAAGTCAAAAGATTCTCTAAGGATCTAACCATAATACAATCAATCACTAATCAAACCATCCTAATATTCTAAAACTCCAATCCATATATACCAACGACAACTACAAGCACATGGAATGCAAAACCAAAGCAAACAAAGACAACAAACTATGCATAACTGCATAATTGTATTTCAAACTATGAGATGTTTTAAACCTATATTCAAACTTAGGAAAACTAAAATTAAGGTTTTAGTGTGCTTATAATTGTATTTTGTATAGTTTAAGAAACAATCCCGTTTGGCCCATGAGAACTAGGTCAAAAAGAAAGTAATATAAATGCACGCATAATCAGTCATTTGGCCAACCGTGTGAACATCCGTGTGTCACATTAAGATTTCACGCGTGATCAGTGTCCTGGTCAATCATGTGACATTTGAAACTTCTTGAGATTTGCACAAATGATCAGTCCACACGATCATAATTATGGTCTGTCTTGTGAACATCTGCGCCATAGGCACCTCTTGTTTTGTTTACACTGTAATCGGTTGGAGAATTTTCATGTCCGTTCATTGTTCATAATATATTTGGGCTTCATGTTTGGCCTTTCTGTTTACTCAAAAATTTGAACCCAAAAGTGACAAAAAATAATTATTCTTGGACCCGTGGATCCTGGTACATGGTTCAACACATTGTTTCAATTAGGAATTCTGAAGACACTATCTTACTAATAAGTTAATGAAACTTTTGTGGTTGGTAGATGGTAGTGTCTCCGTCTGAAAAAAATTGTCATAATAAAACCAATAAAATTCTTAAGATATGGTCATCGCTTTTGATTACACTGATCACATTACAAATTTTTTTTTATCAAACGTTTTTTCTCAAGTCTATCAATAGATTTAGATGTTTGATTATAAAATCTTTAGCAAGCTGTTGTTACAAAAAAAAAAAGCCAACTGCATAATAGAAAAATGATATAAATTTTTCACTCCACTAACTTAACACTTAAACATCTATATATAATAGCAAACCCATTTTTTGTTCCCTCTGATCTCAGCATTTTTTTATAGGAAAATAAAATGAAGGTTTAACGGTTCAGATTGATTCGGTATCTAATCCAAGGATCATGTTCTTTCTAGGTGATGCCATCTATTTAAAACAGAATTTAATCCAATGGCTGAGATTAGCATACCCTTAAATCCACGGGTCGAGATTAGACTTACCTTTTGTAACCGACGCTAACGAAGCTTTGCGTCCGTAGTGAAACATTGTGTCTGTTAATGAAGTTGTGACCCAGGGTTCGAAGCTCTTCCTCTGTTTATATTTGATAACCAATTTGCTATTCCTCCTTTTTCACTAGTCCTGATTCTTGATTCGTTTTTTATATTATAGAAATTGTATCTCCCGTCATCCACCATTCACAATTATTGTGTTTGATTATTTGACATTCTCGATCATTGGAGCTTTGTTTATGAAGGTAAATCTTCTGAAACTTTTGATTTTTTTTTGTGTTAAAAGTTAATTGCCTTACCGTATGATTTTTGTGGTATTGAGAACCATTATTGTGTTTGATTATTTGAGAATTACTCTTTAGTCATCGTATCTGTTTATTTCCGGATTGAATTTGATTTTGCTGTTTTCGTTGCCCTGTCTCTATTCCTATCTGTCTCTCTTTCACAAATTCATTGGTTCGGAGTTTTGGTATATCTCTGCCTTTTTCTCGGGCTTACTCGAACAGTTTAGATTTTAACATATGAGGTGTGAAGTTGAACGCTTAAACAAATTATCCATGTGATCTCGGTTTCTCTTTATCACTCTTTCACTATTTTGACGAGAATATTTACGTGTTGTGGCTGTGGTCAGGTCCATCAGACGAGATTCCAACACCAAGATTGAGGCTGATGGTGTCTGTTTCATCTGGTCTGAACCGAGGCTTGGTGTCATGATCGCTGCTAGACTTCAAAGTGGGGTCATCGTGATTGTGGTTACCGTCGTATGTTGTTATTACAGCTTTTGGATCATCTGATGCCTCTCCACGTGTTTTGTCACTGGGCATCCAGGGAATGTGCACTTGTAGTAGCTCCTCCAAAAAGCCAAAGGAACATTACAAAGGATGATATCTCCCATATTCCAAACCCAGTTCCAAAGGGAATCAAGACTTTAAGAAGAAAGAGGTTTGTGGTTATACAAGTTTTGCTTGTGTATGTTCACTTGAGAAGAAAGAGGTTTGTGGTTATACGAACCTGGGATTTGGTTTCCCCTTACGACTTTCTGCCCATACTTGGGCCACATATAACCATCATACAGTATGTCAACCTCACTCAGAGTTTGAAAAACAACCCGAGTCTCCCGAATATGATTCACAAGTGTTGTTATTTCCATGGTGTCCCATCCAGCCTCCTGCAAAAAGTTATAAGAAAGTTTGATCATGCCAAATCACTGTTTCAAGGCAAGCATCATCGTCCTGGTTCTCTTTATTCTTATCTGACACTGCAACTTCACCACCACAGTCAGTTGTCTTTTGGGAATTGGAACTTTTCACGAATGTACCTATTGTTCGTCACTCTCGCATTCTCATTCGTCAGCATTCACTTAAATATATAACCATTCACCAAAGAGTGTGACACATTAAGTATTATAATCAGACAAAATACCATTCAGTAAGAATTCTATATTGCTAAAATTTAAATGAATTGTTGTAATAATTTACAGCAACCAAACAATTGCAACTATATAAACGATTGCAATCTTTGGTGACATAACTCTTTGCTAACCATTATAATTATTGTTGTTAATAATTATAGTTCTTGATTAACCATCACAACTATTGGTGTTACCATTGCAACTATTGGTGCTAACTATTATAAGTTTAGAATAACTATTGCCCCTGTTGGTTGCGATTTTGAACTCTCTATATAAAAAGTTGTAAGACATTAGCATATGTAAAAAAATATTAGAATCTAATTGTTAGAAAGAGAGAATGATTCGTTGTTCAAAAATCTTAAAAGATCTATGAAAAAACAAGTATAAACACAAAAAAAAAAATATTTGTTAGTCTTGTATCTTAATTTAAGAAAAGAAGAACACTTTGATTTTCTTATCATACAACTGGATTTAGTGTAATTCAAATCTTCAAATCATGCAGTTCAAACATTATTCAAATTACGTGACCACAATCATGAACAAATTGTCTGAGGTTATATTTCCAAAATATAGTAGATTTTTTTTTGGATGGAGCATTATGTTGTTATAAGATTTTATAAATAAACTTTTTTTTTCTTTTCAAAATACAAAACAAAAACTAAAAGTAAAAGAAACATAATATAATATGATAATCTTGATCCAACAAAAATTGATAAAATAGTGCGATAATGTGAGTGTGAAAAATTGCTTTTAAATAGTGTTTTAATTTTTTAAATATATGCTTCTTTAAATAGTTTATTCTACTTCTGTTTGAATATCTAAGATACTTTATCTAACAATTGTGAAGTTTGGTATATATTTCTTAAATTTTATAATACAATATAATTGGTTATCTGACGAAATGCGGTAATGTTAATGAAAATAATATAGCTTAAAATTAACAATAAAATACAAAATTTGAGTTATTACATAAAAAACATATCTCTAAATTGAAACCAAAAATGCATTTAGAATTAACAAATTGTAAGTTGTACTTCTATTTTTGTCATCTTTAAGTTGTACTTCTATCGGTGTCAATACTTTCGTGGTTCTTAAGAAAATATAATTTAATGGTTTAGATTAATATAATAAGTGTGCATAATTTATGTAGGGTTCATATTGGAAAAAAAAAGAAGGCATACTTTTATTGAAATAGTTGCATTTCTTACGATTACTTTATTCTTTTGATTATTCTATAATACCCAATTCTTACAAATATATATTTAGATAAATCTATGCAACCGTCTTCTGCTGTTTAACATTATATCTCTGTAACCGTCTTCTGCTGTTTAATCTTCGATAAATCTTATTACAACATATATTTTTACCTCCATAAAAATATATGTTGTAATAAGAAAATTACATATCTAAAAATCTTTTTCCGGTAATTTTAAGGTGAACATTGATTCTTTTATTTGTAATTGTCAACGGATTTGTTTACAAGTTTCTATTTTTTCTAAAAACAATTTGTAGATCAATAGAACACCTCTTCAAATTTGTTTGTTCTTCTTTTGAGTTAACACTCGATATTTTATCTTTTTCATAAATCCCTTGATTGATCGGTATTTTGAAATAAAAGAAAACAAAACAAAAGTGATTCCCGTAATAGCGGCGAGTATAATGTAGACTTAACTTGTGTATAACAAAAAAATATTTAATAAATAATAAAAATAAATAACTAATTTTTATAAAGTATTTATAAATAAATTTGTTGTGTATACATTTTTAATATTAAACAATTTAAATTTTTCGTAAAGAATTTAATAGATCCGCGCGAATGCGCGGGTTTGTTTCCTAGTAGATATAAAAAAATATGTTAACTAAAAGAAGGTTCACGTCTATAGTCAATAAATTTTTAAGATTTAGTTTTCTAAATATTTAATCTATGAGTAGTAATATACTAAAAAAATATTATATGCACCACATGAATTATATTATAATAACTTCCGATCCAACAATATAAAGAGTAAATTGAGTGTTAATTTAAACATAGAACAATAATGTATATAAATATATAGTTTCACATTTTATTATATTCTAAAATAAAAAAATTTCTTTACAGATACATATCATTTAAAAAAAATTTAGTATTTACCATCAAACAATATATTATTTAAAATTATAATATATTATTCAACTATAATTTCATAGCAACAAAAAATTCCACGTAACTCAAATCATATGATTCATATACAACAAATGCGTTTCAATAGCAACACACAAACATAATACAACCCTCCTAAACCATAACATCTAAACGTTTCAATATAGTGACAATATTAAACTCAACACATCAGATAATATCTAAGTACATAAATACATCAAAATACAATACATAAACTACATTTCTTTAAGAAAAAACACCATAAACACAGAACCATTCTCCTAGAGTCATTAGTTAAAAAAAACCAAAACTCCGAAAAAGTCTATGTACCATATGCATAAACAGCCATATATTTAAAATCCCAAAACCAACAAAACAAATTATCATAACACAAATATACACATCCCGCCTACGGGCGGACCCGCCCTAGTAACTAATATAGTAAATTTAGTAAATAAAAATTCCATAAAACTTATATAAAATATAATGTTTGTATAACTTATATATATATATATGCATATAACGGATCGTTTCGAATATCCGTTAGCAAAAATATTAGTATTTGTGGATTGTTTCGTTTTTTATAGATATTTTATATTATTATTTGTTTTGTTTCGTATTGTTATAGATCAAATTTTTCGTTTTTAATAGAAATAGATAACGAATCAAATAAAAATTTACGAATATTTTGCTCTGTCGTAATTATGCTCGCAAAACGTCTAAAAGGGAAAATGATAAAAGGCCCCAAAAGAAACAGAGATTATAGAAATGGCAAGAAAATAATGGACCCCACCACCTCGAGAAAATTCAACTACTCTACCAAAGCAGGTCATAACCGGCGGGTCAACAACGTTATTGACGAAGTAATGACGTCCCTACCTCATCACCTCACGTTAACATTCAAAAAGCTAGTAGGAAAACGGATGCAACAAACAAGTTGAAATTCATCTTGATATAAAAGAAAGAACGAAAACGACAAGGAGAGGGTCTGCTCATTCTACACAAAACTAGTATGAAGAAGTGATAATTATTCTGGGTTTGACTGTTTGAGCTTCAGGTTAACCGTTTACGTAATAATCCGGTAACAAGTTTACTTATTAATCCGGTAACAAGTTATTTAATGACGGTATTTAAAGCATGACTTGTTTCTCCACTACCACCCATAAATGCAGCTTTTGCGGTTAATTGCGGTTGTTAACATTTCGCAACAATCACTCAAACCATTCTAAACTGTTTCAGATCACTCTAAACTTCTTAAACTCACAAACTATAAAATTTGTTTTTTTTAACAATATAAATACAAAAAAAATTAAATTGAAATAATAGAAATACTAAAATATATCTATTATATTTTAATTTATATTATAAAATTTTAAAATAAAAATATATTCTAACTTTTTAAAATTTAAAAATATAATTTTATTAATACAATTTTTATATTTATTATAATATTATGTTGTTTGATATTTTTATAATTATGTAAAATGTAAAAATTATTAATTTATTATTTAATCGATGTTGTATTTGGCGGTTTACCAGTCAAACACACCAATTTCTAACCGCAATACCAGTGGTACAAATCTCTTAAAACTGCGTAAAACCGCAACCACCCGCATCCACAAACTCCCACAACCGCAATCGCTGCGGTTACACCAGTCAGGCCCTTAGTAGTAGGCGAGATTTTGGTTTTAAACAATCTGGGTTCGAAGGCACTCCACAACATTCTATTATGTGGGTACGCGAATATGGATCCATTATTTACGTTTCATTTGATTACTCGGAGAGGGTCCTTCCATAGACTGCACTTCCACTTGAAGATTATTCTGGGTCCTTTGATATTTCTCAAATTACAGTAGAGCAATTTGCTCTCTCAAATAAGAAGGTCAATTGTAGTATTTATGGACTCAATCCACATGGAGCGTGAAGACACAATGAACTATAGAAATCAAGATTAATTTAGGAAATCAATATAAAATCAGTAAATAGCATAAAACAAGTAATCAGTTGGTTGTAAACTTATATGAAAAAAATAGCTAGACTTAGGGTTTCAGGAAACCAAAATTATGATGTATAGCTAAAGGTGTGTAATAAACGTCCTAGAACTCGAATGCATAATAAGATATTCAGCTTTCACTGCGAGTCTAATTGGATGATTAAGTCTTTGCTCCAGAGCTCGCATGCGAACAAGAAGTGAGTGTTAATCGATACTACAGAGTGTCAATCAACACTATAGAGTGTCGATCGATACTTCCTTAGGCAAGCATTAACGTCATAATCGATAAGTTCACTAGATGTTTAGACCAGCTCTCGCATGCGCGTATCAACCTAGCTCATCATAATTATTATTAGGTAATAAACCTACTTTCATAATTGTCTATATCCTAAATTTAGGGTTCTAGTTAGCTACTTTACAACACAAGCAATAAGATCAATTTTGTTGAAGGATCCTAATAATTCACCCTAGCAATTCTATGTTATCAATAATTCATCGAAACCATAGTAAACCCCAAATAACAAAGAGAACTACTCATGCATGATCATGCAAAAGAAATCAATAATCTGGATATATATAATGAATAAATAGAATAAGGTAGAAAAACTGGAGTACCAATACAAGATCTCTGAAGGAGTTCTTGATCTTCTCTTCAAAAAATTACTAATAAAAGCCTAAGTAAATATGGTGTAAGGTGTTTTGTGATGGGCTCCTCTCCCTTGCCTAAAACAATGATAAATATTATAAATACTAGGTATAAAGTCGACCAAAGGTAATATGGTAATATGTGGATCTTCTAGGCTTGAGTCGGTCTTGAAACATGTGGACCCTTCTACGTGCATCAGTGTCGAGCACACTAACGGTGCAGTGTCGGTCGACGTATTTTCTAAATTTTGGCACTGGCTTCAATTTCTTGAAACAGTTACGAATTTTCTCATCTGTAAGCTTCAAAATGCTTCATAATCCCCAAATTTCTACAAAACATATCTGTTGGACCCAATTTTAGTCAATACGTTAATGGGCCACAATCAAGTAAATGGGCCGCAAAGAGTTAAAGCCCATAGTGAACACTCGAGCTACAGACAGAGACTTCGAAGATCTAGAGATCAAGGAAAAGTTACGGAGATCGCGGAACGGTTGCGAGCATCACGGGAGCAGCCCGTTATAAAAAGAGATCGACGAATAAGGAAAATACACGTTGAAAACCCTAGAGAGAGCAACACCCATACTTCGACCTTGTTTACATCCATCTTTAGATCTTTTCTCTTAATGATCTCGTTGTAAAGTTCGATCTTGTTTTACTCATCATATTCAATCTTATTCATCAATAAAACTCCATTTTTGTCTACTGGAAACTGATTACATCATTGTGTTCTAAAGATATCGTTGCCTACATCATTTATCTTCCTTTGATTAAACTCCCAATCACTAACAAATTCTTAGTGTAGATTTTATGATCTACATTTTGGCGCCGACTGTGGGGAAGATAAACGAAAAACAACTTTGCTAAGAAACCGATCTAAGTTTCCTAAGCGCGACTATGGATCCCAATCAAACTATCAGAACCACACCATCAGGAATCGACAACGTCGATCCTGCCAGATCCAACTCGAGAACTGAAACCTTACACGTTGGACCAACGGGCAACGACGGGACAACCGGAACGACCCATACACAACAAATCCCTCCAATCGGAACCTCGAACCAGGAGCGATCATCAGTCCACGATCGATCTTCACCACCAGATCGCACTTCGGTTCCGGAAAGGACCTCAATCCCCGATCGAACCGGAGCTCGAGTCTGGAATCACCCCGGAGAAAGACAGGCCACTGACGACCTAATCCGACCTCAATCGTCTAGGCTGATATCTCCGACCCGCCAGCATAGACTCGGGAAGAAGTGACCGAGCTTCGAAGAATGGTCTCTTCAGTAATCGACGAAGCTTGCAACCAAAAGGCCACCTATCGTGCCATTGCTAACCGACTGGATCAAGCTGAAAGGGAATTTGTGGAGCACCGAGCTAACGCCCGAGAGAGAAACCAACCGCCGCGTGACCCATTAAGAGAAACATTAAATCCTCAAAACGCCGGAGCCTTCGGTACTCCAGAAATCCCGAGAGCTCGATCCGGACGCTACACGAGAGAGAACTCGCAATGACCTCCGCAGCAGATCATGCCGCAGCGAAGCCTGAGTTACAGCGGGTTGGACGAAATAGACACCAGACTACAAGCCCAAAGAAGTACTCCGATCCAATCGCAAAACATATATATGGAAAGAACCGGGGAGCCTAGAAACTGAATGCCACCGCTGGGAAATTTAACCTCCGATAATCGAACTCCTTCTGCGGCGAGAACCGCCCAGCAAACGGGTTTCAATGATCCAATAGGGCAAGCTCGTGGTTACGACCCCCGCAGACCTATCGATGCGGATCCTCAAAAAGAAGATCTGGGGATCCCGGCCGAAATCGGAACGTTCTAGAATTATATCAAAAGAAACAATGTCGAGCTCAAAGGAATACACGCCATTGTGCATATGGCGACGAGCTCCGCTCTAGACATAGATATGGTCATTGAGGAAACAAGGAGAACTCCATTCACAGTGTTCAGACTATTACTGTAATGTCGATGCATACTCTTCCTTTGGTCTGTCCCTTGATTCTGTTAGGTGTATGGTTTTCTGACCCCCACGAGATCATGTCGACTCTTTTCTTCGATGCTGGGGGTGGAGAGCTAGGCGATTCTGGCACGGTTTCCCTGCTTCTTTTATTCGAAGAACCTTTATTTTTTTGATTAGATTTTGGAGTCGATGTCTCTTCCTCTTCTTCTTCGGTATCCTCGCTGGTCTTTTTATTTTCGTTTTGATTGCGAAGTGCCGCTCGGCATTCCTCGGTCGAATGACCTTTTCGGTCATGGAAGGAGCAGTGTTTGTTGGGGTCGTACGTCGATGATTTGTTTTGCGGCGGATTGTTTATCGCATAGGAGTGTTGTCTTTTAGTTGTTGGTTCTTTAGGAGTATTATTTTTTTTGGCGACGTTATTTTTGTTTGTGCTGTACTGTTCTTTTAAAGCTGCGACCTCCTCTTCATGGGTTGTGAAGTATGAGGCTGGGTGTAGGGCATCGTCCACCGAGATTGGTGCCTGCACCGCCATTTCTTTCCTGAATTTGAATGAGAACCAGACGCCGTTCTTTAACCCGCCAGGGCCACGACTTTGTTTGGGTGTGAGATTTTGGCTTTGATTTTCCTGAACTTGTTTATGTACTCCTTTAATGGTTCGAAAGGCGCTTGTTTGAGATTCCAGAGGTCTGCCTTGGTAACTCTCGTTTCTATGAAAACCGAGTATTGTTTGAGGAAACTAGACACCAACTGGGTGAAGTTGTCGATTGAGTTTTCTTCGAGGTCCGCGAACTATTCAAAGGTGGCCCTGGTGAGATTTTCGGCAAAAAAGCGTCAGTAGCGTTAGTACTGTTTTCCTTTTTCTCAATTATGCTAAGCAAGTTAAACATAGTTAGCAACATGCAAACCAAATATGACTTCCTTTGATCATATATTTTAAGACTATGCAAATATTATGCCACAGATATTTCTATGATCATGTGTCAAACAAATAAAAGCAATGAAATATTAAGTCCACACTGCCAAAGAACAGTCACTTCATCAGTCATGCGAAGTTACGTGTACTGAATTAAGTCATTAATCTGTTTCAGTTTTAGCATTCTAAAAGTTTATGGAGGCTAAGCAAAGATTTATAGCTTTGATTTATTGATTCAACCAGTTCTGTACACCCATTTTTGGACAACGGATATTTGCATTTCCAACGATCTAATATTTAAAAGCGTTCACCTCCCACCGGAGAGTAAAGAATCAGCAATGGAAGATCCACTAGTAAATCTTTTACAGACAGAGGAAGCATACAACATCCTTAGTTCACTAAATCCGTCTTGGACCCCAAACATCATCCCACTCCTGGACAAATCCAATGGAGACAAATCTGATAGCTTTGCATCTCCTCTTAGATAATGTAGCACTTGTCTCATACTGGGTCTAGCCCGTGGGTCAGAGTGAGAGCACAACAGACCAATCTTTAAAATCATTTCGACCTCTCTTTCGTTATACTGGGAACCGATATTCGGATCTACAGCATCCAAGATGTTACCGCTGTTCCATAACCTGAAAACCCAATCCACGAGCAAGAAAACTTCATCACTCTCATGTTGGATCTCAATAGGACGTCTACCACACACGACTTCTAGTAAGAACGCCCCAAACGCAAAAACATCAGTAGCGGTAGTGGCACGTCCAGTTCGGGTGTGTTCAGGGGCCAAGTATCCCAATGTCCCTACGACGTTGGTTGTTTGAGGATCAGCCCCGTGATCGTAAGACCGAGCCAAACCAAAATCGCCAAGTCTCCCGTTTAGTTCTCCATCTAACAAGACATTGCTGGCTTTGACGTCTCTATGTATCACCACTTGTTCCCAATCCTCATGGAGGTAGAATAATCCAGAGGCAACATCTAAAATGACTTTACTCCTCTGTTTCCAATCAAGTGTTACCTCCGGAGTGTTGTACAAGTACTTGTCTAGGCTTCCATTAGGCATGTACTCATACACCAGAAGAAGTTCGCCTCTCCGGCGGCAATAACCCAAGAGAGGAACTAAATTCGGGTGTCTCATCCGACCAATACTCACAATCTCCGACACGAATTCTTTAAGCCCTTGTCGAGAATCATGCGAAACTTTTTTCACAGCAATCTCCAAATTCGTCTCAAGCATCACACCTTTGTAAACTCTTCCAAACCCGCCAGATCCAAGAAGATCTTTCTCCTTGAAACCTTTGGTCGCATAGTACAAATCTTTGAACCTTAATCTGTTGTTCCCCAACTCTGTTTCCCAGTCGTCGAGCTCCTCTTGGAACATTCTTCTCCTCCTTGCGATAAACCAGACAAGGAAGATACACGAGAAAATCAAAATGATGGAAATGGACGGTATCCCGAACCTGCAAAAATACGAGATTCTCGTGGGATGGAGCAGAGGAAGCTTCGGGAGTTTTGATAAATCCAATGGTGGAGCCTCGCGGTTGACCCCGAAGCTCCACCCAAGAACGTAGTGTTCCGCGGGAACAGTACCAGTGGCGGAGGAGAAACCCACGAACATATCTTGGAGAATAACAAAAGAAAGATCTCTGACAACGGAAACAAGCGGTTTTTTAGGTTTCTCCTCGTTCAGTGGACCCATCATCACATTGATTTTATGTGTACGACCATTGTAATCGATCCAAACCTGCATCGGTTTACTACCAATCAAAGTAAGGTTATTGAACTGGCCTTTCTTGTCCCACCATCCAGCTGGTGAACTTTTCACCGACGTCAAACTATTGATATCAATTCCGACATGGTTATCGTTGATATCATTGAACTCTGTACTCCGTATAGTATCCAATTCGATAGCGAACACATGATTCGTTTTATTACCGTTGCTTGTGATGTTGAAGAGACCCATGTATTGGCTTGGCGTTGCGTAAGGGAGACGTGTGTTAGGAGCGATGACGAAAGCAATGCCATGGCCGCTTAATCCTGGGATACGAGGGTGAATTGCGAAGACGAAGGTTGTGGAGAAGGATGAAACGGTGCCGTTTGGCGAATTCTTTAACCGGATTGATTTGTTATAGAAGGCGTGACCTGTTTGCTGAACGGTCGTATTGGTTAGCCTCAACAGACCGTTGGGTGTGACAGCAGCGATCCCTTGAATGGATATGTAGCTCCGTTGAGGAAAGCCATCGTAAGTGAAGTTGAGTGTTTTAGACGAGGATTGAAAGAGGAGGCTGAAGAAGAAGATGGTGAGGAGCTTGAAGAACATGGCTTCTTCTTGACTCTACTTTGTATTTTATTGTTTGTTGTTTTTAGATATTTTTTTAGTTTGTTGAAATAGTAGAATGATGTATACAATTTATGGTGTGAAGAAGAGAGTGGAAAAGTCTTTGAAGGTTTATCATCTTTGTGGGGATGCTCGTGATTATGGAATTTAATCAAGGAGACTAGAACTATCTTTTGTTTTTATACTCCATTTTCTAAAGGCGTCTCCAATCTATAAATCTCCTCCATCCATCACGTTTTGTTGAGTCGACATCTGGTCAAAGTACTTAAGCAACGACCATAAGGAAATCCAAAAACGAAAAATAATAACAGAAAAAATCTAATTAAGCAAGATTAATTGGTTTGACCAATTCTCTTCTTATTTATTTTATATCTTTTATTTTCACAAAATAACATAGAACGTATTCTACTTCGAATACGTAAGGACCGTACCTTTTACATTTTTTTTGAATATACGTTAAATTTAGGGGAATTAGGTTATATAGCTACGAAATAAACCATAATTAAATATCTAACAAAAAAAAACACTTCCATTATTTCTGTATTATATACTATATTACCTTTACTCTTCCGGTTAATGAAAGAGAAACTACTTTTTCTTTTTCTTCTTCTTCGATTATCAACTACCACACTCTTCTTCCATCTCCATCACTTTCTTCCGTCATCACTAACTCTATAGTCACCATAAGCATCTCCAAATCTATAATATCTGCTACATAAATCATATAAGCTTCTGAATTTTACAGATCACGATATGGTTGAAGCGTTTTCATTTATCATATAAGTTTCAGGTTGTACTATATACTATTTAAACAATATATACTATGTTATTTCGTTTGTTACTATTATATTTCAATAATGTTTCATATTATATAATGCGTCCATATTTTGATATTTGGAGTAGGGTTTATATTTTTTTTTAGGATTTAGTGATTTGTGTTTTGAGTTTAGTTTATAGAAGATTTGAGTTGACTTTGGGATAATCATTTTCCCTGCAATCATATATATATGTCAAAATTTGAACATTAATAATAATATATATACTATGATATTTTGTTTGTTACTATTCTATTTTGATAATGCTTCACATTATATACCATGTGAAAATTTGATATTTGGTGTAGAGTTTATATTTCTTTTTAGGGTTTAGTGATTAGGGTCTTGGCTTTACTTTTTTTAGGGTTTAGTGACTAGTGTTTTAGATTTAGTTTATGGAAGGTTTGGGTTAACTTTAGGGTAATCATTACCTTCTTTACTATTTGGTTTGTTACTACTCTATTTTGATAATGATTCATATTATGTATTATGTGCAGATTTGATATTTGTGTTAAGGTTTATATTTCTTTTTGGGGTTTAATGATTAGTGTTTTTTGGGTTTATATTTCTTTTTAAAGTTTAGTGATTAATATTACTATTTCATTTGTTACTATGTACTATGCTATTTCTTTTGTTATTATTCTATTTTGACAATATTTCATATTATGCACTATATACAGATTTAAAATTTAGATTAAAGTTTATATTTCTTTTTAAGATTTAATGATTAGTGTTTTAGATTTAGTTTATGAAAGATTTGGGTAGATGTTTTGGTAAACATTACCTCCACTATTATTAAACTATTTATAATTTTATTAATATGAACTATACTATTTAAAATGTTTTATTCTATTTATTGTTTATCTTCTTCTGCTTGTTTTAGATTTGACGAGCTCTGTTTCATCCTTAATTACTTCTATTGTAGCCACCATGTTTGTAATCACCACCACCGCCAGCGGCGCGATAGCCACTACTGCCGCAATAATCATCAACGTCGTTTTATTCTAAGATAAATTGGGATGACTGGAGGAAGAAATAATTTTACTGGCAACCGGTTCAAAAAAAAGACAAAACGGGAAAAATATTACCTAAATGCTATGAGATCTAATAACGTCAAAATCAACGCAATATTCTTAATTTGTTACCGAAATATGGCTAGTGGACAAATAAGCCCTTAAATTTATTCAAAAAGAAAAATATATTGTTTTTGCATCTTGTGCTACATGTTTAGAAATAAAACAACTTCTGAGATCTTCTAAGACTTTGAGTTATCTGGTGGAGAAATAAAACAACTGATTGTTGAGTTTATACGAAATACAAAATACAAAATTTGCTTCATTAAAGATAAAAGCTTTAGTTGATTTTTGTTATACTGGTTGTTCTATTCCGTTCTAATTATCTGGATCACCTCAAGTTTGAGTAATAAAATAGTCGTTTATTTAGTCGATTGTTGCAAAAAAAGAGTTTTAGTTCCAATTTATTTATTTAAAATTAAACAAAAAAAACAAAGAAAAAGTCAGAATTTGATTTTATTCATCATTTAGTTAGGATTTGACAAGCTTGGATAGTGTTATTTTAGAAAGAAGAAAGATTCAGAGGTTCGTAAGATATTGTCGATTATAAGGGATGTTCTCGTTAAATCCTTCTGAAGTAAGATTTCCGAATAATTCTTGTTTTTGAGGAATTGTTTTGTTAGATTAAAGTTATATGAAGCTTATTCTCATGTATAGTTGTTTAAATTGTTGTTCTCACACTTCTATCTTTCACAGAGAGGAATGAGATTAGCTTCCTTTTATCTTTTTGCTTTGTGAAATCGGTTCGATCTATAGATCAAATTATCTTTTCCGTTTTTCGCGTTGGCGATATGTTTTCGCTCGGCGATTTTTGGTGTGCTTTTCAATCTGAATCGGTGTTGTTCTTCATTCTCTATGAAATCTCCGATTCAATTGAAGTTAATAATCTCCGATCTCGAAGTTTTCCTCTCTTTGCGTGATCTTCATCTTCAAACCGGAGGCTATAAAGTTTACAACTTGCTTGATTATGCTGGATTTTACTCGTTAAAGAGGATAAATCTTCACTTGCCGATGAATAAAATCGGGGAAAAGTGTAAGTTCCTATTTAGAGTGAATCGAGATGTTGGAGATTGAAGGGGGTTCTAGATCAGAAAAGAAGAATTGGGGTCTTCTTCGAAGACGTCTCAAAATATTTCTGCTCTCTCGTGCCTCCATCAGATCTTGGGTTCATCAGTCTTGCAAAGTTTGGAATCCTATGGCACTTCGGTGACATTAATAAACGAGTGAAGAAGGGATTCAAGTGCAAGGTCTATCTTGTGTTGGATTGGAAAGAGTCTCTGGAGATGATGTTCGGAGGAGGTGGCCGGAGTTCTCTCGGCGGCGGAGGTTCCACGAAGCGGTTCACTTTTTTCAGAAGATGCCATGTAGCTTTAGACTTTTCTAATCCTTACACGTATGTTTAAATCAGTCTATTGTATCTTACGTGTATGGACTGAATGATTTTGTACTTATCCCTTATACTAGCCCAATGGGCTTTAATGAAAATCAGTTGACAAAAAAAATAAAATAAGGCTCACGTGTACAAATTTTAGTGTTTGACCAATTCTGATCCCAAAAATAAGACTTAACTAACCAGTAGAACCTTGTAGTTACTGTATAAATCACACTTCATGTAGCTTATAATTTTTAAATTAATGGAATCTTTACATTCCTGATTTCATGGACAGCTGAAACCTTTGATATCCGACAATACAGAGTTGCTATTGAAGCAATTACTATATTTGTGAAATACGATTATAGTTTTAAATAAAATAGTCGGTTGTAACTTTATCACTTCGAATTTCAACAATAAAATAATCGTTTGTTGCAAAAAAAAAACTGTAATAGCTTTAGTTCCAATTTCGTCATTTAAAATTAAACAAAAAAACAAAGAAAAAGTCAAAAAAAAAAATTCCTTGAGAAAGATAAATTTTTTTTTTATTCATCATTTAGTTAGGAATTTGATAAGCTTGGATAATGTTATTTCAGAAAGAAGAAGGATTCAGAGGTTTGTAAGATATTGTCGATTTGAAATGGTGTTCTCGTTTAAATCCTTTTTAAGTAAGATTTCCGTATAATTCTTGTTTGTGAGGAATTTTTTGTAAGATTAGAGTTATAGGAAGCTTATTTTCATGTATCATCGTTTAAACTGAAGCGGCATATAAATAATTTTGATCTCAACATTTAGGGCTCCGTTTCGTGTACGAATTTTAGTGTTGGACCAGTTTGGATCCCAACAGTAAGGCTTAACTAACCAATATAACGTTGGAGTTACTAAATAAATCACCCTTCATGTGGCTTAAAATCTTTAAATTAATGGAATCTGAACACTCCTGACTCATATGGACAGCTTAACCTTTGATATCCGACAATACAGAGTTGCTATTGAAGCAATTACTATATTTGTGAATGTCTTTATTCTTAGGGACAATATAAATTTGGTGACATTGTAGCTGGAGCCACGCTTGAGAAAATATTCATATTGTTGTAATATCCAATATTTCAAAATAAAATAAACAAATAAAAAATATGAAATCTCTATTTACTACTCTTCAAATGTAAACTCGAAAGTCATAAATCTAATAAATAAACATAAATACAATAAAAGAGATAAATCCTGAAATATCGATAAAAGTAAAGAAACCGCAAGTCTGAAAAAGAAATAAAGAAAACGTCCAAAGCACCAATCCGATAGCAATCACTGCTGCTCGTCAGTCTCAGCTGAAATGGGAAAGAAGGAGGAGTGAGTAACAGAGGAGTTACTCCGTGAGGTATGAGATGCTAAACCACAAACCACTGACTCAGTAAATAGAACTCCCATTATGGAAGTTTAGCTCTATGATATCACTCAAATTACCCTAAAGAGTGTTACTCTCCTCAAAAGAGGTCGAGTTATAGTACTTAGGGATCAAATCCACAAGGAGCTAGGGAACCGATTAGATCTAATAGTTATATGATTAAGCTAGGCTAATAGGTTTTAAAGCAGTAAATAAAGTAAGTAATAAATAAAGCAATAAACAAGATGAACAAGGTAATTGTTCAGCTTGGCAAGGAGTAGTTCGATGGAAAGATGGTTGCTAGATCTAGGGTTTCTATTCAGGTGTTGAAGATTATAATTCCTATAGGTACCTATTTGTTGCATGCATGATATGTTAGAGCTCATTCGCTTAACTCAGTGATCAGCTGTCGCATGTATCACTGGTTAACAAGCTAGATATCGTGTCCCAACGGTTAGTATGTCGACAACGAGAGAGTGTCGATCGATGGTCTATTAAGACGTCGACCGATACACATTTGCCAACATCGATCGATAGTCAGTTGAGGACATCGATCGACGGGTTCTAACCAGGCCTATGCGCGAGTACGGAATGTCCTATTAAGATACTAAATTGGCGGTTAGCCCTCTCTAGCAGTCCTAATATGATAGATAGATGTCAGGATGGGATAACAAGGGTGCTTGAGTATGCAATCCTATGATCAAGTTCTAGTTAATTACTCTAAAACAAACAATGAATACAAATCTACCATGAATATCACAACAATGCAGATCTATAGTTTGGGGCTAATCCCACAAACCTATCTGAACCCTAAACCTAACAGGTGGATCTATTCTGACATGAAGTTAGTCACAGAAATCATAGATGAATAGATATAAAACTGAAATGAAACAAATCAACAAAACCAATGGAGTTCCAGGAGGACTCTGATAGGAGTTCCTCCCTTCTCTCCTATAAGAGAAACAATGGAAATGAAAGTGTGTAAAAAGCGTAGCCGTCAACAATGGCTTAGAAATGACATAATTAGGGTTTCTGGTCGTCAAAGGGTATTCTGGTAATTTGTGGCTTCTAGGGATTCACGCAGTCATAAAATATACAAGGCCCACGATCTGGGATCTCCTTCGATCGACGTAGAGAGTGCTGCATCGACGCGGCTTCCTCTTCTCGGTAGCTTCCTCTCGCGAGGCAGACTGACCACTCTTCAGTAAAACGGGCATAACTTCTGCTACAAGATGCTGATTGACCTGAGACCGGTGGCATTGGAAAGCTAACTCAAAGCTATATCTTATGTCAAAATATGGGTTCAATCTAACGGTCGTAAGGTCTCCATACATAGATAAACATCTGACGCGTCTGTGCAACTCTACACCTCCAAAGGCTCCAAAAGACTCCAAAATCACCATATTTCTCCTAAACGTCCCTGAACCTGTAAATACTATAAATAGACTCCAAAAAATAATAATTTTATCTTAGAACACTTTAAAACACTTATAAACCATGATTAAAAATGGGTAAAATATATGGTCTATCAACTCCCCCAGACTTACCTTTTTGCTTGTCCTCAAGCAAAACAGACGGGCAGTCTCTCTGAAAGAGGTTTTGAAAACAGCAGGGACTCACATGATTTAAAACTTAGAATCATCACCTCTACAATATTGCAATCAATATCTAAGAAGTCCTAATCACAGAAGCACATTATACAATATCATAGCTTAGCAACCAAATTCACCTAGCCAACATCTTAGCAAATCATGTCTGACATTCCCCTCTACCAACCTCATTTCTTAACATAAATAAATGTGTATGCTTTACCTTGGGAGTATCGATCACAAGACACATGGACTCTTACCCCAACAGGTATCTGAGTAAACAGGTAGTCTTGTTCTGGTTTCTTTTACTCTATATCTCCTTTCTCTGAATCCTTTTTATCTCAATTCCAATGAAAAAAGATGCTGATGCACTCCATCTTATTCACCTTCTTTTCGATTTTTTTTATTATTATTATTATTTTTGTTTTTTTTTCTTTTTCTTTTCTTGACAAAGTGTAGGCGAATAGTGGGGTCATCGGTAATGTACCTACCCCTCGCTTCCAACAATGTGTGATCATTCTATTAGAGTAGAATAATGAGGTCATCGGTAATGTACCTACCTCTAAACCACAAGAAATCATCTCAATCTTTTATTTTATTTTTATTAGGATGCCAAAGGGAGGAGATAAAGAAACCAAAATCACTCAGACTTTTACCTTTCAGACCTGAAGGAGGAATCCGATCCAGTGTATACCAAGCCCCAAGACAAGCAGTTAAGTCAAATTAGGTTGGAGGTGAGCTTCGGTTCCTTCAAACAATCTCAGCAAGTGTGAACATAATTGACAGGTTGATCCACTTTAGTATCTTTAGTACTATCTGTAATCAGTAAGTCTAGAATGGTGCTAAAGAGTGGTTAGATAACAAGCATGAATCTAATAAGTTCATTATCCCCTTCTTGACTCAATAAAAACAGTTGTTGAAAATATTTTAAATAAGACTCATAAAGATAGATAAACGTTAGTAATCCCCCAAGACTTAAATTACACTGTCCCCAGTGTAACACAGTCGGTGGTAAAGTGAAAATCATAAAGCATAAGTACAAAATTTAACAAGTAAGAACGATAACCTGGTCAGTATCGATCGATACAATGAAGTGACAATCGATTGTTGTTGATGAAGTGTTGTCGATCGATATCGAGATGGTCTCATCGGTCGATGATTTGAGCAATCGTCTACTTGGATCTGTCTTTTTTGTCTCTTTTTTTTTTTAACTAACTAAAACACAATATTAGTAGAACCTCTCCCAGACTTAGATAACACTATAATGGTGTTATCCAGTCGGAGATTGGTGTAAATAAATCATAAGTACTCAATTTAACAAGTTAGAACGATATACCTGACCAGAATGGATGTCGATCGATGTAAACGTGTTGTCATCGGTCGTGGCAGATGTAGCAATGTCGATCGATATCGACTTGTTCTCGTCGGTCGATATCATGGCAATCGTTTACTTGGGTGCCTATTCTAAACATCTAACTAAAACCTAATATTAATATAACCTCCCCCAGACTTAAATAACATTGTGACCAATGTTATTCAGCCTAAGATCGGTGGGAGAATAAATCATAAGGACAATATTTAACAAGGAAGAACAATATACCTAACTTTGATGTGAATATTGACCAACACAGTTAAGTGGCGATCGATACTCTTGATGCTCTGTCGATCGATGCTAGCTAGCCATCGTCGATTTCTATGGAAACTCGTCTTCCTCGGATCTTTTCCTTGTACCTAACATAAATAAAACACTAACAGTCTAAAAGTTAGTAATATATAACTAATAAAACCAATTAAATAATAATAATTTTTTTTTACCTGAAATCATTAGAACACAAGAAAAATCAGTAATAAATGAAAATTAAATTATATTTAAAACAAACCTAACAGTGGGTTGCCTCGCACTCAGCGCTTATTTTTAGTCATTAGCTTGACTTCTGGAGATCTGATTAAGTCCGCATAAGAATGAGAACTTGCTCCAAATCAAGTCTCAATGTCTACTCTTTGAAGCTTTATCATTCTTGTGTGAAAGCCTCCTCCATATACCCTTCTCCTTTGTCTATCATTTCAGCAATAAGGAGTGCTTTAAGTTTTGCATATGGATGTGAAAAGCATTTGCTGCGCACTCTTGATTTTCTGATACTATCTGAGAAGTAAGGAGTCAATGGTAATTGAGAACCTCCTTTGGTTCGTTTCCGCTTCTTCCAATTTCTCCCATTCTTTCGCACAGACTTGTGTAATCTCACTCTGGAATTCCTGGTATCATCTGAGAAGTGAGGAATAAATGATATCTGAGAACATTCATTGATTTTTTTTTCTTCTTCCAGTTCCTCCACTTCGTTCCCCCAGACTTGTCTGAATGCGTGGTGGTATCTCCATAAAAAATATTTCCACACAATTCATGCTCATTCTGCTCTGATTCGCGTCTGGTGTCGATCGATGGTATCTGATCGGTATCGATCGATGATGAAGTGTTAGTGTCGATCAATTTTGTTTTGTTGATGTTGCACGATGGCACTTATGCTGGGTAGTTATCTTCTTCATCTCTAAATCGCAGCCCTCTCTGATAAGCTTCTACATGATGTTGATCATTCAATACCTCAATGTAAGAACTCAGATACACACCTTTATCTGGTGGGATAGGAGATTCAACTTCAAACACTGCACATGGAACCATAATCTTCACAGGATCATGTATCCTCTTCACTCTTTTGCAAATCCCAACAGCTTCTTCTGCGCATATAGGTGGTCTTAGATGTTCAGGGACAGCAAGGTGTGAGGTCTTAGACATGTGCATTATCTCCTCAATCGGTCCTTGTTCAATTGGGTATCCTGATAGTTCATCCAAACATGAGTGTCGATCGATATTATCATGGAGTTGTCGATCGATGCAATCGGGTAGGTGTAGATCGATGATATCTGTTGCATGTGGATCGATGATGTAGGGTGGGTGTACAGCCATGATGTTAGGTGGGTGTCGATCGATCTCATCAGGTTTATGTCGGTCGATGTCATCAGCTTTTAAGGAATTTTCCAGACCTCTTTCCGAAGTGTGCTGATCATCAAACTTCTGCTTCGGGTTCTGGTCTAAATTCTCAAGCCATTCCTCCAGCTCCAAAAAGTCTTCCATAGTTTCTTCTTCACTCGAATCCAAATCTCCAAGCTGTTGTCCATCCTCTAACTCCAAGAATTCTTCTAGTTCCAAGAAATCTTCCATGGTGATTTCTTTTTTTACTTTTTGGTCAGGATAACAACTTGATACATCGATGCTCTTCAGTGTCGAGTCTGCAATGTCCTGAGGACAACTCGATTTTTCACAGATTTCGAGTGGTATCGATCGACAACAGGAGTTTGTGTCGATCGATGTTTAAAGGCTGGGGTCGATCGATGTTACGGTTGGGATGTCGATCGATGTTGAGGTCGGAGTGTCGATCGGTTCTGAGCTCATGTCACTAATATCGACTTCTTCTATTCTGCTCAGCTCTCCAGACACATGTTGTTCATCATCTTCCACCATATATTCCATCATAGATCTCATCTCAATCTCTAGACTTGCTGTAGCATCATAGAGAAACTTGTTGACGAAAGCGTTTGCAATGTCATTCCAAGCATTGAGAGATCCCGGTGGTAGCTTCTTCAACCAATGATCTGCATCCCCTGCAAGAGAGTATGGAAATAGTTTGCAGAAGTAGTAGTCTTCACAGACTCCATTGCATTTAATGGTTGATGCTAGATCTTTGAATGATTCGAGGTGGTTAATGGGATCTTCATGAGGAAGACCATGAAAGGGATGCTTACCCACAAGAGAGATATATGCAGGGTTTAACTCCAGGACAGTATTCTGAAGTGCTGAACGACGCAATGCAGATCTTTTAGCATAGGCGTCCTCAGGACTATTATAGTCTCTAATTACCTTATGTCGTCCAGTCCTAACATAAACAGTGGTAGCATCAGGGATTGCAGAAGGTATCGATCGATGAAAAATATTTGTATCGATCATTTCTGAAGTGTGGATATCGATCAATTCAGAGTTACTACTGTCGATCGATGCTGAAGTCGGATCTTTTGTATTAGCTCCTTCTACTTTGCTCTGCTATCCTGATACATGATATTCATCATCCTTAACTGTATCATGGTTGTGGGAACCGAAATTCACACTGTCGATTTCCGTTTAAATAAAGAAACTAGGAAAACCCTAATTTCCCAGAGGACCCGGATATCTGTTAATTACCACACGTCAAGCAATCAGAACACGAGAATAACAACGATAAAGATAAGAAATCGAAAAGAGAGCAAAGTAGATCTTATTCCGAATCTGCGTATGAGCGTTACAACAAGGTATAAGCCTGGGCTCGAGAGCTGTCGGCGAGATTCCTAGTTCTAGCAACCCTAAGACGGCTAAACCTAATTGAGTCGCAGCTCGAAATAACAAAAACGGAAAATTGCCTAAATTGCTATAAGTGCTAAGTTTGCTCTGAAAAATTTCTCTCACTTGCTCCTCGCCTAGGACTCCTTATATACTAGCTCCAAGGTCGGTTTACGCTTTTACTCTTCTGCCCTTAAGCCGTCATAGCATAAAAATGGGGATATTCTATTTTTCCCGATCTTCACAATTATCTTCAAAACTTCCGTATTTATCCGCGGAAACTTGACATTTATCCTTCCTCGTGGGCCAAGCGTGAACCATGCTGTGGTTTACGGGCTTTTGGTTAGGAAAATCGTAGGATGGGCCTCGAGTCGTGTTTTAGGTCCCTTTGGGCCGTCTTCCGACTCGACATGTTTAATACGAGTTTTCCGCGGTTTCTAATCCGCGAAGTTTGATCGACGAATTAGAATAGCGGGAAACATGGACTGAGTTTGCTACGGTCTTCGGGAGATAGCATTCGAAGGTTTGACGAGAATGCAAGGACTGGAGTCGTATCGATGTTTAGAAAGGTTCAATCGCTACACAGCGACCGAACTTTGGCTCGAGCCCGGTCGCTACGTAGCGACCGAGCGAGACGAGTGCTCGGTCGCTACGTAGCGACCGAGCTTTGGCTTGAGCTCGGTCGCTACGTAGCGACCGAGCGGGATGATCGCTCGGTCGCTACGTAGCGACCGAGCTTGGCTGAGCTCGGTCGCTACGTAGTGACCGAGCTTTGGCTCTAGCTCGGTTGCTACGTAGCGACCCAGCGGGACGATCGCTCGGTCGCTACGTAGCGACTCGCTACGTAGCGACCGAGCTTTGGCTCGAGCTTGGTTGCTACGTAGCGACCGAGCGAGACGATCGCTCGGTCGCTACGTAGCGACCGAGCGGGACGATCGCTCGGTCGCTACGTAACGACCAAGCTTTGGCTCGAGCTCGGTTGCTACGTTGCGACCGAGCGGGACGAGCACTCGGTCGCTGCATAGCGACCGAGCTTGGCTCGGGTTTGGTTGCTGGATAGCGACCTGACGGCGTGTATGCGTGGTGACCGAGCTTGGTCTGTTCGGATTGAATCCCAAAGGATACTTCTTCGTAAAAACTTCGTATTGGTAATTTTTACGAAAATTACATCTCTTCTTTTACTATCTCTTTCGGAAATACGATCTCCGAAGATTTTTGGGTGATAATTCCGTCGTAACCGTTTTTGACCCCAACAGTTAGCCCCCCAGCCCGTTAGGATCATGCATCGTAGGATCCTAGCGTGCGGTTAGGCATGTTTGGCAAGTTAGGCGTGATGGATGGAATTAATATCCGAAGGTCCGAGCTTGAATAGTAAATCCTCATGTCTTATAAGAAGGGAGGTAACTTGTTCCATAATTTTTCACTTTCTTGTCTTTCTCTAAGATCTTTCTTAAAAAAAAAACTTTCTATCTTTCTCTCCACCCTTTTCCTCTACTCTCTCAAGAGAAGTGTAAAGATGTCGAGCAAGAAAAAGATTGCAAAAAAAGGGTCTTCGTCCGCGAGTCCTCATGAAGAGCTCATCGTTCCGAAGATGGAGTTCGTGCCTCACTCGGTGCATCTTGCCGAGAACGAGGCATGGTGGGTTGCTCATTATGGCTCGTTGACCCCTCCCAAGGAGAAGCCGTTCCCGGTCCTGGTCCATCGTGGTGTCGAGGAAGAGGTTGCAAGCAGGACTACTGACGAGTTTCTCGCGACGATGTGATCGTTCTACCACATCCCGGATGCTGTGTAGTTCCGGATTCCCCGCCGCGGGGAATGTGCTAACAGCCCCCCCGGAGGGTTACTTTACTTGCTATGAGGCGTTCGTAGTGCGTTGTCGCCTATGGTTCCCCATACCCGAAATTCTCGTCCGAGTGTTGGACCGTTTCGAAGTTGCGATGAGTCAGTTGACACCCCTTGCCATTCAGCATCTTATTGGGATCCTGATCCTAAGCTATGAGCATGGCCTTTCCCTTTCCGTTGATCATTATGAAGCGCTTTTGAGGCTTCAACTTGTCAGGGGTACGGATAAGCATCGGTTGGTCCCTCGGAAATTTATGTCAATGGTTAAGAAGTTTATTTCGAATTTCAACCCGTGGAAGAAGTTCCTTTTCTTTGTTCGTATAGACGCTGCATCCGTCGAAGAGAGTTGCATTCCACTGTTCCGGAGGTTGCCAAATGATCGTCCCTCCATCAACCCTTTTGCTCCGTTCCCCGAGGACATCATTTCGGTGAGGGATCTTCTTAGGAATGGTCCCTTCTTCTGGACTTCTTTTACGCCGAAGAGGGTTCGGAAGGCACTGAGATTCGTGCAACCCGGTCCCGCTTTGGATGCGGACACGGGAAGCGACTCCGAACCCGACGACCAGAATCCCGTCGAAGCTCCAACAGCTGTGCCGGAGTCGAGCTCTTGGAAGGGAAAAGATGTCGATCTTGGCGACATAGAGTTTTCGATGGATGACTCTATGCTTCCAGGATGGGATCCGAACCTTGCTTACGGCGACGGGAGCGGTTCGAGCGAGGCCCCTATTCCGGATTTCGATGATTTCTTTGCTGGGCTGCCATCGGGTTTTGATGCTCCTCCTCCTATGAAAGAATCGGCGAGGCCGAGATTCGTTGCGGAAGGATCTCGCATCAGCAATGGGGTTAGTTTTTTGAGAATTTTTTGGTGATTGTCCTATGTATATATTTATAACATGCCAATCGATTTTGCAGGGCCTGAGCTTGCTGGGCTCGGCCATTGAGGCGGGCCATAGAGAAGCCATGGTCTACCGCTTCAAAGCGGAGCGGGATCTCGCTCGCGTGCAATGCGAGATGCTGGAGCGAGAGGCGCAACTTACTCGTGATCATGCGCGGACTGTTCGTAAAGCGGAGAGGAAAGGCAAAAGAGAAATCGTCGAGGTGATGAAGACTCGTGCATCTCAATTCCAGGTTGAGTATGGGAACCTCAAGAATGCCTTTACCTCGGTGGGTGATTTTCGCGAGTGCCGCGGTTCGGTCGGAAGTCTTTGGAGGACGCGAGCCGATGACTATGTGTTTGAAGAAGAGATGAGCTTGATGAAGAGTGGGATGAGTGATCGTGCCCATGCTGAGGCGCTTATCCCTCCGATCGATGAGAAGATTCAAGGGTTCTGGGATTCCATCCCGGTTTCCCCTGATACCGAGGAGGTTCCGACCGGGTTTCCCGATGGTGGCGAGGAAGTGGATCGTCCCGCGGATGCGTTCGGCGCTTCGTTGTCCGGGGACTTTGACTTTCGATTATGAGGGGCGAATTAGTTATCCTTTTATCTGTTTTCGGCCAAGTGTGGCCCTTTGAATTTGGATTTTGTTTAGGCCTAGATGGCCGTATTTGTATTTATCGGGACTGACCGTTGGTGGCTTTGAATCCCTTGCCGCTTTACGCGGTTTATTTATATGATAAATGTTTCGTTTCGAGTTTTCCTGAGTAGGGTTGAAGTAAATACGAGTTGTCGTCTCGTATTTAGTTCTGATTAGACGTTCAATCTGTTGGTTCGTTCGTGATTTTCGTAAAAATTTACTTATCTTTACGATTTTCGAGAACATTGAGATATGAATGGAGAGACATGGTTTAGGATCTCGTATCTTTTAGATATCATGCCTTGAGATGTTTGAGACCAGAGCGTTGGGTTTAGGGCAAGACCCCACCAATGGTTGACCAGCTTTTCCCTGTTCAAGTCGTCCTTCTGCTTACTCTCATCTGCATGGTGAACCTGAATGTCTGGCTGCCTGACATGAGTTGTCGGTGTTCCAATATCTCCATTCTCCTCGCTGTAGACGAAGTAAAGAATTTGACTCATACTAATCATTATTCCTTTCTCCCGATCTTTAATCATCTTGTCAAGCCTTTTACTTCGAGTTGCTACAGCCTCGCTGAAAAATTTGCCTATGAAGGCTTCTTTGATGTCTTCCCAGCAGGTTAGAGATCTTGGTTGCAGCTTACTGAACCAGCTAAAAGCATCTCTAGATAAACAATAGGGGAAGATCTTGCAGATAAAGTGGTCTGCAGATATTTCATCGTGCTTGTTTGCTGAGGCTAACTTCTCAAGTCTCTTGATAAGATCTTTGGGATCCTCATGAGGAAGACCGTAAAATGGATCCTCACTTCTCCAATCATACCATTGACTTGTCAGATTAAAGGTATTCGTCTCAGCCACATCAATTACATCAGGGATTACACTACCTTCTGCATTAATCAATTGTCATGTGAGGCTGCAAGGATGACCTTCTTCGTCTCGCCAAATACCCCTCTTGTCGATCTTAAGTATGAGCGCTTCGACCTTCTCTGTCTCTCCGTAAGTGGTGTTCGTAATTGGAGGAACGGTGCCGTGATGAATAGTGTTTCGATGAACAGTGTTCGAATGAACAGTGTCGCGATGAACAGTGTTCGACCGACACAGGATGAATAGTGTCGACCGACACGGGATGAACAATATCGATCGACGGGATCTGAATAGTATCGACCGACATGGGATGAACAGTGTCGATCGACGGGAGATAAATAGTGTCGCGATGAATAGTATCGCGATGAACAGTACTAGGATGAATGGTATTATGATGAACAGTACCTGGATGAACAGTACATGTATGAATAGTACATCGGTAAATAGTATTGCGGTGAACAGTACCCGGATGAACAGTAACATGATGAACAGTACCCGGATAAATAGTGTTTTCCGACACGAGATGAATAGTGTCGTTCGATGCTTGGTCACGCTATCGATCGATGCTGCTTGGAGGGTGTCGATCGATACTTCCCTCTTAAGCTTCCGGATCGTGCATAAACCAGCAGGCTCCTTCCTTGAAGGACCTAGAAATCCTCTCTTCATTGTTTTCTGGTACTAAGAGTTATGTACCTGAAATAGAAGAAAAAAATTTATGAGTTTTTCGAACAGTAACAAAACCTAGATTAAATCTAACTAAACAAGATCTAATGGCGATCAAAGTTCCCCGGCAACGGTGCCAAATTTGATATCACTCAAATTACCCTAAAGAGTGGTAGTCTCATCAAAAGAGGTCGAGTTATAGTACTTAGGGATCGAATCCACAAGGAGCTAGGGAACCGATTAGATCTAATAGTTATATGATTAAGCTAGGCTAATAGGTTTTAAAGCAGTAAATAAAGCAAGTAATAAATAAAGCAATAAACAAGATGAACAAAGTAATTGTTCAGCTTGGCAAGGAGTAGTTCGATGGAAAGATGGTTGCTAGATCTAGGGTTTCTATTCAGGTGTTGGAGATTATAATTCCTATAGGTACCTATTTGTTGCATGCATGATATGTTAGAGCTCATTCGCTTAACTCAGTGATCAGCTGTCGCATGTATCACTGGTTAACAAGATAGATATCGTGTCCCAACGGTTAGTATGCCGACAACGAGAGAGTGTCGATCAATGGTCTATTAAGACATCGACCGATACACATTTGCCAACGTCGATCGATAGTCAGTTGAGGACATCGATCGACGGGTTCTAGCCAGGCCTATGCACGAGTATGAAATGTCCTATTAAGATACTAAATTGGCGGTTAGCCCTCTCTAACAGTCCTAATATGATAGATAGATGTCAGGATGGGATAACAAGGGTGCTTGAGTATGCAATCCTATGATCAAGTTCTAGTTAATTACTCTAAAACAAGCAATGAATACAAATCTATCATGAATATCACAACAAGGCAGATCTATAGTTTGGGGCTAATCCCACAAACCTATCTGAACCCTAAACCTAACAGGTGGATCTATTCTGACATGAAGTTAGTCACAGAAATCATAGATGAATAGATATAAAACTGAAATAAAACAGATCAACAAAACCAATGGAGTTCCAGGAAGACTCTGATAGGAGTTCCTCCCTTCTCTCCTCTAAGAGAAACAATGGAAATGAAAGTGTGTAAAAAGCGTAGCCGTCAACAATGGCTTAGAAATGACATAAATAGGGTTTCTGGTCGTCCAAAGGCATTCTGGTAATTTGTGGCTTCTAGGGCTTCACGCAGTCATAAAATATACAAAGCCCACGATCTGGGATCTCCATCGATCGACGTGCAGAGTGCTGCATCGATCGATGCGGCTTTCTCTTCTCGGTAGCTTCCTCTCGCGAGGCAGACTGACCACTCTTCAGTAAAACGGGAATAACGTCTGCTACAAGATGCTGATTGACCTGAGACCGGTGGCATTGGAAAGCTAACTCAAAGCTCTATCTTGTGTCAAAATATGGGCTCAATCTAACGGTCGTAAGGTCTCCATCCATAGATAAACATCTGACGCGTCTGTGCAACTCTACACCTCCAAAGGCTCCAAAAGACTCCAAAATCAACATATTTCTCCTAAACGTCTCTGAACCTGTAAATACTATAAATAGACTCCAAAACATAATAATTGTATCTTAAAACACTTTAAAACACTTATAGACCATGATTAAAAATGGGTAAAATATATGGTCTATCACTCTAACATGAACAAAAACGATGACTATCACATCACACAAAACAAAAAATGCGCTGATGGTACATAGCTAGTCCATACACCCCGCATTCTCTTCATACAGATATACGATAAATATAATATGCGTCGCTAGTCCAGACATCTCTGGACCCCCGCACTCCACCACTATGTGTCGATATGCAAACGTCTCTGCACCCCGCACCACACAATATACGTCGCTAGCTCAGACGTCTCTGAGCCTCCGTACTCATTCAATATGCGTCGCAGCTCAGATTTCTCTGTGCCCTCGCACTCTATACGTCGCTAGCTCATATTTCTCTGGCCCCGTACTCATATGTGTCCCTAGCCCAGATCTCTCTGGGCCCCTGCACTCATCACATAGTCCATACTATATATATATATATATATATATATTTTTTTTTTTTTTTGACGTCAAAAGGCTATTCTATTACTCAAACTTGAGGTGGCCTGGGTAACCAGACCGGAATAGAACAACCAACAAAGTGTAACTCTCTACGGAAAGATCTAGCAGTCTTAGCTAAAAAATCTGCAGTCTGATTATGCGCTCGTGGAACGTAAGTGATGTCGAAGTCCGGGAAGCAGATTTGTAGCGTCTCTATTCTCTCCAATTCCGTCGCAAAGCTTGGCCACGCCTGGGGATCCTTAACCATAGCAATCAGTTCCTTACAGTCTGTCCCAAAGCTCTGGCAGGTCGAGTGCTGCAGCATATTCTCCATCGCCCACCGCAGTGCTTCTACCTCCGAATGCAAGGCTGATTCCCGTCGAGTGATGTTTTTTGTCCCCATAAGCTGAATATTCCCAAAGTTATCTATCCATGTCCATCCACATCCACTGAAGTTAGCTGAGAGAGTCCAAGATCCATCTAATAGACAAATATTTCCCAAACATACGGCTTGGGGTTCCTCATTCATGGTGTCCTGTGTCGCAACTTGTACCACTTCATTAGCCTCAAACCATGCCTGGCATTCACTCTCAGCATGTCTTACCAGTTCCAGAGGATCTCTATCTATTCCTCTGAAGAGTTTTTCATTCCTAGCCTTCCAAATGGACCATATTATCCAGGGATAAGGATCCCTATCTTGCTCTGGCTCCATGATACTATTTTTCCTCCAGAACAGATAATCCATGTTTGTGTAGACGCTCGATACCGGAAAAATATTTGGGCACGTCGGAGTTGAAGATAAAGACCATACTTGACGGGCTGGTGGGCATTCGAAGATTGCATGTGTGACAGTCTCCTCTGCTTCTCCACATCTTGGGCAATAGTTGTCGCACCTCATATTACGTCTAACTAAATTCCTCGTTACTGCCACATGACCAGTCAACAACTGCCATATAAGATGACATATCTTCGTAGGGGCCTTCAATTTCCACGCAAAGCCCTGCAGCTTCGTAATACTTGGCTCCAAAACTTCCTTCTCCTCTGATAACTTCAATAAATTCTGCGCCACCCAATATCCAGATTTAACCGTGTATTGGCCACTCCTTGTAAAGTTCCAGCAGAAAGTATCTCGACGATGAGTTGAGCTTATGGCCAAACTCCTTATAAGTGGTATATCCTCTGGATGAACATAGTTCTCCAATAGTCCCACATTCCAATCCTTCAATCCCTGGTCAATAAGATCGCTTACTCTCATGTTGGGGTTCATCACAGGGGCTATGGGGGCCGCTGGCCTGGCGGGATTCGATGGAATCCATGGATCCTCCCATACTTTAACCTCATAGCCTGAGTGTATCTTCTGTCTAATCCCCAGTAGCAGTAATTTCCTTGCAGCAGAGATGCTAGTCCACACATAGGATGGGCTACTAGTAGGGTTTACTCTCAATGGAGAGCTCAATCTATAGTACCTTCCCCGTAAGACTCGGGCCACCAGAGAATCAGGAAACTGTACTAATCTCCATAGTTGTTTAGCTAGAAGCGCTAGATTAAACTCATGAATCAATCTAAAGCCAATTCCACCCTCTTCTCTGGATAGGCAAACTTTCTCCCATTTCGCCCAGTGTATACCTCTCTTTGGTGGATTCGAGCTCCACCAGAACTGAGCAATAGCACTTGCCAAGCTTTCACATGTCTCCAATGGAAGCAGGAAAGTTGACATGACGTATGTCGGAAGAGCGAGCAGAATTGATTTAATCAGTACTTCCTTTCCACCTTTTGAGAGCCATCTACCCGTCCATCCATTCACTCTATGCATCAGCTTATCTTTCAGGAATGCAAAAAGCTTGCATTTAGAGCCGCTTATATCCTCGGGGATGCCTAAGTACGTTCCCATTCCTCCTTCGTTCTGTATCCCAAGGGCATCTTTAATCTCTTGTCTCATATTTGCATTAATCCGCTTACCAAAGAGTAAGGAGGACTTGTCAAAGTTGATGCATTGACCAGATGCTTTACCATATCTCCTGACTACTTTCATTACTTCTTCACATTCACGGGGCTCCGCCTTACAGAAGAAAAGGCTATCATCAGCAAAGAGAAGGTGAGATACCGACGGACACGTGCGTGTAACACGCATCCCTGTTATCTTCCCTTGTATCTCTGCATGATTAAGAAGGCTAGCGAGCGCTTCCGTGCATAGAATAAAAATGAAAGGAGACAAAGGATCTCCTTGTCTTAGTCCTCTACCTGGAATAATATTCCCTCTTGGCTCTCCATTCATGAGAACCTTATATTTCACCGATGTAATGCATCGAATGACCCAGCCTATCCAAGTTTCTGAGAATCCCATTTTACGCAGGACAGCTTCAATAAACGACCACTCCATCCTATCATATGCTTTGCTCATATCAGTCTTGATGGCCATCCTTTTATTCCGTCCACTTGGTTTCGTTCTCAATGCATGGAACATTTCCTGGGCGATCATAACATTATCCGAAATCTGTCTCCCAGCAACAAAGGCTGACTGGGTTTCCGATATCAGACCTGGTAGCACTTTTTTCAACCTCTGGCATAAGACTTTAGAGATTATCTTGTAGCTAACGTTGCACAGACTGATGGGTCTGAATTGAGACATCGCAGTAGGCTTTGTTATCTTCGGGATGAGACATATATTTGTGTCATTCAGTCCGTGCGCTATCGTCCCCTCAAAAAGAAATTTATTAACCATAAGGGTTAAATCCTCCTTTACTATATCCCAAAATTTCTGGTAGAAAAGTGCAGTCATCCCATCGGGTCCTGGAGCTTTCTCTGGGTGCAGTCCATACTATATATATATGTATATATAAATATATATGTATATATATGATATATATATATATATATATATACCATCACTTAACATCAACCAATCCAAACACCAATTGAATCCTCTAGACCCGTAATTCCGGTTAACATTGAATAGATGAACTACCAACAAAACTCAGACTGACTCGATTCAAACAGACGGATTATGCTTCGAAATCTAAAGTATTATAGAAAGAGTTCTACACTAGTACGAGATTTAATAGAATAACCCTCACCTTAGCAACTGGCTGGAAAGAACAACGGAAGATGGTCAACTAAGGTCAACTGCAACACGAGAATCAACGACTTAGGCTAGTCTCAGGAAATAAAGTTTCGCAAAATGGAAACTTTCTTAAAATAGAACATTTCCTAAAATAGTAACTTTTCAAAATAGAAAGTTCCCTAATATAGCTTATTTCCTAAATTAGAAACTTTCCTACAATATTCCTATAACTAGAAATTTGGAGGCGACAAACTTACTAGAAAACCCATTGGAAGCTCGTCCATAAATCCCGCGGGAAGCCGGCCCATAAATCCCGCCGGAAGCTCGCCCAGAAATCTCACTGGAAGTTCACCTGGAAATCCCACCGGAAAAATTCACTAGTGACTGGTCGTCGGATAATTCAACAACAACTCGTCACGCACACATAAATACTTTGACTTGATGAGAATAAAGAGAAAAGGTGGAGTTTCTTATATAGAAGAAGAGAAAGAAGGTAGGTTTTCTAAACTTCCAATGTGGGACAAAATACAATAAAAAGGGAGTTTTGGGTATTAATTAAAAAAAAACAAATGGACCTTCCCTCATTGGGTCACAGTCGTCACAATTCTTCCCTACTAATGAAGAATTTGTCCTTGAATTCACCGAAAGTCGAATACCATCAAAAGAGCTCCAAACAATCATTATCAAAAACTCGTTCCCTCATGCCTCCTGCTGGATCCGTCTCTCATACAAAACAACTTTGACCAACATGGTCATGACCCCCTGGACATTTTCTCTTGAACCCTTGTTAGTGCTATGACTCGTCGCTAATCGATACATCTCGATTAATACCAATAACTTTAAGCATCCATGTGCCGACAAAAGGAATAAGATATCTTCATCTTGGCTTAACTCAATTAGGAGCCGGCTGCAGAAATTCTGACTATGTAATCCTCCCATATCACATAAGGTGAAATATCTCGCACTCGACCGTAACTGGTCTCATACACTCTTTTTTTTTTCTTTCCAACTACACATGATAACCACAAAACACAAAACTACTCAAAAGAAACGAGCATGGCAAAGATACGTACCGGTTCTTCTTTTTTTTTTTTTTGTTAAAGGGTTTAGTTCTTCTTCTTTTTTTCTGTTAACAAATCCTCTTAGTTAGTCATTCATAATTTTTTTTTAATCCAAATCTAATTCTCGTAAATTGCTAGTCGCCATCAATGGCGGACCTACGTTCAAGGTAGGGGTGTCAGCTGACACTCGTTAAATAATAAAAATTTCATTTGTAAAGTATAACGTAGTAGGAATAGCAGCTCAGTTGGTTAAAATTCTCTGCTCTGAACACCTGTAATTCTAGTTCGAAACTCAACTTGCACCCTGTTTAATTATTTTTTGAATCAGGCCAAAGCCCAACTTTGGTTTAGTCTTCTTATGTTTGGATTTTAGTTTAGTTTTTACTTTTTTTTTGGACTGAACATAAAATTTTAATTTATGTGGGCTTTTAAAATCCAAATATTACCATATGATGTTTTTATTAAAATGATAACTTTTACAATTGCGCTTTTTTACATATTATCGCTTTAAAAAAGCTTAAATATAATATTTAATATACTAACATTTTAATATTTTAATTTAATTTATGACACCGGGAAAAAAGTTTCTAGATCCGCCACTGTGAACATTGATCGATTATTTCTCTTCAATGTCGACTGATGGTCTGCTCGGATGCTTTCTCCAAATATCTCCAAAATGCTCTAAAATCATCACTTTCTTCCAAATCACTCCTGATCCTATAAATATACTAATTAGACTCTAGAATATAATAAATAGTAGTTAAAACAGTTATAAATCATAGGTAAAAGTGGGTAAAATCCATGGCCTATCACTCTGCTTCCTCCAAATATGTTGTAAGCTCCGGGTAGCACTCCGAATCTCGTCCATGTACCGGTAAAAGTCGTAAACTGTATGAGCATAATCAGTGCCTTTAACCAAATACAAAAGATGTTTCCCTTTATACTATTGGACAGTGTTTTGTTGTAGGTGATAATAGCATATACTTCCGGTTTTCCAAGGAAGCACCTTATCACATGCGCTTTTAATGGATGTGTGCCGGTTGGAGACTATCATCAAAGCATGCTGATCAAAGACACATATTCTCAATTTTTTGAAAAACCATCCCAAGAATGATCATTTTCACCATCTACAATTCCAAAAACCAATGGAAATATCTGAAAATTACCATCTTGTGCAGCTACAACTAGCATAACACCTCCATACTTCACGCTTAGGTGAGTCCCATCCACCACGATGACCTTTCTCTGATACTGAAATCTATCCTTATCATCAAGTTCTATACTAGTGATAAAATCCGGATTTGCTAACTTGATTTGATCCAAATATGAAGGCAGCCTCTCATACCCATCTTCTGTTGTTCCTCTTACCAATTCTTGTGCATATAACAATGCTCTGTATGAAGTGGTGTAATCTAGCTTCATGCCAAACATGTTCTTTATTGAATCTTGGACATCAATGATTCCAACGCGATCTATGAAAAGCTTACCAATATACTTTGGAGTACAATGTTTCTGTTGTGCCAGTCGGTCAGACACATAACATGTATGAGTTTTCAAATACTTGGTTACCAAAAACATGTTTATTCCATGTTTCACACTCGCTCTAACCTTCCATCCTCACCCCGCAACACAACATCTTGCCAGAAGTAGAGTTTTAGTTTCCTTGAATATTTTGAAGGAAATTTTCCGCTTCACCGATGACAACTGCAGCTCTAAAACCAGTGCATCTATACTAACAAAACTTTGGTTGACATAGATATTGTCGGAAAATATCCCATTCGAGCTTCCTCCTTCACTAGCATATGTCTATTTGAAACCCTCAAAACAAATATCATCTGCCTCTTCATCATCTTCATCCTCATCTTTAACTTTGCCATACACACTGTAATCTGCAAACTCATCATCTACTTCAGCAGTATCTGAGAAATTAGCATCCTCCTTCCCTTCATTTTTAACTTCATTAACATCTTCATAATCTTCTTCTTCTTCCTCTTCATCTGAAAATTTATCAACATCTTCACCATCTTGGTTTCCATCAATGTTTGCATCACCAACAATCCTCGTTCTGCCTCGGCTTGATACACAAAGACGTACAACATGCGTTGTACTTATCTCGATCAAGTTCCGAACTTGTCTATCATTTGTAACATGAATAGGAGGAGTATGAGGAGCATTTATTGCATCATTTCGTCTGGTAACAAGTAAGTTAAATCCATAACCTCTTTATTCATGTCCATGTTGTAATTTTCTCGAGCCATTTCAACAAGTTCGGCATGTGTAGAACAATGACTCATAAAGAACCTTCTCGCTCCCTTGATGGTATCCACCACAAAATCCCAAGAATTATCTCAGTACAACCATTCTCCATAGACTATAGGTAACTAACGAATCATCTGCAAAAAAAAAAAAAATCAGATTAAAACACATTAGCATGTAGAACATCAGAATACTAAAAAAAATCGCAGCTTCTATAAGTCTTCTCATATGGAAGACTTCTTAAGAACATTATTAACACATGAATGTTTGTAACCTCATAATTATCACCAATTAAGTTATGAATTTCACTCGGGAGTCTGAGTATTGACTAATAAACATGAATAAACAAGAAACTATTAGAAATTCATTTTAAGTTAGGAGAAAATTGAACTTTAATAAAGATTTACGTAGACGACTTCTTAGGAAATCTGCCATTTAGGTCATTTTTGCAATTGCAAATTTACGAATTAAGACTTCTAAAGAAATCTACTCTACATAATAGATCTTGAGAAGTCTTCCTTTGCAAATATTGGCTTGCTTTTGAATTTGATTTTTTTTTTGAAAATTCCAGAGAAGACTTCCATGCTTATCCGAGAAGACTTCTCGAGAAATCTTCTCTAGGATTTTCGAAAAAAATGGTTAATAAAGGAAAGTTAGAAGACTTCTAGGGAAGTTTTCTGTTAAAACACATACAAAAGGTCAATTGCAAAACTAACCTAGGCATTGACCAGAAATTCTAGAGAAGTCTTCTTCGCGAACAGATCTGAAAAAATAACGATTTTATAACTTCAACCCGTGAGATGACTTGCGTGGTTTCTCCAATCACCCAAAACTTCAATACAATAGCTACCAACTCGTTAATGACCAAAAATCATGATCTTCAATATCTCTTTGAGCCTTGCACAATTTGGAATCAAAATCTTCAGGTTTTTGGATGAATTTGGAGAGATAGTGAAAGAGATGTGATTTGTACGCATAAAAAATGAGATAGAATGAGAAAAGTATGAAACTTTAGTGCATTAACACCTTCAAATGGTTGTTCTCGGTGGTTGGTGTATTGATGACAATGGCAATATTGTAAATACTTGATGAAGATGAGGATAATAAAGTAAAAGACACATTTTCGACAAAGAAAAAAAAAGAGTTAATGGCATTTTCGTGAATAAATCGAACTGCTAGGATAAATATGAAAAAAGCTTTAAAAAAAACATAGGTTATTTTTCTGTTTGACTACAAATTTTAGATTATTTTTGAAAAAAGCCCTAATTTATTTTTAATGATTCTAAGACCAAAATATAAAAATATAAAGATATAATTAGATATATATATATATTAATTATTATTCTTCTTCTCGTACCTTGGCAGCCGACGCTGACGTTGAACATGTTCTTTTTGGCTATTGCCTGTCTCTTTTTTTTTTATCTTATAGTCACTTGATTTCATGGTAATCGCGAATATTATTTAAGTGATAATTGAATAACAGTCAGCAATTGCGACCAATGACAGATTTATAAATATTTTTTAGCGATGTCATAAATTAAATTAAAATATTAAAATGTTAATTTATTTAAGAGAAAATGACACAAAGAACACTAAATCAAGTTTTCCTCCCCAAACTAGCACTCAGGATCAGAAGTCACAAAAATAGGTTTCATTAAAGGGGCAATTTACCCTTATGCCCCCTTCTTTAACTAATTTAAAAAACAAATTTGAAATCAATTTGTCGCCGTCCTCGTTTCATCGCTTCTTCTTCTCGTCTCCCCGTCCTTGTCATCGTCGTCTCCCCGTCCTTGTCGTCGTCGTCTCTCCGTCGTCGTCGTCGTCGTCGTCTCTCCGTCGTCGTCGTCGTCGTCTCTCCGTCGTCGTCGTCTCTCCGTCGTCGTCGTCGTCGTCGTCTCTCCGTCGTCGTCGTCGTCGTCGTCTCTCCGTCGTCGTCGTCGTCGTCGTCTCTCCGTTGATCCGTCGTCGTCGTCTCTTCGTTTATTTATCGTCGTCGTCGTTTCTCAATTGATCTGTCGTTTCTACGTCTATTCATCTCATTCTCTCTCTCGTGTGTCTGATTTGATTAAGGTTTGAATCATTTCATTTTGTTATACATTATCTAGGTTTTGTTATATATTATTCATTTGTTGACGATTTGAAGTTGATTTTGTAGAACAATGGAAGTTTTGTGCATCTGTGGACAATGGATCTCAAAAGAATCTCTCCAGTGGGAGTTTCTTGTTGATTTGAAGAGGAATGCATCAATCATTTCCATAGAAGAAGATCTACTGTATGAAGATTTGATGAAGATTGTCTCTGAAGATTTTAGTGTTAAAGAGGAAGAAATCAGTTTGAGTTATGGTTTTTCATTGGATATGAAATGTATTATTGAAAGTTTCCCCCCACTCTCGATAGGTAATACTCGTCAGCTCAGAACTTTCATTTCCAAGACTAGAGCATTTGATGGAACCTGTCGTTTGTGTGTTAAGGTTTGTATGATTTTTTTCTTACTTAGACTTTTCAGGATATGCTTCATAACCAAGTATTATGCCTTACAGAACTACTTGACTTTATGCAGGTTAGTACTGATCCAGCTAGCTGTAACACTCAAGCTTCTGATACAGTTGCTTCTACTGTTCCATTGAATGCCAATCCAGCGATTCTTTCTACTGTGCAGAGTGAAAAACAGGTACATTGTCCTTAATTCCCTTTTTCTGTTTGTGTTTGCATGATATGCTTCATAATCAAGTACTATGCCTTACAGAACTACTTGACTTTTGCAGAGTCTTCTATTTGAAGGTGTTTCTACAGTTCCTGTGAATGCTCTTCCGGATTTTAGTACTGATTCAGCTAGCTGTAACATTCAAGCTTCTGATACATTTGCTTCTACTGTTCCATTGAATGCCAATCCAGTGATTCTTTCTACTGTGCAGAGTGAAAAACAGGTACATTGTCCCTAATTCCCTTTTTCTGTTTGTGTTTGCATGATATGCTTCATAATCAAGTATTATGCCTTACAGAACTACTTGACTTTTGCAGAGTGTTCTATATGAAGGTGTTTCTACAGTTCCTCTGAATGCTCTTCCGGATTTTAGCCCTGTCCATATTGGACTTTCACCAAACACGAGAGTAGCTGGCGATATTAAGGTGAATAGCTATTTTAAGACAAAGAGAGAGTTGATGTTGAGGATGAAGAAATGGGCTTTAGAGTGGAAGTTTGAGTACAAGACTGTCTCTTCTAACAAGTCAAGAGTGCTTTTGAGTTGTGTTGATGAAAATTGCACGTGGAGGATGCGTGCTATCAAGCTACCTGTTTCAGATTTTTTCGTTGTTAAAAAGTATGTTCATGAGCATACATGCGATACAACACACAGGAAAGCCAACCACAGACAAGCATCTGCAAAGTTGTTGGGTTCTTTGATTTCCAGCAATTATGGAGAAAAAAAGGAAGGTCTCAAACCGAAACAGATCATTGAACAGGTCAGGATGCTGCATGGTGTTCACATCAATTACAAACAAGCTTGGAGAGTGAGAGAAGAAGCTCAGATTTTGGTTAGAGGGACTCCTGAAGACAGCTATTACAATTTGTCTAGGTGGTTGTATAAAATCACAGAAACAAACCCTGGTTCCTTGACTTATCAACATGTTGATGCTGCAGGAAAGTTCAAGTATGCATTTGTGGCTTTTGGTCCATCGATAAGGGGATTTTCATTGATGAGGAGAGTTATTGCAGTAGATGGTACATTTCTGAAGGGAAAATTCAATGGGACTTTATTGGCAGCTTGTGCTCAAGATGGGAATTATCATCTATATCCTCTCGCCTTTGCAGTGGTTGACGCAGAAAACGGCGCCTCTTGGAAATGGTTCTTTAGAGGTTTGAGCCAGAAGATCCCGGACGCTTCGGATCTTGTTTTTGTATCAGACAGGGCTAACTCCATTTCTTCAGCGTTGGAGGATGTATATCCCTTATCTCACCATGGAATTTGCAGGATCCATCTGCTCCGCAACATCACTCCTACATATGCGAAGACTGGGTTGCTACCTCTGGTGGAAAGCGCTGCTGATGCCTATACGTGTCACGAGTTCTGGTTAATCTTCAAGGACATAAAGGATAAATGTCCTGAATTGGCTAAGTATCTGGAAGAGTCTGATTTTAGGAAGTGGGCACGAAGCTATGCGCCTGCGAACAGGTATAATATCATGACTACCAACATTGCAGAGTCTCTCAATTCTATGTTGAAGATGCCTCGTGAGTTGCCCATTATCTCTCTCCTTGAAACTATCAGATTGACGATGACCACTTGGTTTTTTGAGCGACGCGAAGCGGCTGCGAAACATAAGCACCTGGTTACTCCAAAAGTTGTTCAGAAATTGGTATCTAGGTTAGGGGCCGCAATGTTGTTGAATGTGTATCAAGTTGATCGAAGCGAGTTTGAGGTGAAGAATGAAACAATGAAGTTTGTTGTTGACTTGGAGAAGCGGCATTGCACATGTAATGTTTTCGACATTGACAAGATCCCCTGCATCCATGCCATCGCTGCTGCTAAGCATATCAAGAGAGATGAAAACCGTTTTGTTGATGCTTCTCACTTGACAGAAACGTGGGCTAAAGCTTATGCTGAAAGCATACATCCTGGTGGAGAGTTGTCAACGTCCACCTATCCAGAGAATATTGATGAACTGTCTTGCCCACCTCCAGCTACCAAAAAGAAAAGTGGACGCCCTCCTACAAAGAGAAAGAGATCCGTTGGCGAGTTTGGGGTTCCTGGATCTAAATCTCAGTCCCACAAGTGCAGCAGATGTGGCACAGGAGGGCACAACAAGATCACATGCCAGAGGCCTATAGGATGAAGTTCTACATTTTTACATTTTTATCGATTATTATTTGGATGTTGGCTATTTGATGGTTACATGATATGCACAAGACCATATACATTTTTTCTTTTGGAACCCTATCCTGAATAAGTATGATTTCTTACAACTTTTGTAATATACAACATTATCTTTTGATCTCATTTCAATTTTTAGTTTAAACTTCTTTGCTAGAAAAAAACACAGTAATATTCAACTATTCTGGAATCCCATCCAACTTTTGTAATATACAACTTTTGTAATATACAATGTATTATACTATAAATTGTATGGGGTAAATTCAATTATGTGGAAGCAACTAACAGATGATTCTCCTCAGCCTAGCGGCTAAACCTCGAAACCTATGACACCGAAACATTTGCTCGACCCGGGTTCGACTCTCCTACGAGTAATGGGTGATTTTTTTTTTTTTTGTTCAAACATATATCTCAGGAATCACATTTGTTGCAATCGGAAGCCCATCCTGAACTATCAAAGATCTTTCTAATGTATTATACTATCAATTGTATGGCTAAATACAATTATGTGGAAGCAACTAACAGATGATTCTCCTCAGCCTAGCGGCTAAACCTCGAAACCTATGACACCGAAACATTTGTTTGACCCGGGTTCGACTCTCCTACGAGTAATGGGTGATTTTTTTTTTTTGTTCAAACATATATCTCAGGAATCACATTTGTTGCAATCGGAAGCCCATCCTGAACTATCAAAGATCTTTCCAATGTATTATACTATAAATTGTATGGCTAAATTCAATTATGTGGAAGCAACTAACAGATGATTCTCCTCAGCCTAGCGGCTAAACCACGAAACCTATGATACCGAAACATTTGCTCGACCCGGGTTCGACTCTCCTACGAGTAATGGGTGATTTTTTTTTTTTGTTCAAACATATATCTCAGGAATCGAAGAGTCTCTTCCAAACGACATCATGTAACTCAGTAACCGAAGAGTTTCTTTTCGTCAAGATTGGCTGTTATATGATTGGTTATTTCAGTAACTGACTTCAATAATCGAAGAGTTCCACAATAATCAAGAGTTTATTTTAACTGACTTCAATAATCGAAGAGTTCCTTTTTGTTCTATAAATATAAGGGACGATATCAGACCTTTTATTCACTCACTTCATTTCGTCTGATTTATCCTTTTGCAATACAAGTTAGTTTTCGATTTTTCTCATTTTCCATTCAATTCATGAACTTTTTTCTATTTCTATTTTATCGTTACATCTTAGTTTCGATTTTGTTGCAGGACAAAGTTTCAATGGAAGGAAGTTCAAAGAAGATGATGAAGCGTCCCATAGAGGAGGTTTACGGATGTGATGCCGCCGAAGGTTTCAAGAAGGGGAAGAAGGAAACTGTGGTACATTACAGGGCTCTTCTTCGTTTGTCCAACGAATACAGGCTATCTGAGAATGATTGGAATGTTGCATCCAGCAAAGCAAATTCAATTGCTGTCCAAATCGAGTTGCTTGAAGATATTATCAAAGCTGATGGAAAATTTGATTTAACTGCTGAGTTGGAGAAACTCAAAGAAGAGCACTCGGAAGCGGAAGGAATGCTTGCTGATGTGAAGGTCAAAGTCCCTGATTGGGATAAACTTGGCGAAAGTTGGCTGTGTCATGAGTAATTTCATGTTATCGTCTTCTCTTTTTATGTTTTTAAGGACCACATTATGTTTGATTTTCAGTTTTTATTTTAAATGAATAAGTACTTTTGTTTCTCTTGTGTTGTTTCTTCAATTAACAACCTAAATAAAAAACTTGTTCAATGTTTTTCACTATTTTGTAATGGTTTGGCCTAGTGTTCTTATAACTTGGTTATCTGATTTGCTTATTTTGTTTTTGGAAAGCCATCCTGAATACATAAAATGATTTCCAGATTATATAAATCTATCGTCTGTGAATAAATAAGTTCACATTTACTCTGTTATTGAATATCCACCGTAGCCTAGTGGCAAGCCCTTCTAATCTTAGTGTACCCTTATCACACAATAAGCCGTGTTCGATCCCCGTTGTGTATACTCACATTTTTTTTTAATTAAATATTCAAACGTTATGTTCGTTTTATTGTAGCTTTTTGGCAAGTATAAGACCCTTGGTACAACGGCTGCACACTTGGATTAAACGAGTTCAATCAACATCAGATCACATTCTTTTTCATTTTTTTTTTGTAAACTTTAAAGGAATTTGTTTTTGGAAAGCTATCCTGATTATCTAAAATGATATCCAGATCATATAAATCTATCGTCTGTGAATAAATAAGTTCACATTTACTCTGTTATCGAATATCCACCATAGCCTAGTGGCAAGCCCTTCAACTCTTAGTGTACCCTTATCACACAATAAGCCGTGTTCGATCCCCGTTGTGTATACTCACATTTTTTTTTTAATTAAATATTCAAACGTTATGTTCGTTTTATTATAGCTTTTGGCAAGTATAACACCCTTGGCACAGCGGCTGCACACTTTCATTCATCTTTCGAGAGTTCACGAGTTCAATCAACATCGGTCACATTCTTTTTCATATTTTTTGTAAACTTTAAAGCAATATGCTAGGCTTTGGTGCATTTTGCTTTCTCACTCTTTTTCTGGAAACCCATCCTAAAAGTACCATAAGCATTTGACAATTCATCAATACATCCTAAAAATTTTTCAATAACAATCTAAATGAAAAAAACGTTAGGGATAATTCATTACAAACTTAAACTTAAACGTTAGGGATAATTAATATCAAAGTAGAAAAACAGAGTAGAAAACAGAACAAATATGACAGAAAACAGAAAACAGAACATTTTCACTTCCTTTGACCTTCCTGGAAATCTTTATCCATAAACTGGTCGAAGATCTCACAACATAGCTTGCTTCGTAAGTCCATCGCAGTTTCATCATTTATATTAGCCATGCTCTTCAATCCCAGTGACCTGCATTCCAGCATCTTCACAACAAAAATACCACAGTTGTATGGAAATTTTGTCTTTGGAAGCCCTTCTGCAAACTTAACTTCAAATGGACTGATATCTTCGAAATTAACCTCTTCACCAAGAAGTTCCATCTTTATGGCACTAATCAAACTGTCATAAATACCCAAAATTATACAATAAATCAATCACCAACAGACAACAAAATGAATATGTAAAAATGCATCACAAGCACAAGCAGCAAGTGACAAACTTTTATTTTCTAAATTAGCTAAAATTCTTTTTTCAGGATACGCATACTTTCACAATCCTATCCATTATCAATGTAACAATATAAATTAAACTGATTTTTCTACACTGAATGATAAAATTAATATTTTTACCTGCCAGTTCTTGGATTTGATTAAGAGCACGTTTGATATTTTCTTTTGGAAGACCACAATGGAAGAGTGTGATTGTGTTGTCCATCAATTGTATCTCCACCCCAATATAGTGACAGCTCAACTTATCTTCAATGACACCATATATAACATCAACATCTTCCAGCCATACCTTCTTTGGATGTATTACACCTTTCACAAGTTCGCCTACACAGCCCTCCAATAACTTTTTTCTTTTCTTATGTGGCTTCCTGACAGATTCATAAGCGTACCCAACCACTTCTAAGAAATTGACTGGTACAAAGCATGCTGCTGGAAGATTGTTGTTGCGGAACCAAGCACCTTGCTCAACCCTCTTACAATTTAGCATTTCAAATGCAACATTTATGTGCTGCCAATGTAACAATATAGTTAGAAACTTCATATAGAACTGCTATAACATGTACATCTAGCATAGCTCAACTCAACCTCTTCCTAAACATATGACACAATCAAATAGAAGACAGAACAGAGTGTTGATTACCTCTTTGTTGAGATTTTTTCTGCATCGTCCATTTTTTGAAAGAACTCTTTTTCAATTTCTTTTCCATTGATATAAAACGGTCTGTAGTTGATAAAATTAACTAGTATCAATCGAAACTTTTACAAAATAAATTAGGAATATTTATGCGAGGACAAAAAGTTGCTTACACACGATATATGCCCCGTAGATCCATCCAGTGTGCAAGCCTTGAAAACCGAGGAAATTCAGGTGTCACAAATGGATCAATTGGAAGGATTACCTCAGGTGTTACAGGTATAGGAGGGTTTCTAGGTCGTATTGGCCTCTTCTCTTCTCGCTGTAGAAAAGGAAGCAAATCTACTGGCTGAGCATTTGCTTTCTTCTTCTTACCAACATGTGGCTTCCCCTTTAATTAAAAATAAAGACAAAAATTCAGGATCGTTTTTATCTTTATACTTGAATGCCTTCCTAATATGAAGTAAAAATATTTTTTATACCTTTTTTGCATGATCGTCTTGACTTGGTTTCACACTCTTACCCTGCTTTACTTCCATCTGTGAAACAAAACCGATATATCAAACTATTGACCTGAACTTCAATTCAAGTGGATCTTATTCATTTTTATTACCTCTTTTGCCATTTTCCCAACACATCTTCTGATGGACCAGCTGCTTCATTTTTCTTACAAGCGACAGCCTTCCCTTCCCCTTTTTGAATGACAAAAATTCAGATACATTTATATCTTAATTCCTAGTATGATGTATAAATATTTCATACCTTTTTATCACCATCTCCTTCACTTGGATTCACACTCTGCGTCTGCTCTTCTTCCTTCTGAAAATCAATACCGAGATATTAAACAAATGACATTATTTTTCAATTCAAGTGATCCAAGGCATTTGTTTTACCTTTTTTGTCATCTCCCAAACACCATCTACCCATTTTCTTGGTTTTCGAATCTCAGAATGGTGGAAGTAAATTTCTTTTTTACAATTGTTCAAAGCGACAAAACACAAGCCATCAAACAAAATGACTTTAACTTTTCTAGCGCACCTTCATTAGCTCATAACTTTTCTTCGCTCCAGTTCTCTCAGGTGGTGGTTGAGGACGTATTCTGTCAATTGATACACGTGTCTCAACACTCCTTTTCCTCTTCTTTTCGTCCAGAGACGGGATGGAGTACTCAACTTTCATCGTCTCAACCCCATCAACCAAATATGTTTTCAACACATTTCCTGGATACCATTTATGACAAGTATTGTCATCTTGTGATGAAATCTCCACATTTGCTCCGATCTCAAAGGGATTTTGAACTCTGCTTTCTACATCCTGTGATGGTTTAGATTCAAGGATATCCAGTCATTTTGATAGTTGCTGTATATTTATTAAAGGTTTTAATGAAAGTAATACCTTATTTTGCTCTGTTAAAAGATTTCTGCGAGCTCGGGTATTTGGCTGTGTGTCGGAAATGTTTGGTGAAATGATCTCATTCATAAGCTCGTGAGTCTCCTGAATTCAGGAATGGTTGAATGAACACGTACAAGGGCTTCCAAAAATTACTTGAAAAGTCCAATTTTTTAAAGAAGGTACCTGCTGCGTCTGAATTGGAGTAAGGACTGGAGTCTCAATATTCTGTTGAGCTATTGGAGAACCAGGTGTCTCTTTCGTGATCTCATTCATAGGCTCTCGTGTATCCTGAAGTCAGGAATGGGATTATGAACACGTACCAAATTCATAATTTTATAAATACCAACAGTTTTCAAAATTATACTTGCCTCATTGTTAAGTTGTTCATCTGCTTGATCTGCATTGGCTTCACCTTGTCTGGAAGCCGTCTCATGAAATGGAGTTGTGTCAGTCTGTGCAAGTACAACAAAAATTAGGAAGGCAATCCTAAATATGTATAACATCTTCCAAAATTACTTGACAACTCAAAAAAAAAACTGAATCAAGAACTAGATAAACATTAATTTTAATTTCCGAAAAAAAAGTTACCTCATTGTTTGGAGTTCCATATGAAGTAACTCTTTGTAGTTTCTCTAGTTTTGTCACACGTTCTTTAATCTGTTTCCTGTCTTTTTCAATCAAACACAAACGATCGTTCATGATCCTTAAATTATCTCCCACCATCTCGCTGATTCTGTTGATCTTTGATTCCAAAGACTCCTCCTGATACGAAGTAGAAGCTTGACTCATCCCTCCATTCCCAAACAGTAAAGATGCTCTTCTTATTTCTTCATTAGCACCGTATAGGTCTACTGACATGTTTCGCCAATCTCTAATTTTAAACTTATAACCTCTCTTGGATAAATCGGCCATGTCATCCAGATCTTTATTAGCTTCGTCTTCCATGCAAACATCAGCTTCTGGATCATTAGAAATAGGAGGTAGGATGCATGTGACCTTAAGCTGAAACCATAAAAATAATTAGCTTTTAAATGGAGAATCATAAGGCAAAACAAGAAAAAAATAATGTAAAAACTTACATGATCTTTGATTTCAATTAGGAGAACATCTATCAGCTGTGGAGAAGCTATTTGAAGGTACTTCTCACACAAAAATATTGGGGTAGACGGTTGAACGCTCAGAATAGGAACAACTTGACTGAATGCATACTGTAGCAAAGGTACTGACTCAAGTATCCATATAAGAAATGCCATAGGGAACCCTTGCAAATCATAATTGTTTTTGTCGAGGCTTTTGTCGACAGCTCTCTGAAGTGATTTTAACAGCAAATTATAAGCTGTTCTCCCCCATGGGTATGTCATCAAGACATCCATATCCTGCGCTATTTTCACATAATCCAAAGTAAAAGTTGTGCCACCGTCGAGAAGGCTCTTCTGTAGTAGTATGCTCTCAATCAGGAGGAGCATTGCAAGGCAGAATCTCTCATCAGAAGCATCTTCTCTTGTGTTTCTGAGCTGCTTCTCCACGTCCTTTACTGTATGAGTACGCCCTTTTAGGAAGTCCCACTTAAATTTCTCGGTTCCCTCTCGTGGTTCTCTTGCTTCACCACTACATTTCAAACCAGTCACCATGTGGAATTCTCTTATAGAGAACCTCATTGGCTGAGCACCAAAATGGAACCATGCTTCGTGTCTCTTCACTGTCTTGATGCTTTTGGTGAGAACTGCGTGCACTATCTTAGCTGATAATTTCAAAGACCTCTCTCCAAGCTTGATCACCGGTCCCAAAAACGTCCCTCTTATTCTGTTGAACTCATCATTTCCTAGAATTTCCTTAACAGTTTTGATATAAGCAACTATCGAGTGTTGGTTTATCGATATCGTCTTCTCTGGCTCTGATCCAATCGGATACCTCAGCTCAGGCAGTGCTAGTCTTAATGGTAATGGATCTCCCATCTTGTTTCTATCCTGCGTAAACAAGAAAAATTTTATTAGGTGTTGGTTTCCTGAAACAATACAAATCCTTCCTGAAGTCTATACACATGCATATTAGGTTAAAACGAGCAAGTCTATACACAAGCAAAAACCAGGAGACCAATCTCTCAGAAAGAAAACACACATAAGGTTGAATCTGCAACATACCTTCAAGAGATAGAGCTCTAGAAATGGTTTTTCTCGGAGAATAGAGAGAGCTCGCGTAAAAGATCGAGAGAGAGAGAGAGTTTCTGGAGATGGGTTTTCGTCGGAGATCGAGAGATATGGAGATGAGAGAGAGATTCGAGAGGCGGAGACGAGTGAGATTCGAGAAGTTTGAAACGGCGAGAGTGTTGAGACGGCAAGAGTTTTGTTTTTTTTCAATCGAAATGTATTGTTTTGGAAACCTATCCTATATTAATTGGTTTAAGTATGCTTATGTAATATTCTTTAACAGATGATTCTCCTCAGACCAGCGGTTAAACCAAGGCATTTTATAACTCAAAAGTCTCTCTATCCCCGGGTTCGATATGTGGTGGATTCAAAATCTATTTTAATTTTTTTTTGTGTTACAGTTTGGAGTTAAATAAAATTAAATGTAATCCATTAACAGATGATTCTTCTTGGCCTATTGGCTAAACTCCCACACTATCCAAATACGCAGACTCTCTCCCTCTGGGTTCGATCCTTTGTGGTTCTAAATTTTTGTTGTCTGTAAACATCACAATTTTAAGCTTACCATATACATGTCCAATCCTTAGTATATAATCTCATTTCATTCTTTTTTACATTTGAAACACTTAACTTTTTTTCTGGAAACCCATCCAGAAACATTATTTTAACCTTCCAAGATATATGATACCCAAATAAAATACTTGATATCCTTTCCAATCTTTCTTATGTAACCAGACGCCAACAACATAACAAAATAAACAGTCATAACTAAAACCGAGTCTTAACTAAAACAAAAAATGTTTTCATGCATCATTCTCATTTCCCAAAGCTCTCATCCACAAATTGGTTGAAGATCTCACAAGACAAGGTTCTCCTTAGCTCCAATGCATTGTCATCATTAATCTTTGTCATGTCTCCTATCTTCAATGACTGGCACTCCAGAATCTTGACAAGAAATATCCCACAGTTGAAAGGATGTTTTGTCTTGGGTAAACCTTGTGCCTGCTCAATCTCAAATGGAATCATCTTCACCTTATCTACCTCATCACCAGAAGATTCCACCAGCAGATTAGAAATCAACACTGTCATATTTAAAAATCAATATCAAGATAGAATCAGTTGAATATTTCAAACCAAGAAACAGATGAATACATCAAATACAGATTGTTTATACATACCTGCCAACTTTTTCACTTGAGGAATATCAATGCTGTTGCTTTCCTTTTGAAAACAATCATATACTGTGATTCTTTTCTTCTTCAAATGAATTTCCATCCCAATCCAGACATTGCTTTTTTTTCCAAGAGTAATCCCATACACAACATCAACATCTTCTCCCCATGTCTTCTCTGGATATACCTTCCCTCTCACAGTATCTTTAAATAAATCGTTGAAAATCTTTTTACCTTTGACCTTTTCTTTCTTGTAAGCCAAATCATCAGAGAGCAAGCAATGCAAGAACTCCATAGGTAGGAAGCACGCCTTTGGAATCTTGTAGTTGTGGAACCAAGCAGCATTCTCATTTCTTCTGCAATTTAGCATTGCAAAGGCTCCATCAATGTGCTGCAAAAAAAAAGGCAAACATTATCTAATTTGTTACTATATAATTCTTGAAACTAAACAAATCCTTCCTGAATTTTTTTTAAAAAAAAAGCTCAAGGCAAGAACATATGTAAACAAATTACCTCTTTCTTAAGGTCCTTTTTTGCATTTTCCATGCTTTGAAAGAAAGATTTCCTTATCTTATTATCATTGATTGATAGGGACCTGCAGTCGATTAAAGATTCAAAGGAATTACCAAACCTCTTATACATAAATATAAGAATATATAGACAAGGACAGAAACATGCTTACGTTTCATGCATGCCGGGCTTTAATGTCATCCAATTTTGAAGCCTTGAAAGCTTATGTTCCGCAGGAGTTGAAAACGGATCAACTGCAGGTATAATCTCAGGTATTACAGTTAAAGCCGGATTTCTGTCAGACTTGAATGGAGTTTTTGTGTCTCTAGATCGTTTAGGCACCCTCTCGCTCCTTCTTAGGAAAACATTATCCATTCCTGAATTTTGTGATGAGGCAGCAGCTTTCCTTTTCTTATCAGGCTTCACCTTTAATCAAACAATAGACACCAAGCAAAATATTATCAAATTTGTTGCAATCGGAATTTCTGGAAACCATTCCTGAAACTAAAATGTATGTATATCAAACAATTCACGTGAAGTATAATTCTAGTTATGATTTACCTTATCTGCCATCTTCCAGACTCCATCTTTCCATTCTCTATGAATTCGCAAATCTGAATGTTTGAATAGAATAGTTTCCATAGAAGTATAGAGACACACCGAGTATGTGTTATCACCAAGTACCATGCTAATTTGTCCGCTGCTCCAGCCATTGTTGTAGAAGGCTTCTACCTTATCCATCATCTCAAAGGATTTTTGGTCACTAGTTGGTGTTGCAGGACGTATTTTGTCAGCCGTGATAGTATCCTGAAGTTTCTGAAGTCTATGTTGGTCTGTGAAGAGTGTCGTGTACTCAACTGTCAGCTCCTCTAGTCCTTCACACAGTTTAAGATCAACAACCTTTCCTGGATACCATATTTCGTCATCAGTAGACAAAATCTCAACCTCTGCGCCTATTTGAAAGTGAGCTAGAAGCCTGCTTACTTCAACCTATTAAAAATGAAGATTCAGTAACATCAGCGGTTTTAAATTGTTAGAATAATAATTAAAGATCAAATATACTCGATGCATACCTCGTTTGTTTCTGAAAAGCACTTGTCTGAAGATGCATCTTCGAAACATCTGTGGAAACTAGCTCAGTAGTAGGTTCTGTAGTATCCTTGAGATTTTCTTCTGCTTGATTCTGCTCTGATGGTGTCTCATTGGATTGATCTCCCTCACTTGTCTGAAGGTGCTGTGTTTGCGGAGTAAGAGGCTGTGTCTTCGAAACATCTGTGGAAACTAGCTCAGTAGTAGGTTCTGTAGTATCCTTGAGATATTCTTCTGCTTGATTCTTTCTGCTTGATTGTGAATGCTCTCCTTCACTTGTAGAAAAATATTGGGTCGCAATTTCTGTCTCACTCTATAAGTCAAAAGTAAATGGTAAGAGTTAGTTGAATAGAAAAATATTACATAAACATTTTAAATATTTCTTCTTACCAAAGCATTCTTATTTTCTTCAATAACTAGTGCAATTAGTGAAGACAATGGAGAGGAAGGTCTGTAATGCACAGCATATGTATCCTCCTGTGATAACAGTAAAATAAAAGAGGTAGTTATGAAGAAGTTTCTACAATTTAAAATTCAAGTTGTACTTATGAAAGACATTTCTATGCTTACCTTTTTATTGTTTGCTGAAATGATCTCAGTCAATGGCTGTGTAGCCTCATACGTTTCCTCTGTTACCATCTGCAAAAAAAACAAAAAAAAGTCAGGTAGGGGATCAAAAACACGTACAAAAGCTTTCAAACATTACTTGAAATCTCCAAGATTTTTTGAACATTTACCTGCTGTTTCTGAATTGGAGTAAAAACTTGAGCCTCAATACTCTTTGGAGATATTGGAGAAGAAGGTGTCTCATTCATTTCCAGTGTTTCTTTTTGCAAAACTTGAGTCTGAGCAGCAGGTGACTCAATCACAATCTGCAAAAAATATCAGGAAAGGCCATCATGAATACATTCAATTATAATTTCTAGAGTAAATATTACCTCATCATCTGGTTTTCCTTCTCCTTGATTAGTTTTGGGTGTCGTTTCATCAGTAGAGGTTTGTGTTTCCCTCTGCCAAAAATTAGAAAGGTCTATATATGTAAATCACCCAAAACTAATTGTAAACTCCAACTGTCATTGAGCATATACCTCTTTTGTCAGATTAGGAGTATAAACTTGAGTATCAAGGGCAGGCGTGTCATCCGATGGCTCTCTCTCAATCTGTAAAAATTATCACGAAGTCAATCCAGAGTACGTTCTAAAGCTTCCAAACATTAACTTAAAAATCCAAGATTTTTTTTTGACCATGTACCTGCTGAGTCTGACTTGGAGTATAAACGGGAGTTTCAATACTCTTTGGAGCTATTGGAGAAGAAGGTGTCTCATTCATTTCTACTGTTTCTTTCTGCAAAACTTGACTCTGACTAGCAGGTGACTCACTTGTTAATTTCTCTCTCACAATCTGCAAAAAAATATCAGGAATGGCCATCATGAATACATTCAACTATAATTTCTAGAATAAATATTACCTCATCATCTGGTTTTCCATCTTGATTAGGATTGGATGGCCTCTCATCGGTAGACGTTTCTGTTTCTTTCTGTCAAAAATCAGAAAAGCCTTTATATGTAAAAAAAAATCACCCAAAACTAATTTGTAAACTCCAACTGTGAAAACAATATCATTGAGCATATACCTCTTTTGTCAGATTAGGAGAGAATACTTGAGTATCAAGGGCAGGAGTTTCATCATCTGATTCATTCATTGTGTCCTGCAAAAATCAAGAATGCATTCTAGAATATGTACAAAAGCTTCCAAATATTACTTCAAAACTCAACAATATTTTATTGGTTACATACCTCATTTGTCAAATTAGGCTGTTGAGACATTGGAGATAAAGGCGTCTCACTCGATGATTGCGTGTAATCCTGCAAAAATCAGGAAGGCATTCAGGATTTTGTACAAGAATTTCCAAATATTTTCTTAAAAATTTTTGAGCATATACCTCATTTTGTTGAGACTTTGGAGATGCAGCTGATTCAATCATTGTCTCCTGCAAAAATCAGGAATGCATTCAAGAAGTACAAAAGCTTTCCAAATATTACTTCAAAACTCAACAATATTTATTGGTTACATACCTCATGTGTCAAATTAGGCTGTTGAGACATTGGAGATAAAGGTGTCTCACTCGATGGTTGCGTGTGAGACATTGGAGATAAAGGTGTCCCACTGGATGGTTGCGTGTGAGACATTGGAGATAAAGGTGTCCCACTGGATCGCTGTTTGTCAAATATTAGGAAGGCATTCAAGAATATGTACAAGATCTTCCAAAAAATACTTGAAAATGCAAATGTAAAAGAAGATGTTTTGAGAATTTACCTTTTGTGTCACGTTAGTGGGAAAAACATTGCTGTTTCCTTCCAACTCTGACACACGAGCTCTAAGATGTATGTTTTCTTCTTCCAGTAATGACATTCGATCCTTCATGCTCTTCAGATTCTCCTCCATTACCGTGATGATCCTGTTCACTTTTTCATTTACTGAATCCTCATCAATCGGAGTAGAAGCTTGGCCAGTCTCCTTATTTGCCATCATTTGAATAAGAGCATCCAATGTGTCAAATGTGTCTACACACCTATTTTCCCAGTCATCGGCTGTAATCTTGTACCCTTTCTTTGTTACATCTTTCACTGTTTCCAACTCGTCACTATATTTGTCTTCAATGGAGATATCATCTTCTGGATCATGAGGAATAGAAGGTAGTATGCAATGGACCTTCAGCTGAGAATATTTCAAAAAAGACCAATGAGAAACATATTAAAAAGAAGAAGCCAAATAAACTGAGAAACATATACTTGGAAAAGCTTACCTTTGTATCAGCTTCAACCTGTAAAACCCTATCAAGTGATGGATTCTCTATCTCAGTGTATTTTTCACACAAGTAAGTCGGCCCAGGAACCTCAACTGTTGGTACACACTTACTGAACTTATTCCTTAGCAAAGGAATCGACTCTAGTATCCAAAGAAGGAATACTAGAGGATAACCTTGCAACTCAAATTTGGATTTATTCTCCAAATGATTCGCGACAGCGTTTTGAATTGACTTCAGGAGCACAATGTAAGCCTCTTTTCCCCATGGATATGTCATATCCTGTGCATTTTTCGCATATTCCAAAGGAAAACTCCCTCCTTTGCTCTTCCGCAATAATATGCTCTCTACCAGGATGAGCATTGCGAGGCATACTCTCTCCTCAGAAGCATCTTCTCTTGTGTTTCTGAGCTGGTCCACCACGTCACTTAACTTATGACTACGCCCCTTTAGCAATTCCCAATTAAATCTCTCGGTTCCCTTCGTGGTCCTTCTAATGCACCACTACATTTCAAGCCTGTCATCATATGAAATTCTCTTATAGAGAACCTCATTGGCTGCGCACCGAAATGGAACCAGGCTTCATTCTCCTTGACAGAAACGATGCTTCTAGTGAGAATGGCGTAGACTATCTTTCCTGATAACTTCAATCCTCTCTCACTGAGCTTCATTATAGGTCCCAGAAATGATCCCCGGACTCTCATCATCTCATCTGGTTTTAGGATGCTTTTGACAATAGAGATATACTCTGAGCCGGAGTATTGGTTGATTGCTGACTTTTCCTTTGGCTGTGAACCAATAGGATACTTCAGCTCTGGCAGTGCTAGTTTTAGAGGTACTGAATCTCCCATCTTGTTTCTATCCTGCGTAGACAAGAAAAAAAAAATCCAATTTTCAGGAAGGGTTTCCTGAAACAATACAAATACAAAACAACACAAAAGTCTTCATTTGCTTCGCTTGTTAATAAGAACGAGTAACAAACAAATCAAAATCAAAACGCAAGTTTCCCAAATTTTAATTCAAAAACCCTAATTTTAAAAAGTTACCGATTTTGAGAGTAGAGAGTGTGACGCTGATGATTATCGAGCCGGAGAAGATGATTAGCGAGCCGGAGAAGACGATTAGCGAGCCGGAGAAGATGATTAGCGAGCCGGAGAAGATGATTCCCGAGCCGGAGACGACGATTCCCGAGTCGGAGAAGATGATTCCCGAGCCGGAGACGACGATTCCCGAGTCGGAGAAGATGATTCCCGAGCCGGAGACGACGATTCCCGAGTCGGAGACGACAGTGCCGGTGAGGGTTTGAAGATTCCCGAGAGGAGACGACACGATTCGCGATCGAATGAAATGAAATGTTTTTTTTTTATTCTTATAACAAAGGGTACAAAGGTAAATTACATCTTTAATGAAACCTATATTTGTGATTTTTGATCCTGAGTGCTAGTTTGGGGAGGAAAACTTCAAAAGGTGCTATTATTGACAATTGCCCTTTATTTAATATTATATTTAGATTTTTTAAAATGATAATATGTAAAAAGCGCAATTATGAAAGTTATCCTTTTAATAAAAACATCATCTAGTAATATTTGGATTTTAAAAGCCCACATAAATTAAAATTTTAGGCTCAGCCCAAAAGAAAAAGTAAAAACTAAACTAAAATCCAAATTCGGCCTGATTCAAAAAATAATTAAAACGGGTGCAAGTGGAGTTTCGAACTAGAATTACGGGGTGTCGGAGCAGAGAATTTTAACCAACTGAGATGCTATTCCTATTATGGTATACCTTACAAATCAAATTTTCACTATTCTGACACACCTACCTTGAATGTAGGTCCGTCATTGGATGTTCACATTGTGACATCGATCGACGCCGAAGCGCGCAGAAACTCGTTTGGTCCAAGCCGACTTAAACTCTAAGTCTTCACCAATTTACAAGATTATCCCTGACGAGTTTTACCCTAAATATATAAGCTTGCCAACATGTTAGAGGCAAAGTGTGCTTTCTTGTTTTACTATTTTCACAGCAAAAGATTTTTTAGGATTTTTAGTAAATTAGAGAGAAGATCCAAAAAGATTTGTGATTGGCACTCCAATGATATCTATCTATTTATCTATGCAGTTTTTATACATAATTGCTGAATTGCTGAGCCATGTCTGAGTAGTTATCTTGTTAGGTTTAGGGTTTAAATAGGTTATAAGGGATTAGCCCCAACTATAGATTGCTAAGTTGTGATATTCATCATTAGAATTGTCATTAAAGCATGTTTCTAGTTTAACTAGCTAGAACTTGATCTAGGAGTTTGAGGTAAAGGCCATCACTTGCATCTCACCCTAAATCCATCCTAATTGAGCTAAGATTGCTAGAGTATGGCGAGAGCTGATCTAGGAAGCTTAGTGAGCGCATTCAACCCGCGTGTTAAAGCTTGGCCAAACGCGTCGATCGATATTCTAATCGAATAATCGGTCGACGGTTCAACAAATGTATTGATTGATATTCCTATAAAATCATCAATCGACACTTATATCTGGTCAATAGACAAACCTAGAAAGTGAGAGCCTATCGTTTTGTTTATAAGTGTTGAGCTCTATAGTATCATGCATACAACTTGTTAGGCATCTGTAGGATTATAATCACGAGTACCTGAATAAAAATCCTAAGTCTAGCTATTTTCATCTAAGTCTAGCTATTTTCATCTAAGTACCAAAACTCCCAATCAATTCAATCGAGCAACTGCCTTGCTCACAAACATGCTTTTACATTTAATCATAATCAACATAGCTTAATCATTCTGATTAAATTTATTAGGTTCCCTAGCTCCCTTTCAATTCGATCCTTAAGTACTACAACTGAACTTCTTATTTGAGAGAGTAATTCACTCCTTAGGGTAATTTGAGTGAGATTAAATTTGGCACCGTTGCATGGGAGCTCTGATCGCTTAATAGATTTAGTTTGATTTCGTCTAGGTTTTTCTTAAAAACCACTCTTTGACAAAAAAAATTTCTTTTCTTTTCAAATGCATGCACATCAGTATCAGAAGCAACAAGGAAATTCAACTGCTATTCTCATCAGTTCCTACAAGTTTGGAATGTTTGATCCGCAAAGGAAGACGCTCCTCATTGATCGACAACAACACCGGTTCATCGCTCAATTCTTGTCAACCCAAACACCAGTCTCGTCGACCGACACTCGCTCACCACTATCGACCGAAGCTACTTTTCCGTCGACCAATATCTTCCATCCGACGTCGATCGATACTTCAGTCCAAAAATCAATCGATATTGAGCCGCTAGACATGGTTGCGACTTTAATTCTTGTACGTGATGAGAAGGGAGATCAGCATGACCAGGAGGATCATCTGCGTAATGCAGCAGGTCAGATGATAGATGCTCAGCGGGCTGCAATCCCTTAGTCCGATACTGATGCTACTGGAACTGCTCAACTTGTAGATGAGGCTGCTCGACCCAGAACATTGGCTGATTACAACCGTCCCGATCAGTTCTATGCCAACACATCAGCTATTCGTCCTCTTGTTATCCAGAGAGGAGATTTCGAGTTGAAGCCGCAGTCCTACACACTCGTGGGACAGACACCCTACTGTGGGTTATCTCACGGGCATCCTATGGACCATCTGGAGAGGTTCGAGGATCTTATATCTGCTATTAAAGTTAAGGGAGTCTCTAAGGACTACCTATGCTGCGTGCTCTTCAAGTACTCACGTGCTGGAGAGGCTTCACATTGGCTTAAGTAGTTACCACCAGGATCTCTCACATCCTGGGCTGACATCAAGAATGCATTCATGTGTAACTTCTTTGATGAGGCGCACACTGAAGACTTGAGGAGCAAGATTGCTACATTCGCGTAGGAGCCTACATAATCATTAAGAAGCTCCTGGATCAGATTCAAGTCTTATCAGAGAGATTTCCCACACCATGGATTCAATGAAGTGCAGTTGTTCAGTACTTTCTTAAGAGGCATCGCGGTGCAGTATCAAATGGCTCTTGATGCTTCCAGCGATGGGAACTTCAACACTAGGAATCCAGAAGAGGCAGTAAGAGTTATTGAGAACTTGGCATCCATCAACAACTCCAAGAACACTAATTTTGAGAGGAAGAGATCTGCAGCCATTCTTGGGAATGACCAGATGGATGAGGTCAGGGAAAAGCTGGACAGTGTTCACAAGCTTAGCAATTTGGCTTAGTAGAGGAGGCAGAAGCTGTAGACACAGAGAGTAGAGCAGAGGTAGAAAAAGATGTGAACTTCATTGGTGGAACTGGATTTTATAGGTCTGGAAACCATAATGGAAACTTCTCTGGCAGGAGAGCAAGATTGAAGCAATGCTTGATAGGGTTCTTGAGGGACAATAGAGCATGACGGTGGACTTCAATGGGAAGATCGACTCTGTCTACAACACATTGAACACAAAGTTTGAGACTTTGAGCACTCATGTGAAGAAGCTGGAGATGTAGGTTGTTCAGACAGGAGAAGATGTTAAGAGGAAAGAAGCCTTAAAAAGGGGGATAGGAGATTATGTGATGAAGCACCATGTGAATGCCATCATAGGTGATGATTTATGGCAAGTGATGAAGCATGAGAAGCTGCAAGAAGGAGATTTTAAAGTAGAGAGTTTGATGATTTTCGGCGGATCACATTGGTGTCGATCGACGCCCGACTTCAAACATCAATCGATGAACGTCAACCAGAACCGATCGACATCTTCTCCAGAGCATCGATCGACGGTACCTGCAGAGTCGACCACATCTTGCAATGCCGTGAGGATCATGACTCACGAGGAGTTCGCAGCAAGACACCCACATCTGGCCCAGCCCTATTTATGTCAGCATCGATCGACAAACTGACCCCACCATCGATCGATAAAGAGAGACAGACCGCAATCGATCGACAACCTCCAGTACCCATCGATCGATGCACACCTCTCACATACAGAGTGCAACTACCAAAGATAGACATCGCTCGTCTCAATGCACTCATGCCACAACCCAAACCTCCAGAGACCACCAATACACATTCAGGAGATGCAGCAGAGCCTATGGAAGTTGATAAGGCTCTTATGGAGATTATAACCTATGAACTTGGTTGCTAGACTAGGATATTGTATAATGTGCTTATGATATTAGAACCTTATTCCAAGTTTAAGAATCTGTGAGTATTCTGCTGTTTTCAAACTTCTTTTAGAGAGACTGCATGTATGTTTTGCTTGAGGACAAGTAAAATGGTAAGTTTGGAGGAGTTGATAGGCCATGGATTTTACCCACTTTTACCCATGGTTTATAAGTGTTTTAACTACTATTTATTATACTCTAGAGTAAATTTAGTATATTTATAGGACCAGGAGTGATTTGGAAGAAAGTGATGATTTTGAAGCATTTTGGAGATATTTGGTGAAAGCATCCGAGCTGACCATCGAGCACGACCATCGGTCGACATTGAAGAGAAATAATCGATCGATGTTCAATCGTGACATCGATCGGCGGCGAAGCGCGCAGAAGCCCGTTTGGTCCAAGCCGACTTAAAGCACAAGTCTTCACCAATTTACAAGATTACCCCGACGAGTTTTACCCTAATTATATAAGTTGGCCAACATGTTAGAGGCAAAGTGTGTTTTCTTGTTTTACTATTGTCACAACAAAAGGTTTTCTATGATTTTAGTAGATTGGAGAGAAGATCCAAAGAGATTTGTGATAGGAACTCCATTTATATCTATCTATTTATATATGCAGTTTTTACACCACACCTAATTGATGTTATGAATTGCTTAGCCATGTCTGAGTAGTTCTCTTGTTAGGTATAGGGTTTAAATAGGTTATGAGGGATTAGCTCCAGTTATAGATTGCTAAGTTGTGATATTCATCATTAGGATTGTCATTAAAGCTTGTTTCTAGTTTAGCTAACTACAACTTGATCTATGAGTTTGAGGTAAAGGTCATTACTTGCATCTCACCCTGAATCCATCGTAATTGAGCCAAGATTGCTAGAGTAAGGCGAGAGCTGATCTAGGAAGCTTAGTGAGCACATTCAACCCTCGCGTTAAAGCTTGGCCAAACGCATCGATCGATATCTAATCGAATAATCGGTCGACGGTTCAACAAGTGTATCGATCGATACTCATATAGAATCATCGACAACACTTATATCTGGTCAATAGACAAACCTAGAAAGCGAGAGCCTATCAGTTTGTTTATAAGTGTTGAGCTCTATAGTATCATGGATACAACTTGTTAGGCATCTGTAGGATTATAATTTTGACTACCTGAATAAAAACCCTAAGTCTAGCTATTTTCATCTAAGTACCAAAACCCCCAATCAAATCAATCGACCAACTGCCATGCTTACAAATATGCTTTTACATTTAATCATAATCAATCTAGCTTAATCATTCTGATTAGATTTATTAGGTTCCCTAGCTCCCTTTCAATTCGATCCTTATGTACTACAACTGAACCTCTTATTTGAGAGAGTAATTCACTCCTTAGAGTAATTTTAGTGAGATCACAAACGTGAGACTATGGTCACGGGTTCATTGTCATGGAGAAAGGTACAATCTTAAAACAAGCAACATAGCTGAATCTATTAACTCCGCATTGAAGCTAGCAAGAGGACTTCCCATATAATTCCTTTTGGAGTTCATAAGGGAGAAGCTGGGAAGATGGTATTGGAAAAGGCGAGAAGATGTTTTGAATCTTACAACTCAACATAGTCGGGGAATTGAATACTTATTGGCGATCCGTTTAGAGATAGCAGATAAGATGAGTGTCCAACCAATTGATGGATGGCGACTCTTTGTAACATGTGGAAGACGGGACTGTGTTGTTGATTTGGAACATGTCAAGTGTGATTGTGGTGTCTATGGAATCGAGAAAATATGTTACTCACATGCTATAGCAGCTGGATCATTTGGTTATTTTGAATATCACCACACTTGTGTCCCCGCTATATGATAGACCATATATTTTACCCATTTTTAATCATGGTCTATAAGTGTTTAAAGTGTTTTAAGATACAATTATTATGTTTTGGAGTCTATTTAGAGTATTTACTGGATCAGGAACGTTTATGAGAAATTTGGTGATTTTGGAGTCTTTTGGAGCCTTTGGAGGTGCAGAGTTGCACAGACGCGTCCGATGTTTAGCTATGGATTGAGACCTTCCGACTGTTAGCTTGAGCCCATATTTGGACACAAGATATAGCTTTGAGTTAGCTTTCCAATGCCACCGGTCTCAGGTCAATCAGCATCCTGTAGCAGAAGTTATGCCCGTTTTACTGAAGAGTGGTCAGTCTGCCTCGCGAGAGGAAGCTGCCGAGAAGAGAAAGCCACGTCGATCGATGCAGCACTCTGCACGTTGATCGATGGAGATCCCAGATCGTGGGCCTTGTATATTTTATGACTGCGTGACCCAGAAGCCAAAAATTACCAAAATGCCCTTGGACGACCAGAAACCCTATTTATGTCATTTCTAAGCCATTGTTGACGGCTACGGTTCGCAAGACTTCTTTACACTTTCATTTTCATTGTTTCTCTGAGAGGAGAGAAGGGAGGAACTCCTATCAGAGTCCTCTTGGAAGTCCTTTGGTTTTATTGATCTATTTCATTTCAGTTTTATATCTATTCATCTATGATTTCTATTTTCATGTCTGAGTAGATCCACCTGTTAGATCCAGGGTTCAGATAGGTTTGCGGGATTAGCCCCAAACTATAGATCTGCCTTGTTGTGATATTCATGATAGATCTATACTTATTGCTTGTTCTAGAGTAATTAACTAGAATATTGATCATATGATTGCATACACAAGCATCCTTGTTATCCCATCCTGACATCTATCTATCATATTAGGATTGCTAGAGAGGGCTAACCGCCAATTTAGCATCCTAATAGGGAAAATCATCATCGCACATAGGCCTGGATAGAACCCGTCGACGTAGGTAAAGGTGTATCAGTCGACGTCCGAATAGGACCATCGATCGACACTCTTTCGTTGTCAACATACTAACCGTTGAGATACGAGATCTAGCGAGTTAACCAGTGAAACATGCGACAGCTGATCACTGAGTTAAGCGGTTGAGCTCTAACATATCATGCATGCAACAAATAGATACCTATAGGAATTATAATCTCCAACACCTGAATAGAAACCCTAGATCTAGCAACCATCCTTCCATCGAACAACTCTTGCCAAGCTGAACAATTGACTTGTTCAACTTGTTTACTGCTTTGTTTATTTAATTGCTATTTTATAATCTATTAGCCTAGTTTATTATAACTTGTTTAGATCTAATCGGTTCCCTAGCTCCTTTTGGATTCGATCCCTAAGTACTATAACTCGACCTCTTTTGATGAGAGTAACACTCTTTAGGGTAATTTGAGTGATATCAAATTTGGCACCGTTGCCGGGGAGCTTTGATCGCCATTAGATCAGTTAGATTTCAGGTACATACATATCAGTACCAGAGCAATGAAGAGAGGATTTCTAGGTCCTTCAATTAAGAAGCCTGCTGGTCTATGCACGATCCATAAGTCTAAGAGAGAAGCATCGATCGACACCTTCCAAGCAGCATCGATCGACAGCATACACCATCAATCGATCGACACCATTCATCCGACGTCGATCGACAAACGACAAGCAGCGGTGATCGACAAAGCCAACAAATCGTCAAACAACATTGTTCACCGAGGTACTATTCATCGAGGTACTGTTTATCATAATACTATTCATTCTAGTACTATTCATCGCGATACTATTCAGCACGACATTGTTCACCTACCGTCGATCGACACTATTCAAATTCCGTCGATCGCCACTATTCATGACTCGTCGATCGACACTGTTCATCCCGTGTCGGTCGACACTATTCATATCCCGTCGATCGACACTGTTCATTCCGTATCTGTCGACACTATTCATCTTCCGTCTATCGACACTGTTCATATTCTGTCACTCGACACTGTTCACACGAACACTGTTCATCCGAACACTGTTCACCGTGATACTGTTCATCCGAACACTGTTTATCCCGTGTGGGTCGACACTATTCATCTTCCGTCGATCGACACTGTTCATATTCCATCGCTCGACACTGTTCACCCGAACACTGTTCATCGCGATACTGTTCATCCGAACAATGTTCATCGAAACACTATTCATCGCGACACTGTTACTCCAATGACGAACACCACTTACGGAGAGACAGAGAAGGTCGAAGCGCTCATACTTAAGATCGACAAGAAAGGTATTTGGCGAGACGAAGAAGGTCGCCCTTGCAGCCGCACAGGACGATTGATTAATGCAGAGGGTAATGAAATCCCTGATGTAATTGCTGTTGCTGAGATGAATACCTTTGATCTGACAAGCCAATGGTATAATTGGGGAAGTGAGGATCTTTTCCGAGGTCTTCCTCATGAAAATCCCAGAAACCACATCGAAGAGCTTGAGGGTCTAGTTTCAAGGCGTAAGCAGAAACAAATATCCGAAGACCTCATACTCTGCAAGATTTTCCCTTATGCTATCTCTGGAGATGCTTTTAGTTGGTTCAGTAAGCTGCAGCCAAGATTTCTAACCTGTTGGGAAGACATCAAAGGCGCCTTCCTAGGTAAATTTTTTAGCGAAGCTGTAGCAACTCGTAGTAGAAGGTTTGATTACATGGTGGACAAGATGATTGAAGATCACGAAAAAGGAATAATCACTAGTCTTAGTCAGATTAGTATTAGTCAGATTATGGATTTTGCCTATAGCGAGCAGGATGAAGATATTGGAATCCCGACCACTCATGTCAAGCAGCCAGACATTCAGGTTCACCATGCAGATGAGAGTAAGCAGAAGGATGAACTGAACAGAGAAAAGCTGGTCAACCATGATACAGTTAAGGATGATGAATATCATGTATCAGGAGAGCAGAGCAAAGTAGAAGAAGCTGATACAAAAGATCCGACTTCAGCATCGATTGACAGTAGTAACTCAAAATCGATCGATATCCGCACTTCAAAAACGATCGGTACAGATATTTTTCATCGATAGATACCTTCTACAATCTCTGATGCTACCATTATGTATGTTAGGACTAGACGACCGAAGGAAATTAGAGACTATAACAGTCCTGAGAACGCCTATGCTAAAAGGTATGCATTGCATCGTTCATCACTTCAGAATACTGTCCTTGAGCTGCACCCTGCATATATCTCTCTTGTGGGTCAGCATTCTTTCCACGGTTTTCCTCATGAAGATCCCACTGGCCACCTAGAGACATTTGTAGATCTGGCATCGACCATCAAATGCAATGGAGTCTCTGAAGACTACTATTTATGCAAATTATTCTCATACTCTCTTGCTGGAGAAGCAGCATATTGGTTTAGGAAGTTGCCACTAGGATCTCTCACTACCTGGAATGACATCAGATACGCCTTCCTCAACAAATTTCTCTATGATGCTGCAGCAAATCTAGAGATTGAGATAAGGTCTACGCTGGAATATATGGTGGAGGATGTTGGGGTCAAAAACGGTTACGACGGAATTACCACCCGAAAATCCTCGGAGATCGTATTTCCGAAAGAGTTAGTAAAAGAAGGGATGTAATTTCGTCAAAATAACCTATACGAGGTTTTTACGAAGAAGTATCCTTGGGATTCAAACCGAACAAACCAACCCGAGCCAAGCTCGGTCGCTACATAGCGACCGAGCTCGAGCCAAAGCTCGGTCGCTACGAAGCGAACGAGCGATCGTCCCGCTCGACCGAGCTCGAGCAAAGCTCGGTCGCTACGTAGCGACCGAGCGTCGTCCCGCTCGGTCGCTACGTAGCGACCGAGCTCAGCCAAGCTCGGTCGCTACGTAGCGACCGAGCGATCGTCCGCTCGGTCGCTACGTAGCGACCGAGCTCGAGCCAAGCTCGGTCGCTACGTAGCGACCGAGCGATCGTCCCGCTCGGTCGCTACGTAGCGACCGAGCTCAGCCGAATCGGTCGCTACGTAGCGACCGAGCGATCGTCCCGCTCGGTCGCTACGTAGCGACCGAGCTCAGCCAAGCTCGGTCGCTACGTAGCGACCGAGCGATCGTCCCGCTCGGTCGCTACGTAGCGACCGAGCTCGAGCCAAAGCTCGGTCGCTACGTAGCGACCGAGCGATCGTCCCGCTCGGTCGCTACGTAGCGACCGAGCTCGAGCCAAAGCTCGGTCGCTACGTAGCGACCGAGCGATCGGGCCGGACGAGCGACCTCGAGCCAAAGTTCGGTCGCTACGTAGCGACCGAGCTCATCTCGCTCGGTCGCTACGTAGCGACGACGGTCGCTACGTAGCGACCGGGCTCGAGCCAAAGTTCGGTCGCTGTGTAGCGATTGAACCTTTCCGAACATCGATACGACACCAGTCCTTGCATTCTCGTCAAACCTTCGAATGCTATCTCCCGAAGACCGTAGCAAGCTCAGTCCATGTTTCCCGCTATTCTAATTCATCGATCAAACTTCGCGGATTAGAAACCGCGGAAAACTCGTAGTAAACGTGTCGAGTCGGAAGACGGCCCAAAGGGACCTAAAACACGACTCGAGGCCCATCCTACGATTTTTCCTAACCAAAAGCCCGTGAACCACAGCATGGTTCACGCTTGGCCCACGAGGAAGGATAAATGTCAAGTTTCCGCGGATAAATACGGAAGTTTTGGAGATAATTGTGAAGATCGGGAAAAACGGAATATCTCCATTTTTTGCTATGACGGCTTAAGGGCAGAAGAGTAAAAGCGTAAACCGACCTTGGAGCTAGTATATAAGGAGTCCTAGGCGAGGAGCAGAGGAGAACTTTTTCAGAGCAAACTTGGCACTTAGAGCGATTTAGGCAACTTTCCGTTTTTGTTATTTCGAGCTGCGACTCAATTAGGTTTAGCCGTCTTAGGGTTGCTAGAACTAGGAATCTCGCCGACAGCTCTCGAGCCCAGGCTTATACCTTGTTGTAACGCTCATACGCAGATTCGGAATAAGATCTACTTTGCTCTCTTTTCGATTTCTTATCTTTATCGTTGTTATTCTCGTGTTCTGATTGCTTGACGTGTGGTAATTAACAGATATCCGGGTCCTCTGGGAAACTAGGGTTTTCTTAGTTTCCTTATTTAAACGGAAATCGACAGTGCGAATTTCGGTTCCCACAGTTTGGCGCTAGAAGGAGGGGGACTTACGGATCAATCTAACCCGCAAAAGCCACACACAGTCAGACATGTCAACCAACGACGCGGATAACGTGCAAACTCCCCTTAACGGAGGCAGCGGCACCGATCTCCACACTCCGGTAGCGGACGTATCTGCGGCCAACGCGCAAGCCAACGCCGCGACGCTCGAGGAGTTTAAAAAGATGTTCGCCACCTATGAAAAAAGGTCGGAAGAACAGGATAAGCTCGTGAATACCTTGACCAAACAGGTTGAAACCTTAACGGCAAGGACCCAAGCTATCCGTCCCCGCGGAACCACCAAAATCCGCGGGAAGAGGCTCGACTTCGCCACCCCACTCGATAGAGCAGGAGTCGCGCGGGAACGACCTTCCGGTCAAAACCCCAGCGAGAAATCTCCCATCGAAAAGGGGAACTCTGAAAGTCTTCCGCCCCCTGCAAAGGACTCGGAGGATAACGAAGCCGAACACATTGACCTGGATCCTAGCGATGTCTCCAACGACACCGACGAGGATGTCGACAGACATCCAAGAAGGACCAGAAGCCGATCCGCTCGGGAAGGCTCCCCGTTCGAAAAACCAATGACGGAAGAAGAAGAAGTCGCCTATTGGAACGAACAAGAGGAGCTGCTATTGGAAACGAACAAGAGGACTGGCCGGAAGGCAAACGAGCTCACTCAAGTAAGCGCCGACAGGCTCGGAAATCCACTGACGAGACATTGGATATCCGCGATCTTCGCGACTACATCACTAAGACTGCGGCAGAAGTGAGAGCCGTAAAGTCTCAAATCCATCATGCTACTAGTGCTGCCCCCGAGATCATCGACTGCTGGAAGGAGCTCGAAAGACCCCCTTTACCAGCCGCATTTCGGACATGAGGGTGTCCGATCCGGGAAAGATCAAAGTACCGAAGTACGATGGTACGGCCGATCCGAAAGCGCACCTTCAGGCTTTCCACATCGCGATGGGAAAGCAAGACTGAAGGACGGCGAAAAGGATGCCGGCTATTGCCGCCTGTTCGTCGAAAATCTTGAAGGAGCAGCGCTCGAATGGTTCGCACGCCTTCGTCGCAACACCATCGGGAGTTTCGACAGCTCGCATCGGAATTCCTCAACATACTCTGTATTCATAGACAGGGAAACCTCCGATGTTGATCTCTGGAGTTCTCCCAGAGGGAAGACGAACCCCTCCGCGAGTTTATCAGTCGTTTCAAACTGATAATGTCCAGGGTCAGCGGGATAAGCGACAAAGTGGCCATCGACGCGCTGAGAAAGACGCTCTGGTACAAGTCGAAATTCAGAAAATGGATAACTCTCGACGAACCGCGAACGATCCAGGACGCCCTCCACAAAGCAACGGACTATATCATAGTGGAGGAAGAAACTAAAGTCTTATCGCAAAAACATAAGCTGGTAAGACCATCCTCGAAAGACGCAGATCCGAAGGGGAAAAAGAAGAACTCTCGTAACGACAAGTACGTCCATCACGAGGGGGAAGATCTCCAAGGAGCGCATAACTATGCGATCAATTCGGATCAAGGCCGACCACCACCACGGCAACACATGGACTCGCAATCAAGGGTATGACGAGAACACCTTCTGCGAGTTCCACCAATCCCGAGGACACTCCACGACTAATTGCAAAGTCTTAGGAGCAAGACTGGCCGCTAAGCTGCTCGCTGGAGAGCTTTCGAAGTAACTAGCGTCAAGGATCTCATCCTCGATTCTGATCGGCCTCCAAGACGGACAGAAATCCGCCCGCTGAAAAATCTCCTCAACGAAACCAACCTGGGGATAAACGCGGTAGGAGGCCGGACGACAAAGGGAACGATAACAATCGTCGCAGAGTCAATATGATCATCGAGAGATCTCAATACTGCGGCGATAACCGTGTCGGCCATCAAGGCTTACCAACGGAAGGCAGAATCAAGCGCAAATTGGCCTACATGGTCTCCTCCTCGAGACGGCCAAAGTTGCTCGATCACTTCATCACGAGGAAGAAGCCGGCGGTATCGACCAACCTCACTGCGACCCGCTCGTCATAGATCTCGTCATACGAGATTTAGAAGTCGGAAAGGTACTCGTCAACGTAATCTTCCGCGACACTCTCAAGCGGATGAGTATCGAACTCGGAGAGGTAATTCCGACGCCAAAACCACTCACGGGTTTTTCAGGCGAAGTGTCGATGACTCTCGGATCAATCCAATTGCCAGTCATGGCCAAGGAGATCACGAAAATCGTCGAATTCGCGGTAGTCGACCATCCCGCTATCTACAACGTGATCATGGGAACCCATGGCTCAACGCCATGCAGGCAGTTCCGTCAACTTACCACCTGGGTCTCAAGTTCCCAACGCCGAGCGGAGTCGCGGCCATCTGGGATGCCAAAAACAGTCGCGACTATGCTTCCTCGCGGAGCATAAGTTAAGGCAAATCACGGCTTCTGGGGCAGTTCCGTCAACTTACCACCTGGGTCTCAAGTTCCCAACGCCGAGCGGAGTCGCGCCATCTGGGGATGCCAAAAACAGTCGCGACTATGCTTCCTCGCGGAGCATAAGTTAAGGCAAATCACGGCTTCTGGAAACGGCAAACGCGCGAAGATCGATCGATCTTCGGCCAAAAGCGCCCCGCACAAGGACGAAGTAAAATCGTCTGTCAACGCAAAACGCATCGGACGTCGAAGCTCGACATAAATCCGAAGCCCACGCGACAACTCAACCGGAACATCCGGAAAAATAGCGACGACCCAGCCACAATCGACACGGTCAAGGCGGACATCGCGACACCAACGCCGAGTAAGAACACTCGCGGCATGAAACAGAACTACGAGATGGCTTGATTCCTCGAAAGGGGTACGTAGGGTAGCTTGTCAAAAGACGAGTTCAGCGAGCCCCCCCTCTTTAAAAAGGGGGGGGGAGTGGGGTGCGTATACTCGTATACTTCCCACAATCGCCATTATTGTAATCAAGTTTTTAGAAACATAAATATTTTTTACAATATACACTGTCTTTTTATCGAAAAGCTTACGCTTCAGTTTACGCTCGTGCTGGCCTCATCCGGCCAAAAATCGTAAAGATTATCACTTTCAAACCACGCAAAAATACACGCATAATCCTCGAAAAAAACTGCGAGACGTCGCAAAAAGTTAAAATTCGAGGACAATGCTAACAAATTGTCAGAACGCGACCACAAAAACCCTTACACCCCCCCGTTCGTCGATTGGCCCCGGACGACACACGCCCAGCCGTCTTAAAACAAACGCAATCCGATCACTCTTTTGATCTTTAAAAACGTCCAGCACAAGGACAAAAGCGCGCTACAACAAAAATCCAAAATTTTGGTTTAGCACTTCCAGTGATTCTGAGAAGATGCTCGATCGTACCATACAAGTCATATTAGCCGAGAACATATCGCGGACTTTAAACCGGTGCGAGTCAGGAAGAAATCGCAACAGGAAAAACGATAGCCGGCTAGTCACCGCACAAACCTTAACCGAAAGTAAACCTAGGTCTTGCCCTAAACCCAACGCTCTGGTCTCAAACATCTCAAGGCATGATATCTAAAAGATACGAGATCATAAACCCATGCCTCTCCGTTCGTATCTCAATGTTCTCGAAAATCGTAAAGACAGATAAATTTTTACGAAAATCACGAACGAACCAACAGATTGAACGTCTAATTAGAACTACATACGAGACGACAACTCGTATTTACTTCAACCCTACTCAAGAGAAACTCGAAACAAAACATTTATCATATAAATAAACCGCGTAAAGCGGCAAGGGATTCAAAGCCACCAACGGCCAGTCCCGGAAATACAAATACGGCCATCTAGGCCTAAACGAAATCCCAATTCAAAGGGCCACATTCGCCGAAAACAAGGATAACTGATCCATCCTCATAATCCAAAGTCAAAGTCCCCGACAACGAAGCACCAAACGCATCCGCAGGACGATCCACTTCCTCGCCACCATCGTGAAATCGATCGGGACCTCCTCGGTATCAGGAGGAAAACCGGATGGAATCACAAACCTTGAATCCTCTCGTCGATCGAGGGATAAGCGCCTCCGCGTGGGCACGGTCACTCATCCCACTCTTCATCAAGCTCATTTTCTCTTCAAACACATAGTCGTCGGCTGCGTCCTCCAAAGACTCCGACCGAACCGCGGCACTCGCGAAAGTCGCCCACCGAGGTAAAGGCATTCTTAAGATTCCCGTACTCAACCTGGAACTGAGATGCACGAGTCTTCATCATCTCGACGATTTCTCTTTTGCCTTTCCTCTCCGCTTTACGAACAGCCCGCGCATGATCACGAATAAGCTGCGCTTCTCGCTCCAGCATCTCGCTTTGCACGCGAGCGAGATCCCGCTCCGCTTTCTCCGCCTTGAAGCGGTAGACCATGGCTTCTATATGACCCGCCTCGATGGCCGAGCCCAGCAAGCTCAGGCCCTGCAAAATCGATGGGCGTGTTACAAATCCATACATAGGATAATCCCAAAAAAAAAACTAACCCCATTGATGATGCGAGATCCTTCCGCAACGACTCTCGGCCTCCCCGATTCTTTCGTAGGAGGAGGAGCATCGAAACCCGATGGCAGCCCCGCAAAGAAATCATCGAAATCCGGAACGGGGGCCTCGCTCGAACCGCTTACGTCGCCATAAGCAAGGTTCGGATCCCATCCTGGAAGCATAGAGTCGTCCATCGAAAACTCTATGTCGCCAAGATCGACATCTTTTCCCTTCCAAGAGCTCGACTCCGGCACAGCTGTCGGAGCCTCGACGGGATTCTGGTCATCGGGTTCGGAGTCGCTTCCCGTATCCGCGTCCAAAGCTGGACCAGGTTGCGCAAATTTCAGTGCCTTCCGAACCCTTCTCGGCGTGAAAGAAGTCCAGAAGAAGGGACCATTCCTGAGAAGATCCCTCACCGCAATAATGTCCTCAGGGAACGGAGCAAGAGGATTGATGAAGGGACGATTGTTCGGCAACCTCCGGAACAATGGAATGCAACTCTCTTCGACGGATGCAGCGTCCAAACGAACAAAGAAAAAGAACTTCTTCCACAAGTTGAAGTTCGAAATGAACTTCTTAACCACCGACATAAATTTCCGAGGGACAAACCTATGCTTATCCGTATCCTTGACAAGTGAAGCCTCAAAAGCGCTTCATAATGATCAACGAAAGGAAAGGCCATGCTCATAGCTTAGGATCACGATCCCAATAAGGTGCTGAATGGCAAGGGGTGTCAACTGACTTATCGCGACTTCGAAGCGGTCCAACACTCGACGAGAATTTCGGGTATGGGGAACCAGAGGCGACAACGCACTATGAACGCCTCATAACAAGTAAAAGTAACCCTCCGGGGGGTTATTAGCGCATTCCCCGCGGCAGGGAACCCGGAACTCCACAACGGCCGGGATGTGGTAGAACGACCGCATCGTCGCGAGAAACTCGTCAGTAGTCCTGCTTGCGTCCTCTTCCTCGACTTCACGATGGACCAGGACCGGGAATGGCTTCTCCTTGGGAAGGATCAACGAGCCATAATGAGCAACCCACCATGCCTCGTTCTCGGCAGGATGCACCGAGTGAGGCACGAACTCCATCTTCGGAACGACGAGCTCTTCGTAAGGGCTCGCGGACGAAGACCCTTTTTTCGCAATCTTTTTCTTGCTCGACATCTTTGCACTTCTCTTGAGAGAATAGAGGAAAAAGGGTGGAGAGAAAGATAAGTTTGTGAAAGATCTTAGAGAAAAACAAGAAAGTGAAAAAATTATGGAACAAGTTACCTCTCTTCTTATAAGACATGAGGATTTACTATTCAAGCTCAGACTTTCGGATATTAATTCCACCCATCACGCCTAACTTGCCAAACATGCCTAACCGCACACTAGGATCCTACGATGCATGATCCTAACGGGCTGGGGGGGCTAACTGTTGGGGTCAAAAACGGTTACGACGGAATTACCACCCGAAAATCCTCGGAGATCGTATTTCCGAAATAGTTAGTAAAAGAAGGGATGTAATTTCGTCAATAAACCTATAACGAGGTTTTTACGAAAAAGTATCTTTGGGATTCAAACCGAACACCAAACCCGAGCCAAGCTCGGTCGCAAATAGCGACGAGCTCGAGCCAAAGCTCGGTCGCTACGAAGCGACCGAGCGATCGTCCCGCTCGGGTCGCTACGTAGCGACAAGACCGAGCTCGAGCCAAAGCTCGGTCGACTACGTAGCGACCCGAGCGATCGTCCCGCTCGGTCGCTACGTAGCGACCGAGCTCGAACCAAAGCTCGGTCGCTACGTAGCGACGAGCGATCGTCCCGCTCGGTCGCTACGTAGCGACCGAGGCTCGAACCAAAACTCGGTCGCTACGTAGCGACCGAGCGATCGTCCCGCTCGGTCGCTACGTAGCGACGAGCTCAAGCCAAAGTTCGGTCGCTACGTAGCGACCGAGCGCTCCTCCGCTCGGTCGCTACGTAGCGACCGGGCTCGAGCCAAAGTTCGGTCGCGGTGTAGCGATTGAACCTTTCCGAACACGATACGACACCAGTCCCTGCATTCTCGTCAACCTCGAATACTATCTCCCGAAGACCGTAGCAAGCTCATCTATGTTTCCCGCTATTCTAATTCATCGATCAAACTTCGCGGATCCAAACCCGCGGAAAACTCGTAGTAAACGTGTCGAGTCGGAAGACGGCCCAAAGGGACCTAAACACACGAGTCAATGCCCATCCTACGATTTTTCCTAACCAAAACCGTGAACCACAGCATGGTTCACGCTTGGCCCACGAGGAAGGATAAATGTCAAGTTCCCGGGATAAATACGGAAGTTTTGGAGATAATTGTGAGATCGGAAAAACGGAATATATCCATTTTTTGCTATGACGGCTTAAGGGCAGAAGAGTAAAAGCGTAAACCGAATGGAGCTAGTATATAAGGAGTCCTAGGCGAGGAGCAGAGGAGAACTTTTTCAGAGCAAATTGGCACTTAGAGCGATTTAGGCAACTTTCCGTTTTTGTTATTTCGAGCTGCGACTCAATTAGGTTTAGCCGTCTTAGGGTTGCTAGAACTAGGAATCTCGCCGACAGCTCTCGAGCCCAGGCTTATACCTTGTTGTAACGCTCATACGCAGATTCGGAATAAGATCTACTTTGCTCTCTTTTCGATTTCTTATCTTTATCGTTGTTATTCTCGTGTTCTGATTGCTTGACGTGTGGTAATTAACAGATATCCGGGTCCTCTGGGAAACTAGGAATTTCTTAGTTTCCTTATTTAAACGGAAATCGACAGTGCGAATTTCGGTTCCCACAGAGGATGATGAGCAACATGAGTCTGGAAAGCTGAGCACAGTAGAAGTAGCTGATATTAGTGACACGAGCTCATCATTGATCGACACCCTTACCATAACATCGATCGTCACCCCCACCTCATCGTCAATCGACCCAGTACCTCAGAAATGATCGACACAAACTTTTGTCATCGATCGATTCCATTTGAAATCCCTGAAAGATCGAGTTGTCCTCAGGACATTGCAAACTCGACACAGGAGAGCATCGATGAATCAAGCTGTGATCTTACCTCAGATGTCGACAAAGTCACTCTGAAAGACTTTCTGGAGTTGGAAGAATGGCTTCAGCAGAAGCTTGATGATCAGCCCGCTTCGGGAAAAGGTCTGGAAAATTCCTTAAAGGCTGACGACATCGACCGACATAAACCTGATGAGATCGATCGACACCCACCCTATGACATCGATCTACAGTCGCCGTCTAACATCGATCAACATACACCCGACTGTATCGCTCTATACCCACCCGATTGCATCGATCGACACCCATGTTTGGATGAACTATCAGGATACATGATTGAACCAGAACTGGTTGGAAGAAAAGAACACATGTCTGGAGCCTCACACCTTGCTGTCCTCGAAAATCTAAGACTACCTCTATGCGAAGAAGAAGCTATTGGGATTTGCAAAAGAGTGAAGAGGATACATGATCCTGTGAAGTTTGTTGTTCCATATGAAGTGTTTGAAGCTGAATCTCCTATCCCACCAGATAAAAGTATGGAGTTAAGTTTCTATGTTGGAGTATTTGATGATAATAAGTACGTAGAAGCTTCTCAAAGAGGGCTGCGATTTAGAGATGAAGTAGATAACTGCCAAGTAGAAGTACCATCGAGCGACATCAACAGAACAAAATCGATTGACACTATCATTTCATCATCGATCGATACCGGCCAGATACCATCGATCGACACCAGACGCGAATCAGAGCAGAAAGAGTATGAATTGTGTGGAAATATTTTTTATGGAGATACCACGACGCTTTCAGACAAGTCTGGGGGAAAGTAGTGGAGGAACTGGAAGAAGAAAAAGAGAATCAATGAAGGTTCTCAATTATCATTGATTCCTCACTTCTCAGATGATGCCAGAAAGTCCAGAGTGAGATTACACAAGTCTGTGGGAAAGAAGGGGAGAAATTGGAAAAAGCGGAAACGAACCAAAGGAGGTTCTCAATTACCATTGACTCCTTACTTTTCAGATAGTATCAGAAAATCAAGAGTGCGCAGCAAATGCTTCTCACATCCATATGCAAAACTTAAAGCACTCTTTATTGCTGAAATGATAGACAAAGGAGAAGGTATATGGAGGAGGCTTTCACACAAGAATGATAAAGCTTGAAAGAGTAGACATTGAGACTTGATTTGGAGCAAGTTCTCATTCTCATCCGAACTGAATCAGATCTCCAGAAGTCAAGCTAATGACTAAAAATAAGCGCTGAGTGGGAGGCAAACTACTATTAGGTTTGTTTTAAATATGGTTTAATTTTCATTTATTACTGATTTTTCTTGTTTTCTAATGATTTCAGGTAAAATAAAAAATAAAAAAATGTGTGAACAGTAACGACGGCACTGTAGCAAACACACTGTAGCAGCAACATCGACCGACACTGTAGCAGAAAATCGGGGGTTACTGTTCATCGAGAAAAAAAAAATTATTAGTTAATTGGTTTTATTAGTTATATATTACTAACTTTTAGACTTTTAGTGTTTTATTTATGTTAGGTATGAGGAAAAAAATCAGAGGAAGACGAGTTTCCCTAGAAATCGACGATGGCTAGCTAACATCGATTGACAGAGTATCAAGGGTATCGATCACCACTTAACTGTGTTGGTCAATGTTCACATTAAAGGATAAGTATATTGTTTTTCCTTGTTAAATATTGTCCTTATGATTTATTCTCCCACCAATCTTAGGTTGAATAACATTGGTCACAATGTTATTTCACTACAAGAAAACATTTATTTACCGACTACAATATCAGTAATTATTCAGTCGCAAAACGTAACATAACGACTGATTTGCGACTGATCAACGTGGTCGCAAATTGCTGTGTCGCTAATACGAGGAGTCGTTAATAAGTCACAATTTTGCGACTGAATTACGACTATTTTTTCACTGTATATTGTAGTCGTAAAATAGACGCAATTAAGTCGCAAAATATACCGACTGAACTACTACTATCCAAAGACCAAACTACGACTGTTTATCAGTCGTTATGTAGACGGGAAATTGTAGTCGCTTATTAGTCGTTAGAAGGGAGTCGGTAGATAGTCGCAAAATTAGCGACTACCCAATGACTGATTACGTACACCATTAGTGACTATATAGCGACTGAGTTGTTGATTTAGATGTGTAATATGTGGTTATCTAGCGACTACATTGCGACTAAATTTTGTGACTTATTAGCGACTCCAAGATTCAAAAATCACAAATCAGATTTTTTTGATTTTCTTTTTTTTTAATTAATTTGTTCATTTGCAGTAAAACAATGACAATAATAAAAACGAAAATTTTAATATAAAACAGAGAATTCATAACATAATGTTGCAAAAGGCACTCTAAGGAGTTAAGCATTAGCATACAAAATATTATAGTAGTACAAGAGTAGGGAACCTAAAATTCATCTTCATCTTCACTTTCATCTTCCCCTTCATCTTCACCTTCTTCACCTTCACCTTCACCTTCACCTTCACCTTCACCTTCCACCTTCACCTTCACCTTCACCTTCACCTTCACCTTCACCTTCACCTTCACCTTCACCTTCACCTTCACCTTCACCTTCACCTTCACCTTCACCTTCACCTTCACCTTCACCTTCACCTTCACCTTCTTCACCTTCATCATCATCTTCACCTTGATTAGCAGCCATGAAGGCCAAAAACTTTGGATCAGTTGCAGCCAGATACTTCTTCACCAAGGAAAAACTTTTGAGCTTTTCTGCTTGCTTGGCAGTGTAAGCCGCCTGCTTCTCAATCTTCCGGTGAGCATCGCTGAGCTGTTTTTTGAGGTCTACGTACGAAGAAAAGGATTCACAACGCTTGCGCTTTCCGTTGACAATAGTACTTTCTAGGCTTCCTATTCCATAGTGTCTTCCTCTTTTGTCTGTGACAGTGGACTACAAAAGCAAAGGAAGTAGACAGATATCAATCAAATCAAACAATATGTAGTAAAAAATATCCTTAAAAAAAAGGGATACAAAAGCAATTTACCAGAAGGAAGAGCTCATTATCCTGGTCTAGAGAGAGTTGTGGAGGGTGTGAAGTACCATCTGAACTCTCTGAGTTTTCAGCTTGAAGGTCAGCCAGCTTGGCTTGCTTGTTCTTCTCATAGGCCTCTGCAATTAGCTTTGCTTTCTTATCTACAAATCTGCCTCTCTTTTTTTGGTGTGTGCCTTGATGAAAACTTCACCAATAGTCACTGGTCTGCCCAATTCTTCAACCTGAAATGCTAAATAAAATAAAGGTTAATGAGCCAGAAAAATTTCAACTTGGAGACAGGAAAAGAAGTTACCATTTCTTGTTCGATTTGGAGGTAATGCTTCTGGCCAGCATTGTGCTTGTGAGGACCAAGACCATTTTGGTCAGACAACCGAGCAGCTGATGTTGTCTCGCTTTTTTGTTGGGCTTTAGCAGTGTCCCAGTAAGCTGTCATTTCTTTCCACAGATCATTCAAAATCCAGGATGGTCGAACTCGAGACTTCCTACGCTTGCTAACCATGTCCTTCATACGTCGCTGACATACCTGCCCGAACTTCTCTTGAACCACACCAGTATATATGGGATTCCAAGTGTGAGTTTTCTACAAAAATAAGACAAGGCTGATGTTAGTAATCAAATAAATCAACAGTTTAGTAGTTTAGAAGAAAATACTAAACTGCAACTTAAAAACAGTTGCAATCCCATACAATAGCAATTAAGAAAAAAATACTTAACTGCAAATTCAACAAAGAATTTTTCTTTTTTTTCCTGATCGACGCAAGTCCAACTGTAGAAGGGACCATCAAACTTGTTTGTAAAGACTTTAGTGATCCTCCGAGTCAGTTTACCTTTGTCCCGACCAAACCTAGAAACACAGAAACATTAGTATAAGGCCGAGAGTCATATCGTATAAAAACAATTATCAATCATAGAAAACTCAAAATATTCTAACATCTCAAAGCTAAACAATTTCGAACTCTCCAAACAAAATTAGCAAAATACAATTACCAATGACAAACAATATCATAAGCAAACTGGATATGTCCCTTGAGTATTTCACAGAAACAATTATCAATCACAGACACAATCTCATAAGCTTAAAATATTCAGATAGATAAGTAACTAACCACATGGTTCCAGGCTCGAAGGTGGGAGAAAGGCTCATGGTGTAGCGCTCTCGGCCGGGCTGGGAGAGAAGGGCGTTGAGAAGCCTCATCTGGTCTTCAGACAGATTCGGTTCTACTGGAAATGGTGAGTTGGGGACTGGTTCATCCTCATCTGGACCTTCTGGAGCTTCAGTATTCTGTGAGTTTTGAGCTTCAGAACTGATAGGAGATTGTCGCCTAATAGAGACCGTAGGTTGTCGAGGTCGAACATTGGCTGATGTTTGAGACCCTCGAGGTTGTGGTGGTGGAGCTGGTTGAGAAAGAGGCGTTGAAGCAGCTCGAGGTTGGGTCCTCGGCGTAGACTCCTCGAACAGCTGTCTCTGAGGTGGGTAGTCACTCACCATTGGTCCAGCTCTGCGGTTGCCACGAGGTGGAGGCTCTGTTGTCCTTGGAGTGAACTCATACTGCGACGGTAGAGGAGATGGTTTAGACCGTTTTGAGGGTTTCCGAACCTTCTTCGTTGATGTTCCGGCCATCGTCTTCAGTTTCGAGAGAGAGCGATTAGGGATTACGACAGACAGTTTCGATTAGGGTTCTAAGTGTTTGGGGATTTTCGAGAGAGATTTGTGTCGCTAGAGTAGAGAAAGAGTGATTTTATTAACTTTGGTCTTTGGGTTTGTAGAGTTAATTGGGCTTAAGCGGGGAATGAAATTTATGGGAGGGAAATTATTGGGACTAAAGGGAGGAATTATTTAGTTGATAGGAGGGAAACTAAATTAGCAAATTTTGTGGACTTTAGGGGTTAGGGATGGGTTACGAAGGTTTAGTGTGTTGGGGGTTAGGGATTTTCTTATAATGAAACAAAATGAAATCATAAAGTACTTTTATAATATAGTTTAAACACACAGTTTACAAAAATATATTTCAATACACATTAAAACAAAATTTACAAAATACTAGGTTAAGACCCGCCCCTTGGGCGGGATGAATATTATATATAAATTATTTTGAAGTATTATATATTTTTTACATATTATGAAATAATAAATATATATTGAATAATAAAAAATTTAGTAACTATTACGTATGTAATTAAATTGGTACAAATACTTAAATAAATTTTATTAATCGAGACAAATACTTTTTCTATTTTATATGTTATAAAATTAAGTTTACATGATATTAACATAGATATAAAGTACATTTTTAATATTGACATCTGCTAAAAAATATTTTATACTCTTATTATTTTGATCGTTTGTATTTCTTTATAACAAATTTTTTAAATAAAAGATAACAATAAAAAAATTATGGGATGTTTAATAGTTTTAGTAATTTATAATTTTAAAAATATTCAATGCAAAGTTTAAAATCTAAATATTAAGTTGTCAATAATTGTTCAAAATGTTTATCAAAAACATTCAATGCAAATTCGAAATTAAAATACTTATGTATTTTATATTTTATATGGTATATAATGTATTTTAAAAAATATTAATATACATATATATAATATTTATTAAATGAGACTTCCTACTTCTGTAATTTCATAATCATTTGTATCTTGTTATAACATAAAGTTTAGACCATGGATCACAAAAGTTTCAATGTGAGATTTTTAACAACTTTAGTCATTTATATTCGTTTTTAAAAATTTTAAATATAGCATATACGAAAAAATCTAAGTTAACATGGTTGTTCAATTTATTTTAATTAGTTAAATTTTTTAAAATGATAGAATAGAGTAATTTTTATCAAATATTTTATTATTCAAAATCATTAATTGTCATATATAATTTAGCCACATTAGGTAATTCCGTGATTTTTATTTAAGGAAACAATGAAGAACATTTATGATTAGTTTATGGTTAGTTTAATAAAAAGTTTATTATACATTTATATGGACCAACATATTTTTCTAAGGATTCTAAGAATGATTGTGGTGATGACATGTGGCTACAAAAATATGTTGTGATGCTTCTCTTTTAATATATAGGGGATATTACAACACACTAAAACAAAGCTCACAAATTTATATTACAATACACATTAAAACAAATTTTACACAATTATATCACAGTACACACTAAACAAAAGTTTAAAACAAAGTTTACAAAATTATATTACAAACACACATTAAAACAAAGTTTATAAAATCATACTACATTTTAATAGGGTTCTTCTCCATCTCCATCATCAGAAGAAGACGATGATACATTACATTGGAATTCATCCTCTGGTTCAACATCTTCCACATCAATATCAAGATTTATAGGTTGTACCCGAGCATGAACCAAATCGTCGACTGCAAGTTCTTCAATTGTAGTCATTAAAACAGCATCATCATTTTCTTGTTGCAACAGTGTCGGTTCTTTATCTTCATATTCTCCTGAAATGATTCTCCTTGGATTCACTTTTAAAACATTGAGCCACGACTGCTTTGGTTTCTTAACGTACGGATACGGGATATAACAAACTTGATCTGCTTGAGACGCTGTGCAATATCAAATAATAAGAATATAATTAAATTAACTATCAAATTATAAAAATTTAATTACAACATAAAATACGTACCTAGAATAAGTGGTTCGTATTTATAGTATTTCCGCGATGAAAGAACGTCGACGATGCCTCCATTTCTCCGTTGAGTGCCTCTACCAATTACCGGATCATACCACTTACACTTAAAAAGTGTGATTTTCAAATTGACCGATCCCTCATACTGAATTTGTATGATATCAGTCAATATCCCGTAGTAATTGGCTTCATCGGATGCATTTGTGTAACTTTCTCCTTTAACACTCACACCATAATTACATGTCTTTCTTCCCTCGCCATGCTTCTGCGTATGGAACAAATAGCCTTTTGTGAAGTACATGGGCCATGTTCTGGTCCTAGTCAGGGGTCCATTCGAAATATCTTTAACCCACACAGGAAAATTATATGTGTTGCTCCAATAGCTAACCTGCAACATATATATATATATATATAATTATAATATATATATAATTATAAACATTTAGTTATATAATGGTATGTTAGTCAAACGTACATAATCTTTCACCCATAAATGATATTCGTCAGCTCTCTTCGCAGAGAGGTCTTTTTCGGAGAGGTCTGGTATTTTGCACTAAGAAAATCTTCAAACATCCTATATTAGCCAAACACAAATTAATATGGGCAACTATAGTTGGATAAATCAATATGGAAGATGATAATATTATCAAATTATACCTCTCAGGTGGCTGAAAATAATCACAATTGCGTAAAACATATGCATGTGCGCATCTATAGTCTTTCTCGGAAAGCCATATTTCTTGCATTTCTCCACTTGGACGTCCTACGTGCGTAAATATATCAGGTACTCCAGGGACATGATATACGGGGACTTCACCTTCATCAAATCTTGTGAACCTGCACAAAGGATTATGAAATTAATAAATATTATATATAACAAAGGCATTTTTAAACACATTAAAATTAAATATGAGGAATAATGATAGTGTTTACCTTGATTTGGTTTGTATATGATCAGAAAAGTAGTGTTCTGAGAAGTAAGCTATCTCCTCGTTGATATATGATTCGACAATCGAGCCGGCCGCAAATCTTTTGTTCTTGGCTTTTGCTTTCAATTTTTTGAAATTCCTTTCAAAAACATACATCCACCTATATTGCACAGGTCCTCCTAGTTCAGCTTCGTATGGGAGATGTATAGGCAGGTGTTGCATGACGTCAAAAAATGATGGTGGATCTTCTCCAAATTGCAGATGATCATAACAATGTTTTCTTTAAGAATTTGGACATGATTTTTCTGCAAAGTTCTCGAGCAAAGGTCACGGAAAAATCCTCCAACAGCTACAATATTCAAAATTAGGGATGTCAAAGGAACCTGTGGCCCGCGGGATAGGCCCGTTTAGACCTGTGGCGGGGCGGGCTTGGGCCCGTGATTTCACGTCCCGCAAAGAAGCGGGCCTCGCGGGAGAGGCTTGTCGCGGAACCGGACCCAAAGCGGGCAAGCCCACAGTGACCCGCGGGTTTCTCCATGTCCCGCAACCCTAATCTTTATTCTTGTCATTTGCTCTTCACCTGAAAAAAAACGCGAGAGAGATAGAGTGAAAGGCGATGTGGTTGCGACTTCCACCGTGGAAAGAAACAGAGCTCCACCGATGACGACGGCGGTTCGCTCTCCCGACACTGCTTCTGCTCACTACTTCGTCTTCGAACTGCAGTCTGCAGCAGAGGAGCTAAAACGACAAGGGTCCGACAAAGTAGATTCTTATTCTCCGATGTGTCTTCCGTTCTTCCCTACGAGCTTCCAAACTCCACAGATAGGACATGCATGTACAGAGTTATGTATTTCAGACAAAAAATTGAAGTTCTTTTGGACTTATAATCTCTGCTTTAACTCTTGTTTTTTTTTTCAGGTTGTTAGATAAGAAGACCAACAAGATCCGAAAGGTAGTGATCTAGCTTAGCGATCTATAGTTTGTGTTATGTCTTATCTAGATTAGCGATCCATGTAAACAAATTGAACAACAAGATCTGTAAGCGTTCTGTTAGATCCGTCTATTAAAAAGACCAATAAGCGTCTGTTGGTTTCATCGTTTGTTTGTATATTTGTGTTCTGTCTTTGATTCGTTGTAGCTTTGCTTTCAGGTAACAACAGTGTTGATCGACAATGCTTATTGTCTGAGGTAACCTTGCTTTTATTTAGTGATAAAAATTCTATATAATAGAACAAAAATAACTTGTGTTCAGTATCTGATATGTTTGTTTGTCGCGTTGTATTTGTTTTGTGTTCTGTGTTGAGGTGATGGAGTGATGGTGAGAAAGTAGGCGACTTGGTCATCTTCTTCTCCTCTTAGACAGCTTCAGAACATCAGGTTAGTCACTCTCTTACCCAGAACTATTAATCAGTGATAGGAGAACTCGCTATCTCATTGTGTTGTGTTGACTAGTTCGGCGAATCTTATTGTCTTGTGTTGAGTAGTGATATGTCTCATCTTTTGTTCTTTTGTACATACAGAGAAGAGATCAAGCGGAGTAGTAGATTGCGTGCTTCAATTTTTCATGTTCATCAACGACTTCACCAAGACGGTTGCTGGCGACAAAGGAGATTGCGTGCCAAGGTTTGTGTCCTGAACTGTCTTTTTTTTTTTTTTTTTTTCTATAAACTGAATGAACTGTCTTTTCTATGAACTGAACAATGTTTGTGTGCCAATGTTCATTCAGTATCTGATATGTTTGTTCAGTATCGTTTGTTTCATCACGTGTAGTTATTTTTTTTTTTGTGTTCTATGAACTGAATGAACTGTCTTTTTTTTTTTGTTTGTGTCCTGTGATGAGAACAATGAAGGATTGCACGAGTACATACACCACCTGGTCGAGTAGTTTCCAGCTTCAGCCGATATAGGAGCTTTAAGGACCTCAGGTTAGAAAGCTCTTAAACGTATGAAACTTAGATGGCTTTGCGTAGGTTATCGGATCACTGACTTGTTTAGGTTGCTTTCGTATATGATAGAACATTAACTTGTTTAGATGGCTTTGCGTAGGTTATCGGATCACTTGCTGTTTATGTTGCTTTGCTTGTTTACGTTGCTTTGCTTGATTACTTGTGTTTGTGTACTTGTATAATAAAATTTGGAATTTTGAAAATCAACAATTATAACAGATTTTAAAAAATATATTAAGAAATTTTTTAAAAAATAGACAAAATTTAGGAAACCCTAAAAAGTTAATTTCATTCCACGGCGTGAAAAAAAAAACACAAAACTTGAGAGTTGAGAGCGAGAGAGACCATGGGATCAAGGAGCCAGCCCGAAGATCAGTCGACGTTTGATCCGAATTACACCCCGCCAAATACTGTGGACTTTGCAACTCAGGCAGTCTTAGCTACTCTTGCTGCAGCAGCTGAGGCTGGTGATCAGATCGCTTCTCAGGAAGCTGGTGTAACTCGTGCTGATGGGAAGCATCAAGGAAGCAGAAAAAGGCTTATCAGTCTTGTTGATGATACTGATGATTCTGATGTTGAAATCAGTCAACCAACCCAAAAAACCAAGCCTCGCAGACAGACCAGTTTCAGAACAGCCACGGGGAAACCCATGTTGCAATCAACTATCGATGGTGGCGTTGGCTCGTCTGCACAGGCGTGTAGTAAGGGGAAGTCTGTTCCTATGAAGTCTGTGATTCGTGGAGGGAGAAGAAAGTCGCCTACTAAGTCCAAAAAGAAGAAGGTTTCGCCTACTCAGTCGCAAAAGAAGAAGGAGAAGGTCGCAGAGGACATACCCGAGCTTGGTGATGAACTGGATGAAGAAGAGTTTGATGAGGATGAAATCGGTGAAGAGGAAAGGGAAGAGAGGCAAAAATCAGATGTCTGGAAAGATTTCAAGGTGGTCGAAAAACCGAATGGAAAGTTGAAAGCTGCATGCAATCATTGCAAACATGAGTATGCATGGCAATCTCATTCGCATGGAACCAGTGGGTTGCGAAGACATCGGGAGAGATGTAAAATGTATCCAAGGAATCGAGGAAGGCAGCAACAACTCAATATCGAAGGGAAAGTGGTATCTCGCAAGTATGATCATACTGTGTTTAGGCAGATGGTAGCTAAGACAATAGTCCAGCATGATCTACCTTACTCGTACGTGGAGTATGAAAGAGTGAGAGACACGTGGAAGTATTTGAATGCTGATGTCCAAACCATTTGTCGAAACACAGCGAGAGCAGATGTGTATAGACTCTATGAAAGCGAGAGAGACACACTCAAGAGGGAATTAGCGACTCTCCCTGGACGAGTCTCCTTCACGTCTGACTTGTGGACATCCGTGAAACGGGAAGGATACATGTGTGTGACAGCACATTACATTGATCGGAATTGGAAGTTGAACAGCAAGATCCTGACGTTTTGTGCTCTACCACCACCACATACCGGTATGAGTATTGCGGTTCAACTCCTCACGTCACTGAAAGAGTGGGGAATTGATAAGAAGGTGTTCTCAGTCACATTAGATAATGCTACAAGTAATGACTCCATGCAGGACATTGTGAAGTCGCAGCTGAATTTGAATGATGATTTGTTGTGTGGAGGAGAGTTTTTTCATGTAAGATGTGCAGCTCACATACTTAATCTCATAGTGCAAGATGGGTTGAAGGTTATTGGAGACTCTTTGCAGAAAGTAAGAGAGAGTGTTAAGTATGTATTAGGATCGGAAAGCCGTGAACAATTGTTCCAAAAATGTGTGGATGCTGCGGGTGTAGTAGAAAGTGGGTGGCTGATACTGGACGTGTCAACGAGATGGAACTCAACTTACTATATGCTTGAAAGAGCCCTCAAGTACCGTAAAGCATTTGTTAAGTTGGAGACATTTGATAAGAAGGGTTATAAAACAGCGCCCACAGATGAGGAATGGACTAGAGCCGCTAATATCTGCGATTTTTTGGGTCCTTTTGCTGTGATCACAAGCTTGATGTCTGGTTCGAATTACCCGACTGCAAACCTGTATTTCTATCAGGTTTGGTTGATCCATGATTGGCTTCGGGGAAACGAGGAAAGCGCAGATGAGATTGTCAGATACATGGTGCGACCGATGAAGGAGAAGTTTGACAAATATTGGGATGAAGTTAGTGGTGTTTTTGCAATGGCAGCAGTCTTTGATCCACAGTTTAAGCTTTCAATTGTTGAATGTTGTTTAGGGAAGCTTGACATAAGTACACGTGATGCAAAGGTGAAGAACTTGCGTGACAAGCTCAGTATTCTGTTTGAGACATACGACAAAAACTCCAAGAATAACTCACCTTCCACTGAGCCACGTGACACTGTTCCGCAAAAAGCTTGTGCGGCAGGATCAATGGGACTGTTTGGGAACTACAATGTGAGTGTTTTCAATTTTTTTCCTTCTGTTTATTTTTTTTTACACAAGCATTTTTTTCACGAGTAGAAGTGTGTGTATATTTCACAAGCATTTTTTTTTTTCTGTTCAATTTTTTTCCTTCTGTCGTCAGCCTCCAATTTTTTTTTCCTCTCTGATATTTTTTTTTTAAACTTTCTTAGGATTTCTTTGCATTTCGCAAAGTCAGTGGAATTGTTAGTGGAAAGACACCTCTAGAAGCTTATCTTGAAGAACCACCTTTGGACATTACTAATTTCCAGAGCTTGGACATCCTCGATTGGTGGAAAGATAATGCGCATCGGTATGGTGACTTGGCTGCAATGGCATGTGATCTGCTAAGTATTCCAATCACAACAGTGGCTTCGGAGTCCTCCTTCAGTATTGGATCGCGAGTTCTAAACAAATATAGGAGTCGTCTACTCCCAGAAAATGTGCAAGCTCTGATATGCACTAGGAATTGGATCAAAGGATATGAATCTTACGCACATGGTAAATAACTCACATTATAATTTTAGTAAGAGTAACATTATTGACTTGTACACTGATATTTGTAGATGAAGAAATCGATGGTGATGGAGAAGAAGAGAAATTACCAACATTTGAGTCCATTGTTGATGGGGAAGATGAAGATGAGTAGATGAGCAAGTTTGAAATGTTATCTTGATTTGGTGTTTTGCTTCAATTACAATTTCTGTTTTTTTGTTTAAGTTGCATGATTTTTGGTTTTGAATACTATGATTTGGACCATTTGGTGTTTCTCTAAATTTTACTTTAGTTGAGACTTAATTTTTTATACTCACGATCAAACAACAAACTATAGTTCTTCAAAACTATATTTAAGTAACAAATACTCTGTATTCCAATCAACTAAGTTTAAGCTGTATCATTTCGTAATATATAAAACTATATATACAATTAGCTAAGTTTGAAGCATATCCATCTGGGAATTTAACCGCATGTTTCAAACATTCCAATCAACTTCTCCTTTCGTCTTCGTTTAGTGTGTAGGGAGGAAATGGAGCTTGACCAGAACCATCAGGATGTAAGTGTGGCCGATCACAGAATATTTCCATATCCAATCTAGAATTGATTGTGTCTTTCGATTTACCCTTAACATTCATAAGAGTATTCATGATGTTGTCAAAAAAATTCTTCTCTATATGCATCACATCAAGATTATGTCGGAGAATTAGGTCCCTCCAGTATGGCAACTCCCAAAATATGCTTTCCTTGTGCCAGTTATGGTACTTCCCATAACCAGACTTCTTCTTTTCATGACCGTTTCCACCGCAAACAGACGTTTTTGGAGGATTGACACCCTTTAATCGTTCTGAATAAACTTGTTCACCAGTCAAAGAATCAGGTGGATCTTCATTTACCGCGTTTTTCCCCTTCAAGAAATCCTTTCTATTCTTTCTCAGTGGATGATTAGGAGGAAGAAATCTTCGGTGACAATCAAACCAACACGTCTTCCTTCCATTAGTCAGATAAAAAGCCTTTGTATCTTCCATGCAAATTGGACAAGACAATTTACCATGGGTCGTCCATCCTGTAGCATGCCATACGCCGGAAAGTCGCTTATCGTCCACAGTAACACGGCTTTTAGATTAAAATTTTGATTCAAAGACACATCATATGCTTCGACTCCAGTTGACCACAATTCTTTTAACTCCGCAATTAAAGGTTTGAGGAAGATATCAAGACTAGCTCGTGGATGATTTGGCCCAGAATTCAGAATTGTAAGAAACAAATACTCTGTATTCATGCACATATCAGGGGGTAGATTATATGGAGTTAAGATCAAGGCCACAACGAATGATTACGAGACATCCCAAATGGATTGAATCCATCTGTACATAATCCAAGATAAACGTTGCGAGGTTCTTCGGCAAACCGGGGATGCATCTCTTGAAAATGTTTCCATTCTGCCGCATCAGATGGATGACACATTTCTCCCTCTTTTGATTGGTGCTCAGCATGCCATCTCATTGCCGCTGCTGTCTTCTTGCTCTGATACATTCTCTTCGGCCTATCAGCTATAGGTAGATACCACATACGACTATATGGTACCTTGGTTCTACGTCTTTTGTCCTTAGGCTTCCATCTGTCCGCACCACAAAATTGACACTTTTCCCATCTTTCATCTTCTTTCCAGAAGATCATACAATTGTTAACACAAACATCAATTGTATAATATGGGAGCCCTAAATTCCGCATCAACTTTTCGGTCTCGTAGTGTGATTCGGTTGCCGTGTTTCCTTCTGGTAAATAGTCTGTCAACATTTGACATACCGAATCTACACACTTTTCACTCAGATTATAATCTGCCTTGTTTTGCAAGACCCGAGCAGCTAAGGATAACTGCGACTGCCCTTCACGACAACCATCATACAAACGATTTTGTGCTCCATCTAACAAATCGTAGAACTTCTTCGAATGGTTGCGTTGTGGGTCTACTACATTTTGATAACTATCATCTTGTTGATAGTTATCAAAACTCACATTATCCCGAAATGCATCATTCACCATATCAACATAATTATTATCTTCATTACTTACTTTTTCACTACCACTTAAATGTGTCGGGTCAACATAACTTGTTCCTAATTCCATATCAATTTCTTCTCCATGCTTATACCATACATAATAGTCTGGCATAAATCCTCTATTATATATATGTTTCCAAATTTTTGGTCCCGGAAGAAATTTATCGTTCCGACAAACACTACATGTGCAGAAAAACTTACCGCTATTGCTTTGTGCTAGAGGCTGACTGCTCGCAAATGTCATAAATTGATCCACCCCCGCTATGAACTCTTCTGAAAATTTCGCCGTATCTTCATCGATCCTCTTGTACATCCACTCGCGAAAATTTGAATAATTGTAATTTCCAGACATTGTACAACATAAAACTTTCATTTTCTAACTTTAGTTTTCCTAGAATTTTTGATTTTTTTTTCTTTTAGTGATTTTCTACGAGTGAGGAGAAGAAAATGGGCTAAAGCATGTATATATATAGAAAATGTCCGACCAATTCGCGACCAATTACCGACTGCCTGACAAAAATTAGGTACACTTGCAAAAAAATGTAAATCACGTGTTGTACCGGTTTTTAGCGACTGATTCGCAACTGAGTTATGACCACATATATCAGTCGCAAAATAGTCGCAGAATTTAAGACTGATTAGCGACTGCGTTATGACCACATGTATTAGTCGTCAAATAGTCGCAGATGTTACGACTGATCTGAAACGAACGGTTACCGACCCCATAACAGTCGCTAGTTAGTCGTTATTTTACGACTGTCTTGCGACGAATTCTCGTGGTCCCTAATAAGCGACTAAATAACGACTGAATATGCGCAGTTGCAAAGCAGTCGCCAAAAAGTCGGAAGATAGTTGTTAAATCTGGCGACTACGCTATTAGTCGCAAAGTGCAGTCGCCAATCACAGGTTTTCTTGTAGTGTTTAAGTCTGGGGAAGGTTATATTAATATTAGATTTTAGTTAGATGTTTAGAATAGGGACCCAAGTAAACGATTGCCATGATATCGACCGACGAGAACAAGTCGATATCGATCGACATTGCTACATCTTCCACGACCAGTGACAACATGTTTACATCGATCGACATCCATTCCGGTCAGGTATATCATTCTAACTTGTTAAATGGAGTACTTATGATTTATTTACACCATAACTCCGACTGGATATACACTGGTCACAGCGTTATCTAAGTCCGGGGGAGGTTCTACTGATATTGTGTTTTAGTTATGAAAAAACAAAAAAAGATCCATGTAGACGATTGCTCAGATCATCGACCGACGAGACCATCTCGATATCGATCGACAACGCTTCATCAACAACGATCGATTGTCACTTCATTGTATCGATCGATACTGATCAGGTTATCGTTCTTACTTGTTAAATTTTTTACTTATGCTTTATGATTTTCACCTTACCACCGACTGTGTTACACTGGAGACAGTATAATTTAAGACTTGGGGGATTACTAACGTTTATCTATCTTGTAGCAGAAGTTATGCCCGTTTTACTGAAGAGTGGTCAGTCTGCCTCGTGAGAGGAAACTGCGGAGAAGAGGAAGCCACGTCGATCGATGCAGCACTATGCACGTCGATCGATGGAGATCCCAGATCGTGGGCCTTGTATATTTTATGACTGCGTGAAGCCCAGAAGCCACAAATTACCAAAATGCCCTTGGACGACCAGAAACCCTATTTATGTCATTTCTAAGCCATTGTTGACGGCTACACTTCGCAAGACTTCTTTACGGTTTCATTTTCATTGTTTCTATGAGAGGAGAGAAGGGAGGAACTCCTATCAGAGTCCTCCTGGAACTCCTATCAGAGTCCTCCTGGAACTCCTTTGGTTTTATTGATCTATTTCATTTCAGTTTTATATCTATTCATCTATGATTTCTATTTTCATGTCTGAGTAGATCCACATGTTAGATCCAGGGTTCATATAGGTTTGTGGGATTAGCCCCAAACTATAGATCTGCCTTGTTGTGATATTCATGATAGATCTATAATTATTGCTTGTTCTAGAGTAATTAACTAGAATATTGATCATAGGATTGCATATACAAGCATCCTTGTTATCCCATCCTGACATCTATCTATCATATTAGGATTGCTAGAGAGGGCTAACCGCCAATTTAGCATTCTAATAGGTCAAATCATCTCGCGCATAGGCCTGGCTAGAACCTGTCGATCGATGTCCTCAACTGACTATCGGTCGACGTAGGTAAAGGTGTATCGGTCGACGTCCCAATAGGACCATCGATCGACACTCTTTCGTTGTCAACATACTAACCGTTGAGACACGAGATCTAGCGAGTTAACCAGTGAAACATGCGACAGCTGATCACTGAGTTAAGCGGTTGAGCTCTAACATATCATGCAGGCAACAAATAGGTACCTATAGGAATTATAATCTCCAACACCTGAATAGAAACCCTAGATCTAGCAACCATCCTTCCATCGAACAACTCTTGCCAAGCTGAACAATTGACTTGTTCAACTTGTTTAATGCTTTGTTTATTTAATTGCTATTTTATAATCTATTAGCCTAGTTTATTGTAACTTGTTTAGATCTAATCGGTTCCCTAGCTCCTTGTGGATTCGATCCCTAAGTACTATAACTCGACCTCTTTTGATGAGAATAACACTCTTTACGGTAATTTGAGTGATATAACTATACTCAAAGGAATATATATCCTTCTGTTTAAGTAGTTGAGCCATGTAAATGTCTTCCTCCGAAAGAAAAGCGTGGTCCGGGGCGACAATAGAAGTCAAGATGGCAATCTGGGTTGGAGCTATCCAGGATGAGAGGACACAAACCGCGGAAGCTACACAAGGATTATAGCTTCTCAAACTGCAGACAGCCTGGTCTTACACGTCCAAACTGCAACCAACCTGATCTGTAAGTCTTCAGTAAGTCTTTTGGAGGTCTTCTGTAAGTTTTCCAAAGGTCTTTTCTATGTCTTCTGTAAGTCTTCTTCTCTTTGAGTCTTCAGTAAGTCTTCTGGATGTTTTTTGTAAGTCTTCCAAAGGTCTTTTGTACGTCTTCTAAGTCTTTTTCAAGTCTTCTTCTCTGTGAGTCTTCAGTAAGTCTTCTGGAGGTCTTCTGTATGTCTTCTGAAAGTCTATTTCTCTGGGAAGTCTTCCACCTATCTATCTATCTTTGTGTTATGACTTCTCTATTGTGTGATGAATTGTCTATTGTCTTATGACTTATCTATTGTCTTATGATTTCTCTATTGTCTTATGAACTATCTATTGTATTATGATTTATCTATTGTGTTATGATTTATGAATTAAATTTAAACATTATAAAAAAAAGTTAATCCTTACAAACTAGTTGTGCAAGGCTAGTTTGGTACGAGGATAGGTTACAAAAAAGGTCAATCCTATCTTCTACCCTTTTAACGTACTTCAAGGTTACAAAAGCGGACAAAAGCATCAAGGTTCTTGTACAAACTACAAATTATTGTGGTTCGTGCATATCAAAGTCTTCATAGTCTTTGGTGATAAATGTGCCATAGGCAAGAACATGTTCAAACAACTTTGTCGCCATCTTCTCCCTAATACCCTTCACGTTCTAATTACAAAAGGCAGGATGAAATGATGGCATGCCAAGAGCATGACACTCGATGTACTTCAAGGCGTACACACACAATCACCACATTCTACCAAAGGTACTCCGGCTTTCACTCTCTCAATGTGAATGGCTCTAGTGTGTACCTGACTCGCTCTTAGTCGGAGCTGGGAAATTCAACAAGCAAATAAGGGACCATTGTGGTAAAAGGCTTCATTAACTCGGCCAGTTGAGCAGTTCTAATATGAGTAGGAGTGCTGTCCCAGATGGTTAAGTGTTTGTTAGGGATCGATATCCAAATAGCAATCCAATGATCGTTGTTGTACTTTACTGGCGCGTATATATCATCCACATATGATCCCCAAACCTTCTTTGTTTGGCGATATTTTGGAGCTAAGCCTTCATACAGATTATACGACCCGGCAGGGAGCGTTCTTCCTAAACCGTTGTAACCTGTCTCTGAGCTCTTAAATTCCCCGTACTTGTTGATCCACATCTGTTCAAAATGATGATCAAGAAAGCAAAGGCTATCAGTCCTAAAATGTTCTGGATTGTTTGAAAACCGAAGCCTCAGTAAATTGATAAAACCATCAACATTTTGCATTAAAAACATAACAAGGTAGACAGATTTTTCAAAAGAAATTGGGAAGACTTCCAGAAGACTACGAGAAGACTTCCAGGCGACTTCGGGAAGACTTCTAGAAGACTTCGGGAAGACTTCGAGAAGTCTTTTGTAAGCCTTCCTGTAGTAATTTGAAGTATTCTAGAAGTCTTTTGGAAGTCTTCCCGAAGTCTTTGAAAGGGGTACTTGTTTACGAGACTTACGGAGTCGACGAGCCATTTCATGGGGGTTCGGAGGATGGCATACCACAAACTCTCACTTCCAGGAGTTTTTTTTAAAGAAAAGGTAGTTTATAATCCCTGTAAAAAGCAAAACTCAATCAGCAAAACTTGACAATCAGTTTGGACAAATATGCATGTGTGAGAAAATTACTTATGGATCTTTTTTTCAAATAATCAACAAGCACTTTTACCTTATGCTTGTCAACGGTGGCAAACAAATCATATTCATGACCAATCTTCTTGGTCGGAATGATCAGTTTGGCTGTTCGGTTTCCCTTAAAAGAAGATTGATGTGCCGCATCAAGCTTCCTTTCTCGATCACTCTTTGCCCGGCATAGTGCCATAACATCATCTTTCTTTGTCTTGCATCTCCCGTCCTGCTTCATTAAATCTGATATGGTTGATTTTTGTTTGTCCATAATGACAACACTCGGTTCTTTAATACCACTCGGATCTATGTTGTCATCATGTACATTATTCAGACTTCTTACTTTCTCCTGATTCACACTCTCACTCAGCAATTCTGATTACAATAGTAATGTCAAGATCGTTGTTGAGTATAACCAAATCACATGAAACAAAATCCATACAACCAACCACAATCCAAGACTTCTAACATAAATGAGCACAAAGAAGCGTACAACTTTCACTTCAACTTCCTACTATTTTGCCCAGTATTTCTCTGTACTTTTGTTTTGGGAGAGGTTTTGGTACTAACCCCTGGTTCGAGCGCAGGCTTAGTCAGGTCTGAAACTGTGAGTTGAAGTTCATTAGAGTTAGTGCCTTTCTGGTTGATTCCCACCTTCTTCTCCACATATTCCATTTTATCCACAAGAAGATTCATTTCTTTTACGCACTGCCCAAACCCATTAGTCATTACTTTCGTCATATCCTTGAACATTTGTTCATTCTTTCCTCTCTTAAGCCAATTCCAAGAAGCAGAAGATTCTGTAGGAGGATCTGAAGTAGGCTCTGAAGGAGCCTCCGTAAACATCTCTGTACGAGCTCTCTTCTGAGCTCTTCTATCTTCATTCACAGTCTGCTGAGGAGGTTCTTGCTTCACATAGACATGATTGGTCAACGGCTTAGTACCTTCGACTGCCGAACACTCTTGGGTCCACTTCCAAGAACCTTTAGAAGCAACCATGAAATTTTCACCAACTTTTCAACCGCCACATCAGTGTTATCATTGTCCAATTTAGGGAACATTTCACCAATCTTCTTCGCTACATAGTTTAACACGCGAGTCTGCAGTAAGTAAATATCAAGTTATATATATCAAGTAAGTAAATATCAACTACATTATTGGGAATAATCAGATATACTTGTGTGGTTATAGCCTATTTGACAAATTTCGTCCTTTATGTCCCATGTAAGGCAGCAAAAGGGGACTAGGCTTGTTTCGTATAGGCTTTCCAAAGCTTGCGGCAAAGTCAGGCATAGCAAAATAGGCCCAAAGTTGGAGAACCTGAATAAACCATCTACAATATAAGTCCTTGTCAAATCTTTGCACTTCACAAAGTCCATCAGGAACTTAAAAGCCAGTCCCCCCCCAAGGGTAGGTCTCAAATTCTTCAAGATCCATCATTAGCATTGCAGGACTAGCCCGTGTAGAGTTTGAGTACTTTTCCCCTTCAATGAATCATGTGTAGATGGCTAGGTATCCAAGCCGCATGCAGTCATCCCAAGACCACTCTCCACATCTCTGACATGCTGCTATTATTTTCTGAGAACTTGGACCAGCATCAATATCCACACCTAGTATCTCCATGAAACGAGCCAATTCATTTGTCACCTCTACATCCAGATTTTCCAAATTCTCCTTATATTCACAGTTTAGACTAGTAAGGTGCTCGAACTCAATCAGGGATAACCTCAACGGTTCTACACCAATAAGACAACATAGCTCATACTTCTTCTTGATATCAAGCTGGAAACAGAGAATATAATAAACCAGCCTTGACGTCCATCCAAATTTCAACTCCCAAAACTTGATGAACACTCCCAAACTTGAATTCTTCAGCTCCTCCCATTCATCATCATGTACATGAAGGAAGCAACTTTGGGTCATACGCAATGCTTTTCGATGCAATGGGCTATTCCCCTAAGGTGAAGATCCTCTTCGGAAGTTCTGGTAATTCCATTTTATAGCCTACAAAACACTGAAAAAAAAAATCTCAAACACAAACGGAACATAACAAACAAACCAAAATGCGAAGACGTCCCGAAGACTTCCAAAAGACTTCCAGAAGACTTTAGAGTCTTTAGAAATTCTTCATAAAGTCTTCGGAAGTCTTCCGTAAGATCTCTGGAGTCTTCTGAAAGATTCCGGTAGAAGACTAATCAAATCGAGAGAAACCCTTATACATCAAACAAATGGGTGAACTTACAGTCGGAAAGCGGAGAAGTTGAGGTCCAAACAGATAATGTTCGCCGACGACAGCTATGGTTACAAATCTTCCAAACTCGATAGGAAAGAATAAGTCACGATGGAGAAACGAACGGTATCAGTTCTGAAATGAAAAGTCGACAGCAAACATAAAGAACTTAATAGAAGTGGAGTTCGACTACAACAGAAACGGTTTCAGATCTGAAAAAAAAAATCAAGGGGGTTAGTTTAATGTACAAAAATAAACTTCGGCGAGGAAGGAGAAACAAGATTTGCCGAAAACACAAGATTACCTGAGGTGAAAAGGACGGAGAAGAGTTTCGTCGAAAATCGTCTTTATAATCGCCATTGAAATCGCCTCAGAGCAAACATCAAGAGTTTTCGCGTTTTTACTAAAACAATTTCTTAAAACACCGAAAAGTGAAAAAAAAAATACTAGTTATATGTCCTTAAATTATCGGCTTAGGTTAAATATATATTGGTTTATTTTCGGTTATATTAAAATTGAAGTTAAAATTAAGGTTTCGTTCGGTTTAGAAGTCTTCTAACATAAATTACACTGGAAGACTTCTCAAGAAATATTCTAAACCATTCAGCCAAGAAGACTTTTTGAGAAGTTTTCTGGGAGTCTTCCAGACCCTATAATCAAACAACTAAGCAAAATCCACATCTTAAATTTAAAAGAAAATTAGAAAGTGTTTAAATCAAGTTATTAGACAGTCACTAAACACATATATGTCAAATTAAAAAAAAAAGAAAAAAAAATAGATAGGATTTCAAAATCTTACCCTAAAAATACCAACACTACTACAACATATGTTACCAAACCCTAAACCAAAGGCTAACATGAGTCAATCTACATTTAGTCATCTATGTTAATAATAATTTAATTTTAGTAAACCTAAATTTTTATCATTTAGAAATGCTTAGTAATATATGATTTCGATTTTTTCTCTTTCAAAATATGTTTTAAGAAATCATTAATTACTTTTAAGATCTAATACGTGAGAAGACTTCCCGTAGAAAACTTCTGGAAGACTTTGATTTAGGCGGTGGGAACCCTAAATTCTAATAAAAGTTAGGCGGAATATATCAGAAGACTTCTTGGGAAGTCTTATGTGAGTCTTCCAGACTCTATAATCAAATAACTAAGAAAAATCACTTCATTAAGCTTAAAATATACTTAGAAAGTGTCTAAATCGAGTTATTACATAGTCAGTAAACACATATAAGTCAAATTTAATATATATATATATATATATATATAAGATTTCAAAATCTTACCCTAAAAATATCAACACTACTACAACATATGTTACCAAACCCTAAACCAAAGACTATCATGACTCAGTCTACATTCACTCATCTATGTTAAAAATAATTCATTTTTAGTAAAACTAAACATATATCATTTATAAATGTTTATTATAACATGATTTTAATTTTTTCCCCATCAAAATATTTTTTTATCAAAATTTTAAATTATTTTCACGCGGAGGGTTATATAATGGTAAAACTCAATACATATTTTTTGTTTGGTCATAAGGAGGTTGTTGTAATTTCACTATGAGAATAATTATTTGTATGTCTTCTCACGCGGAAGGTTATAATGGTGAAACTCAATACATGTTTTTTGTTTTGTCATAAGGAAGTTTTTGTAATTTCACTACCTTTTTGGGTTACTTTTGTATTTGATTGAATTTGGGATATACTTTTGTATTCAAAATCAAGTTTTGAGTCATTTTTGATAATTTTCCCGATAAATCATCTATGTTTAGAAATAATTGTATTTTTGAATTACAAAATTATATAATTATATTTTTAAGGTGATAATGCGAAAGTTATATTATTAATTATTATCATATATTCTTCTTTTTTTTTTGACTAAAAATTATCGTATCTTCTTTTGATAATGTAATCAAGTTTGTTATCGAGATGGATATGTGCCGCATTTACATTGGCCATTGAGACAAGCTTGAAAATATTCCCCTTTTGACCTGCATATGGGAGTGCAAACACGGGCATTACATATGGAATCAGAGGGGCCAAAGGAAAAACCCAGGTGTCTTTCATTAGCGCACTGGCATATGTTTTGCACACACATGATCTTGGCTGCACTTGTACATTTCAGAACATTACAATCAGAATCGTCGTCGCAAGATTGTACCAACATTTTCGTACCTGTTATATTATAATATATTATTTGGTCAGAATGACAATAACTGGATGATGAATATTAAAATGAGGATGGTGATGGGTGCAAGAAAACATAATCTTACATGTTGTGAAAGTTAGAATACCGATAAATATCAAAGCTGCTTTCTCCATTTATATTGAACAAATATGTAATTTATTTCTGTTTGATTTGTTTGTGTAACTAAAGTGAAGAACTTGGAGACTATTTATAACTATAAGAAAATAAGTTTTCTTTTTAATAACTGTAGAGATTCGGTGACCGAGGTCAACTGACTAATGATAATAAATTTCATTCTTTTTATTTCCATGGATGTTAATATATATTATATCTTAATATATAAAATAGTATATATCTATTTTAGATTAATAAAAATCAAATAGCATTTAAACGATGAAAATAACATACCTTCATGAATCTTTTGAATCAAACCTATTTAAGTTAATAAATTTGAAAAGGTTATTTAGGATAAGAAACTTATTTTTTATCAAAAATATATATTATATAAGATATGATTTGGTGACTATAATTTAAAGTCATAAATCAGTAACTATTTTCTTGAAAATGGAATCAGTATAGCTATTTATCACAATTTGTAATGATCTTTGTCGTAGCCAACTTTTATATGATAATCAATGACTAATTAATATGAGGAAAGTAGACAGCATAACAACTTTGACATAATTGCTCACTGTTGCAACATTGTGATGAATTGTGACATAATGGTGATGTTGTAAGATAAGCTGCCAATGTAAAAATTTGAAACAAAAATAACCGACAGACCAGGTTTGTCCAGAGACATAACGAATAAAAGGGCTTTTTGGGTAAATATGTAGGAGTTTTAACTAAAAATAAAAGAGGACAGCATAGTAAAGCGAGAATTTAGAGAGAATATGTGGTTGCATACTTTTTTTTGTCATCTGATGGATTTTCATTCAGTTAAAACTTTGAAGTGCACATAACCAACAAAGTAAACAGCCTTTCGAAGCCATAAGCCGATGAGGTAAACAATACGACTCGGAGCCAGAATTTAGAAACATATCAAGGATTACTTAAAATAAAGTAAAAACAAAAGAAGCATATGATCCCTGAAATCTGTGGAGCACACAAACAACCAATAAGCAGGTGAAGCTGTAAGGTTTAGTTTCGGATTTATTATCTTAAACCTAAGTTTTTTAGCTAGATTTGTTTAGCTAATACTTGATCAATTTAACTTGATACAATTTGTTTGTTTGTTTTACAGGAGACAAGACACAAAGCTTTGGTTATCCAGTTCCTTTGTGGTACGTCTGGGGGAAGACCTATGCTTCCAATTCACTATCTCAAGTATAAAGAGAGTAATACAAGAGACGTAAGCTCTAAATACTACTTCACCAAAGTTTAGAGCTAAGAACAACAACCTAGTTCTTCTACTTCGACTGCTATCTGCTCAGGTAAGCTCAGATGATCTTTTAACCAAGACAATCTGCTTTCTCCTGATCTCCACAATCTGCTTTCTGTTTCCCGTAAACCTCAGGAAACCAACTAGTCGCTATATATATGCAGGATGAGGAGAGTACCCTAAATTTCATGGGCTTATCGCTGCAGGCCTTATCGCTGCAGGCCTTATCGCTTCAAGTCTAACACACTCAGACATCGCGGATGGGCATTAACCCATTGTCATCGGCCCAACTGGATAATAGAGACCACATCTCTACAATCTCCACCTTGGTCTCTTCCCGACATTGAGAAAGCTCTAGAGTCACTCCACCGCCGACTCACTCCTTCTCTCTTCTTGTTGAACCTTTTCCATCGGAGAACATCTACTGATTCACCAATTTTAACTTATGCATTCGTCCACTTTTCTATCGCGATTCTTCATCATACATACAATCGGTGGCAACCACATTCGCTGTGCCTCCACCTCGATTCAGCTCCAAACCGGCGAGTTATGGTTCTTCTGCTACACTGCAGAAGTTTTCTCCAATCATTGGTTCCCAAAGGACCAATCTTGATTGTCAAAAAAAGACATCCTTAGAATGAAAAAGATATAAGATTCGTCGTAGTCGACATAGAAACTAACCGATATTCTCAGCCCAACGCCGAGAGAGCCGAGAGAAATCGAAGTCACCATAGATGTTCGATCCATCCGGAAAACGAAGAACTGTTCGTGCCACTTCTCATCTGAATATCTTCTATGACGTAGCGACCTGGACGCGAAGAAACAAGGAAAGTCCCAGGGGTCTGATTGTTCCGTTTCACCATAACGAACTGACAAAACTCGCTAAGACCAAAAGCGAGACCCTCCTCCCTAGCCTTAACAAGAAACGCAACAAGATGCCTGGGGAAATTTGGGAGAAGCTGAGAGAGGGATAACCCAAGATCCGCCAAGATCTCAAGTATCGGCTCCGGAATCGGGAAGATAAGACCGCAAGAATGGAAAAAGGAAAGATAGGCTCTGTAGTAGCCCTCTCTCACGGTTTCAGGGGTCTCACCCGTTCTGGCCTAATCAAGAACAACGGAACGATCGACCCCATGAAACTCGTAAAGGTTCTCGAGATCGTCCGCAGTAGTAGTTGGACGAGGAAAATTGAAAGACGAACACATCTCGATCTCGAATAGAAAGATTTTAGAGCAAGGAAGAAAGAGAGCTGAGCTAGGAAACGGAGATAAGGCTGAAAGAAAGCCTCCTACGTATATATAAGCCTCCCTAACAGCTCTATCATCGCTATCGAGAAAGGCAATTATAACCTAGTCTACTCCCTAGCAACGACTAAAGTATCCGTTACCAATTAAAATAATAATAAAAGAAAGCACGCCGACAAACGGTTCTTTTCGAAAACAATCATTAAAACCGAACCCGAATGATGTTAACCGTAAAATCCAGACCAAAGGATAACCGCCCCTTTTTCCTTTTCGATCGAATCAAAAAAGGGGTGGAGGACAAATGTTGGACCCAATTTTGGTCAAGACCGAAATGGGCCCCGATCATAGACATGGGCCGAGACATGCCAAGGCCCACAACCAGAATCAAGCTCGAAGAAGGAGTCACAGAGGTCGCAATGATCGCGCAACAAGAAACTGAGATCGCGGAGCTGGCACGGAGATCTCGGAGTCGATTTGCTATAAAAGAAGGAGAAGAAACAAGGAGGTGGACCGTTGAAAACCCTAGAGAGAGCCTTACATTCATATCAATCTTATTGTCTTCCCACTTTTAGATTCCTTCTTGATCGAACTTGTGTGTTTCATTCGATCTAGTTTGACTCGTTGTGTTCGATCCCAGTTATCAATAGTCTATTTTCACCTACTGGAAACTATTTAACATCGTTGTGTTCTAAATATATCTTCCCCACATTATTTATCTTCCTTAGATCAACCCGATCACTATCAAATACTTTGTGTGGAATTTAGGTTCTACATCTATGTCTACAGCTTCTGCTTCCTCTACTAAGCAAACTTGCTTCTTGAGAAGCTTGTAAACACTGTCCAGCTTTTCCCTAACCTCGTCCATCTGGTCATTCTCAAGGATGGCTATAGATCTCTTTCTCTCAAAATCAGTGTTCTTGGTGTTTTGCTAGATGCCAAGTTCTCAGTAATTCTCACTGCTTCTTCTGGATTCCTAGTGTTGAAGTTCCAAGCATCAAGAGCCGTCTGATACTGCACCGCGATGCCTCTGAAGAAACTACTGAGCAGTTGTACTTCATTGAATCCATGGTGTGGGCATTCCTCTGATAAGACTTGAATCTGAACCAGGAGCTTCTGATAGATTATGTACGGTCATGCGCGAATCTTGCTCCTCAAGTTTTCAACACATGCATCATCGAATAAGTTACACAAGAATGCGTTCTTGATGTCGGCCCAGGATGTAAAAGATCCTGGTGGTAACTGCTTAAGCCAATGCGAAGCCTCTCCAGCAAGTGAGTCCTTGAAGAGCTTGCAAAGTAGGTAGTCCTTAGGGACTCCATTGACTTTTATAGCAAATATAAGATCCTCGAACCTCTCCAGACGGTCCATAGGATGCTCGTGACATAACCCACAATAGGGTGTATGTCCCACGAGTGTGTAGTACTGCGGATTCACCTCGAAATCACCTCTTTGGATAGCATGAGGACAAATAGTTAATCTGTTGGCGTATTACTGATCTGGACGGTTGTAATCAGCCAACGTTTTTGGTCGAGCAGCATCATCTACAAGTTGAGTAGCTCATGTAGCATCAGTATCGCACTCAGGGATTGCAGCTCCCTGAGCATATATCCTCTGACCTGCCGCATTACGCAGATGACCTTTCTGGGCATGCAGGTCCCCATTATCATCTCGTACAAGAATCAAAGTCGCAACCATGTCTAGCGGCTCAGTATCGATTGATGTTTGGACTGAAGTATCGATCGACGTCGCGTGGAAGATATCGGTCGATGGAAAAGTAGCTTCGGTCGGCGGTAGTGAGCGAGTGTCGATCGACGAGACTGGTGTCTGGGTCGACGGTGGTTGACAAGAATCGATCGACGAACCGGTGTTGTTGTCGATCAATGAGGAGCGTCTTCCTTTGCGAATTGATTGTTCCAAACTTGCAGGATCTGATGAGAATAGCAGTTGAATTTCCTTGTTGCTTCAGGTACTGTTGGGCATGCACATGAAAATATAAGAAAAAAATTTTGTGTCAGAAAGTGGTTTTAAGAAATAACCTAGAATAAATTAAATTAAATCTATCAAGCAATCAAAGCTCCCCGGCAACGGCACCAAATTTGATCTCACTCAAATTATCCTAAGGAGTGAATTACTATCTCAAATAAGAGCTTTATTTGTAGTATTTAGAGATTAAATTCATAGGGAGCTATGGAACCTAATAATTCTAATCAGATTGATTAAGCTATGTTGATTATGATTAAATGAAAAGTTGCATGTTTGTGAGCAAGGCAGCTGCTCGATTGATTTGATTGGGGTTTTGGTACTTAGATGAAAGTAGCTAGACTTAAGGCTTTTATTCAGGTAATCAAGATTATAATGCTACAGATGCCTAACAAGTTGTATGCATGATATTATAGAGCTCAACACTTATAAACAAACCGATAGGCTCTCGCTTTCTAGGTTGTCTATTGACCAGATAAAAGTGTCGATCGATGATACTATAGGAATATCGATCAATACACTTGATGAACCGTCAACCAATTATTCAATTAGAATATCGATCAACGTGGTTGGCCAAGCTTTATCACGCAGGTTGAATGTACTCATTAAGCTTCATATATCAGCTTTCGCCTTAGTCTAGCAATCTTAGCTCAATTAGGATGGATTCAGGGTGAGATGCAAGTGATGACCTTTACCTCAAACTCCTAGATCAAGTTCAACCTAGCTAAACTACAAACTGGCTTTAATGACAATCCTAATGATGAATATCACAACTTAGCAATCTATAGTTGGGGCTAATCCTTCATAACCTATTTTAACTCTAAACCTAACAAGAGAACTACTCAGACATGGCTAAGCAATTCATAACATCAATTTGGTATAAAAACTGCATAGATAAATAGATAGATATCAATGGAGTTCCAATCACAAATCTCTTTGGATCTTTTCTCCAATCTACAAAAAATCCTAGAAAACCTTTTGCAGTGAAAATAGTTAAACAAGAAAGCACACTTTGCCACTAACATGTTGGCAAGCTTATATAATTAGGTTAAAACTCGTCAGGGGTAATGTTGTAAATTGGTGAAGACTTGGGCTTTAAGTCTTCTTGGACCAAACGGGGTTCTATGTGCTTTGCCGTCGATCGATGTCACTATGTGAACATCAATCGATTATTTCTCTTCAGTGTGGACCGATGGTCGTGCTCGATGGTCAGCTCGAATGCTTTCTCCAAATACCTCCAAAATGCTCCAAAATTATCACTTTCTTTCAAATCACTCATGATCCTATAAATATACTAAATAGACTCTATAATATAATAAATAGTAGTTAAAACACTTATAAACCATGGGTAAAAGTGGGTAAAATCTATGGCCTATCATGCAACTATGAAAGACAACAGTTAACACTAACCAGCAACCTGCACATGTACCAGAACAAGAGAAATCGACCCCAGCTGTACCCTTATTCGTTGAGAGTGTCGATCGATGACATACACCCAATGTCGATTGACACCATATGGACGAGCATCAACCTGTCATGGATCTGCAGGCAACGAAAGAAAGAATTCCAGTTGAGAAGAGAGTAAAATCTAGAAAACCCTATGTTCCCAAACATCTCAGAAGAGAAGCTAACAGAGCTGAACTTGATGGATTTCAAAAGAGAGTAAAAAGGATTCTTAAGGATATGTCTTTCGAGGATGCATATCATAAGTACAAACTTCTTCTGAGAAAGCAGAGAGACATATAAGGACATTGATCTGCTATTTAACAAGGTCAGCCGTAAACCCAAGAGGACACTAAAGAAGGTACAATATCCTGAGGAGTTCATGATTCCATGATGTATACATAGCCACAATTTTCCGAACGCCCTCTGCGATACTGAATTGGTGGTCAGCATCATGGCAAAGGACACTGCTGAATAATTAGGAGTAAAGTTTGAGCCTTCTGAGGATAGTTTCACCTTCGTAGATAACTCCCGAACAAACTCAGCCGGCATGATCAGGAATGTTAAAGTAGAGATTGGAGACTGCACTGTCCCTCTGGACTTTCATGTCATGGAGATCAAATCTTGTTGGACATTTTCACTTCTTTTTGGAAGAGCCTTCATGGCTACAGTGGGGACAGTTTGTGATCTGAAGAAGAATAAGATGTGTCAGACTAATATCGATGAAAGTGTCTTCTATGATCACGTGGAGAAGAACAACAGAGAGGAGTTTATTTCATGATAGAGATGTCTAAAGAACAACTGATTCAAATCGCGAGACTGCAAAATCAACATCAGCGTCGATCGACACTCAGACATCAGTATCGGTTGATACCCTCCAAACTTCAAAACAAACCGAGACTGCAAAGCCTAAGTCTAGGGGAAGGACCAGAAAGTAGAATAGAAAAAAGAAGGTAGATGTAGATTTCTTGTCACTGGTTCCTTCACAATGTCACAAGGGAAGTTTTGAGTATAGGGTGTGATGCAAAGGAGGTATACAGCCTTTGACCAAGGTCAGGGTGCTATGTGATCCAGAGATGAGAGGCAAAGGGAAAGCTTCTGCAGGAGCTCTTATCATCTGCATCAACAATTTGAGGAAAAGAGACACTGAAACTTGTTTTGAAGCACGTTCTCATTCTCATTCGGACTGAATCAGAGATCTCCATAAGTCAAGCTAATGACTGAAAATAAGTGATGAGTGAGAGGCAACCCACTATTAAGTAATTTTAGTTATATTAAGTTTTCATTTTATACTAAATTTTCGTATTTATTTATTTCAGAAAAAGATGCTGATCAGTATCGAACGACACTGTAGCAAGTGTTGAACGGCACAGTAGCAAGTGTCGAACAACACTGTCGCAGACGTTAATGTAGCAAAAACACTGTTCATCGAGAAAAAGAAAAGATCCAAGGAAGTAGAGTTAATACACCAGTATCGAACGACGACTGGCCAGTATCGGTTGACACCACTTCACACGAGCATCGGGCGACATCTGATCAATGTTGATCGACGCTCATCACATACGGAAGGTAAAACTTGTTTTTCCTTGTTAAATATTTACATATGGTTTATTTTTCCACCAATCTTGGACTATATAACACTGGGTATGAGATTTGTAGAGTTCTCTTCTCTGGTTGTATGTGTGTGTGTATAAACTCCAATGGAAAAAGATGAGAGCTTGCTCTAGGGGATTTAGAAAGGGAGATTGATGAGAGTGTTTGTGAGAGAATAAGAGACTTTGGAACAGAGATTAAGAAACTGTGAGATTAGGAGAATAAGAGATTATAGATTAGGGTTTCAGATTCAAGAACAAGTTTATCATTCATGAAGTGGAGAGGGGAAATCCCCCTTACTCCCTCAAGTGTTACAAAACGTCATCTAAGGCTTATATATGCCTTTACATGTATCAAAGAATAAACCTAGATCCTATGGACATAAATGCAAGATAGATTGGATGGCTAGGATGAGAGAAGGATGGTCTTTGATGTTCTGGTGCTAGCTGTAAAGGAGAGGCGTGTATGGACTTGATGGATGGCTTAGATACTTCAGTTTGAATGAGCAGCCAAGATGGATCCGTGTGGGGATAAGACAGGTCCGTACACTCGCCCTAACTATGCGCAACACTTATCCTTCCTCTTTGGTTGATCCATTCCTCTTCTTGATTCGCCCTATCTTTGCACCTGAGGCCATCTTCTCTCTAACTCCTCCAAACACTTCACATGATCAGTCTAAGTCTCTCCTAGACTTGACTTCACAATATAGATACTTCAGAACACTTATGAAGCTTGATTGAACTCTTCTGGACATCTTCTAGAGCTTGCCCTATTAATGTACAAGCTCTATCTCCTTTTTAGTTCAACACTCCCCCTCAAGCTTGACTTTAGGAGATCCTAAGTCAAGCTTGGAACTCTGAAGAGTCTCCCTCATTAAAAACCTTACAAGGAAAACCCTTTGGGACAAAACCTTGCAAGGGAAAAATAGTAGAGATCTCCAAAGCCTAGGGATTGGCCAGTGAGCTCTTGTGCCTTAGAACCAGTGTGGTTGGACACAAGAAGCTCTGGATCACGGCCTAAACTTCACACACCTCACACACCTTCTTGGACTCTTCTATAGAACCGGTTTAGTGTCTCCCCCTTTCACCGGACTTCATGCCATCTTGAAAGGCTAGGAACGACCTGATCCTCTCCATTGAGTCTCCAAGTAAGGTACCTGATACATTATTCCACAAGTGTATCAGTACTTATCAAAGAACATAACTCAATCAATTCATGCTTATAGACCGTCTTAGTAAGACTAGTATTCCTTATATATTATTAGATATGTTGCCGTCTAGTAAAACTAGTATTCCTAACGAATTCAAATGATTCTTAACAACTCTTCTTTAGTAAAACTATTATTCCTGATAGATTACTAGATATGTTGAAAGCGATTAATTGAATTGGGTTTAGGGAAACTTCCCTTTTTCTTTTGTGAGGAGTGACTGGATTGGCTTGTCACTTTAATCCCTCACTTGCTGAGCTTATCAGCTCCTTCTTGTATCATGCAAGTTCACCAACACTCCCCCTCAAGCTTGAGACCGAGTATAGGAAAGATCCAAGCTTGAAGGTAAGCGCATACTAAGCTCCATGATCACTCTTGTGGGAACACCTCCATCTTCTTCACACTTGATGCTTACAGCCCCACTTAACCACCATTGCACTGAGGAGATACATCAGCTCACTCTCCAAGCATATCACACCAGAAGCTTATTGAGTAGCTTTTTTCTTCCCTCTACTTCGGCTTGATCACTCCATGATCAGCTTGCAATGGTCTTGGTCTTAATTGCATCACCCTCTTGGTGATGCTCTTCCTTCCATGTCTATTGTCCTCTCTACACTCATCTGATGTGTAGGCTATGGTGACTCAGCCACCATGGACAGAACCACAAGTCATCTCTCCATTGTCACAACATCCTCTCTACCCTATTTGGAGCAGGCTGTGGACTTCTCCACAGAATGTTGGCAATAGGCTTCATTTCTCCATTGTCACAACATCCTCTCTACCCTCTTTGGAGCAGGCTGTGGACTTCCCACAGAATGTTGGCAACAGGCTTCATTTCTCCATTGTCACAACATCCTCTCTACCCTCTTTGGAGCAGGCTGTGGACTTCCCACATAATGTTGGCAACGAGCTTCATCTTATCATTCTCTTGTAATGATAAGGAGGAAACAGGTATTGAACTTTGGCTCTTCAGGTTGCTCATTTGAATCCCCACTGTTTGATCCAAAAATGGTGTTTATGATTATAGTGTTTGTTGAATCATACAAATAAAAGAATCTAAAGATAATGGTTAGATTCTTTGAGGTTTAGGAGAACTCTTGAAAGAATCAAATGAGAAGTGGATATCAAAAACAATTTTTAGATCAAAGATTCTATACATGAATGATTACAAGTGGAAATAAATCTAAGAATCTATAAACTCTTTGAAGAAGTGTTAGGTCTAAAAATGGAGAAGATAAGATCCCCTTCACTCATAAGGAGGTAGCTCCTTATATATAGAAAGATGAGGCCTAGGTCTTCCTAGCAATATGGGCCTAGTTCAATGTCTAATGAGCCTTGAGGAGGATGTAAATCCATCCCCAACACCCACCGCAAGCTTCAGACCGAGTATAGGGGAGATCCAAACTTGAAATGAGCCTCAATGAACATCAAGACCAGGAGCACATCACCCTAACAGTTGTGCTTTAATAACTGATCCACCCTTTTGCCTTCAGCTTCAAGTACCCTCAGATCACCGGCCTTCCTCGTGGCTTAGGTGGTGACCTTCTTCTTCTTGTGTGTCTTGAACTAGGAGCTCAACAACCTCGTGGCCTGCGCTTCTTAAACCGGCTTCTACACACAAGAACCTTCTCATTGCTCCACACAATGGTTGGTCTTCCGCTTGTATGTCTTGAACCACGAGCTCAACAACCTCGTGGCCTGCGCTTCTTAAACCAGCTTCTACACACAAGTACCTTCCCATTGCTCCACACAATGGTCAAGTCTTCCTCTTGTCTTGGATAGTTGGTGAGCAAAGAACACTTCTTGTGAACCTGAAACACCACTCAAACTCCAGCAAAGATAAGACACAAGAGTATTGGGTTCAATCCTTGATTAATCATCAAGTTTGATTCCCAATCTCACAAGCATTGCAACAGATTAAAACAAGTCATTTTCAAGTTCTATCTTTGCAAGCAATCTCTCTAAGCACAAGCACTTTCTTTTTCAGTTTTATGCAAGCTACTTAGGCATTTTTAAAGCTTCTTTACTCAGCATTTAGACATGAATCTAATGCTTCAATGTAAGACAGCCACAAGACTATATGCAACAGCTTTCAATTCGGTTTCAATCCAAGTATGCAAGAAGATTCAATCAATCACAACAAGCATCATTATGAACCGGAGCTAAGCATATTAACATATCTAGTAATCCTAGTAATACTGTTAAGTTACTAGACATTTTTAAATGCGCTTACACTGCTGCTAGTAAGCCTAGTATATCTAGTAAGATTTTAGGATTACTAGGAAGCCAAGCTCTTTAAGTATCCTGGGACAGATTCTAAATTCATTTTATTTCATTTAGTAATCTTTTAAACTATCCTCAGGTTTTCAATCACATCACATCATCACAACCAGTCAACAACACAAGCTCATTATCAAGATGGTTTATAGAATCGCTTACAAGAAGGAACCAGGTTGATTCCTTTTGCATTTTGTGAAACCGGCCATGACTTTTGTTGGATTTGAGAGCCTGGATCATCACCCACCTCCTTCTCCTTCAGTTCATGGCCACCATCTTGTTTCTCATACTCAAGACCTCTCCTTGTTCCATGTCGTCTAGGCGACATCTTCTTGGACACCAGTTTGACACCGGATGAGAGAACACTTCTTGAACAAGGCGATTTGAAGCAGGTTTGCTAAGCCTCTCCATACACCTTTGCTTCCAAGGAGAATCACCATCAGGACGAACAGTAGAGACAGAGAGACAAGGAGAACACTTCACGGCTTCACACTTCTTCTTCTTGAAGAATCTGAGCTCGGATGAACATGTCTTCTTGGCTTTGGTTTGAGCTGAGATGAGAGCAAGTGCTTTGCGGAAGCTACAGCTCAGGTTCTGATGAACCTGGCTCTGATACCATATGAGATTTGTAGAGTTCTCTTCTCTGGTTGTATGTGTGTGTGTATAAACTCCAATGGAGAAAGATGAGAGCTTGCTCTAGGTGATTTAGAAAGGGAGATTGATGAGAGTGTTTATGAGAGAATAAGAGACTTAGGAACAGAGATTAAGAGGCTGAGAGATTAGGAGAATAAGAGATTATAGATTAGGGTTTCAGATTCAAGAACAAGTTTATCATTCATGAAATGGAGAGGGGAAATCCCCGTTACTCCCTTAAGTGTTACAAAACGTCATCTAAAAATTATATATGCCTTTACATGTATCAAAAAATAAACCTAGATCCTATGGACATAAATGCAAGATAGATTGGATGGCTAGGATGAGAGAAGGATGGTCTTTGATTTTCTGGTGCTAGCTGTAAAGGAGAGGCGTGTATGGACTTGATGGATGGCTTAGATGCTTCAGTTTGAATGAGCAGCCAAGATGGATCCGTGTGGGGATAAGACAGGTCCGTACACTCGCCCTAACTATGCGCAACACTTATCCTTCCTCTTTGGTTGATCCATTCCTCTTCTTGATTCGCCCTATCTTTGCAATTGGTGTTTTTGAAATTGTTTTATAGAGTCAAGAAGGAGATTTATGATATTTTTTAATTTTTACTTATTATCTAACAACTCTCTAGCACAATTCTTAGATTTACTGATTGCATATTGTACTATAGATACCAAAGTGGATGAACTACCATTCATATCCACACTTGCTGAGAATGTTTGAAGGAACCGAAGCTGACCTGCAACCTAATTGAAAATTATTTTCTTATCTTTGGGCTTGGTATACACTGGATCAGATTCCTCCTACAAGTTTGAAGGTATTAGAGTCTGTGAGTTTCTTATTCCTCTTTCACCTCTCTTCGGCATCCATAAGTATAAAAGATTGAGATGATTTCCTGCAGTTTAGAGGGATAGAAATGTTTCATGCGACCCCATTATTCTATTCTAATGGAATGATCTCACACATTATTGGAAGCGAGGAGTAGGTACATTAACGATGACCCCATTATTCGCCTATACTTTGTCAAAAAGAAGAGAAAGTTACATATGTTGAGGAAGTCAATAAGATGAACAGGATGGCTATTCATCACTATTCATTGGCATTGAGATAATAGGATTCAGAGAAGAGAGAAGAGAGAGGGAAAGAGTCAGAAAAGCCTACATGTTGGTCCAGATACTTGTTTTAGTAAGAGTCCATGTGTCCTTTGATCGATACTCCCAAGGTAAAGCCTGCACCTTTTACATGTAAGAAATGAGGTTAGTAGATGGGTTAGTCAGACATTATTAGGTAAGTTGTTGGCTAGAATGGATTTAGTTGCTATAGTATATAAAGTGCATCTAAAGTCGCCATTGATTTGATGTGGCTTGCAACAGGTGATGGTAGTAAGTTTAAAATTGTTTGAATCCCTGCAAAACCTTTTTAACAGGATTATTCTATGTTTTTCTTGATGACAAACAAAAGGATAAGTCTGGGGGAGTTGATATAAAATGAATTTTACTTATTTTAGACCATGGTAAAATTATTTTATTGAGTCTATTATATCTGTTTGGAGTGTGTTTTAGAGTATTTTGAGGTTCAGGTATGTTCTGGATACTTTGGTCATTTTGGAGCTATTCGAGATGCAGAACTGCATAGGTGCGTCTGATGTAAGCTATGGATGGAGACCTTCCCATAGTGCGATTGCGCTGATCTTTTGACACAAGATACAGTTTTGAGTTATCTTTCCAATGCCAACGGTTTGAGGTCAATCAGCATCATATAGAAGTCGTTATGCTTGTTTTACTGAAGAATGGTACGCCTGACTCGCGAGAGGAAGCTGTCGAGGATATGGAAGAGTGTCGATCGACACTAATACATAGGTATCAAATGACACTGATGCCATAACATGGGCCGAGTCTATTTTATGACTGACTAAGGCCCAGAAGTCACCATAAATTACCTTAATGCCCTTGGACGACTTGATACATAGTTTATATAGTTTTCTAAGCCATTGTTGATGACTAAGTTTTTGCATTTCATATTTTATTGTTTTCTCTTAAGTTTGGAGAGAAGATTAATTATCCTTCAGTGGTTGATTGGAACTCCTTGGTTTTTCTATTTGATTTATATGATTTCTATTCAGACCATGATTTGTGTTATTGCTTTCATGTCTAAGTAATCATCCTATTAGATTTAAGGATTTCATGAGCTTAATGTCAAACTGATATTCAATTAGAATTGCTAGGATTGTTTATAGATTTCTACACCAGGGTGGCTTATATACTAGGATCTAGAGTAGTTAGAATAACATGAGAGTGTGACTAATTGCTTGAACCTTGAACCAAAGGACAATTGAGAGGCACGAGAGTGCAATGAATTAATGGAACCCGAGCTCTGCTGTATTAGATACCTAGGCGAATACAAGAGTTGCTCTAGGAATTTAGTTAAACTTAATCGGTATCTATAGACACCCTATAGGTGTATCGATCTATTCTCGTTTGGTATCGCGTACGAGATTATGAATAAAGATTTAAACATGTAGACTCACAGGAAGAGGTGGAGATCTTATAATTGTATTCGAGTTCTAGAATTAAATCTATAAAATCCTTAGCATCCTTGATTTGTGTTTTGAATCCCTTGAATAATAAATCCCTAGGTCTAGTGTTTTCTCCTTATCACTTACAACTGTTATATCTATTTTCCGTTTACTGTTATACTATTATTTGCCTAGCTTGATCTTAATATTTATAGTCTATTGTGTGTCCACGCTCCCTGTGGATTCGATCCTCAAATACTACAATGAACCTCTTATTTGAGAGAGTAGCTTGAAAGTTAATTTGAGCTTATCAGAACTCTTCCAGAAAGAGTTAAGTTATAAGCGGGAATTTAAAATATAAGTGGGAAATTAAAATTTAAGCGGAAACTTAAATTTCAGTGAAAACTGAAATTTTAAATCACATGAAAGTTAAAAAAAGGTATACATTATGATCTAAGAAGACACATTAAAGCACATGACTTGATACTCTTGAAAATACTTAGCACTTTTGGAAGTTAAAAACTCATCTTAAAGTTACTAAACACTCTTAAAAATACAAGTTTACAAAAACTAACTGATATCACTCAAATTACCCTAAGGAGTGATTTGTAGTTTCTCAAATAAGAGATCGAGTTGTAGCACTTAGGGATCGAATTCCCAGGGAGATAAGGCACACAAAAGATTTATTACCTATGTGGTCAAGCTAGGCAAACATGTTTAAATGTAAATAGCAGTGGTGTGAGCAAGGTAATTGCTCGGTTGATTGATTGAGGTTTTGAAACAGATATGAAAGGCGTTAGAGTTAGGGTTTCTATTCAGACTAAGTTAGAGTTAGGGTTTCTATTCAGACTAAGTCTCAAAAATACCTTAGAAGACTTACCGTGAAGTCTTCTCGAATAAACATGTTAGTTTTGCAATTGACAGAATTGTGTCAGAAATTTGACTTTCTTTAGAAGACTTCCCTAGAAATATTCTCAACGTTGGTGGAATTCTTCTCATCGTCGATGAAAGTCGTTTTAGGTTACTTTTGTAATTTTCAAATTGACAATTGAAACTTAGATATATAATTTTAACAAGAAGACTTAAATATTTAATTGTCAAATTTGATTTTCTTTAAAAGACAAAATCTTGTCGACTTCCATTGAAGTTTTCTGCCATAATACTTTCCTCGAAGTCTTCTAATTAAAATTAAATATTTATTTTTCTTTGTCAATTGCAAAAGTAACCTAAGACGGCTCTCACCAAAAGTAAGATGACTTCCACCAAAAGTTGAGAAGACTTTATGAAAAAGTCAAATTTCTGACACAATTCGGTCAATTGTAAAACTAACATGTTTATCCGACAAGGTTTCCCGGTAGGTCTTCTCGTTTTTTTGTTAACAAAGAAAAGTTGGAAGATTTCGAGAGAAGTCTTCTCTAAAAACACACAGAAAGTCAATTGCAAAATTAACCTTTTCATTGGCCAGAAAACTTTTGTAGAAGTCTGGAGAAGACTTCTACATAAATTTTCTATGCGAACATATCTATAAAAAAATTCAAAGATGATTATTAGATCATGTGAGGTTCATATTTAACTTCTCCAATCACATATAACTTTTTAGTGAAAGTTACCCATTCATTCTTGACCAAGAATTATGAACTTGAGTAAATCTCATAAGCTTATAAATTTTGAAATAAAAAAGTTGGGATTTTGGAATGAAGTAAAAGAGGAAGTGAAAGGGAAATGGTTTATGTATGTAAGAAATAAGAATACAAAGATGTTGATGTTAATTGGGCTTTTTGCAAAATTGACCTACAACTCAAAGTCAAACACAAAACTAATCTCTCTTTTTTTTGGAAATTTGTTTTGCTCTATTCACCCCACAAGTTCATATAATTCACGAAAATGCCATCAATTTTTTTTCTTTTCAAAAATGACATTTTTACTCTCTCACCCTCATCATCTTCAAGTAATTACAAGATTGTCATTGTCATCAATACCCTAACCACCATGAACAACCAATTTGAAGCTCTTAATGCTCCCAAAAATGATTTACCATTCTTCTTTCTCCATTCTTATGAACTAAACACAACATATCTCTCACTTTCTCTCCACATTAAGCTAAAAACCCCAAATGGAAGTCGTCTGGAAAACTTCCTGGAAGTCGTCTAGTGCATTATATTTTAGACGACTAACAGGTAAGTCGTCCCAGAAGTCTTCCAGATCTGAAAAACCTGCATATCCAAAAACGTTCAAATGGCTTAAAACATAAAAAAATAAGTGGAAGATTAGATAAATCTATCTTTATAGAACACACAAAAATACATATCTAAAATTAATAGATCTACCTTTAAATGAGTGGAAGATGAGTACCATCTGATTAAAACCCTGCAAAAAGATAGATTAGTAAGAAAGACATGAGACAAAACTAAAAAATTCATATAAAGTTTGGTGTTTTCAAGTCAAAGAGATTAGAGTGGGTTTGGAGAGTTTTAGTTTGGGAAAAAATTAAAAACTTTACACAACAAGAAGTTACCAAATGAAGAAAAATCAGACATAAAAACTTACCAAAACACTCAGATCTATTATGAAAGGAGATTTCGTTAGAAGACTTCCAAGAAGTCCAGACGACTGAAATGGAAGTCGTTTGGAAGACTTCCTCAAAGTCGTCTACTTCATTATATATTAGACGACTAACAGGTAAGTCGTCCCAGAAGTCTTCCAGATCAGAAAAACCTGCAGATCAAATTCACATATGAAAAATCTACAATTAGATAAATCTACCTTTATAGAACACACAAAAATACATATCTATAATTAATAGATCTACCTTTAAATGAGTGGAAGATGAGTACCATCTGATTAAAAACCTGCAAAAAGATAGATTAGTAAGAAAAACATGAGACAAAACTGAAAAATTCATATAAAGTTTGGTGTTTTCAAGTCAAAGAGATTAGAGAGAGGTGGAAGAGTTTTAGAATGATGAACATTACATTTTTGTTGCATCCATTTGAGAGGAGGAGAGAGAATGTGTAAATTTTTCTTTATATAGGGAGACAAAAAATCCAATTATATTAAATATTTTTTATTCAGACTTCCTAGACGACTTAGTTGTAAGTCTTCCAGAAGACTTTAATATTTTTAGCGGGAAATTAAAATATTTTTAGTGAAAAACTAAAATAAAAGACTTCCGAGATGATCGGGTTTAAATTATTTAAGCGGGAAAATATTTTTTAAAAACATTTTAGGCGGGAATATTTGAACGACATACATGTAAGTCCTCTGTTTTAATTTCTTCATCAGACGACTGAAATGTAAGTCGTCTAGACCCTAAACATAACCTCTAAACCTAATTAACTAACTAAACACTTCAAAAATTCAAATTAAATTTTAAAAGTGTTTACTATACACAAAAATAAACATGCATAGGTAAAAATTTAATTTTTCAAAAAAACATTCAAGCTTTCCAAAATCTAACCCTAAGAATACATACAATACTACAACATATGTTGCCAAACCCTAGACCAAAGAATACCATGATTCACTATATACACTCATCTATGTTGAAAACAATTCAATTTTGTTAAATTTTAATTTATATCACTTAAAACTGTTTATAATTACATGATTTTAATTTTCGCTTATCAAAATATTTTTAAAAAAATTTATAAATTATTTTTAAGATCAGCTACACCAGATGACTTACTTTGAAGTCGTTGAGACGACTTCCAACATCTCAGACGACTCAGACGACTTACTGGGGCTATATTCGTAAAAATAACTTCTGTTTTTTTGTTTGGTCACAAGGGGATGCGCCGTAATTTCACAAGGCTTTTAGGTTAGTTTGCATTTGATTCAAGTTTGGATACATGTTTGGGGTTATAATCAAGTTGTGGGTTAGTTTTGGCAAATTCCCCATGTTAATTTTAGTTGCATTTAAAGCTTGAAATTGGTTGTTCATAGTAGTTGATGTTGGGGTCAAAAACGGTTACGGCGAAGTTAACATTCAAAACGTCCGAAGAAGAAAAAGACAACTTTCTTCGACAAATACTTTTTCGAAATAGATTCATTCTTACGAAAAGCTTTGCGGAGAAAACACGAGACATCAGACAAGAGCTCAAAAAAGGTCGCAACGCAGCGACCGAACGCGCGTTCCGTTCGGTCACTACATAGTGACCGAGCGTCCGTCCCGCTCGGTCGCTACGTAGCAACCGAGCTCTTCCAAAACGTCGATACGACACTAGTCCATGCATTCTCGTCTATCCTTCGATGCTATCTCCCGAAGACCGTAGCAAACCCGTTTCATGTTTTCCGCCATTCTAAGTCATCAATCAAACTTTGCGGTAAAAACTGCAGAAAGTTCGTTCTTTTTCGAAAGAAGCCGTAATAAACGCTTCGAGTTAGAAGACGGCCCAAAGGGACCTAAGACATGACTCTAGGCCCAACTTACGGTTTATTAATCAACAGCCTGTAAGCCGCATGACGGTTTACGCTTGGTTCGCAAGGAAAGATAAATGTCAAGTTTCTGCGGATAAATACGAAATTTTGAAGATAATTACGAAGATCGGAAAAAATGAAATATCTCCATTTTTATGCTATGACGGCTTAAGGGCAGAAGAGGAAAAGCATAAACCGACCTAGGAGCAAGTATATAAGGAGTCCTAGGCGAGAGGAATGGAGAGAGACTTTTCCGAGCAAACTTAGCACTTAGAGCGATTTAGGCATATTTCCGTTTTTGTTATTTCGAGCTGCGACTCAATTAGGTTTAGCCGTCTTAGAGTTCCTAGATCTAGGAATCTCGCCGACAGCTCTCGAGCCCAGGCTTAAACCTTGTTGTAACACTCAAACACAGATTTGAGAATAAGATCTATTTTGCTCTCTTCTTACGATTTTTATACTTTGTCGTTGATATCTCGTGTTCTGATTGCTTTGCGTGTGGTATTAACAGATCTCCGAGACCTCTGGGAAATTAGAGTTTTTCTAGTTTCCTAATTTAGACGGAAATCGACAGTGCGAATTTTGGTTCCTACAGTTTGGCGCTAGAAGGAGGGGGGGGGGTATGGATCAATCTAACCCGCAAAAGCCACTCAACGATCAGGAACGATATGCAAGACTCGACGTGCGCGAACGTCATCTCTTTCAAGGGGGGAGCAACGATAGATCAAGCCAAACCTCGAAACAATCTCCTTGTTATCGAGCCGACGATTCGAGATATCGACGTCGCTAGGGTGTTAATCGACACCGGGAGTTCGGCCGATATCATCTTCAAGGATACTCTCGAAAAAATGGGGATCGATCAATCCGAAATCGCAAAATACCCTAGCCCACTACTGGGACTTTCGGGAGAAACAACAATTGCCTACTGGTCGATTAATCTCGCAGTCAAAGCCGGAACCGTGACAAGAGTCACAGAGTTTCTAGTCGTTGATCGTCCCGCATCTTACAACGTTATCATGGGAACGCCATGGTTGAACGCCATGCGTGCCATCCCATCAACGTACCATCTTTGTCTCAAGTTCCCAACCCCTAACGGAGTCGAGGTAATATGGGGAAATCCGAGAGTATCACAGGTGTGTTACGCCGCTGAACAAAAACGAAAAAGACAAGACCTCGAGACCACTCCTAGAAAAGCGGAGAAAAAGATCTCCAACGTGGATTCGCGAAGTGAAGATTCAGCGGAACTCTTCTGGCAGTCTCGTAACATCACAGCCCTAGAGGAAAAACGCGAACCAACTTGCGAACCTGTGGTCATAGTCTGTCTCGACGAAGCATTTCCGAAACGCCGCATCGAGATCGGAGCCAATCTCCGTGAGCCTTTGAGGACAGAGCTCATAACCTGTCTAAAAAAGAACCTCAATACTTTTGCATGGGCCGCGGAAGATATGCCAGGGATTGACATTAACATAACGTGTCACGAATTAAATATCGATCCGACTTTCAAACCCGTAAAAAAAATAGACGGAAGCTAGGACCCGAACGTGCTTCCGCGGTAAACATCGAGGTCGAAAAATTGCTTAAAGTCGAGTAAAAGGAAGTGAGGTATCCAGACTGGCTCGCCAACCCTGTAGTAGTAAAAAAGAAAAACGGGATATGGCGAGTATGCGTGGATTTTACCGACCTAAACAAGGCCTGTCAAAAGCATAGTTTCCCTCTGCCACATATCGATCGATTGGTAGAAGCAACGGCGGGTAACGAACTTCTGTCTTTCATGGACGCCTTCTCAGGTTACAATCAAATTATGATGAACCCTGACGATCGCGAGAAGACTGCATTCATTACCGATCGCGGAACCTATTGCTACAAGATAATGCCCTTCGGCCTCAAAAACGCTGGTGCAACTTACCAACGATTCGTGAAACGTATGTTCTCCAAGAAACTCGGTAAAACGATGGAGGTCTATATCGATGCATGCTCGTCAAATCCCTCCAAGCAAAGGATCACGTATCACATCTCGAGGAATGTTTCGCGCAGTTAAAATTCCATAACATGAAGCTCAACCCGACGAAATGCAGATTTGCCGTCGCATCAGGGGAGTTCCTCGGCTACCTAGTCACATAACGCGGCATCGAAGCTAATCCAAAACAGATCAACGCATTGATCGAGATGGCTTCGCCAAAGAATAAGCGGGAAGTCCAAAGACTGACCGGTAGAGTCGCAGCACTTAACTGATTTATTTCACTATCAACGGACAAGTGCCTGCCCTTCTATGATGTTCTACGGGGAAATAAAAAATTCGAATGGTCGGAAGAATGCGAAAACGCTTTCCAATAGCTGAAGCGGTACTTAGCTTCTCCTCCAGTCCTCGCCAAACCCGTGGAGGGGGAACCGTTGTTCTTGTACATCGCCGTATCGGCAACAGCTGTGAGCGGCGTCCTGATCAGGGAAGAATGCGGCGAACAGAAACCTATTTTCTATATAAGCAAAACCTTGCTGGATGGCAAATCTAGGTGTGGGAACCGAAATTCACACTGTCGATTTCCGTTTAAATAAGGAAACTAAGAAAACCCTAGTTTCCCAGAGGACCCGGATATCTGTTAATTACCACACGTCAAGCAATCAGAACACGAGAATAACAACGATAAAAATAAGAAATCAAAAAGAGAGCAAAGTAGATCTTATTCCGAATCTGCGTATGAGCGTTACAACAAGGTATAAGCCTGGGCTCGAGAGCTGTCGGCAAGATTCCTAGTTCTAGCAACCCTAAGACGGCTAAACCTAATTGAGTTGCAGCTCGAAATAACAAAAACGGAAAATTGCCTAAATTGCTCTAAGTGCTAAGTTTGCTCTGAAAAAGTTCTCCCCTCTGCTCCTCGCCTAGGACTCCTTATATACTAGCTCCAAGGTCGGTTTACGCTTTTACTCTTCTGCCCTTAAGCCGTCATAGCATAAAATGGAGATTTTCCATTTTTCCCGTTCTTCATAATTATCTTCAAAACTTCCGTATTTAACCGCGGAAACTTGACATTTATCCTTCCTCGTGGGCCAAGCGTAAACCATGCTGTGGTTTACGGGCTTTTGGTTAGGAAAATCGCAGGATGGGCTTCGAATCGTGTTTTAGGTCCCTTTGGGCCGTCTTCCGACTCGACACGTTTACTACGAGTTTTCCGCGGTTTCTAATCCGCGAAGTTTGATCGATGAATTAGAATAGCGGGAAACATGGACTGAGCTTGCTACGGTCTTCGGGAGATAGCATTCGAAGGTTTGACGAGAATGCATGGACTGGTGTCGTATCGATGTTTGGAAAGGTTCAATCGCTACACAGCGACCGAACTTTGGCTCGAGCCCGGTCGCTACGTAGCGACCGAGTGAGACGAGTGCTCGGTCGCTACGTAGCGACCAAGCTTTGGCTTGAGCTCGGTCGCTATGTAGCGACCGAGCGGGACGAGCGCTCGGTCGCTACGTAGCGACCGAGCTTGGCTGAGCTCGGTCGCTACGTAGCGACCGAGCGGGACGATCGCTCGGTCGCTACGTAGCGACCGAGCTTGGCTGAGCTCGGTCACTACGTAACGACCGAGCGGGACGAGCGCTCGGTCGCTACGTAGCGACCGAGCTTGGCTGAACTTGGTCGCTACGTAGCGACCTGTTTCGAGCTTTTCGTCGGACACCTCGACTCTTTCTTCCGTAGAGCTTTTTCGTAAGAAATAGTCTATTTCGTATCAATACTCTTCGGAGAGATTCTTTTTTTCTCCTCTGACGTTTTGAATGTTAAATTCGTCGTAACCGTTTTTGACCCCAACACTAGGTACCCGCTAATGGAAAAATTAGCATGCGCGGTCGTAACATCGGCTCAAAAACTAAGACTGTATTTCCAGTCCCACACGATCATCTTCCTCACGACCTTTCCCCTAAAGACGATTCTGCATAGCCCGAGTCTGTCGGGCCAACTGGCCAAGTGGGCAACCGAGTTGAGGGAGTACGATATCGAGTACCGACCGAGAACAAGCGCAAAATCACAAGTGCTCGCAGACTTCTTGGTCGAACTACCGACGAAGACCATAACCAACGAGGAACCAAATTCCACATGGCTCCTCCACGTCGATGGATCCTCATCCAAGCAAGGATCAGGTATCGGAATTCGCCTCACATCTCCGAAAAACGAGATCTTGGAGCAATCATTCAGGCTGGAATTCCACGCCTCAAACAACGAGGCCGAATACGAAGCACTCATCGCAGGGCTGCGTTTGGCTCACGGCTTGAAGATACGCAACATCCACGCTTACTGCGACTCCCATCTAGTGGCGAGTCAATTCAGCGGAGAGTACAAAGCCAGGGACGAATGGATGGACGCGTACCTCAAACTAGTCCAAAATCTAGCTCAAGAGTTTGACTGTTTTGCTCTTACGCGAATCCCCCGTTCCGAAAACGTCCAGGCAGATGCTCTCGGGGCCCTAGCATCAAGTTCTGACTCAGGACTTAAAAGAGTAATTCCGATCGAGTTCGTCGAGCACCCGAGCATCGGACCATCAATCGTCGTCAACCTCATAAAAGGTCAAGATGACGAGGAAGAAGAAGTTACGGTACAACCGCAATCGGAGCAATCTGATTACGGCTGCGATACTCCATGGCTTCAGACAATTCGAGACTACATTATCGACAGACAACTGCCCACCGAGAAATGGGCAGGCCACAAAGTCCGAACACAGGCTGCGCGCTACGTAAATGTGGATGGCGAAATTTACAAGTGGAGATTCTCCGGACCACTCATGACGTACCTGGAAGGGAAAAAAGCGAGAAAAGTGATGGAGGAAGTACATTCTAGGTCATGCGGCAACCGTTCCGGTGGAAGATCGCTGGCAGTAAAAATCAAACGCCATGGATACTACTGGCCGACGATGATTGGAGATTGCGAGAAGTTTGCGCGAAAATGCGAAAAATGCCAAAGGCATGCTCCAACCATCCGACAACCAGCCAAAGTTCTCTCCTCCATCACATCGCCCTATCCCTTTATGCGCTGGGCCATGGATATCGTCGGACCCCTTCATAATTCAAAGCGTTTCCTTTTAGTCCTTACCGATTTCTTCTCAAAATGGGTAGAGGCAGATTCGTACGCAAGTATAAAAGATGTCCAAGTCGAAAGTTTCGTATGGAAAAACATCATCTGTAGGGATGGAGTTCCTTACGAGATCGTAAGCGATAACGGATCTCAGTTTATCTCCACCCGGTTCGAGGCGTTTTGCGAAAAATGGAAGATACGACTCAACAAGTCGACGCCCAGGTATCCGCAATGTAACGGACAAGCTGAAACGATCAATAAAACTATTCTCGACGGACTGAAGAAACCCTTAGAGGCCAAAAAACGCAGGTGGGCCGACGAACTCGAGGAAGTCCTCTGGTCCCACCGTACCACCCGGAGGCGGGCAACGGGAGAAACCCCTTTCGCTCTGGTGTACGGAACGGAATGCATGATTCCCTCAAGTAGAGTTCCCAGTGTTCGAAGAAGATTACTTCCCGAACGAGATGAGCTCAATAACGCCATGCTCCTGGATGATCTCGATCTCATTAACGAGCGCCAAGATCGAGCGCTCATCCGAATCCAAAATTACCAACACGCTGTCGCAAAGTACTATAAATCCAACGTACGGAATCACAGATTTAATCAAGGAGATCTGGTCCTTTGCAAAGTCTTCCAAAACACCGCTGAACGAAACGCGAGAAAAATTGGAGCATACTGGGAAGGACCCTATAAAATCGAAAAAGTCGTCTGACCAGGACCTGGAACACGATGCATCTCAAAAAATACTATCACTAAACAAACTAACTCGCAATGACCGAACTACGAGACGGCTTGATCTCCATAAGGAGTACGTAGGCAGTTGTCAAAAGGCAAATTCAGCTATCCTCCCTCATTAAAAAAAGGGGGGGGGGGGTGGGGGGGAGTGGATACGTATACTCGTATACTCTCAAATTCTAAAACATATGACCACGCCTTCGATGTTTCCGACATATCTTAACCAAGCAAATTATTTTTTATCCGCAAATCATTTTCGACATTCGGAAATAAATCAGCCGTTAGGGAGAAGCAACCTTTGGCATCGCGAGATATCGCAAGAGATGCCTCGAGAGTTACTTCTTCCGAACGACGAATACGGAACCTCCGTCACAAAAAAAAAACAATGAACATTTTAGCACATATTTTGCGCAAAAACTCCAAACGGCGGCATTTGCCGCCAAGTTCGGTGATGATCACATCGAACTCTCGAACGTCCTAAACAGACATAGCCATCTCACAAAGATGACTCTCGTACATTCGACACTAGGATAATAGCGCTAAAAAAGAAACCCAAAATTTTGGTCCAGCACTTCCGGTTGGCTTAAAAATTATCTCCGGAGAGATGCTTGATTCATATCTAACAGAGAACCTATCGCGGACTTTAAATTGGTACGAATCAGGTTAAAATCACGACAGATAAACGATAGCCGGCTAGTCACTGCATAAATCTTAAAACCGAAAGTAAACATAGGTCTTGCCCTAAACCCAGCGCACTGGTCTCTAACATCTCAAGGCATGATATCCAAAAGATACGAGATCCCAAAACCATGCCTCTATGTTTATATTCGACATCTTCAGATATCCCGCGAAGTCTATATCTCACAGTAAAACTCTCGAAACGGATCTCGAACAAAACATTTCACATCGAAGAAGGATATGAGACGACAACTCATCACCCTTCTTCCACGCCATACGTAAACTTATGAAAAATGCAACTCGATCATCTTGTCATAAGAAGAAAGCCGCAGAGCGGCAGGGATTCAAAGCCACATACGGCCAGTCCCGAAACATGACATAAGACCATTTAAGGCTGAAACAAGAAACATAAAAAAAATCTCTCGCAAGAGATCTAACCAAAGTCATCCTCAGAACTCACGCTCCCTTTTCACCCGTCGCTTCGTCCAAGCCTGTAGTCGCTTCTTCCTCTGGGTCTTCTGAACACGTCGGAAGGAAGCACGCGGATTTCAGGTCAGCTAGAATGAGATTGAAATCTCCATCCACGACTGCAAATCTCCCTTGCAGCTGGATAGTCGGGCCTCTTCGGCCTCTAAGGTCGTAGAAGTCTCACTCTAGAACGACTGAACCACGGCCATCATGCCCTCAATCGTCGCCAAGGCTAAATCCCTGCTCCAGATGCACTCGAGGGAGCCCAGAAAGGCATAGATCTTCGCCAAGCGAGCCTGAAACTCATAGCGAAGAGCGTCCGTGGCCTCTCGGATCCCGCGGATTGCTAATCCTGCATCGCCCTCGATCTGATGCTGAAGCCGACGCACCTCCAAAGATTTGGCCTTCCCGGCCTTCTTCTCCTTAAGCAGTGAACTCACCGTCTTCCCGAGGTCCCTATCGAGCTCGCCTATGGCGACCTCGAGTTTCGACACTTTTGCGGAGTGAGAATCCTTTACAGCCGTCAGCATGGCCTCGGTTTCAGACCATCTACCCTGAAACTCCGACAACTCCCCGGCAAGACGACTGGTCTCAGAACCGCACTCGCTGATCATCCCATCGATCAACGACATGAACTGCGAAACGAGAAAAATGTTAGGGATTTTTTGTTTAAAAAAATATATATATATATATATTAATAATCAAGAGATTAAGTGAGCGACAAACCTTTCCGCGAAGCCCCGACGCTATGCTCGAGCCACCTTGCTGCGAAGATTCCCCGTCACCGCCCTTGGTAAACTTCCTCTTCCGGCCCTTAGGCTGAGCAAACGGAACAGAACTAGGAGCGCGCAGCGCTAGAACGATCTCTTTCCAGGCCGGAGGAGGAGGCATAGAGTCAGCAGCCCTCTCCTTATCCTCGACGAGAATCAGAGTCATGGACGATCCGGCAGGTAGAGCCGAAGCATCCGGAACGCCAGAGCCCATAAGAGTTTCCGCGTCTTGCAGAGTCACGACCTCGGTCCTGTGGCCCGGCGCAATGGCCAGTGCAGAAGAGGATGGGAACTCGGTGCCAGCTCGAACCATTTCCTTCTCGACTTGGGGACGAACTAGTCTCTCTCGAAAGGATAGATGGTCAGCAACGCAAGCCGGCGCTTCGACCGGAGAAATCGGAATCGGAGCCGGAGAGGTGGCCTCGCCCATCTCAACGTCGGAACTTCTCTTGTCACCGTGGGAAGAAGACATGTTGAAGGCAAAAGTTTTGGAGCTAAAGAGGTTTTGGAGGTTTGAAGAAGGGAAGGTGTGAAGCAAATGAATGACAAGAGCTCACTACTTATAGAAGTATGGGCTCGGAATTTTATATATTTTTAATATATACTTTCCCGAGAATTATCTTCCACGGAGTTTAAAGTAAACTTCGTCCAATACGCCTAACTTTGCCAAAATCGTCAAACCGCGCGCTAGAGTCTTGACTCTAACGAGCTGAGGGGCTAACTGTTGGGGTCAAAAACGGTTACGACGAAGTTAACATTCAAAACGTCCGAAGAAGAAAATGAGAACTTTCTTCGACAAATACTTTTTCGAAATATATTATTTCTTACGAAAAGCTTTGCGGAGGAAACACGAGACATCGGACAGGAGCTCGAAAAAGGTCGCTACGCAGCGACCGAACGCGCGTTTCGCTCGGTCGCTACGTAGCGACCAAGCATCCGTCCCGCTCAGTCGCTACGTTGCGACCGAGCTCGAGCCAATCTCAGATACGTATACTCGTATACTCTCAAATTCTAAAACATATGACCACGCCTTCGATGTTTCCGACATATCTTAACCAAGCAAATTATTTTTTATCCGCAAATCATTTTCGACATTCGGAAATAAATCAGCCGTTAGGGAGAAGCAACCTTTGGCATCGCGAGATATCGCAAGAGATGCCTCGAGAGTTACTTCTTCCGAACGACGAATACGGAACCTCCGTCACATAAAAAAAACAATGAACATTTTAGCACATATTTTGCGCAAAAACTCCAAACGGCGGCATTTGCCGCCAAGTCCGGTGCTGATCACATTGAACTCTCGAACGTCCTAAACAGACATAGCCATCTCACAAAGATGACTCTCGTACATTCGACACTAGGATAATAGCGCTATAAAAGAAACCCAAAATTTTGGTCCAGCACTTCCGGTTGGCTTAAAAATTATCTCCGGAGAGATGCTTGATTCATATCTAACAAGTCCGAGAACCTATCACGGACTTTAAATTGGTACGAATCAGGTTAAAATCACGACAGGTAAACGATAGCCGGCTAGTCACCACATAAATCTTAAAACCGAAAGTAAACATAGGTCTTGCCCTAAACCCAGCGCACTGGTCTCTTACATCTCAAGGCATGATATCCAAAAGATACGAGATCCCAAAACCATGCCTCTATGTTTATATTCGACATCTTCAGATGTCCCGCGAAGTCTATATCTCGCGGTAAAACTCTCGAAACGGATCTCGAACAAAACATTTCACATCGAAGAAGGATATGAGACGACAACTCATCACCCTTCTTCCACACCATACGTAAACTTATGAAAAATGCAACTCGATCATCTTGTCATAAGAAGAAAGCCGCAGAGCGGCAGGGATTCAAAGCCACATACGGCCAGTCCCGAAACATGAAATAAGACCATTTAAGGCTGAAACATGAAACATAAAAAAAATCTCTCGCAAGAGATCTAACCAAAGTCATCCTCAGAACTCACGCTCCCTTTTCACCCGTCGCTTCGTCCAAGCCTGTAGTCGCGTCACCTCCGTTTTCTCCGACCACTGGATCTTTCCCCTCTGGGTCTTCTGAACACGTCGGAAGGAAGCATGCGGATTTCAGGTCAGCTAGAATGAGATTGAAATCTCCATCCACGACTGCAAATCTCCCTTGCAGCTGGACAGTCGGGCCTCTTCGGCCTCTAAGGTCGAAGGAGTCTCACTGTAGAACGACTGAACCACGGCCATCCTGCCCTCAATCGTTGCCAAGGCTAAATCCCTGCTCCAGATGCACTCGAGGGAGCCCAGAAAGGCAGAGATCTTCGCCAAGCGAGCCTGAAACTCATAGCGAAGAGCGTCCGTGGCCTCTCGGATCCCGCGGATCGCTAATCCTGCATCGCCCTTGATCTGATGCTGAAGCCGACGCACCTCCGAAGATTTGGCCTTCCCGGCCTTCTTCTCCTTAAGCAGTGAACTCACCGTCTTCCCGAGGTCCCTCTCGAGCGCGCCTATTGCGACCTCGAGTTTCGACACTTTCGCGGAGTGAGAATCCTTGACAGCCGTCAGCATGTCCTCGGTTTCAGACCATCTACCCTGAAACTCCGACAACTCCCCGGCAAGACGACTGGTCTCAGAACCGCACTCGCTGATCATCCCATCGATCAACGACATGAACTGCGAAACAAGAAAAATGTTAGGGATTTTTTGTTTAAAAAAATATATATATATAATAATAATCAAGAGATTAAGTGAGCGACAAACCTTTCCGCGAAGCCCCGACGCTATGCTCGAGCCACCTTGCTGCGAAGATTCCCCGTCACCGCCCTTGGTAAACTTCCTCTTCCGGCCCTTAGGCTGAGCAAACGGAACAGAACTAGGAGCGCCCAGCGCTAGAACGATCTCTTTCCTGGCCGGAGGAGGAGGCATTGAGTCAGCAGCCCTCTCCTTATCCTCGACGAGAATCGGAGTCATGGACGATCCGGCAGGTAGAGCCGAAGCATCCGGAACGGCAGAGCCCATAAGAGTTTCCGCGTCTTGCAGAGTCACGACCTCGGTCCTGTGGCCCGGAGCAATGGCCAGTGCAGAAGAGGATGGGAACTCGGTGCCAGCTCGAACCAGTTCCTTCTCGACTTGGCGACGAACTAGTCTCTCTTGAAAGGATAGATGGTCAGCAACGCAAGCCGGCGCTTCGACCGGAGAAGTCAGAATCGGAGCCGGAGAGGTGGCCTCGCCCATCTCAACGTCGGAACTTCTCTAGTCACCGTGGGAAGAAGACATGTTGAAGGCAAAAGTTTTGGAGCTAAAGAGGTTTTGGAGGTTTGAAGAAGGGAAGGTGTGAAGCAAATGAATGACAAGAGCTCACTACTTATAGAAGTATGGGCTCGGAATTTTATATATTTTTAATATATACTTTCCCGAGAATTATCTTCCGCGGAGTTTAAAGTAAACTTCGTCCAATACGCCTAACTTTGCCAAAATCGTCAAACCGCGCGCTAGAGTCTTGACTCTAACGAGCTGGGGGGCTAACTCTTGGGGTCAAAAACGGTTACGACGAAGTTAACATTCAAAACGTCCGAAGAAGAAAATGAGAACTTTCTTCGACAAATACTTTTTCGAAATATATTATTTCTTACGAAAAGCTTTGCGGAGGAAACACGAGACATTGGACAGGAGCTCGAAAAAGGTCGCTACGCAGCGACCGAACGCGCGTTTCGCTCGGTCGCTACGTAGCGACCAAGCATCCGTCCCGCTCGGTCGCTACGTTGCGACCGAGCTCGAGCCAAGCTCGGTCGCTACGTAGCAACCGAGCTCTTCCGAAACGTCAATACGACACTAGTCCATGGATTCTCGTTTATCCTTCGATGCTATCTCTTGAAGACTTTAGCGAACCCATTTCATGTTTTCCGCCATTCTAAGTCATCAATCAAACTTTGCGGTAAAAACTCTGGAAAGTTCGTTGTTTATCGAAAGAAGCCGTAATAAACGCTTCGAGTTAGAAGACGGCCCAAATGGACCTAAGAAATGACTTGAGGCCCAACTTACGGTTTCTTAATCAACAGCCCGTAAGCCGCATGATGGTTTACGCTTGGTTCGCAAGAAAAGATAAATGTCAAGTTTCCGCGGATAAATACGAAATTTTGAAGATAATTACGAAGATCAGAAAAATGGAATATCTCCATTTTTATGCTATGACGGCTTAAGGGCAGAAGAGGAAAAGCGTAAACCGACCTATGAGCAAGTATATAAGGAGTCCTAGGCGAAAGGCATGGAGAGAGACTTTTTCAGAGCAAACTTAGCACTTAGAGCGATTTAGGCATATTTCCGTTTTTGTTATTTCGAGCTGCGACTCAATTAGGTTTAGCCGTCTTAGGTTTGCCAGAACTAGGAATCTCGCCGACAGCTCTCGAGCCCAGGCTTATACCTTGTTATAACGCTAAAACACAGATTCGGAATAAGATCTATTTTGCTCTCTTCTTACGATTTTTATACTTTGTCGTTGATATCTAGTGTTCTGATTGCTTAGCGTGTGATATTAAGAGATCTCCGGGACCTCTGGGAAATTAGGGTTTTCCTAGTTTCCTAATTTAGTCGGAAATCGATAGTGCAAATTTCGGTTCCCACAGTTGATGTACTGATGATAATGACAATGTTGTAAATAAATTAAGAAGATAAGGATGATTGAGTAAAATATAAGCATTTTTCGTAAATAATATAAATTTTTAGGATAAATAGGACAAATGAATTTTTTTTTTAAAAAAGCCATGGTGTTAGTTTCCATTTGACTTTTTGTTTTGAGTCATTTTGCAAAAAATACCCGTTTTAGAACCATAATAAAATCTCTAAAAAACTTCCTAATGAAACTAAAATATGTTATACTAATATATTAAATATATTAAAATTTAAAAATAAGCAGTAAGAAACAAAATATTTCACGCTAATTCAAATAGTTCATATTTTTAATCATACATTTTGAACACAGAATATATTTTTGTCAACTGAACACAAAATAACTGTAATTTTATAACTTGGAAATAATTCTTAATCAAATATATAACAAATAAAATTTTATAAATTTTACATATATATATATATATATATATATATTTAATATGTACAAATTTATTTAAAAAGTAGGATGAGAAATAAACTCGATAATAAATATCCACATCTATATATGTATATCATGTTTTGAAATGGTAATTTAATAATTGAATGTATAAAAAAAGTGGTTTGGAATAAAAATAAAATGTTAGTATCATCTTATATAATTTTCATACATGTGAATAAATGAAAGTTACAAAATATATTTATCAATTTATATCATAAACCAAAAATAAGTATATATAACTTATCTAAACTAAAAGATTTAATAAATTTAATTGTATTTATATATTTGTATTCAATTTAAAAGTTTCTATTTAAAAGATACAAATTTAATTACTAAACGTCATTTAATCCAAATGTATAGTTACTTTTAACATTCTTTCATATATAAAATATTAATTTTAAATATAATTATAATATCTGATAATTAAAATAAATTATCTTTAATAATAAGAGATATTTAATTTTCAATAAAAAATAAATAAATTGTATATAATAAAGGCAGTTTAAAAAATAAAATTTTAAAAATTAACCATTCTAATTTATTTTGAAACCCTAATTATTTATTCATATAACAAGATTTATTTCGTTTTAAATATAATAACAGATTAAATTCATACAAAATTATGTATATATATAGTAACAATAAGTATTAGGTTTTCATGTTGCTTTCCTAATTTAAGTAAATTTTTGTTAAAAAAATTTCAGTTACTTTTCATTGAATAAATTACAATTTTGAAAAAATGTATGAGAAGTGTCAATAAATTTGAGAAAAAAAATTAATATTTTTCGCGTTAAACAAAATTGACTACAGTTTAGAAAATCATTATATTAACTATCAAGGTTAAAGTATAATAAAGGAGAATTTGCCAAAACTAACGTACAACTTGATTTTAACCCCAAACATATATCCAAATTTGAATCAAATGCAAAACTAACCTAAAAACCTTGTGAAATTACAGTTCAGCTCCTTGTGACCAAACAAAAAACATAAACCATTTTTACGAATATATCCCCAGTAAGTCGTCTGAGTCGTCTGAGATGTTAGAAGTAGTCTAGACGACTTACTTGTAAGTCATCTTGTACCAGTTTATCTTAAAAATAATTTATAAATTTTGAAAAAAATATTTTGATGAGTAAAAAATAAAAATCATGTAATTATAAACAGTTTTAAGTGATATAAATTAAGATATGATAAAATTGATTTGTTTTCAAGATAGATGAGTGGAAGTAGTGAATCATGAGATTCTTTGGTTTAGGAGTTTGGCAAACATATGTTGTAGTATTGTATGTATTCTTAGGGTTAGATTTTGGAAAGTTGAAATATTTTTTTCAAAAATTAATTTTCACTTATATATGTTTATTTCTGTGTATAATAAACACTTTTCAAGTTTGATTTGATTTTATGAAACATTTAATTAGATAATTAATTTTAGGGGTTATGTTTAGGGTGTGGACAGCTTATATTTCAGTCGTCTGGTGAATAATTTTACTCAGACGACTTATATTTCAGTTGTCCAAATATTCCTGCCAAAATTTTTAAAAAAAATTATTTTCCCGCTTAAATAATTTAAACCAGACGACTTACATGTAAATCGTCTAGGAAGTCTTCTATTTTAGTTTTCCGCTAAAAATATTTTAGTTTCCTGCTAAAAATAATAAAAGTCTTCTGGGTGACTTACAAGTAAGTCGTCTGAATCAAAAATATTTAACCTAATTGGATTTTTTGTCTCCCTATATAAAAAAAAAATTACACATTCTCTTTCATTCTCTCAAATGGCTGCAACAAAAATGTAATGTTCATCATTCTAAAACTCTTCAACCTCTCTCTAATCTCTTTGAACTTATAAACACTAAGTTTTATATCAATTTATTATTTTTGTCTCATGTCTTTCTCACTAATTTATCTTGTTTTTGCATGATTTTAATAAGATGGTTCTCATCTTCTACTCATTTAAAGGTAGATCTATCAATTTTAGATATGTATTTTTGTGTGTTCTATAATGGTAGATTTATCTAATCTTCCACTAATTTTTTCTGTTTTAAGCAATTTGAACGTTTTTGGATATGCAGGTTTTTCAGATCTGGATTTGGATATGCAGGTTTTTCAGATCTGGAAGACGTCTGGGACGACTTACATGTTAGGCGTCTAAAATATAATGCGCTAGACGACTTTCAGGAAGTCTTCCAGACGACTTTCAGGAAGTCTTCCAGAAGACTTCCAGGAAGTCGTCAGTCGTCTGACAAAGTCTTCTCCCATGTCTCTCCCTTTCATAACAGATCTAAGCGTTTTGGTAAGTTTTTATGTCTGATTTTTCTTCATTTGGTAACTTTTTGTTGTATAAAGTTTTTACCTTTTTCCCAAACTAAAACTTTTCAAACCCACTCTAATCTCTTTGACTTGAAAACACCAAATTTTATATGAATTTTTCAGTTTTGTCTTTTTACAGGTTTTTAATCAGATGGCTCTCATCTTCCACTTATTTAAAGGTAGATCTATTAATTTTATAAATGTATTTTGGTGTGTTCTATAAAGGTAGATTTATCTAATCTTCCACTCATTTTCTCTGTTTTTAAGCCATTTGAACGTTTTTTGATATGCAGGTTTTTCAGATCTGGATTTGATATGCAGGTTTTTCAGATCTGGAAGACTTCTGGGACGACTTACCTGTTAGTCGTCTAAAATACAATGCGCTAGACGACTTCCAGGAAGTCTTCTTCCATATCAAGTGGAGTCCACGCTTGTCTTTGTAGAGGAATGATCTATAATAATTTTGTTTGTGGTCTGTTTTGTGATTTGCATGTCTACTCTCTTATTTGTAAATTTTTTATAAAATCAGTAATAATGTTTCCCAAGATGTAATATATGTGCTAACAATGTGTTTACAAATTTACAAATAAATGAAATAATATACTTCAATAGTCTTTTTCTTATCTTTGGATCTCACATATGCAATATTAAACTCCAATGGCCTTCTTCTCATCTTAATAAACAAGAATGTTGGTAGTCTCATATTGATATAATATTTTAAGAAAAATTTTAACCCTTCTTCCAACTCATAACAATAATCATCATTGGCGTCTATAACAATAATACTTAAGAGATGAAAACAAACAATAGTAACTAGTCAAAGCATATCACATTTTTTACAAGTTTGTGTTGAAAAATTTAGTCAAATTTAGTAAAACTTGGTTACCCAAAACGTTTTAGTCACATGTTTCACACTTGCTCTGACCTTCCATTGACAACCACTAACACGACATGTTGCCACAAAGAGAGTTTTCGTTGACTTGTATATTCTAACATTCATCTTTCAACAATCATTCTCTATACACTGCATGTAACTGACGCATCTTCTGAAAAAGTTAAAATAAAACACATTAGCAAACATAGAACAAAGAAAATGAAAGTTTATTAAAGATCGACGCAGACGACTTCAATCTAAGTCTTCCAGACAACTAAAATATAAGTCTTCTGGTCAACGCAGAGGTTATCTTTTCAATTGACTTTGAAATCTGTTATCTGAGACGGCTGGAAAATAAGTCGTCTACTTTTATTTGGTTAAAAAAAAATCCAAAAAAGCTAGACGACTTACATTTCAGTCGTCATAGGTTAGTTTTGCATTTGACTGGATTATTTCAGAAGTTTGAATTTCCTGGACGACTTACATTTCAGTTGTCTGGTGAAAAATTGAAATATCAATATTTTATTAAAACTCGACGACTTACAATTAAGTCGTCATAGGTTAGTTTTGCAATTGAAAAAAAAAACTTCAATATTTAATTATATATAGACGACTTACAATTCAGTCGTCCAGGATTTAAGAGGTTTGACCAGAATCTCGGAATAAAATTCTGGACGACTTACATGTAAGTCGTCTGGCGGACGACTGATTTGTAAGTTGTCTGGGTATAATTAGATATTGAAGTTTTTTTTTCAATGGCAAAACTAACCTACGACGACTTACATGTAAGTCGTCGGATTTTAATAAAATATTGATATTTCAATTTTCCACCAGACGACTGAAAAATAAGTCGTCCAGGAAAGTCATAATTCCGACAAAATCCAGTCAAATGCAAAACTAACCTATGATGACTTACATGTAAGTCGTCTAGGTTTTTTGGAGTTATTTTTGTAACCAAACAAAAGTAGACGACTTAACTTTCAGTCGTCTCAGAAAACAGATTTCAAAAGTCAGTTGCAAAAATAACCTCTGCATTGACCAGACGACTTCCAGGTAAGTTGTCTATAGTCAGACGACTTACCTGGGAAGTCGTCTGGACGAACATATCTGTAAAAAAAAAACTCGATTTCATACCTTAAATTGGTGAAATAACTTCCTTAGCACACATAAGGCTTCTCCAAGCACACAAAATCTCAAACGAAAGTGACCCACCCAGAATCGTTAGCTTCTATGACTCTATGAACCATAAAAAATGTAGAATCAAAATCTTGAGTTTTTTTAGCTGAATGTGGAGAGAAAGTGAGAGAGATGCTGTGTTTAGTTCATAAGAATGGAGAAAGAAGAAGGGTAAATCTATTTTGGGAGCATTAAGAGATTCAAATTGGTTGTTTATGGGGGTTGGGGTATTGATGACAATGGCAATCTTGTAATTACCTGAAGATGATGAGGGTGAAAGAGTAAAAATGCCATTTTCGAAAGAAAAAAAATATGATGGTATTTTCGTAAATTATATGAACTTGTGGGGTGAATAGGGCAAAACTAATTTCCAAAAAAAAGAGAGGTTAGTTTTGTGTTTGACTTTGAGTTCTAGGTCAATTTTGCAAAAAGCCATATAATAAATACTCATAACAAAGTAAAATAACTACATTACTTAGAAATATTTTAATGGTGAAACAAGTATACACTATTTCGAAAAATAAAAAATTAAAACTAAAACAAAAAATAGTAAGAAATTTAAACAAAAATAAATTAAGCATTACAAAATTTTCATTAAATTTATGTATATTTATATTATTTTATGCATATAATTACTCGCTAGTAAGGCAGGTTTAGTCATTGTAAATATATATAACACCACTAAATAAAAGCAAAATATATCATCATTCAAACTATCTGAATAGTGTATTACGCCGCAACGAAACTGAGACAGAAAATGAATCTCTTTATAACAAACAAGTTCAATGGAAAGGAACAGTAAAAATTAAGAAGAGAAATAACAAAAATAATGATTTACACATAATAAAAAACCAAACATTTTAAGGTAAAAACAAGGGTTGCCTGCCTATTCCCCCCTCAAACACATTTACCCTACTTATTCCCCCCCAAACTATTAAGCTCTTCATAAATCCACCCAAACATAAACTTTCTCTTTAAATCTCCCCCTAAACTCTTTTTACCTCCCTCTCTAATCAATTTCGAAATCAAAATTAAAAGAATTAAAAGTGCGTTTAGAAAACAGTGATTGCCCAATTTAAGAAAACCAGACCCGATCCGGCGTTTGAAAACCCGACCCAGACTTAACTTAAAAACAAAAACAAATTGGAGATTTAATTAAAATCAGAATCAAATTGGGGCTTCGTGTTTTTTTTCTATTTTTTGCCCCAACACAGAACAACGACTGAAGAGACGAATTGGGGATACTGAAATTAGGGTTTGTCGCAGTGCTCATGACACAAACGAAGAAGATGTCAGAGAAAGAGAAGAGAATCCAGAGGAGAGAGAGACAGTGAGGAACGACGATGTTGAAGGGGCTGTTGTTGTTAATGTATTTGTACTCATGTTTGGTTTTGTGGCAGGGCAGGTTCTTCTCATGTCCATGAAGAGATCAGACTTACACAACCTACTCAATCTATTCAAGCTCATGACTAGTAGTTCTTTTGTTGTAGTTTAAAACTCAAAAATTCCTTTTTAATGTCCTTTGTGGCTTTTGTTGTTCTTTAAAACTCTTGGTCGAATGTACTTGGTGTCTTTTCTTGTGGTTAAAACTTGTCCTACATAAGAACTTCAACAGAAAACAGTAGAAGAAAAAGACATCTCAAAATTAAGAGACATAGAAAAAAAAACAGAACACAATTAAATAAGCAAGCAAATAAAATATTTGCTGTCAAAGTTACGAACACCTTTCAACTATGTACCTTGAACAAGCATTCAAACCAAAAGAAAAAAAAAGAGTTGATTGAGATGTGAAAACGCTTCTCTGTTCTTCATTCAAACTTGGATTTCTTCTCCTGCACCAGCAGCAACAACCTGCAATGAACAAGCTCGTGTTAGTCTCTTTTAGTTACAGAAGCGATTCGATCCTCTGAACTAAAAGAGAGTTTGCTCACCGTGTTTTCTTTGTTTTCCATTTTGTGCAGCTGCTTCAGAGATTTAATTTTTTCACCTATACAAAAAAAAAACATTTAACACCGTATATATGAGCAACGCAACCTTTCAAAAACACTGAATAATATAATTATTTTACATTCTTTAGCAACAAGTTACTTGGTGGACTTCTTAGTCTCTTCTTGAATTTTCTTAGTCCTTGGCTTGCTGGTACTTTCAGGTTTCTTCTGAGACTTAATGTCCTTGTTTTCTGGAACTGTTCTCGGATTGACAGAGTTGGTTGCTACTGCTTTCTTCCTCCTCACGGTCAGACTATTCTTAGATACAGTCTCCTTTCTATTTGCACATTTCTTCTCTGGAGGTTGAGCAACAATTATCATTGGAGTCCATCTTCTGATCCTTGAACAACCTCTGGAACATCAGCTTGGTTCACATTGATTACATCCAAAGACCTCCTGGTTCTTTGCTATTGGATGCTTTCTGAGACCTCTTCCGCCATGGCTTCTTCTGTGACAGCTGAATCTTGCGAAACATCCTCTTTCATAATCTCTGATATGATCTTCGAATCTACAGGAGTGGAGAGTGAACTCTGGACATCATTGTCGTCGTCGTCTCTCTCTGTTCTTCATCATCGTCTCTATCTGTTCCTCATCGTCTCTCTCTGTTTTCCTCGTCGTATCTTTCTCTGTGTTCCCAGTCATCTGTTCTTAGTCGTCGTCTGATCCCCAATTTGTTTTCTTTTTAAGTTAACTCGGGTCAGATTTTGTTTTTAATTAGGTAATCACTATTTTCTAAACGCGTTTTTGTTTCTTTTTAATTGCGATTTGAAAATTGGTTAGGGAGGGGGATTAAAAAAGTTTAGGGGGAGATATAAAGAGAAAGTCTATCATTGGGTAGATTTATGAAGAGTTTGATAGTTCAGGGAGGAAAAAGTAGGGTGTGTGAGTCTACAGGGGGTTTTAGGCAGCCAACCCTAAAAACAAATGTAAAAAGAAAAATTTAATAAAAACAATTTTTCCACAAAAAATGTGGACCAACCCCATTGTAAAAACTGAAGTCAAAGGTAGTTCCTACATCTCAACCAGTCACTTGTATAGTTTAGTTTAATAATTATTTCTTATTTACCGATAATCCATAAACCAAATAATTCACTCCAAATCCGATATGCATCAGATATCTTTGGAATGTTTATAGTTGTATATATTAATATGATATCTTTCGATAATTGAGACATATCATATATGCTACAAATTTTATCCATGAATTGGCTTCCCATAAAAGATATGTGTATTAGGACATCTTTAACGCTGGATCTCACCACTAATAATCAATTTAAAAAGTTGGAAAAGCTTTAGAGAACTTGCAAGATACTATTTGGGATTCTTGAGCGATCGAGTTTGTCACATCCCGGGTCGGAGCCCTAATATTTAATGATAAGGCCCATGATGATTTGGTCCATTTAGAGAAAATCCTAATGTTTTCTCCTTTCTCTTTTATAAAAAGGAGGCAGTCCTTAGATATTTCTCTACAGATACAAAACACAGCGAAGCCCTGCCCAGTTGGAGAGAGAGCAGCCGCCGGCCACCAAACCTCCACCGACCACCGCGTAGCCTCACCGGAGAGGAGTTCTTGCAGTGTTTCGATCCCTTCTCGTCGGTTCCTTTAGTCTTCTACTCTTTTTCTTCTATTAATATATACACTTATATAAATGATACATATCTTGATGCCTGATGTGTGAAAGACATAGATCTATTGCTGAATGATGTTTGAGGATTGTATGTGATGATTGTATTGACTGGGGTTATGGTATATGTGGGTGATGTATATGTGGAAGATGTATATGAGTTAGAGAAAGGCTTAAGGCATATGTGTGTCGGTGTAACGTGGTAGAATGATGTATTTGTATGTCTCGGGCATTACATTATTTCTTGACTGGCGACCGTGTGAGTTGGCATGATTCATCGTCGGAGCGGGCCTAAGGCATGCTTGTATGTGAAGTAAAAATGTAGTAACACAGATCACGTGGAGACAGCGTGATGTGGCGTGATCGTGTGAATGTGGTGGTGCGGATCACGTGGAGACAGCATGATGTGGCGTGATCGCATGAAGGTGTGGAACTCATGGAGACATCTTGATGTGGTGACATCACACACGACAACATGAGAGGCGTGGAGATAGCGTGATGTGGCGTTAGTCTCAAGTTAGCAACGTCGCGGTTATCTTCGTTTCTTGTTGCTTGCTTTTGCTTTATTGGATGTTTAAGTTAGATACTTATGCTACGTTTTGTGATGATTATTGGTGATTAATTTCAGGGCTCCTAGAGCTTCCCTCACTGAGTATTTGTCGAAATACTCAGTCATCCTTTCTTTTCAGGTGAGTTCGAAGAAGTGTCGGAACAGTCATCTTGGTGTGGTTCTGGCTCTTAGAGTGTTTGGTTTTTTTTAAGTTATTTCATTTTAAGACTTGGTGATTTGGTTTTAAGCGTTTCATATTCGTTTTAGTACGATTTTGTAAGACATTTGGATTCGATCCTTGGGAATGAGAATTGCATTGGTCTTTTTAAGTGTTTTTATTGGTGAAGGCAATGTGAATTCATACTGTCTCGGTTAAGCGAGATACGGGTGTGACAGACTTGCTTTTAGATGCTGTGTAAACAGTTTTTTTTCTTGTGTCTCTCATCTTTTGTTTTTCATTATGAAGATCCCCTAACTTTCTCAGTTTGGTCATCCCCAATTTGTGGAAACAAACAATAAACCCAGCCTGTACTTGTAGTTATCTTTGTATTATTTAAAGAAAGTTGTCCCATTTCCTTATAAAATAAATCTGTTTTATCATTATTGATGTTTTTCATTATTTATAAAAATGAATTATGGAGACAAGTAGTGTAGTGTAGGAATAGTAACTCCTTTTTCTATACACGGAAACAAATACTACAATGACCACTCTACTGTGAATTTTAATTCCACGTCACACACTAACGATTTGTTTTCTTCTGACAAGAACGAACAGCATATTCAGGACAAAAAGTAAAAACCAAATCAAGAATCCTTAACCTTATCATCACGATCAACGGCGCTTGAGTTCTTGCAATGAGCAATGGCCGCCTGAATAGCGGCTTGCAACTCTTCCATGGTGCTATCACTTGACGATGATGTAGAAGCCGAGCTCGACGAAAGCCCCGCCGTGGAGACACGTAAGTGGCCACTATTCGTCGGAGATGTTCTCATGGACGCCGGAGCCGAGAATAAGTCACCTCTCCGGGCTTTCATAAGATCTCTCGATCCATTAATCAATGTTTTGCTGTTTTCTTTTGAACCTATTAAAGAGGAAGAGAAGGAATACGAAGAAGTCTGTCTTCTGTTCCTGAACTGCGTGCCGTTTCCTCTCTTCTGAAACAACATCTTTATGTACTTCTTGACTGCATGACTTAGGTCTAAACTCATAAGTTTCTTCTTCTGCAGCTGCGGCTGCTGTTGTTTCTCTTGTTCTCGCTCGTTGCCTTCAAACCCTTTTCTCCATTTCGATAAACCAAAGAGAGAAAATGACTTTATTGTTTTAGCTTTAACTTGATTCTCACCGTCGAGCCTCTCTGCTTTATCGCTCGGGTTGGTGTTCTTGGCCTCCGTACTGTTGTTGTTGTTGTTTGTGGTGGGGAGAGGAGTGGGCTGGTCAGGTAATACATCTTTCACGGGGAGGGCAAATCCGTCATTATACGAACTAGTGGAAGTTCGAGGAGAGACAGGGAGGTGAGAGAGGAGATGAAGAGGGAGAAGATGGCCGTGGAAGAAGATTTCATCTGCAGGAGACAAGTCGACGGCGAATGGATCGGTTTGTTGATAAGACGACTTCGTTTTGGTGGGATTTCTGAGACTAGAGCTTATGAGTTTTGAGGAAGAAGATAAGTCGTTAGGTTGGAGAGAGATGGTGAAAGAGAAGTCATGAGAAGGAGAAGAACAAGTGGATGATATTGGTGAAGGTGATGACTGTAAAGCTTCTTGTTTAGGGTTTTGCTTTTCAGGAAAAGTTTTGGGACTGTTCTTCACCTGTTGTAGATGGGTTTCCATGATGATTGAGGAAGAAAAAAAATCAATCAAAAAGGCAAAAGGGATTTTTGTGTTGATCGAAGGATATAATGGTTTATAATAATAATAATATTTGGTTCAGTCTTTAGTCTTTTAGTTAAGTGGGGTTCTTTGCTTTTCTTTTTCTCTTGTATTAATTATTGTTAGTATTTTCCGGTTTTCCTGTAAATGTAGAGAATATGACAAAACCTTTTCGAGAGGAGAAGATAAGGTAACCGTGGAGAGAGACGACCAGAGGCGAGGTGAGAGAAAAAAATATAGAATTGTCAGCCAAATTTAGTAGACGAGTTCTGTCGTGTAAAAAAGAACGTAATGCCAAAAAGTATTGGTTAGAGGGGAAGTACATTCTTTTTAAGGTGGGGCTAACATATTTACTCGAATATTTAGTTTCGACCAGTTTCGAGTTTTTATGTTTCGGAAGCGGGTAAGTTACAATTCCTTTAATACCGACCTATAAAGTGTTCGTAAATATCGACCAAAAAGTGTTCGTAACTTTTACCCATCCTTAAATGATACACTGAAATGTCTGAATTTTTTTTTAGATAAGAGAAATGTCTAAAACTACTACTTTTAAAGATTACTCGTACAATTTGTTATCTAAATCTCATTTAATAAATGAATCTGGAAACAGAACTCTTGTCATAAGAACTCGAGTTGAATTGAATCATTTCATGAGCTTACAAATTATTATTACACCCTTAATACACACACACACACACACACATATATATATATATATATATATATATATATATATATATATATATATATATATATTTTTTTTTTTTCGGCAAACGGCTATTCTATTACTCAAGCTTGAGGTGGTCTAGGTAACCAGACCGGAATAGAACAACCAATAAAAAGTAGCACCCTACGGAAAGTCCTAGCTGTCTTAGCTAAAAAATCAGGAAACTGGTTGCGCGCTCGTGGCACATGAATGATCTTGAAGTCCGGAAAACAAATCTGCAGCGTCTCTATCTTCTCCAATTCTGTCGCGAATCTTGGCCACTCCTGGGGTTTCTCTATCATAGCAATCAGTTCCTTACAGTCTGTTCCAAAGCTCTGACATGACGAGTGTTGAAGCATGTTCTCCATCGCCCAACGTAGTGCTTCTATCTCCGAATGTAATGCAGATTCACATCGAGAAAAATTCCGAGTTCCCATAAGCTGTATATTCTCCCCACAGTCCATCCAGACCCAACCACATCCACTGTATCGATCTGAGTCTGTCCAAGATCCATCTAGCAGGCAGATATTTCCCAAGCTTAAGACTTGGTTTTCTTCATTGTTGTTGGGCTGAACTACTTGCGGTATTCTCTCATTTGCATTAAACCATGCTTGACATTCGGTTTCTGCGTATCGAACTAGTTCTAGAGGATCTCTATCTATTCCCCTGAAAAGCTTTTCATTGCGAGCCTTCCAAATATACCATACTATCCAGGGATAAGGATCCCTGTCCTGGTCAGGTTCTAGGATATCATTTTTCCTCCAAAATAGATAGTCCATATTTGTGTAGACGCTTGACACTGGAAATATTCCTGGGCTCGTAGGAATCCCTGATAAGGACCATACTTGGAGAGCTGGAGGGCATTCAAATATTGCATGGGTTACAGATTCTTCTGCTTCTCCGCACCTCGGACAGTAATTGTCACATCTCATATTCCGGCGTACGAGGTTCCTCGTTACTGCCACTTGGCCCGATATCAGTTGCCATATAAGATGGCACATCTTCCTTGGCGCTTTCAACTTCCAAGCAAAGGCTCGCAGTTTAGTAATACTTGGTTCTAGTATTTCCTTTTCCTCTTCTTGCTTCAAAAGATTTTGGGCAACCCAGTATCCAGATTTAACTGTGTATTGACCAGTCCTTGTGTAGTTCCAACAGAAAGTATCACGACGGTGTGTAGAGCTAATGGCCATACTACAGATGAGCGGTATGTCAACAGGATGGACATAGTCTTCTAGTAACTCAACGTTCCATTCTTTCAGATCCTGATTAATGAGGTCGCTCACCCTCATATTCGGGTTCATCACAGGTGCTACAGGTCTAGCTGGTCTAGCAGGTGTCGTTGGGATCCACGGATCCTCCCACACCTTGACTTCATAACCTGAATGAATCTTCTGTCTGATCCCCAGAAGCAAAAGCTTTCTTGCAGAAATAATGCTTGTCCACACATAAGATGGGATACTTGTCGAAGTTGCGCTCAATGGCGAGGACAATCTATAATATCTACCCCTCAAGACACGAGCAACCAGTGAATCAGGGTACTGAACCAATCTCCATAATTGCTTTGCCAATAATGCTAGATTAAACTCATGGATTAGGCGGAAGCCAATCCCGCCCTCTTCTTTTGGTAGACAAACTTTTTCCCATTTCGCCCAGTGTATTCCTCTTTTTGGTGGATTCGAACTCCACCAAAATTGTGCAATGGCACTAGCGAGGTTTTCACAAATCTCCAAAGGAAGCAGAAACGTTGACATAACGTATGTCGGAAGAGCGAGAAGAATGGATTTAATCATGACCTCCTTCCCCCCTTTTGAAAGCCATCTACCGGTCCATCCATTTACTCTATGCATCAGGGAGTCCTTTAAGAATGCAAAGAGTTTACATTTTGAACCACTAATATCCTCTGGGATTCCCAAGTACTTTCCCATCCCACCATCTTTATGAATTCCGAGGGTATCTTTAATCTCTTGTCTAGTAGCAGCATTAATCCTCTTACCGAAGAGTAAGGAAGATTTATCAAAGTTAATACATTGACCAGATGCTTTACCATATGTCCTGACTACTTTCATCACTTCTTCACATTCACGGGGCTCCGCCTTACAGAAGAAAAGGCTATCATCAGCAAAGAGAAGGTGGGACACCGAAGGACACGCGCGTGTGACACGCATCCCCGTTATCTTCCCTTGATTCTCTGCGTGATTGAGAAGGCTAGCGAGCGCTTCCGTGCATAGAATAAAAATGAAAGGAGACAAAGGATCTCCTTGGCGTAGGCCTCTACCAGGAACAATGTTTCCTCTTGGTTGCCCATTCATAAGAACCTTATATTTCACCGACGTAATGCATCGCATTATCCAGCTGATCCAAGTTTCTGAAAAGCCCATCTTACGCATGACAGCTTCAATGAATGACCATTCCATTCTGTCATATGCTTTGCTCATGTCCGTCTTGATGGCCATCCTTTTACTACGCCCACTTGGTTTAGTTCTCAGAGCATGGAACATCTCCTGGGCAATCATAACGTTGTCTGAAATCTGTCTTCCAGCAACAAAGGCTGACTGGGTTTCCGAAATCAATCCTGGCAGCACTCTTTTTAGTCTCTGGCATAAGACCTTAGAGATTATTTTATAACAGACATTGCACAAACTAATGGGTCTAAATTGAGCCATATCATTAGGTTTTGTTGTCTTCGGGATGAGACATATATTCGTATCATTTAGACCGCTAACCACTGCCCCTTCAAAAAGGAATTTATTAACCATAAGAGTTAACTCCTCCTTAACAATATCCCAAAATTTCTGATAAAAAAGCGCTGTCATCCCATCTGGTCCAGGGGCCTTCTCTGGGTGCATAGCAAAAAGAGCTAATTTGACTTCCCATTCGGAAACCGGGCTCGTAAGGTTTTCGTTCATTTCCCCAGTGATTGTCGTAGGAACTTGAGCTAAAGCTTCTTCAATGTCCTCTGGGTTAGATGACTCAAAGATCTGTCTAAAATAGCTAGTAGCAATGGCTACTAGTCCTTCTTCATCCTCCACTACATTTCCATGTGCATCTAGGAGCTGCGTAATCTTATTCCTTGCTCTTCTCTGCTTGGTCAAAGCATGGAAATATTTGGTGTTCCTATCGCCTTCTCTCAGCCAAAACACTCGACTCTTCTGTTTCCAAAACATTTCTTCTGCCTTAAGAGCATCAGAGAGTTCCTTCAACGCTGCTGCAATTTCTGCAGTTGTAGCATTGTCATCAGCATACATGCCCTCCACTTTCTCTTTAAGCTCCTCCACTAGTTTTGCCGAATTAACATTATGTTGTCTCCTCCATTCACTTAAAGCTCTCCGACAACTGGAAATATGCTCCATAATGTTCGCATTGGGAGGCAAATCAGGAGATTTCCATCCCTCAAGAATGACCTGCCGTAGCTCCTCGTTATCTAGCCACCTTTTATCAAACTTGAATTTTTTGGATCTTCTCATTGGCTTTATGAGTATATCCGCTAGAATCGGACGATGATCCGATCCCAATAATCGCATATACTTCATGTTCGAGTGGGGAAACTTCTCATGCCAATCTGGATTTCCTACTGCTCTATCCAGACGACATCGAACAGTTGTTCCTCCTGCTCTCTTTCCTACCCATGATAGCATGTCTCCCGTAAAAGGAAACTCTAACATTCCACAATCAGTAAGCATCTGTTTAAAGGGCAGGAACGAGCTATCAAGTCGTTGTCTCCCCCCTTCTTTCTCGTTGTGACCCGTTATTTCATTAAAGTCACCTATCATAAACCATGGGCCAGTTCTTGTTGTTGAAAAACGCGTAAGACGTTCCCAAACTTGGTCACGTCTTTCTATTACAGGATCCCCATAAACAAACGTCATATAGACTTTTATTCCATCAATGACTGCCTCAATGTCAATCATACGGTTATTTGAAAATAAAACATTAACTTGAAAATCATCCATGAAAAATAAAGCTAAACCTCCGCTGAGACCAAGTGGCTCAACAGTAAACAAATGATCAAATCCTAGGTCGGCCTGAATGTTTTGCAACAGCGGCCTCCTATTCTTTGTCTCAGAAAGGAACACAAGTCCTGGGCGATGCTTCTGACACATCTCCGTAAGGCGTCGAACTGTGAGGTCGTTCCCAATCCCTCGACAGTTCCAACTGATTGTCTTCATGGATGGCGTCGCGATGAGTTTTTGGAACTCATCAGACCATCACGTGTTGAGACACTGTCTTTGTCCCTATTGGATCCATGACGCCGTATTGGTTTTTCACCAGCCCCTCTTGCATGTGAACTTGTAGACGCTGAACGCTTTGCTGGAGAACCCCTACGAAGAATCTCAAACTTCCGATGGTTAATACCCAAAGGGGCATTACGCTTCACGCCGTGCTTCTTGGACTTTGTTGCATTCGTATTATCCATTTGTCTCTTATCCACCAAAGACGCATGCTGAGATTGATGACCATCCAAGTCCATAAGGTCAAGCGCCAACAGATCATCATCATCAACTCCATCTTCAAGCATACCTCCATCTGGTTGATCCAAGTTCTCCATATCACTTAGCGCTCCAATGATGGCATCGTCGCCATTACTCGGTTCCGTACCACCTGGTGAAGAGAAAGAGAGCGCTCTAGCTTCACCCCTGTCTCTAAGAGTAACATTCTCCTCCATGTGATGATCCATCCGTGATGGAGTTACAATAGCACTAGCTATCTTCCTGCTAGTCGGTTTATCGCCACTCCTCAGCGTCTCCGAGATTTGTTCAGTTCTTGATACAGGATCGGGCAAATGTTCATACGGAACAATTTCCCTAGATGTTGCACTGCGAGACGTTGCACCGGTACCAACATCAGTCTGGCCCTTACCAACTACAACATGCTGTGATTGTTTTACTTGCCACGATCTCTCATTTGGGCGGACATAAGGTCCAGCCCGTGCTCCACCATATCTACTCCTCCTTGGATAATTGTCTCTGCTACGGACAATCCTATCAGCATGGCGTCCCCACCGATTCTCCTCCTCATCACGTTCATCATACCTTGAAGGCTTTGAAGAACGGTATCGTGAAAGTTGTGGCTCTCTGTTCTGTAGCGAAGGCTGATAATGAGGTTCAGTCCTGGGATGAGCATCACGACTCAAGAGCTGTCTCGACGAATCATGAGCCAGCTGCACTCGCGAGAAGACATCAGTCCTTTCTGGATGTTGTAACCGTGATCTAACATCAAAGGCTGTGCAATATCCCTTCTCATGAGAAAGGAAGCCACAGGTAGTGCAATGTTTGAACAACTTATCATACTTAATTTCAATCGTAACCTCATCTCCCTCGTATTCCACCTTTCTAGAGAACTTCAGTGGCCGGCGTGAGTCAATATCAATGAGCATACGACCCTCAGTTAGTTTCAGAGTGTCGACATGCCCAAGTCTACCACCTATATTCCTCAGATTCGCATCAGTCCATAGATGTAGAGGAAAGCCAATGAGCTGAACCCAAAAAGGAATAACCCATGGGTAATCATCATGGACTATAGGTTCCCACCGCACCAGTACGAACATGCAGAAATTGTAGTGAAACGGACCCTGTCTCAGCACAGAGTTTAAGTCCTCCTCGGACATGAAGTTAAAAAGAAACTTCCCATTCCCTAAGTCATTTGCTGTGATTCTCTCAGACAAGCCCCACTGCGAAGGCATGGTTTGTAATAACTTCACAACATTCTGTTTCTTTGGATTAAGGATCTTGCCAATGAGGGACAAACCAAATTCTTTGATGACGAAAGAATCATCTCGATCCACCAGTTTAATGGGTTCATCATCATCCTCATAAAGGATCCCTTTTCCTTTGATATCCGCTTGATGAGCAGATCTCATACTGTTCCGCGACCCCATACAATGATATGGAATCGTATCACAAAACCGTAAGTAACCAAACAGCAGCTTTTAAACTGAACAATGATTCAGAACAGATAACAGGTTCAATGTCTTAGATCTCCAAACGTAAGACCAACCAGAGTTCGAAGGATAGGACCAGACCGAGATCGGCTTTGTTGGTAGGGAGACACAGAAACGAAAGCAGAGATCAAACAGATCAGAAAGGCAAGGCCGAGAGCAGCTTCCGTGAGGGAGAAGGTACGAAGATCACGATCTCACCGTGGAAGAGAACCACACACCACACGCACAGGAAGGATAAGGTGGCTACTCCAACGTCAATGAACGTTTGGAATAGGAGAAGATCGAAAACCCAAAGAGGATCTCGATCTCAGAAAGCGTCGCCGTCGTATCGCCTCAGAGCGCCGCTAGGTTTTGTTTTTTTATCAACGCTTACTCTAGATAGTTATATATATATATATATTATGTAAGATATTATGTATATATATATATATATATATATATATATATATATATATATATATTATGTAAGATATTATGTCACTGAAATTACGTTGAATTTACTTATATTGTTTCCGATTCGCACAGCGTAAAATATTATAGTTTTATAATATTATCTTGATAATATTTTTAACTTGTAAATTAAAGAAGAAACTAATTTATTCTACCCATATGTAAGGCTGAAACCTAATGTACGTTTCTCAAAAACAATGAACTTGCGATTGTTGGTCGAAAAATTTATTTAAATTTAACTATAAATTTTGGCAGTTTTCCTTTAGGACAACCTACTTGAGTTCGTGCACATGCTGATGCAGAACAGCGGAGAGTAAATATGGACATAATGTAATTGAACCATGGGTTTGGCAAAGTTTATTAATCGTGTTTAGTTTTTTGCTATTTAAATGTTTATAATGGCCAATCATAATTGAAATTTCAGTGAGAAAACTAATCACGGTCTTTACCCCATTAGAACACCATAAATAAATACTTCTTTTCCTTTCATAACATACACCATAAATAAATTTTAATATGGAATGAGAAAATTGAAAGTTTGAAAAAATGATGATTATAAAAGTATTTTAATTTTTTTTTCAAAGAAGGCAGAACTTAAAGCCTTGTTATGGGGGTGGGGTGGGGGAAGAGCGAGCATAAAGTATATTGATGTTTACATAGAAGTCTTTTAAATTTTTTAAAAGTCTGTCAAAAGTTTCTCAAAGAAACCTCCAATAATAATCACCATAGACTATTTAGTGAAACCTCCCATTGAACTAATGTTGTTACAGATTTTAGGAACGCGTCACATCAACTACCAAAGAATGACATAGTTTCTAATAGCAATTTTAACATTTAGAACACCACTTGAGTTTCTATAAAAGTTAAATCATAATATTTTAATAATTTTGTTATTGATGTTTACATAGAAGTCTTTTATTTTTTTTAAAAGTCAGTCAAAAGTTTCTCAAAGAAACCTCCAATAATAATCACCATAGACTATTTAGTGAATCATAAAGACATATATGTTATACCCTGGAAATTACCTAAGTCTAGCTATTCATCTATAATTGTCTAAAACCTTGTTCACCAAACCTAACCTAATTTACTGTTTTAATCATAATTGTCTAGCATTAATTCGAAAACTAAAAATCTATTGTGGAATCCTAGAGTTTATGTGGATTCGATGTAGGACTGGGCATTTTATCCGGACCCGAAGATCCGACCCGAAACCGACCCGAAAAAATCCGGTTTGGGTAGGAACCGACCCGATCAAATTACCCTATCGGGTCTTGTTGCAGAGGACCCGCGGGTCTTAGACCCGACCCGACCCAAACCCGAAACCCGATGGGTACCCGAATTAATAATGTAAATTAAATAAAATGCATCAAGGGAGAATGAAAGACGGATTATTTGTCTAGAGAACATGGGGGTCAACCACTAGGAGACAACGAATTGTTGTTGTATCTCGCATAGTTTAGTATATATATACATTTTAATATAATAAAAACACAAATTTTGAATAAAATTTTGAATATTTTCGGATATATAAATATTTTCAGATATTTTTTTTGTATTTTTAGGTCTTTTTTAGATCGAACCGGAACCGAACCCGACCCGAAACCGAACCGAATCCGAGCCGATAAATTATAATTACCCGAATGGGTCTAACTATCTAAGACCCGACTCGACCCGGACCCGACACGATCCGAACCGACCCGGAACCGATAATTTGAAATTACCCTATCGGGTCCTAAACTCTTAGACCCGAAAGACCTGGACCCGAAAGGACCCGATCCGAACCCGACCCGGCGACCCGAATGCCCAGGCCTTCCCTAAGTACTACAACAGAACTTCTTAGTGAGAGAGTAAATTCACTCCTTAGGATAATTTGAATGATACCAAATTTGTCACTGTTGCCGGAGACTTTTTTATTACCATTAGAAGTTTAGAATATTGTCTAGATTTTATTTCTTTGTGTGCTAAAAGTTTTTCTTCATTTCGTGCTGACACATGTACTATAGAAGAAGAACGTGTGTTTTGGACGAGCATCGATCGACAACATGACCGATACATCAAGCGACACTTCTGTCGAGGAATCGATCAACGCTGAGCTACTGGAAGCGATCGACACCGCTCAGCCGGAAGCAGGTAAGTCTTTACTTACCAATTTAAACAATGAGGAAGTAGTCCTAGGAGAACCTAAAGGTCAAACATGCAACGCAAATAACCAAATCATTAATAAACAGGGGACTGCAATCTCTGATAAAATTTATATAACTCAAACTAATGAGAAGGAACAAAAATTGCTTTTGCAAGACTACTTAAATCTTGGCAGAACCTATTCCAATAGATCAGCTATCAGACTACCAGAAAGTAATATAGGAAGATCAGAGTTCAATCTCGACTTTCTTATTCTGGTACGTCAAAAACCTTTTCATGGATCTCTTTCAGAGCATCCTCATGATCATATTGAGAAACGAGAAGATATGATGGGGGATGACTACAATCTCTGCAAACTCTTCTCATTCTCCCTAACAAGATGGTTGGACCAGCTACCAACTGGATCCTTAACCTGCTGGAAGGAAATTAGAAGTGTTTTCATTAATTATTTCTTTGATGAGGCCAGCTACTGGAAAGTAAGGAAAAAGATCTCTACATTCCACCAAAATCCTAGAGAACCATTTAAATATGCATGTGGAAGATTTAAAGAATACCAACTAGAATTCCCGCATCATGGTTATTCGGAACCTCAGCTAATTAACACCTTTTACGGGGGTGTTAACATTCACTACCAAACTATGCTTGATACGGCCAGGGAAGGAAACTTCAACACAAGAAGCCCTGAAGATGCTATACGGCTGATAGAGAATGTAGTAACTGTTAGAGCTTTCGAGAAGATGAACGAAAAAAGAGGAGAAAACCTGAAGACGAGCCACATTTAGCCAAAATCAAGGAAACCCTAGGTTCACTTCATTCATTTTTATCAAAGCAAAATAAACCACTTCCGAACATTTACAATAGAAGACGGTGTCTCGTCTGATCTCGAAAGACAAGTGGAATCTATCGATAGGATAGCCTTTCAGGATCAGCACTCTGAGTCTGACGAAAGTAATTTTACTCGAAGATATGATGCGACTGTTAGACCTCAAAGAGAGAAAGCAAAATCTAGGTTAGATCAAGTTTTCACAGGAAATCGAAACTGGCCGTCAATCTAGAAGGAAAAATAGATTTAATTTACTGCGAGCTGATAAAGAAAGTTGAAGCTCTAAGTGAACATATTAAGAGACTAGATAGTCGAGTAGCATAAAATACGATAGCTATCAGGAGAGAAGAAGGACTTCTCCCAGGAAGGACCGACGCTAACCCCAGGCGTCAGGTCAGCACTATCATGCTGAGAAGTGGCAAACACATTATCCCTAACGTGAAATAAACCGTCACATTGGATGGGTCTTCGAAAATCGACGAAGTCGGGAGGAGTAAGTCTCAACCAATTCTACTGTATGATCTTAAGCCTGGTTCGGAACCTTCTCTGAAAAGGGGAAGATCTAACCAAACTAGAGGATTTGAGGAACCACGACCTGACCTCGATGACCAGGAAGGAGAATCGGACGATGATGAAGAAATCGATCGACAAACTCATGACCACGTCGATCAACAAACGCAAGACAACGCCGATCGACAGACAAGTGATAGCGTCGATCGACAATCCTCAGCCAACACATCAAAACCGATAGCACCCACTGACCGGTGATAGAAAGGGTGTATAGGACTTTACCTCTCTCCCCTCCCAATAAAAATATAACAAAGCGTGAGATGGATAAAGCCATTTGCAAGAAAGCTCTTGATAAAGTAGTTATCGAAATGCCGCTCAGTGACGCCATGAAAGTTTCTCCATCGATAAAAATATATGTTAAAGACATGGTGTCACAAAGTTTCCTAATTACAGATCACAGTGTCATGATGCTCTTAGAAGAAATTAGTGCTATGATCCAAGGAAGAATCCCTATCAAACGACCAGACCGTGGTAGTTTCGTTTTAGATTGCAAAATCCAAGATAAACAATTTCAGAGATCTCTTTACGACCTCAGTTCCAGTCTAAACTTTATGCCCTACTCCGTAGCACTATCCCTTGAGTTAACCTGTTTTCAACCCACCAAAATCACTTTGGTTCTTGCTGATAGATCTGTTAGAGTACCAGAAGGAATCCTTGAAGACGTACCTATAAAGATAAACAAATGTTACATTCCTACAGATTTTATAGTGTTGAAATATATGCATGAATCCAAAGACCCCCTCATCCTAGGAAGACCCTTCCTAGCTACTGCTGGTGCGATAATTAATGTTAAGGAGGGCCGAATATGTTTGAACATTGGTGACTTTCCAATGACTTTCGACATGGATAAATTAATTAAACATCCTCTAATCGACAACCAGGCTTTCTGCATTGATCATATTGCTGAGCCTGATGACGAATCCTTCGTTGACATGTACTCAGATGATCCCTTAGGAAATGCCCTCACTTCTCCCGCAAGTGACATTTTCAGTATAGATAGCAGAGTAGATGAATATGCATGGTTAATGGACGCAAACGAGGAAGTCATGAATGTCAATGAGGAACAAGACGACAAGTCAACAATAGACGTCGATTGATACCTATAGAAGGTTGTCGATCGATAACCAATCAACAACCAATTGCGTTAGATAACTGGAGTTCTGAAAAGGTTCTGAAAGTCGAATTAAAGCAGCTTCCAGCCAGACTTAAATATGCTTTTCTCTATGACAACTCATACCTTGTAATCGTTAATGCAAATTTGAGTAGTGAAAAACTTGTGCTGTTACTAAATAAGTTGCACAAGTATAGAAGAGCCATCAGATATTCTTTGAATGATATTCCTGGTATCTCCCCAGATTTTTGCATGCACAGCATCCATTTAGACGATGAATCCAAATCATCAATTCAACACCAAAGAAAGCTAAATCCAAACCTGAAAGAAGTGGTTAAGAAAGAAATCCAAAAGCTCCTGAATGCAGGAGTAATCTATCCAATTTCGGATAGTAATTGGGTGAGCCTTGTGCATGTTGTATCAAAAAGGGTGGTATAACAGTTGTTAAGAACGACAAGGATGAACTTATTCTCATGAGAACCGTAACCGGTCATCGGATGTGCATTGATTATAGGAAGCTAAATGCTGTGACCAGAAAAGACCATTTCCCTTTACCTTTCATAGATCAGATGTTAAAGCAGCTTGCAAATCACCAATATTATTGATTCCTCGACGGATACTCTGGATTTTCCAAATCCCCATGCATCCAGATGACCAGGAAAATACAACTTTCACATGCCCATATGGCACATTCGCCTACCCCATAATGCCATTTGGCCTGTGTAATGCACTTGCTACTTTCCAAAGACGCATGATGTCGATCTTCACGGATATGATCGAAGACTTCATGGAAGTTTTTATGGACGATTTTTTGGTCCATGGATGTGATTTTAAAAATTGCCTCGACAATCTATGAAAAGTATTGGCCAGATGCGAAGAAAAGAATTTTGTACTCAATTGGGAAAAATGTAATTTTATGGTTAATGACGGGATTGTCCTTGGACACAAAGTGTCTGCAGCCGGCATTGAAATTAATCGTGCCACAATATAAGTCATGACCGGTGTACCGGCACCTACGACTGTAAAAGACGTGAGGAGTTTCCTCGAACATGCTAGATTCTACCGGAGATTTATTAAAGACTTCAGCAAAATAGCTAGACCCCTCACTCCTCTTCTCTGCAAAGATGTTAAGTTTTATTTCATGCCAGAATGCTCAAAAGTTACAAGCTCTAGATTGGAGTCTACATTTCGAGATAATGTGTGATGCGAGCGATTTCGTTGTCGGTGCTCAACGGAATTATGCGAAGACGAAGAAATAATTACTTGCTGTTGTTTTCGCATTTGAAATTTTTTGACAATACCTGGTTGGTTCAAAGGTAGTGGTCCACATAGACCATGCTGCGTTGAAGTATTTATTGCAAAAGAAGGATGCAAAGCCAAAACTTTTACGGTGGATCCTTCTACTCCAAGAATTTGACATAGAAATCAAAGATAAGAGAGGAGTATAAAATGGAGTTGCTGATCACCTTTCCCGTATAAGAGTTGAAGATGATGTCCCTATAGATGATTTCCTGCCAACGGAAAATGTCAATAATATGGACTCCACGTTTATTGGGCATATATGTCTCACATATGAGGAGCCCCCGATCGACTTCGAGGATAGCTTGTTGATCGACGCCCCAGATGACCAACAATTTGACTCATCTTCAAAGAAAATTGTTATTGATTTAAAAATCAACGTTACCTGCAACCCAGTTAATTGCGAGTCAGTTTCTCTCAGTGAAAGAAGTTTGAGTCGGGGGTGCACACAATAGATAGTAAACATCTCAAATTGACCTTGGTACGCTGATTTAGTAAACTATCTCGCTGCTGAATTAGAATCATAATCACTTCGAGGATATATAAAGAAAAATTTTCTACGTGAAATTCAGAGATACTATTGGGATGAACTATACTTTTACAAACACTGTTCTGATGGAATATATAGATGATGTGTCACGGAAACTGTAGTCCCAAATATTTTATTCCATTACCATGGATCCGACTATGCTGGACACTTTGCAACATTTAAGACGGTATCAAAAATCCTACAAGAAGGGTTTTGGTGGCCAACAATGTTTCGCGATACTCATGCATATATTGCACAGTGCGACAGATGCCAACGAAGAGGAAAAATTAGCAAAAGACACGAAATTAAACAGAATTTCATCCTAGAAGTAGAAGTCTTTGACTTCTAGAGCATTGATTTCATGGTCCCCTTTCCCTCTTCGTATGGAGACAAATACATATTAGTTGTTGTAGATTACTTGTCTAAATGTCTGAAGCCATTGCTTCACCAACAAATGATGCAGCAGTCGTTATCAAACTTTTCAAGAGAATTATTTTTCCAAGATTTAGAGTTCTTTGAGTAGTAATAAGCGATGGTGGCACCCATTTTATAAATAAATCCTTCGATAAATTGCTCATAAACATGGAGTTCACCATCGGGTACCCACACCCTACCATCCACAGACAAGTGGACAAGTGGAAGTTTCCAATCACCAAATCAAAGAAATCCTTGAAGAAACCGTTGGAACAACTAGGAAAGACTGGTCTAAAAACTAGATAATGCGCTTTGGGTCTATAGAACAGCGTTTAAAACACATTAGGTACCACACCATTCCATTTACTCTACGGGAAAGCTTGTCACCTGCCAGTCGAGTTAGAAAATAAAGCAGACTGGCAAGTAAAATTGACCAATTTCGACATTAAACCAGCTGCAGAAAGGAGACTGATTCAGCTAAATGAATTAGATGAGATTAGACATCTTGCTTATGAGAATTCAAAGCTGTATAAAGAAAGGACCAAAGCCTATCATGATAAAAATATCATGTCCAGACACTTTGAGCCGGATGATCAAGTGCTCCTTTATAACTTCCGACTGACATTATTTCACGGGAAACTCCGTTCCCGCTGGTCAGGTCCCTTTACAATTAAGGAAATTAAACCTCACGGAGCCTTTACTCTGATCAACAATGAAGGAAATGAATTCACGGTAAATAGACAAAGAGTTAAACATTATTGGGCCAAAGCACTTAAACCAAACAGTCGAACTCTACGATTGGACCTTTCAATCGCTGACTAGTTTCATATAAAAGTCAACTGACGACTTAAAATAAACGTTGAGTGGGAGGCAACCCACTATTTTATTTAAAAATTTAGGAATTTTAAATTTAAGTTTTATATCATTTTCATCTAATAAAATAATAATAACAGAATTCTCAACATTTATCGATCGACATCGAGCTCTTTCCGTCGATCGACGGTCACTGTGGACTCACGATCCTATTTAATTCGTTAATTAACCAATTCGCCCTAAAATCGTAAAAACTCCTCGAAACCTCCCCCCCCCCATCAATTTCTCTCTCGTTTTCCAACCGATTTATGTGTTTCTTGTGTTGAATCCACTCAATTCTCACCTCTTTATCTGTTTAGTTCACTCAATCAACCGATCTACATGGTATGACCTCGAAATATTCTAAATTCTAGGTTTTCGAGGATAAGAGTATCAGACTGTATTATGTGACTATTATTCTATTTGAATTCGATTTGCAATGTGAGTTTTTGCAGGTTTCGTGAACATTGATCGACAACGCGAATTCTCTGTCGATCGATTGTTCCCACGAGTTAACGATCAATGTTGACCATTGTGTGTCAATCGACAACGATCACTGATTTATCGCCTTGCTAACTTCATGTTTCCTCTTGTTATCTTTGGTTGCATATTCATGAAAGGAGAACAAAGCGACGCTTTGACCATCCCAGCAGCTCCAACGCACCGCCACCGTCACCACCAGTACTCGATCGTGACCCTTGGCCAAGGGAAAGGGAAGGAGAGCCCATTGAGACATGGGATAATTACACAAATCCTAACGAGGCTGTCAGACACAAAGACTGCACCCACTGTGCAATCGAGAACGATTGGGATGGAAATGATAGCATGTTCTACAATGAGTGGCTGAAGGTCATCATCGAGCCCACACGTTTCATCCATTGGACAACTATATGGCGACTAGGGCTCGAGGAGGAGCTAGAAGAGATGAACTGAGAGTTAGGTCTGGGAAGCATGGCTACCCGCTTTTACGACTTGTACCACGAGCTGGTCAGACAGTTCATGGTCACAGTGCAAGTCTACTACTCCAACGAGAGGGTGAAGAAGGTGGACGAGGGCACACTAAATTTCTTCATCTAAGGCATCAGATACATGATCCCTCTCCTTACTCTGTGACATATATGGGTTCCAGAACCGTGAGCACTCGTGCTGCGTCGTCCCCGCCTTTCTTGGACAGTCAGAGTTTTGGGGACACCTGGCTTTTGGTCACTTCGACTCAGGCACAGCCACTCAGACTGACAGCCATCACCCCACCGTGCGCTATTTCCTCAAGGTCCTTTCCAACACGCTGTTGTGCAAGATGGAACCGAACAAGGTACGGGTGTAGGAGCTCACATTACTTTACTATGTGGTGCGGAGTCTGGTTCCGTTGGGTACGATTTCAGAACCGGCGGATGACCAGTGGCCAAACCTTGGGGTTGGCTTTGCTGAGCACTTGGTAAACCTGAAGATGAAGCCATTCGGAGGGAAGATTACAAAGAGGGAGACAATAGGGAGCCTCCTTACGCTGATCTTCATGCACATCGGGATTCCTTTGGATCATGCCACAGTCATCAGGAACCAGAACTACATGGATGCTTCATCTGACATACGCACAGTGGCTCAAGGACGATGTTTATGGAGCTTCAGGGACGCCTCAGGTACACACTTGCTACAGTACCTATGCGGACGGTTACGGATCTTCAGGGCGAGTTTGCTAGACTTGAGTTCCATCCACACCTGCTTCTCCTCCGCAACCTGGCTCACATACCTTGCAGAAGTCCCATGCCCCAAGCCGCCAGAGCAGCTGCACAGCCCCAGCAAGATATCCCTGACTTCCCACACATCCCGGACATTCCCATGCACGATTATGGCGACTTCCAGTACGTTGTTGTGGATGCACTTCACGCCATCTGGTCGAGAGTGTCACAGTGCCACTATGTTACGAGAGGGAGTGTGCACGAACGATCTCCATCAGCTGCAAGACCCTCACACCAGCGACAGAACGACTCAGACGACGATACTGATGAGGATTAGTTCTCATCTTTCTATCTCTTATCTACTTACGTTTTTATTTTATTTTTGGACTATTAGGATTTATGTTTGAACTTATCTTCTTATGCTATGACTTGAGACTATGTATTTTTTGGATCATTATGTGTGTTTGGATTGGCTAATAAGGCTAACAATGCTGACTGATCTGATGAGTTAGAACCTATGACACGTTACCGATGACACATATTTTTTCTGTCTCCGCGTCATCGATCGACACCAAGGTCACGGTGTTGATCGACACTCGAAACAGAGTGTTACAAATTTTCTTCTCATTGTCTAGTATTTATTCAGTACTTATGATTTATTCTCTAACCAATCTTAGGCTCCTCAGTGTTTTTTAAGTCTGGGGAGGTAGTTACTAATGAGAAGTTTTATTTTGAATTTTATTTAACTAAAAATAATTTTTTACAAAGTTTTTAAATAAAAAGTTTTATTGAGTCAAGAAAAGGGATTATGATCTTTTGCCATTTAATTACTACTCTAACCACTCTCTAGCACCACCTAGATTTATTTACTGCAGGATGTATTAGATGGAAACACCGCAGTGTATCACATATTACTCACATCTTGATGTGATCTTGGGCTTATTTATGAAGTTATGGATATGGAAAACATTCAAAAATTGACCCATGATGTTAGCTAACAAGTCCAGCCCATTTTTATCAAGTTACAAGCCCAAGAAGATACAAAATCAAATGATTTCTTTGCTGTCCAAAGAGAGTGACGAAAACTATATGGTTAATTGTATGGAAAGCTTATATCTCTCCTACATGCAAGGAATGTTTGTTTCAAGAACACTTTCTCTCATTCATGCACTGATTTATTATTTTCCATGTAATAAGAGTTAAGTTTTTATTTTTGGAATCTTGAGAGTGATTCTCAAACATGTTTTCAACCATGGAGTGTCATATCTATTGGTCAAAACTTTTATGATTGTTGGTGTGTAATATCTTTCAATCTAACTTGGTGCGTCATATCCAAGGGTGATTATGGATGCGGAAGAAATCATTTCAATCTTTTATGGATGCTGAAGAGAGGTGGAAGTAGAAGCAGGGACAATAAGTTTAATACCTTCCAGACTTGCAGGAGGATTCCGGTCCAGACTTGCTCATTTTGGGGCTTGGTAAACATTGGACCGGAATCCTCCTGCAGGTCTGGAAAGTATTAAACTTATTGTCCCTGGTTTTGCTTCCACCTTTCTTCAGCATCCATAAAGGATTGAAATGATTTTTTTGCGGTTTAGAAGGGTAGGAGTGTCTCTTGCGATCCCATTATTCTATTCTAATAGAATGATCACACCTTGTTTGGAAACGAGGGGTATGATTTTCTCATGTGACCCCATTATTCGCATGCAACTTTACCACTATATGTTATTAAAAAAACGAAAGTTGAGATAGCTAAGGTGGTTTCAAATGCTCTCAATGGAATATGATGGATTAAATAGCCCATCTAAAATAATGGAAGCTCAGATTGCTGAATGTGTATATGCTATTGACAAGACAATGTAAAATAAATTAAATGATGAATTAACATATAAAAAACCATGTGGACTAATGGTTTAATTTTGTTTCAGTAATTGTTTTTGGTAATGATTTGTTACCCGGTTTGTAATACATAAACATATGTTAAAAAGTTAGAAAAATTGATTTGGATATTTATATCATCAATCACTTATCTTTTCGGTCACATATTTATAAATAATTTTTAAATTAGTTGTGATTGAATTAGAGTAGTAGAATGATGAGTGACTTATAAAAAAGTTATTCACGATACCATACGAGTGAAGAAAAAGTATTGAGCTATGCCATGTGGTGATTGCAAGATCAAGAAACAAAATTTTCAAACCTTCAAAAATTAACGTATTGAATACCGCCTGGGCTGGATCTGCAGAACGAATGAACATGCGTGGAAGACTCATTATCCGTGGACGGTCGGAGCATGACATGTGGTATTAAAGTAAACGCTAGACAAGTGTGAAGTCATGTGTGGGCTCAAACTAACATGAATGACGATCTTAGAGTGGAACAAGGATATTGCGTTCTGTAAAAGGGGGTAATTATTGTAACATCCTGGTTGTGGTATATGAAAATGTGTGTTGAAAGGTTTAAAATAATTTATTTGTCTACCTCTGTCACTAAATGTATTTATCTTTTCGGTCACATATCCAAATTTTTTTTAAAAGTTAAGTGTGTTTGAGATTGAATACTAGAAGGATGAATGATCTATAGATAAGTGACTCACGATATTGTACAAGTGAAGCCAAATATCGAAAAAGTCCCAAAATGTGTTAAAAGTCATGTAGTAATTAAATTTTAAGTCTTCGAAAAATTACCGCACTGGGTACTCGTACGGAGTGTAGGCCCACGGACCAAGTGAATGAACGTGGACGACCTATTTTTTTTTTGCAGCAAACAGTTATTCTATTACTCAAGCTTGAGTTGGTCTGAGAAACCAGACCGGAATATAACAACCAATTAAACATAAATATCTATGAAAAGAACGTGCATTCCTAGCTAACGAATCTGCAATCTCATTCTGCATCCTTGGAAAGTAGCTGATCTTGAAGTCCGAATAACGTGGACCACCTGTTATTTGTGAGAAGTAAGGACATTATTTGATTTTTGTGTATACTTTGGTTTGAATGACATTTTGTAACAGTATAAAGGAAATTCTTTTAACAACACTCTCTATCTTCCCCCTAAATATACCACAAAGATGTATTAGTTGACTTTTATTATGAAAACATTAAAACGAATTCTCGTAACACGGATAGAAACAAAGTGAAAATTTTACTTTATTTGGACACTCATAAATCGATATTTGACTGGATAACTTAAAGTTGATGGACATGATGGACATGATTGCTAACTTAGTTGATTGGCCGACGTTCGTTTCTGATCAAGTGTCCTCATATCCCTAAATTTAGGAACATGCGTGGAGACACGGAGACGAAAAGCAGTGGCGTTCTTTTTTTTTTTCATATAGATCAGACTGGGTCGGAGCAACCGAAAGATTTAATCTCGACTACTACTTGATCTAATAAAATGGGTATTAAACAAAAAAAAATCTACACCTGACTTACAAGACTATAATCTCTGCTAGCAAACTGATTTTTCAAATAGCGATGTATCATACGTGGAGTGGAGAAAAAAGTGAAAGACATCAACAAACCAAACTCGCTTCTGTGTCTTGTTTATACAGTCCACAAGTAAATTCACAATCGGCTCTTATGCCTACAGCACGATCGAATTAATGAAAATGGAGAAGGCGTCGCTCGATAATCACGTTCTGATTATTTTTTCGAGCTTTTGATTTATGATTGGATTTCGAACTCGGTTTTCTACGATGAATTTGATTTCATTTGTTCTTCTCTGTTATAAAGGATGAAACTGTACCTGTATGTCAATAAATTTTTAATGCTTAATAATATTCACATTTCAAAAAAGAATATATTATATTATGTTTTAATAAATCATAAGATCATTTAAATGCATTTTCTACTTGAAATATTTTTGAAGAAAAAACAAGTATCTAAAGAATCTAAATCGCACACCTATATTGTTTCGAAAAACTTATGTATCGTTTTACTTTTTACATAAATATTTATTTGCGCCTCGAGTAATTAACTAATATCGTTTCGGAAAAAAACCATTTAATTAAAAAAAAGATTCATTTTGTTACTAAAGACAAACAGAAAGTTTCCAAATATTCCGTGGAACTACTCACTTGTTAAGATTCGTTATGGGGAATTGGGTTAGAAGAACATTGTGTCGCTTTGTCATTTGATTCCTACATGAAACGTGGATATAACTCTTTCTCTTCCTCTCAGATGACCCATAATGAAATTCAGTTCTAGATTTTTGTTAGGTACCGCTTTGCTTTCTCTTTCACCTTTTTATTATTATATCTTTTCTTTTAACTATTTCGAGACATTTACAATCCCCCATACATGTATGCCTACGGCAGCATAATAAAAAATCTCCCAAGAAATGCACTCGTAAGATTGGTGAAAAGGATAAGCTTTAACCCAAAGATGGATTAAAGGAAAGATTGATCGATGGTTCTTCAGTATAAAGCTGCGGAAGGCCAGATACTTGCTGGATTGGTCTTAGTCCGTGAGAGGCAACCCAACTAGTGAACAAGACCGTGCTTACGGAGATCACTCTCATAGCATTACGATGTTCCAAAGAACAAAGGATTCAACAAATTTAAAAAATAGATTTTTATTAAAAAGGTTGAATGCATAAAAACAATACAAAGCAAACCTTTATATAATAGGCAATCTGTAGAATTAAATAATCTAATTAATCATTGAAACTATAAAGTTCTTAAAAGTTAAAACTATGAAGACTTGACTAAGAATATTGACTTGACCAAAGACCAAGACTGTTGACCGAATTTGGGAAATTGTGTTCGCAGAATACCTTGGCTGGTCGCATCATTTTGCATGATCGACGGTCTCTGAATTGCCATCAGATTGATATATTATACGACATTGGCTTGTATTTTCTTGGTGGGCCTTTCTTCTTTAGACTTCTTTTGATTTGTTTGTTGCTGAACAAGGTCACATCATCCCCTCCTCCTTCAAAAGGATTTGTCCTCAAATCCGACTTAATGTTTAGAACCTGTGACCGTGAGAGGCAGCCCCACTAGTGATCAAAACAGGTTGCTTTCGGAGAAGCAATCTCCTAGAGCCATTACGAGATATGGAGGAGCAGTCTCGATTTAATTTCAGATGGAATGATCTCTTGTTTTCTCGTGGATCTTTTTTTTTTTTTTGTAGAAGATGGAAAGATGAGAATGATGAATGACAGAAGTGAACACCGAACCCTCAAGTGTACTCTGATACCAAATAATAGAAAATCTCCCAATGAATGCACTCGAAGGTTGGTGAAAAGGATAAGCTTTGACCCAAAGATGGATTAAAGGAAAGGTGGATCGATGGTTCTTCAGTATAAGGCTGCGGAAGGCCAAATACTTGCTGGGTTGGTTTTAGTCCGTGGGAGGCAGCCCCACTAGTGAACAAGACCATGCTTACGGAGATCACTCTCGTAGCACTACGATGTTCCAAAGAACAAAGGATTCAACAAATTTAATAAGTAGATTTTTATTAAAAGGGTTGAACGCATAAAAACAATACAAAGCAAGCTTTTATATTATAGACAATCTGTAGAATTAAATAATCTAGTCAATCCTTGAAACTATAAAGCTCTTAAAAGTTAAATCTATGAAAACTTGATTAGGAATATTGACTTAACCAAAGACCAAGGCTATTGACCGAATTTGGGAAATTGTGTTCACAGAATTCCTTGGCTGGTCGCATCTTTTTGCATGATCGACGGTCTCTGAATTACCGTCAAATTGATATATTATACGACATTCGCTTGTATTTTTTTGGTGAGCCTTTCTTCTTTGAACTTCTTTTAATTTGCTTGTTGCTGAACAATGTCACATCAGAGCAATATGTTGAATTTATTTGGTCGACTTAAATAAACAGAACAAAACTCGTCTGTGAGTTATTTAATAGGCGTTCTACTGATGGATGTTACAATATTTGTGTGAACAAGATAGAAAATGAGTTGGCACTCAGCAAGTCGACGATAATTAAATCAAATCCTAATTTTTCTCGTTAGTGAGTATTGAACCCAAATCCTGAAGAAATAAGAAAGCAGTCGAAGAACAACCCAAAAGCAGCTCGAGCCTCTACTCCAAACTCGGGGATAGAAAGCTCGACTTCGAAAAGTCGGCCTTAATGCCTGAGGCCGAGCACGCACTCACGAGCTTATTCTAACCGAAAGAACATATATTTACTGTGGATCCTACAACCCACATTAGGAATTTGATTCATCTCTTTCCAGAGACAAGAAAAATCGTTAATGTATACATGTAGATAAACAAAAGCTATAAAAAAGTTAAACAGAACTGATCTTTGAAATAGTGAAGTAAAATACTTATTTGGGCTCCAAATTTAAAATATTTAATATATATATATATACCTAGGCTTTTGAATTGTTAAATAAATTATATTAAAAATCTTATTAAATTTCTTTAGGTTCCATAATTGCAAGGCCGGCCCTACAAATTAAGTAACACAATAATATTAGAAAATTTTATAGTTCTTAGAAAATAAATTATTAAATAGGGTAAATTAATATATGCATATATACATTTATTTAAATAAAACCAAGATAAAATATACCAAAATTTAATAAAAGAATAAAATGAAAATTTTTACGCATTGTTTAATCTCATTAATCTTACAGTTAGTTAATATATTATATTATATATGTTAAATATATTGTATTTTTCTTCAAAATTAAACTGTACTTTAATATTTTCCTTGTTCAGTTTTCTTAGGTAACATTTTATAAAAACGCATCTAAAACGCATTTTATTCTTGTGTATTTTTGATAAAACAAAACACTAAATAATAAAACAAAATAAATAGAATTTAATCAATCTATAAGATTGTGAAACGAAATATTTTCTTATTCTAAATAAAAGAATATTTTTAAAATATGAATCTAGAATATTTTTATTATAAATTAATAATTTATGCTGACAATTGTTTTTAATAATTCCTTAAATTAATAAAATAATATATTTTCAATATTTTTAATTTATAAATTTTACATCAAAAATAACTGATCTTGTTTTATACATGACACATCCAAGATATGCCTTGTTCCTGAACTCTCTTGATGATGGATGAAGAGCCGACCCATGAAGCTACTAGCACTCAAGGACTATGTATGGTCCCCACACAAAGGATGCAGATGGCCTATGTGTTGGTCAATCTCAGTGACCTATGAGTACACCTCACTTAATAGTGATAGCGAACTCAGTATCTAACTCCAGACGAATTTGGTATTTTCAAGGACCCAAATGGCTACGCAAGAGCAAGCGATGGACGTATTCTGCATGTATCTCAAAAGGATATTGCATACATCCTTCAGACGGCTAATGGAGCAGACAACCTCTTCGTGCAACAATACAACTTTCCAGAACACCAGCAGAAGGTTACAAAGGAGTTTATGACACAGCTTCTGGCATAGATAAAAGCTTCAAACAGAGGTCTCGACATCCTACTCGACCATCGATCGACGTTGACGTCTCAACATCGGTCGACAGACATTCTGAATTTGGCAGAAGAGTCGTTGATCTTTTCAGTACTAGGAAGTTCTACTGGGAAGAGAAGGATAAGTGTGGAATCTATAGAGATGATCAGGGATACGCCAGAGACGTTGATGGACACACCATTCACGTTCACAACAAAGATATCAGAAGACTTCTGGAAAGAGCTTCGAGAGATGAGCACAGCTACATATGTCTTCCAGAACATGCTAGCTCATTCACACCAACCAAGCTAGTACCAGAGATCTACACCAAGGACAAGATCAATGAGATATTCTATGGAATCTGCAGAGAAGAACAAAGAATACTTCCAGATGAAGCTTGATGGAGTCTACAATCCATTGAATGATAGTATCAGTTGGCTAACTACTTGCATGGAAGAGATGAGGCAAGACATAGCCAGAATTCAGCGTGAGATCGACTTTTTCGCCCTACATCGATCAACAGATATCGACAGGCATCGATCGATAGTCGCTTACATGCATCGATCGACAACCGCTTACCAGCATCGGTCGACGACAATCCACCGCACTCACATACGATGAAGTCTAAACCAGATTTTCACACCAGGGAAGAGATAGATCAGTGGGTTGAAGGGATCTACAGAGCTCTGGAAACTACAGAGGAGAGGCTTGATAGGAGATGTGGTGACATATATTTCCCAATGGACCTTACCATTATTGCTTTGACTTCCAAGATAGAAGCTATTCAAGGGGAATTAGTGGAGATTCAGAATTACATTGCCCGTCGACCAGAAGCATCATCATCGATCGACAGACGCAACAATAAATCGACCGACATTCACAGACAGACATCGGTCGACGAAGCTTCAAACTGAGGGAGGCTAGTACAAAAGGTGACATCAGATATGTCTGATACACAAAACCGTGCAGAGGAGATCTCAGCTGACGCATACGCCAGACTTATGAGACATCAGTTCACTCTTAAGAGTCTTGGAGATAGATTGCAGAAGATAGAAGATGCAACTACAATAATGAAGGACAAATGGCGTAGAGGAGATGAAGCAATGCGATACTTCACTGGTACATGGTTCAACAAGCGCATAGAAGAGATGGAGACTTGTTTCCCAACAAGTGCCAGCTTTCAACATTACTAGCCCAATCACCTTCAAAGTCAAGTTAAATGACTATTACAAAGCGCTGAGCGGGATGCAACCCACTATTAGGTAATATTTATTTGGTTTTTATTAATCTACTATTTATGTTGGTTTTTAATTATTGCAGGTCATAAAAAAAGAGATTTGAGTAGACGATTGCCGTGAGTATCGACCGACGAAACACTGTTGACATCGATCGACAGAGATGAACCTGCAGCGACTGATATCAACATCCGTACATCGGTCGACAATCATTCCGGTATGGTATAGCGTTCTAACTTGTTACATTACGTACTTATGATTTAACTATCACCATAACTCCGACTAAGTTTACGTTGGGGACATTGTAGTTTAAGTCTGGGGGGGATGTTTACTGATATTAGTTTATTCATGAATTTTAAAAATATTTTCAAACATAAAGTTTTTATTGAGTCAAGAATGGGATAATGAAAGTATTAGATTTTTGCTTGTTATCTAACCACTTTTTAGCACAATTCTAGAATTTACTGATTGCAGATAGTACTAAAGATACTAAAGTGGATCAACCTGTCAGCTATGTTACACTTGCTGAGATTGTTTGAAGGAACCAAAGCTGACCTCCAACACTAAAACTTGACATAACTGCTTGTCTTGGGGCTTGGTATATATGGGATCGGATTCTTCAAATAAGTCTGGAAGGTAAAACTTTGTGTATATAGATTTATCACTCTCTCTCTCTCTCTCTCTCTCTCTCTCTCTCTCTCTCTCTCTCTCTCTCTCTCTATTTTCAAAATATAGATATTAAATAAAATAATTATATATATATATATATTTATATATATACATATCTATTAGAGATTTATTAGGAATATATATATATATCTATTAGAGATTTATTAGGAAGGGATTCGAACAAGACTTGGTGGATACAACCATTAAAGCTTGATTCATAAAAATTCTATAGGTAAATGATTAGAACAGGATTTGGTGGTTACAACCATTAAGGTTTACTTCACAAATAATCCTAGTATATAGGTCAAAAAGAAGTGAACAGGGCTTGGTGGTAACCACCATTAAGGCTTGATTCATGGAAGTCTGTCCAATCTTGGTCAATGATCTTGCAAATATAAACAGACTTTGACTAAGAGAGAAAATTAGTAGAGAGAGAGGATAAGAATTAATTTTTACTTGCAGGTGTAGATACTTGTTTGAAAATCTTTGCATCATGTGATCGATACTCCCAAGATAAAACCTGAACTTTTATTTATGCTAAAAAATGAGGTTGGTAGAGGAGAATATCAGACAAGATTTGCTAAGTTGTTAGCTAGGTGAATTTGGTTGATAAGCTAGGATATGGTATAATGTGCTTTTGTGATTATGACTTCTTAGATGTGGATTACAATATTGTAGAGGTGATGATTCTAAGTTTTAAATTGTGTGAGTTCCTGCTGTTTTCAAACCTCTTTCAGAGAGTTCTAATCACAAAAGCAAAAGAGTAAGTTTGGGGAGTTGATAGATCATTGATTTGACCTATTTTCACCCATGATTTATACCGTTTGGTGGAGGGAAGAAGGGGAGCTCACCAAGCTCGAGAGCTAAAAGGCGAGAAGAAGATAAAAGAGGAACTTGTACTCACGAGCTCTAAATCGCAAATACGTTTACGTATTTTGAATTTTTGATATCAAGAGAATTATTCTCTCTTCGACCACGGCCTCACGTCTCGAACACAATCAAGCCACCAAGCAGCTCTAAGTGTTCTCGAAGTTACCATCTCCAAATCTGAACGCTTCAAGACCAAGAGCACAAAGACTCCACGAAAAGAAGAGCACGAGCTCTTAGAGCCCATAAACGCCATTTATCTTTTCATTATTATGAAAGGAGGACGTAAAATGAAAAAAAAAATGAAAGAAGATACGTTGCTTTTTCCTGTCATGGTGTCGCCACATTTTGGAAAAACGATGAGAGTCATTCTTTCTCTTGAGCATATGCGATCTAGTGCGATCAAATATAGATAGCTCGAGGTCTCATAATTTTTATTCGAGACAAGAACAGACGAACTCGACGTCTCATTCAAAGACCGATGAAATCGATGTCTCACTCGAGATGATTAAAAATTGGATCATATGAGACTTGAACCAGGGTTACTATCCGCTCAACCTCCATGAATGAGTGCTCGGAAGTTGGAGAACCACAACTACCAGCACCTGTCTCTCACCTTCCGGCGAAGAAGAGTTCTCAGTGCTCAACAGCAACCATTGCAGGATCTGATGAGAATAGCAGTGGTGTTTCCTTGTTGCTTCTTGTACTGTTGGGAATGCACCTGAAAAGACAAGAAAATTTTTATGTCAAAAAGTGGTTTAAAGAAGTAACCTAGACTAAATCTATAGGTGATCAAAGCTCCCCGGCAAATGCGCCAAATTTGATCTCACTCAAATTACCCTAAGGAGTAAATTACTCTCTCTCTCAAATAAGAGGTTCAATTGTAGTACTTAGGGATCGAATCCACAAGGAGCTAGAGAACCTAATAGATCTAATCAGAGTGATTAAGGTAGGTTGATTATGTTTAAATGTAAGTAACTGGTTGTGAGCAAGGTAGTTGCTCGATTGGTTTGATTGAGTTTTTGGCACTTAGATGAAATAGCTAGACTTAGGGTTTTATTCAGATAATCAGGATTATAATCCTACAGATGCTTAATAGTTGTATGCATGATAATATAGAGCTCAATCGCTTATGAACAAACCGATTGGCGTTTGCTTTCTTGGTCTGTGTATTGACCAGATATAAGTGTCGATCGATACACCTTTTGCACCGTCGATCGATTATTCTATAGGAATATCGATTGATGCGTTTTTAGCAAAGCTTTACCCGCGGGTTGAATAATGCTCACTAGGCTTATTAGATCAGCTTTCGTCTTACTCTAACAATCCTAGCTCAATTAGGACGGATTCAGGGTGAGATTCAAGTGTTAACTTGAGCCTACAACCTAGGTCAAGGTTCTAGCCAGTTAAACTAGAAACATACATTAATGAAAATCCTAATGATGAATATCACAACTTAGCAATCTATAGTTGAGGCTAATCCCTCATAACCTATTTGAACCCTAAATCTAACAGTGGAACTACTCAGACATAGCTAAGCAATTCGTAACAGCAATACGGTATAAAAACTGCATAGATATTAAATAGATAATAATGGAGTTCCAATCACAAATTAAAAACTGCATAGCTAAGCAACATATTTTCATGTTTTTGATTTGAGTTTGATGGTATACTAAAATAGGCGCTTGTGTGTTTAAATTTATATATAGTTTTTTTTTTAATTCAAAATAACCCAGAAATATATATATATTTTTTTAATTTTGCTGGCAATATTTTGTGTTTCATATATAGATTTCAATTTTTAAAGCTTGCTGATTATGGGGGCAGTTAAGAAAACCATAAGTAAATGAATGTAATACTAAAAGTTTAAGACTATAGCTAGGATTAGGCATGGGCGTTCAGGTTTTCGTTTGGATTTGAGTTAGGTGATTCAGGTTTCTAGTTTTCGGGTGGAGAAGTATAGAACCCGTTTCAGTAATTTATGAATTCAGGTCGGGTTCGGATTATTAAAGATCAGGTTTGGCTTCTTTTGGGTGTAACTGAAGCCCTCGACATGTGCAAAACCTGATATTTTTCAGAAAAATTCAACAGCCTAAAAAACCTGTAGTGGTTGTGAAATAACAAAGTTCTAAACCAAAAACAAACATCATAGCGGAAACAGAGTAACATGTTGTGCAATAACAAAGTACCAAACCAAAAACATCAACCAAACTTAAACAAAACATAGAGTCAAGTCTTCACCCGAAAACATCAACCAAAACACCAAGCAAACTTAAGAAACTCGAAAACCATCTGCGACACCAAAAACAGACAATTGTAAATGTTAGAACAGTAAACAGGCACAATAAATACAACAGACGATTACAATTTATAAGATGTCTTAGTTCTTACCATGAAACGAATCCATATTATCTTGATATTCGGGTTCGGGTTCGGGTTTCGAACTTGGTTACTATGCCCATGCCTAGCTAGGATATTTTATGATGATGTAATACAAATTTTTCTGAATATTTATATTATTAAATAAATATTATAATATACATTTTGGGAATATTTATTTAGGATGCAAAAATATTGAAACTTATTTTCAAGTTATGAATTTAATTTAGGATGACATTATCATCGATTTTGTGAATTTTTTGGTTACTCAGTAAAAATTATAATCTAGATTTACGTAATGATTCATCAAATATATCAAAACTGGCCGATATTTTTTTCTTAACTGAATGTAAACTAATATTCAATGTTTTTTAAAACATAGAAAAAATATGCTTCCTAAATGTACATTAGTTGATTAAAATGTCATGATGTAGAAACTGTAAATAAAATGTTAGTTGTTTTCTAAATAGAAAAATGTGAATGTTCTGGTTCATTATTGTTTTTTTTTACAATGAAAGACTCTTATATTACTTAAACTTGATGTAGCATGACCGGAATAGAACAACTAATAAAACAAAGATCTCTATGAAAACACTTCGCATTTCTAGCTATAGAATTAGAAATTTCATTTTGCGCTCTCGGGATATAAGAGATCTTGAAAGCCGGAAAGCATAGCTGGAGATTCTTTATTGCATTCAATTATGTTGCATAATTTTGTCATACATGAGACTCCTTTATCATTGCGATCAGATCCTAGTAGTTCGTCCCAGAGCTCTGACATGTCGAATGTTGGATCATGTTTTCCATAGCCTATCCCAGTGCTTCTAATTTTGTATGCAAAACAGCCTCTCGGCGTCTTAAATTCGCGCCCATATAAATTAAATTTTCTCCAAACTATCCATTCAAACTCATCCACATCCACAGAATTGAATGTAGAGGTCTAAGAGCTATCCACCTTACAATTGTTGCCCAAACTTACGACTTAAAGTTCCTCGTACTTAACCATTGTATCCAACAAATTAAGTACAGTTAGACTTGAGATGAAATAAAGACTTTAATATAAATCAAACATACTAATGTATGTATAATGTATTCAAGGTTTCGTGGGACAAAGACCCAATGTGTAGTTTTATTATAATCAGTTTATAGCTAGTAATAGATATGAAGATTTAATTTGTTGAAATTACGTGGAGATGCCCACGAGTTTATATGTTAATTTGTAGCTACCAATAAATTTTGGGTTTTTTCTCGATAGCTAATAATAACCATAGACACAATACATCTGAAGAATGTTCTTTTAAATTTTCCATCTAGAATAGATACAAAAAAATATTCATTTAAGTAATTGTGTACTGGATAGTCTTAAAACATCACAACTTCTATTATTTAAGTCATAACTTCTATTTTAATAGAATACAGATGATCCAATAATTTTGAAATACAACTATAAACTTCGATTATTTTCCCCGGTTTTCTCTGGGTTGTGGCTGGTTAATGGTATATATACTGGGACGGATGCAAATGGAAATGATAGGAGACCGAAAGTCAATGTGTACATGGTTCCCATCATCCTAGCTTTTCCGTAGTTATCAACATGTAGAACGGAGGGGACACTTATGTCTCTTTTTCTTTTGCTCTAAATGACGTCGAACTTATAAAATAGAATACAGATGATCCAATCATCTTCCTCCATTGTCTCCTCCACCATCTCCATTTTCTTCGCTTACTGCAACGCTTTGATTCTGTCTTCTTGTTTCTTTTGGAGTTTTTTTTTCTTGCAGTGTCGCAATATGTTCAATTTATATCCGGCTTATATAACCGTGTAAAAATATACATGTGATTTCAAAAATTTAAAATAAAATACCTATTGTTTACTTTTTGGCAAAAATATACCTAATTTTTGTTGATGTAGATGCTATGTCAGCAAATTTTGCTGACAAAGATGCCACGGTACAATATGTTTTTTAGAAAACTAAGTAGTTGTTTTTAAAAATATTTTTTAGAAAATTTAAACGTTTATAATTTTTATTATTTAGTCAAATTAACAAAACTTAATTAAATAATAAATTTAATCTTATATAAGAAAAATATTTGTTATAATGTTTTGATCTTATCACAATGTCGTCCTTATAAGAGTTATATTAATGTTGTAATGATTCAAGTTTAATGCTAATGGTGCAGTCGTATTACTCATGATTAATCTTGGTTATGTTGTTTACATTTAAAGAATTTAGATTAAAATTTCATAAATTATCAATCTCTTTAAAAAGGTTATTCGAATGATAACACAAACAAGCTAAAACATTTCTATACAAATACATAACCAAGATTAACATAAAAGTAACTGAAGATCAAAACATTATAACGATACAAGATATGAGCACGTTGCAACGCAACGGGTTTTTGTTTGATGTTTTAATTTAATAAAAACCATAAAATAATAAATCATTTTATTATGGTATTATGATTGTTTTTTGCATATGTTGCTTGAAAATTATTTTATAATGAAAATGTTTTCACACATAAATTCAAGTTAATATTTGTATTTTATAATCATGGTGCATAGATGAGTTGTTATAAACTTTATACTAAGGATTACAGAAAATACTATACATAAACATTTAAACTGAACACAATCCGAAATAAGAAATGAAAAAGTAAAAAGAAATGAAAGTTAAATACACCAATCGAATCAATGACAACATTATACATGTTCTTATGTACTCATTTATTGTTTTATTAAATAATTATTTAAAATTACATTTTGCTAGGATTTAAAAAAGGAAAACATTCTATTTTATAAATCTCCTTTTTATTTAAAATTAAAAAAATATTAAATACTCATTTATAATTTTGTTTAAGATTTTAGAAAAGGAAAATTACTGTCATATAACCTATTACTATTATTTTCTCTTTATAATTTCATTAAAAAAATATTTCAATCAATTAACTATTTTTAGTTATTAATAAATATTTTTAAAATTTCTATTTTCACAATTCGTATCAATGCTAATTTTACACTTCTTTTGTTAATTAATAACATTTAGTATCATGTTCATTATCAAACACTCTCTTAAAAATAATATCAAATAAATTTTTACAATTCTTTTTTGGTTAGGACTAAAAATATTATACGAATTTATTTTGTTTAGAATTTCTTTTTATAAAAAAAATAAAACAACTATCAAATATTCTTTTACAATTTTGTAGGATTTTAGAAAAGGAAATTAATATTACATAATCTTTTACTATTCTATTTTGTCTAAGATTTAAAAAAAAAATTAAAAGTTTCATTTTTCAAAATTCGATTTTTTTCAATAGCATTAATAGTTATACAATTTTTTGTTGTAAATTGAATAATTGTTACTATCATGTTTATCATTAAATTTTTGAAGTAAAAATTACTATTAAATACAATTTTACAATTGTCTCAAGGCACGATTAAAAAAAACAATTCTTAATTGGTTAAGATTAGAAAAAACTTTTCTTTTAGAAATCTCATTATCTAAGATTTTAGGAAAAGAAGAAGTTATTTTTACATCATGGAAGTTTTTATTGACACATTCACAATCTAATTTTTTAATTGACACATACACAAAAAAAAAATTCTCTCTAAACGAAGGCGATGGCGATGGCGATTATCTAGGGTTTGATGCAGTTACGGGATTGGGATCCGGGGATCTTTGGATTAACAGGGGGTCGCCGTGATCTCTATCACTATGATATGAGTGGGGCGATGGGGACTATCGATGGAGAATGGTGTCTGGTGGCAGTACACGAGGATTACATTGGAAATCATGGGACAAAGTATGTGTCAGTAAGGAAGATGGGGGACTAGGTTTCAAGGATATCACTGATTTCAATGCAGCTATGCTTGGTAAGCAGCTGTGGAGGCTAATAGAAAAGCCGAACACTTTATTTTCTCGAGTTTCAAGGGTAGGTATTATAGGAATGCCTCACCTTTGGAACCGATTCGATCATACTCTCCGTCCTATGGCTGGAGGAGTATTGTATCTGCTAGATCTCTGGTAAGCAAAGGACTAATCAAAAGGGTGGGGACAGGATCTTCTATATCTGTATGGAATGATCCTTGGATCCCAACCACTCGCCCGAGACCAGCCAATAAAAATCAACATAATTTGTACCCCGACCTCACAGTGGATTCTCTTATTGATTCCACTACGCGACAATGGAATTCGCAGGTTATTCGGACTTTGGTAGACCCACAGGATGCGAAAATCATAGAGAGTATACCGCTGAGCAGAACCCAGATGGTAGATAGGGAAGGATGGCATTTTACAAATAATGGGAAATTTACGCTTAAATCAGGTTATCAAGTAGAGAGGATTTACCCGGATAGGGAAAAATTACCAGAATTAATTGGACCTACGGTTAATATGTTAAAGGCTTTTTGTTGGAAAATAAGATGCCCACCAAAAATAAAACATTTCCTTTGGCAATTGGTTTCAGGGTGTGTCGCGGTTAAGAAGAATTTACAGGCGCGAGGGATCCAAGGAGATATATGTTGTGCACGATGTGGAGCGGATGAGGAGTCAATTAACCATGTGTTTTTTGAGTGTCCTCCAGCAATTCAGGTTTGGGCGCTATCAAAGATACCAACAAATCCATCTATTTTCCCGATAAATTCCTTATTTACAAATATGGATCACCTTTTCTGGAGAGTTGCTCCACCGATGGAGGATCATCACTTTGCTTGGATATTGTGGTACATTTGGAAAGGAAGAAATAATAAGGTTTTTAGTAATCTGGAGATAGACCCTAGAGACACTCTTAAGCTGGCGGAAACGAAATCCATACTATGGGCAAAGGCACAGATTTTGAAGGACCAAACGGTGGGTACACAGGTTCAAGCATCTTTGCCGCCAATTTCTGGACGATGGTGTTTTACAGATGGTTCGTGGAAAGAGGGGGATAGGCTCTCTGGTCAGGGCTGGTTCAGTACTTTAGAAGGTTTTGAAGGTTTAATGGGAGCAAGGAATGTAAGGGCTTCTTTAACTCCCTTGCACGCAGAGATGGAGGCGCTTCTATGGGCTATGGAATGTATGAGGAATCTACGTCAATACCAGGTTACGTTTGCAACGGATTGTTCTCAATTGGTGAAGATGGTTTCGGAACCAGAAGAGTGGCCAGCTTTTGCAAGTTATCTGGAAGATATCAAGACTTTGAAAGAAAGTTTCACAAGATCAGAGATTATACATGTACCAAGAACGCAAAATACAAAGGCGGATAACCTAGCACGCAGTGTCAGGAAACAAACGTCTTTCGTCGTTCACATGGATCAACATCTCCCGGCTTGGTTTACAGAGTCTATTTGAGTCTGTAATGTTGGTGACAAAAAAAAAAAAAAAAATTGACAGATACACAATCATATCAGGTGAAATGTTTGAAGTTAATTTTGGTTTATATTTTTTAACATAAAATTATTAAAAAGTAAAGTTAGTTAATTATAAGAAAAATAAGATTACTTTTACATTTTTATTTTATTTAGACTTTTAAAAAGGAAATTAATTATTTTATTTTTAATAAAAAATTCTGTTTAATTATCTATATATTTTGTCTTATACATATAAACACATATTTATCATATGCACACATACTCATGTACGTCAGTAACATAAAAATTAAAAGTTATGCTAGCATCATAAGATGTAATAAAGATAATAGACCGCTGAAATGTATCAAGAAATTAAAAGAAAATACTCAGATAATACTTTTCATGTAAATACTATTGTGTTTTGTAAAAATAATATGTGGAACCTTAAACCTAAATATAAATGTGAAATATTTGTAGCTATTTTTTCTCATAAGTTTTTTAACATATAATTATCTATTAAAAAGGAAAGTTATGTACTTATAAGAAAATAATAAGAGTACTTTTACAATTTTCTTTTAATTAAGTTTTAAAAAAAGTAATATTATTTATTTTAAAGTTATTTTTTCATGTTAATAATGTATTGTACTTGTAAGATTTTACCATTCTTTTTTGTTTAACATTTTTTCTTAAAAGTTAATGTTTATATTTTATAATTCTCTATCTTTAGTATATTTTAAAACAAACATTATAATGAAAAAAAAAATTAATAATAATAATAATAATAAGACTCTTAAATAATATTTATAATTAATTTTTAAGAGAATTTTATTATTATTATTTTAGTATATATATTTTTGATTGTTATATAGTTGAACATATATCACAATATAACTACCATGTGTCACAATCATGTTAATTAGATATTTTGAAAAACCAAGCTCAATATAATCTTTTATAATTATTTTTTCGTTAAAAGCTTAGAAAAGAAAATTTATATTAAGTAAATTGTTTTCAAATCTATTTTCTAGGATTTTGAAAAAGGAAAATTTCTAAAAATATTACTACTAAATATTTTTAAAAATCAATTTTACTATTAAATAAATTTTAAAAGTAGCCTTTTTAAAATTTGTTTTTATTATCTTATTATCTATATTTTTAATATTTTATATATTTTAACACATGTCACAATATTAGAAAGGAAATTATTATCAAATAATCTTTTGCAATTATCTTTTGATTAGGATTTTAAAAAAGGAAAATTATTATTAAATAATATATTTAATAAGATTTTTTAATAAAATTTATTTTTGTTGATATCTTAGTATATATATTTTTAATTATGAGATAGATTAACACATATGACAATCTTAAATATATAATTGCTATGTGTCGTGATCATGTTAATTAGGAATTTGAAGAACAAAGTTTTATATAATAAGATATCTATTATATAAGTTTAAAATTCTATTATTTAATTAACTTTTGTTAATTTTACTAAATAATAAAAATTTACAAATGTTTAAATTTTCTAAAAAATATTTTTATAAAATAACTATTTTGATTTATTTTAGTTTTTAAGAAAATATCCTACAATGGCATTCATCTACGTCATCAAAATTAGATGATGTGTCAGCTGATGTGGCGACTAATGTATGATTTTGCCAAAAAAAAAAGTAAACAAAAAGTATGTTACTTAAAAATTTTGAAAGTACTTATATGTTTTTGCGCGGTTATATAAGCTAGGTATCAATTGAACATATAGCGATATGTTAAGTAAGAATTCGTTTTCCCGAAGTTGTACATCAAACTATTTTGTTTTCTTAATCCTTAAACTTACTAGCTATTTGTTAGAGTTTCTTGTAAAGAATATGTGCAACAATCAAGGAAACTTACGGTTATAAATGTGCAGTTTAATTGGTATCCGATATGAGAATGAATCTTTGAGATTACATCTCCGTTGGAGAGAGATAACTACCAGTGATAGGCAAAATATATAGACTTCAAATGTTAAAATATATTTCTGTTTAATAAGCGTCTGAAACACTACAGAGAGCCTAGTGAAATTTTCTATTGGAACAGTTCAAGAATTTGCAGGAATTAAAGATGGCCTTGCGATTAAGATGGCTTCTTAGCGACCATCTACTTTGCTTCCATAACATTGGTTAGATAGTCCAGAGATTGCACATTCAGGCAATAGGACATACTAGAGAAACCACCAACACTCCTTTCAAATCAAACCGAACCGAACCTGAGCCAACAATAGCTGCGTACTCTCTCGACAAGTCAACTGTATAAAAAGAAGTTTGTACTTTTGGCTGGTACAGTTCACCCATGCAATTCTTGAAGAAAGTCTTGATGGAGTCTCTTATGAGTCCCCTTTTTTAGGAATGGTGGTGGTCATTGTTCTAGCTATTGCTAAAAGGTGCGAGTGTGTGAGTAGATAAAAAAAGTTGTTTCGCGTGTATTGTTCACCGAACAAGTTATGGGGATTGTCGGACTAAATAAGAACTTTGAATCAAAATGACTAAAATAATACAAGTCTCAGCGGGCAGCAATGACTAAATTGATTTCAACTCCACGAGATTTCCAGACGCAGCCATTTGCAAATGATTCATATGAAATTATCCAAAAGTAAATGATAAAATAATTCCAGTGTTACACACAAAAGCCTTAGGTTTCCATTGGAGCCACGTCTTGGTCACCTGTACCATCACCACCCTCTTCTGCGGGTGCAGCAGGTTCGGCCTCACCTTCTCCTTCCTCTTCATCTGCAACTTTCTCAAACGTATCGATCACATTCTGTATCGTTTCCTGGTCCAAGAAGTGGAATGGTTCACCAACACCTAGAACAGATACGGTGCACAGAGAACTCTTGAGTGTTTCTCCCTGCAGTGTCTCCCTAACAGCCAAAATCGCATCTTTGATCAGATCTTCTCTTGAGGAATCCGCAAAGCTCTCAAACCTGCGTTCCAGGTAGGTCTTTGCAGCTTGAGAACGGGACCCGATAGCAAAAGCTTGATACTCGAAGTAGTTTCCGCTGGGGCAGTTGTAGTAAAGGTGGGCTCCAGACTCATCCAGTCCACCTACCAACAAACCCACGCCATAGGGTCGTTTCCATGATCTTTGGGTGCAGACCTGCGAACAAAAGAAAACAAAAATATTACTTCTTTTTTTTGAAGCCTTAGTAAAGATGAAGATAACGATACCAAAGTAACTTGATATGAACCACTGTAGCAAAATATCTCATAAAAGATGAGAAAACCAACTGATAAAAATATGAGAATGAGGAATATAAGACCCATGTAGCAGACGCTTAAAGGCAACAACCTTCTTCTCTGTCTCATCTGGGGTCGAAGCCTACAAATTTGCATACTTTTTTACTGGGAAGTGGGAAACAGGCTGATAAGCTGTTATTACCAGTTACAAAGAAACTATTACCTAAGCCAACTGCACCAAGAAGCTATAAGATACCCAAAGAACAAAACAGAAACCAATTCAGTTTGCTTCTAAAGGTCCCAATTTACCTTTTCAATTACTAAACATAGAAGCAAACAAGACCAATAAAAATAAATAAAAATAAGAGAGATTCTCTCACCTCTTCAACTGATATGTAGCAAAACAAAAATCATTTATATGCAGTTCTGAACAAAACAGCTCATACAAGTTAAGTGAAATGTATGTAGCACATAAGAATAGGCAAGTTGTAGAACAACATCAAGCTGGAGTAGTGACTCAGCTGTGACTAACCTGAGCCTTATCAGCAAGATGAACAACGAGACGACCAACGGGAAGTGGAGACTCATATGTGAAGGAGTGATTGATAGCTTCCGATCTCATATAACGGGAGAGAACACGTCCATCCGCAGTGAGTCCAGCGATTGCGACGCCTATGTGGTCATCCACTTTGAAGATCTTCTTCTGATGCGACGAGAGCTCAGATTGGGCTTTGTTGACGCACGCCAGGACTACATGGGAGCGAGATCTGAGTCCAATTGCGGCTGAGCCTTGCTTCACTGCTTCCATGGCGTATTCTACTTGGAACAGACGACCTGTTGGGCTCCATGTCGTCACGTCTGTGTCGTACTGATTCCTGAACATCTTCTTCTTCTTCTTCTTCTTCGTCAGAAGCTTTTCTTTTCCTTCAAGCCATGGTTCTTCTTTCTCTTTGATGGAACTGAACAAATGGGCCTTATATTACTTGAATGGGCTTATACGTTATGTTGGGCTATAGTATTGGCGTCACGCTGTGATTTAAGGATATTGCCTAAACCAGATAATAACCTACTAGAATCGGTTACTTATGAAACTTTATCAAACCAAGGGAAATTTTAAAATAACAACTTTTGAATATCCCCATATATATTAAATGAAAAGTCAATTTAGTGATTTTTGGTGATGTATCGCTCATAGGTAAAGTTTCAAGAAATTTTTATAATTTGATTTAATTTTTATTTATTTAGTTTAGATCTAAAAATTTAAGGTAAATCTAAAATCATTTAACATCACTTGCCATATAATCTAAAGAATATTACAAATAAAAATTTATGAAAACTAATTCTCGAAATTATAGAAAGATTAATAATGTTTTATTTATTACTTTTAATATTCATAAACTATAAAATATAATGAACGAAAATTTATATAAGATAATTATAATAGTTTTATACTCTACTTGATGAACTGTATTTGAATATAATTGTATAATAAATACTTTAAATATTACAAAATCCAAAAATGTTTATTAATATTATTTTTAAATTATTTATCGTTATTTAAAGAATAAATTTATCAGAATTTTAAAATAATTTATAAAATGTTATAAATTATTTATAAAAAATATAAACCTACTATATATTGATTGAGAAGTCACATAAGTGATTTTTTATTATGTGTCGATCATAAATGAACTCTTCAAATTGTTATAATTTGATTGGCCGATGATTTTTAATTTTATTTATTATAATAATATCTAAAAGGAAAGGATAATTCAATTACCACTTTCTAAAATAATATACATAATTTTAGAAATAATTATTTATGGTAACTAATTGTTGAGACTATGAAAGAGTAATAATGTGATCAATTTTTATATATATTTATAAATTACATAAAATAAGAAACAAAAATGTTTATTTGAATTGATATAATGATTTTATTCGTATAGAAAACTTTATATTTGTATATAAAGTATCATAATAACTATTAATGTCTAATAAATTTCATGCATGCTTTATAAATCATTTATTAAATTATAAATAAATTTATAAAATTAATTATATTGTAGACATGGATCTTTAAAATGTAATTTACATTGATGTTTTAATCAATTGTAACGTCTATAATAACTTACCTTAATTTTCTATTACTTGCGCAAGTTGTAGGAATGACAATTGGTACCACCCGCCCCGCCGTAGCCCACCCCGCCGTGGTCTCTCTCTCCGGCGGTTCTTTGCGGGTTAGCCCGCCACAACCCGCGGTCTCAATCCTTAAGCCCAAACCCCCCCCCCCCCCCGCTAACATCTTAAGCCTTTTGCGGGCAGCCCGCGGGTCGTCAAATATTAGTGGCAAACGGTACCACCCGCCCCGCTCCGCCGTGGCCCGCCCCGCCGGTAGTCTAAGTCTCTCTCTCCGGTGGTCCTTTGCGGCACTGCTGTCTGCTGATAGTAAATAAAAATCAAGATTAGTCCAACATAGTTAAATATAAACTTCACCAAAAGCACCTAAGAAAAAACGGCATTAGATTTTATATCAAGTCATTACCAACATTATGTTGGCAACACAATAAGTCAATTATTAGATTTCATCGTATACATATTGTATCAAGTCAATACCAAGTGTTTTACTCGTACCATATGACTCGTATGTAGGACTGATACCAATGCATCATTTAAGTGATAGTGATATTGTTTGCAAAAGTACATTACTAAAAGCACAGACAAACACTGCAAATTTTTCAAGTCTTAACCAAATTTAAGTTAAAAAAAAAACACCAGATCCAAACGATGAATCCCAAACATAATAAAAACCCAAATCCAAACAGTCATTCTAAATGTAGATAAAAGCAAAACACCAAATCAAAATAAAATTAAATTAAACTTCTTCTTCTTCATCTTCATCTTCACCATTGACAATGGATTCAAATGATGGTAGCTTCTCTTCTTCATCATGAATTTCATCTTTAGAAAATATCAATAGTTGAAGTTAGTAAATATTAATAGTCATGGTACTCAAAATTATATGATAATGAGAATATTTTACCATGTTAATAAGCTTCATATCCCTTTAGCCAGTTCCTAGTACACATCAGAGCTTGCACATTCTTCGGGAGTAGACGGCTCCTGTATTTATTAAGGACTCGCGATCCAATGCTAAAGGAAGACTCTGAAGCCACTGTTGTAATAGGAATACTCAGTAAATCACAAGCCACTGCTGACAAATCGCCATACCTATGAGTATTATCTTTCCACCACTTGAGAATGTCCATGCTCCGGAAACTATTAAAGTCCAAGGGTGGTTCATCAAGATAAGCTTCTAGAGGTGTTTTTCCACTCACAACACCGCTGACTTTGCGAAACGCAAAGAAATCCTATGAAGGTTTAAAAAAAGATCAAAAACTATTTAAAAAAAATAAATAAACAGAATGTTAAAAAAAATCGAAACACTCACATTGTAGTTCTCAAACATACCCATTGACCCTTCAGCACAAAACATTTTGTGGAACCGTCTCACGTGGCTCTGTAGAAGGTGAGTTAGTCTTTAGATTTTTTGTCGTAAGACTCAAACAGAGTACTAAGCTTATCACGCAAGTTTCTCAACTTTGCATCACATGTACTCATGTCAAGCTTCCCTAAACAACAATCCACAATAGAAAGCTTAAAACGTGGATCAAAGACGACTGCCATCGCGAAAACACAACTGACTTCTTCCCAATATTTATCGAACTTCTCTTTCATCGGTGGCACCATCTCTCTGACAACCTCATCTTGGCTTTCTTCATTAATTCGAAGCCAATCATGGATCAACCAAACCTGATAGAAATACAAGTTTGAAGTCGGGTAATTGGAACCAGACATCAAACTTGTAATCACAGCGAAAGGTCCCAAAAAACAGCAAATATTCTCAGCTCTTGTCCATTCCTCAGCTGTAGGCGCCATTTTATAACATCTCCTATCAAAAGTCTCCAACTTAAGAAACGCTTTGCGGAACTTGATGGCTTTTTCAAGCATATAGAAAGTCGAATTTCATCTTGTCTGCACATCCAGTATCAGACCCGCATTTTCCTTTATACCAGCAGCAACCACACATTTATCAAACAATACTTCACGCGCTTCCGATGCTCATACATACTTAATACTCTCTCTTACTTTGTGCAAAGAACCTCCAATAACCTTCAAACCATCTTGCACTTTGAGGTAAGTATGTGAGCTGCACATCTGACATGGAAAAATTCTCCACCACACAACAAGTCATCGTTCAACATCAGCTGCGATTTCACAATATCTTGCATCGAGTCGTTGCTTGTAGCATTATGGAATGTGATCGAGAACACCTTTTTTTCTATTCCCCACTCTTTCAGTGATTCAAGGAGCTGCATCGCAACATTCATACCCGTATGTGGTGGTGATAAAGCAAAAAACGTCAAGATCTTGCTGTTCGACTTCCAATTTCGATCAATGTAATGAGCCGTCACACATATATAACCCTCACGTTTTAGCGATGACCACAAATCAGACGTCAAGGAAACTCTTCCAGGAAGACTCGCCAATTCCCTCATCAGTGTATCTCTGTCGCTTTCAAACAACCGGAACACATCTGCTTTCGCCGTGTTTCGACAAATGGTTTGGACATCAGCATTCAAATAACTCCAAGTGTCTCTCACTTTTTCATACTCCACATACGAAAATGGGAGTATCAACTTCATCATCATCTACTTCGATCAGCCTTCGTTTCCGTTCTTGCTTCTTTCCATCATCACAAAAAGCATCAGTAGTAGCGTTAAGAGCTGCTATCAGTCCTTGTGTGTCCAAGTCACAGGTATCGAATAGCTTGAAATTAGGATCCATAGCCTCTTGCTTTCTCAAGTTTTTTTTGTGTTTATGTTTTCCTCACAAAGTCACGATGAGTCGTGAGACGGTGAGAGAATAGGTATCGTGTGTTTAGGTTTATTTGTTAGGGTTTTTAATTTTGTAAATATTTTAAATTTAATTTTTTTAAAATTAATTATTTATAATTTACAGAAACTAACGACACACTAGAAGTAGGGTTTAAAACTAAAACGACACAGATAACATAGTGTATAAACGAGTTACTAAGCTGGAATCAATGCACAAGTATTATTATCAACGATTATCACATCAGTTTTATTAACATGACTAAACATCTAATTCTACAAGCAACGGTCACCAGAAGCCTTCCAATGTTACTAGAAGATCCTCACTTCTCTGATGCCATAAGGAAAAAACTTGTATGAGGATTAGCTAGAGATGAATGCTTGTGTCGTACTGGCTCTTTAGAGCATACTCGTTGTAGACAGATGCAAAGGATGGCACAGTAACCTAAAAGATGCAAAGATAATGTGAATGGAATCAGTTACATACTAAATTTGCAAGGAAAGTAAATGGAAGCACCTAAAACGTGTAACTTACAAAGTTAAAGGTACATAACTACAGATGTATGCACCCATAGCAACTGGAACAGCCATGGTAGTAGCACCTTCAGGAAGAGAACGCAGCTGATTTACACTAATCCCTATCGGCAACAGAGCAAGTGCTTCCCACAACAACAGAAAGTCAAAAAAAAAAAAAACTTAGTTCCAATAAGGTCAAACATACAGAACAAGTGAACACAAGAGAAAATAAACCAATCAAGTTATTGAGTTTCAGTCTTTGGGATCACTTGGACGGCTGTTGTATGTAATAATCTCTGATACCATTAAAAATCACACATACAGAACAAGTGAACACAAGAGAAAATAAACGGCACAACATCAAACGCTTGGAGGCTTCTCGTACTAAAACGATCAAGTTTCAAACAAAACAATCAAGTTATAGAACTCTGGATCCGAAAATTTCATAGTCAAGGATATAAAAGCTCAGGAGTGAATATACCATTGGTAGTCAATAGCAGAATCTGAACGAACAGGCGTGTACTCTAAGATTCAAGCTTGCATACAAAAGTCAAAACCATCCATCATGGATCTTGGGATCACTATTGATACTTCAAAAATAAGAAACAAATATCTATGAATTAGAACAACTGCCACTTATTCAGAATAAAATTAAGAGCTCAGAAACAAATTCTTCTATGAGATCAAGCCAGAGTTCTATGCATGCAGAGACTAACCTTAAATGGTGTCTACTCAGAGGAAGAAATCGACACCTGTTTAACCGAGAAAGAGAAGCTACGGCCTATGGTGGTTGATCGACGAATAAGAGAAGCTCCGGCGGTGGCTGGAGGAAGAAGAGAAGCTTCGGTGGTCGCAAGAGTCGTCTCCTCGTCGGTGAGAAGTCTGAAAGATGAAAATGAAGAAATGCGGGCTTCCCACGTCCCGCTAAACCGCGTAGACCCAACCCGCTATGGCCCAAACCCAAAATTACCCAGCCCGAAAGGCCCGCACTTTATCGGGCCTAAGCACAAACCCGTCCTGCATGGGACTTTTACGGGCCAGGCCCGCGGATCGCGGTCCAATTGCCATCCCTAGCAAGTTGCTAGTATTTATTGCATTGTTTAAATGTAATTTACCTTATTGTTTTTAATAATTTACCTAAGTAACCTTAATGTTTATAATTTTTTGCCCGTTTATTTATAACTTTACCATTTTTTTAAATTCCCCTATTACTTGCGCAAGTTGATAATAGTTAATGCATTATAATTTGTTAGCTCGCTTTTAATAATTTACCCTTTTTGAATATGGATTACTTGTGCCAAGTTGGTATTGTGTTTATTGCATTTCACCTTATGGTAATATAATTTTAGTTTCTTTCTTGATAAAAATTATTTCAAAAACGTCATTTATTATGTAAAATATTCCCTAATAAATGTCTAATGTGGAAGGTAGACTATATATATAACTGGAACCCCAAACGTCTAACGTCTTACAATACAACTATTCTCTTTTCCTAACAATTTTTAAAAACCCGTCTAAAGATACATGGCATATTGAAGTACGGATTTTTTCGCTTGTGGAGAAATTATAACAAAGAATACGACAACACCATCGAAATGGTATTTGTTTTTGGTACTAAATTTCTCAAAACTCATAATCGTCATATATTATATTTACTTTACAATGAACAATATTTTTTATAGTGTTTCATAACTACTTATTCTGCTTTCCGTCAACCCTTATAATTTATTTGTCTAACTCATAACTTTCATATATTCGATCAGGGATAAAATTTCATGCTTCAGTTTGTGAACAGCTCATCAAAAAATTTGAAGGTTGTCCAGTTATTCAAAGTGTACGATGCTATTGGTGATTATCAGACAAGCTCTCATCCGTACAAAATTGGGTTCTTCCACGCGACTTTTGTTGCAAAACCAAATAATTTTCCAAGTGAAGTTCCTGAGAAGTATTTGGCTGATTACACTGAAATTCCTGGTGGAAAAGCTGATAAAAGTCGTTTGGTTGGTAAGTAATTTTCAACTGGGAATTGTTCATGCACTAATAATTTATATATGATTTTAAGGCTATTAATCTGCTTATTAAATAACTTTAATATTATACCTACTTAATTGAATTTGTAAAGTTTAGATATTCTTTTGGTTTTGTATTATTTGTGTTAATTTAATTATTTTTATTTTGGAATGTAGATGTTATTGGTCAAATAGTTAACTTCGGTTCTATTGAAAACAAAATGATAAAAGGAAAAGATAACATGAGGCTCTTGATTGAGTTACGTGACCAAAAGTAAGCTTAAGTACTTTACCTTTTCTTATTTGCTACCTAAATATGTATATTATATTTATTAACTTAAGTTTATATTATACAGTAATGTGAAGATGATGTGTACTATGTAGGGTCGTTATGCTAAACAAGTATACGATTATAGTATGAGTAACATGCCCACAATGATTATTTGTGTTAGCATCGACTCTCTCACTCTTCTGGATCCAGGTTTTCTCACACAGTGGGCAATGGATTATCGTGGCTTCTCCATCAAGAAAGTTGTATAAGATTTCATCTCGGTTTCGTTTTGACACTCTATTTGGCCTTTATTTGTTTTTTGAACTTTTGATATCAAGGTTGGATCTGTGTTTACTAGTTCTTTGGCTGGTTGATTTGTCCGATCTCTCGATATCAGGCCCGGATCTCATATAACGAGCCCTTTGGCTGGTGTGTATTTTGGTTTTACGTTGGATATGTGTTTCTCTGATGTGTAATATGGGAACCTCTCAGAGGTTTTCATCTGCTCCTATGACAGATTTGAAGGGAAAAGGGATCTTGTATGAAGAAGACGACGATCCTATTCAGTTGGAAGAGGAGGAGGATTCTCAATTCGGGAGTTCCATATGTCACCGATTGGTAAAATCTTAAACCCGAAGAAACAAGATGTTGAGAAGCTGATCATATCTATGCCGACCCAATGGGGAGTACAAGACAGAGTTATGGCCAATGATCTTGGTAATAGGAAGTTCTTGTTCAACTTTTCATCAGAAGAGGATATACAGGATGTACTTAGTCAAGGGCCATTTCACTATAACTTCTTTATGTTTGTGATGGTCTGATCGGAGCCCATTGTTCATGATGAGTATTCCTGGATCATTCCTTTCTGGGTGGAGATCATAGGAATACCGCTCCATCTCTGGACAGTGAAGAACTTAAAGAATATTGGGAAGAAGCTCGGACACGTTGACACGATTGAACTGTCAGCGGGTCGCTTACTGGTGGAGGCTGACACAAGGAAGTCGTTAGTCTTTAACAAGAAGGTACAATCTCCACGAGGTGATGAGGTTACTATTCAGTTCAAATATGAGAAGCTCTTCAAGCATTGCTCATACTGTGGTTTCCTATCTCACGAAGCCACACACTGTCCTAAGAAAATGGAGGAACAGAGGCTACAGGCTAAGGAGGCTGGGGTGTTCTCGCAGTTCATCTCCCTTTTGAGCCAAATACACGCCAATCTTTGTTGGCTGATAGAACAGAGCGTGATCGTTATCAATATGACAAATGTCACACTTCGTGATAAGGGTGAGCCTCGTGCTATTAATTTCTCTCATATGGAGAAAGAAAACTACATGGATGATATGGAAAATGGCCAGGTGATAGGCGCTTTACAGGACATGGATATTGGGAATCAGATGGCTTAGTGTTGCGGCAACATGATGCATCTAGGGATGCTGAGGTGTTGGATGAGGCAGCGGATGATCTAATTGGTGAGGATTTAGAAGACATGGAGGACGGCGATGAATCTCATCACGTGGGGTCACGTTCTCTCAATCCAGCTGAGGCTAGAACCAAACCTTCATACAAGGGGAGTTCACGGCATGTAGTTACACGTGGTATGCCAATTAGAAAAACAGAGTTCCTTCGTCGAGGTTCTCCAAGGAATCATGGTGTCTCTTCTTCGAGACACACAAATCGTCATAAGCACAGTTGTCACAACAGTTCAAAGAAAGGGAGATCAAGTTCACATAAGGCTAATGAGTTAGAGGGGTCCAAACCCCCCCCCCCCCCCCCCCCAAATTATCCATGAAGACAATCAGTTGGAACTGTCGAGGGATTGGAAACGACCTCACAGTTCGACGCTTTACGCAGATGTGTCAGAAGCATCGCCCAGGATTTGTGTTTCTTTCTGAGACGAAGCTGAGTCTTACACATGAAGGGGTTCTAGAACCGAGTATCATGAGCCTTCAAAGCCGTGTGTGGAAGATAAAGGCCCCGAGTAAGATGAAACATTTCTTGTGGCAGGCTATCTCGGACTATGTGGCGACGGAAGAGAGGCTCACTTTAGACAATCGGGCACCGATAGGAGTTGTCCTAGATGTGCTAGTCCAGTGGAGTCGATTAATCATCTTCTTTTTGAATGCCCGTAGGCCCTAGCCCTGCAGGTTTGGGCTTATCGGACTATCCTTCCCTTCCGGGTTACTTCCCAAGAACATCTATATACTAAAACATGAACTTTATGTTTTGGAAGAGAAAAGAGGTGGTTCCACTGAGACCACAATTCGATAACTTCCCATGGATCTATTGGTACATTTGGAAGGCGAGGAGCGATAAACTCTTTAATGGGAAAGTCGTATCCATGATTGACACTCTTCAACATGCATCTCCTGAGGCAGAATATTGGAGGAAGCTAACGAAAAGGAAGAAGCAAACGAGGATCATGACGACCCTCCTACCATAGAGGTTGAGACAATGCCTCCTTGGATACACTGAATCCCTACATGTCAAATTAATGCGTCATGGAAGATAATGGCAGTGTCAGTGGCTTAGGATGGAGTCTTAAGGATCAAATGGGTTTTGAATATTTCGGATTACGGGCATGCAACAGGAGCCTCTCAGGTTTGAATGCTGAGATGGAAGGTTTACTTTGGGCAGTTTCATGTATGAGAGACAGAAGGATAACCTCAATACGGTTCGAGACAGACTGCTCGGACCTAGTGGACATGACTACAAACCCAGTGGATTACCCTTAATTCGCGACAGAGATCGAGGTGTTCCAGAGATTACAGGAGGATTTCGAGGATGTGAGCATGTCTCATATTCCTCGGAGTTGAAATGGTCGGCAGATGCGTTAGCAAAAGAAGCAAAGACCAGAGGCTATATTTTTACCATATAGATCAGACCTGGCAAGACAAAAGTGTTCATAGGAGAATCGGTTCGTTTGACCACCACTTGATCTAGCATAGCATAGATAAACAGCTGACAAAAAAAAAAACTCAAGTCTGATACAATAATGCACAGTCGCTGGTGACACTGGAAACTTCATTCATATATGACAACGAGAAGGTTGACAAATAGTACGTACAATAGTCAATAGAGACGGGTATGGTACATGATGCTATTATAAGAAGCAGTTAGATCATGATCATGTATGAACATGTTAGGTACTAGCAATATCTATTAGCTCAGAGCAACCTGTGTTGCTTACAAGCTAATAAAATCTTAAGTTCTGCTTTCATTGACATTTGTTTTTTTTTCCCTCGATGCTTCATGTTTGTTGTCATTTGGATAATACTTTCTACATTTTTTCAACTTTCTTTGCATTTAAAAAATACGAGAGTTATGAGTTTATGATCAATAGAGATAGCTGGAAAATCATCTTTAGTGGCAAATATACATTTGAATTATATATATGTTGGTTTAGTCACTCTAGATAGGAATTGGGACTGACCATCATTTCAAATTATCCCTCACCAAGTTATACATACAAAAAAAAAAAAATACATTCGAAGGAGAGACCTTGGAATACAATAAGTGTAATGCGGTCAAATGAGTATAAGAAAAATGAGATGAAGACAATTGAACATCAAAATAGGAGAAATGGTGAATCATGCTCGAGCCTTAGCCCTGTGTCTATTTTTTTTAATTGTACCAATCAAATGTTGTACATCAAAGATTAGACAGATTCTAATATTTTTTTGATCGACATATATTTCCAATCTAAACAACCATTATATGCTTAATTTTAGTTTTGCAAGGAAAGAAACCAGTTTTTATCAGTACAAAATTGAGTATCAATAATACATTACAAATTTACAATTGATGGTAAAAACAAATTTAGCTAAATCCAAACTTAATATATGTATTACTCCAACAAAATAATACAATCAAACACATGCAAAACAAGAAAATTCAGAAACCGGCACCAAGCTACGCAATGGCGGCAAGATCACCACCTATTATTGTTCACTTACGTTTTCTTATGAATTTGGCTTACAGGTCCAACGTCAATCTAACTAGTAAAATTTTGTCTTTATGGGAAAAAACTTCGCTACATTTTTGACTAATTAAGATCCAACAACCACTTACATTTACCGTATGCAATTTTAATACAAGTTACGGATAATTAAAAATTATAAAGAAAAAATACAAATATCTATCAAATTTTTGAGTATGAACATTGTTTTAAAATTAATACAACATCAAATAAACTCAACCATGTAAACTACTCTACTTACACAACACCAACCACACAAAAAGTAGCACAGTTTATCACCCTACCTCAACCTATTAAAATACAAATCCTGAAGAATAAATGTCAACAGCAAAACACCAACTTTACAAACACGACATCACCTCCAGAGATTTAGATAGAGCAACAACTATGTCCACGATTCCGCGCTTGCACAGGGCTATACCCTTAGTTTGTATTAAAGGGACATCACTAGTTCTTTATTTGGTTATGGCACTGCGGTGTTGTTATGGTTCGTCACAGTTTTTTTTGGTAAATTGTTTTCTTTTCTTTTCTGGTTTTTATCGGTAGCGAAACATCATTTCTTATATGTTTCTCATATGAGGAGATATTGCGGACATAGAGAAACATATATTTTCGACGAAGATGTTGTCTTTATGTGTTAAACTAGGTGTTTTCTTGCACTGTGTACATAAATAAAAAATTTAAAATGAAACTAGTGGTATGGGATTAGAAAATTATAATTCTTAAATAAACTGTATAAAAATTTAAAAATTGTTTTGGTAATAAAATTAAAAAAATTATATAATTAAATTAAATAATATTATGAAAATTGTAAATTATTATTATATTTTTATTTTTTACTATTATATTATATGTTATTATATTTATGATGATTTGTAAGTTTTACTATATTTTTAAAAAGTTACCAAAAATATAAATCAACAATAAATGTAAATGTGCTTGTCATAATTAACTTCAAGTCATCAATATCGTTAATATGCTATGTTTTTTTCTTCAAAATTATTGTAATGATAACACGCAACAAATCACTTTTTAAATAATTTCTAGAAGATACTATCAGAAATGTAGGCAAACCAAAAACTGCTAGTAGAAATATAAAACAATCCACTCGGAGAATGTCATTCTTCCAAACCCACCAACCCTTTTCATTTATTTTTAATGTGAGCCACCAGATCTTTACGAAAATAAAATCCACCAACTCTTTTTTTTTTCTTGTAATCAATCCACCAACTCTGATGTCAAAAAAAAAAAGTCAATCCACCAACTCTTTTTTTTTTTGTAATCATGTTAATCCACCAACTCTCTTTGACGTGAGCATCTATGAAATTTTTTTTTTCATTAAGAACCTTATCTTAAGAAATTATTTATCCTATTAAAGGATTTCCCTCCCTAAACAAAAAATGCCCACCTATGAGACCTATCCATACTATTTTTTTTTTCACATTCGAGCTCTCACATTAGAAGTTAGAGTAATTATTATTATTTATACTTTTAATGAATAAATATATAAAGTAGCCATACTTTTTTGTTAAAATAAATGTTAAATCCTGGTTTATTAAAGACAAAGACCTAACTTCCGGATGAGAGGTGCAGCCCACAACATGCTCTCTTTTGGGTATTTATACGGACGTATACGCAGCCGTGGTGAGCAGAACAATGTGACTTAGTTTGCGCATCACGAAAATCAAACCCGAAATGTGTTTGCATCCAAAACTCATTCACTACCACAAAGCCCACTCGTAAAGTAGCCATACAAATAAAAAATAATTTAAAATTTCTTTGATTAAATAAAAAATTAAAATAATATAAATAAAAATTATCAAAATCTAAATATATATTTAAAAATAACAAGATAATTCATAAATATATGTGTTGTTATCCACAAAATATCCTTTCATAAAAAGTTCAAATTCAAAAACAAAACACGTAACTAAATATTAATTAAGTAAATTCTTAATTTTACATAAATGAGAAGTAAATATTGAGTGATTTCTAACATTTTTTTAATTAATAATGAATATAGCATACAAATAAATTTTCAAAAATCATAATAAGTAAAAAAATGTAAATGAAAGATAAATAATAATTTATCATTATTGTCTTTAATTAGTAATACATGTACTAATAAATAGTTATAAAATATGCATGTCCGCATGTGCGGAAATATGCTTAGTATATATTCATATACATATCTCAAACATAAATATTTCTTTTAAATTTAAGTAAACTATTTAATTTCTATAATATTATTTCAAAAGTTAATTTCTGATGTGAAGTGCTCACGTTAACTACAATAATACCTTTAATGATTAAGTTATTATTATAATTGCGGTTTTTGATTTTTATTTTTATTAATAATTCTTTGTAACCACATTATTATCATAAAAGGAATTTTATAATAAAAAGGAAATATCTTTAAAACTAAAATATACAATAATTTTATATATTTAAAACATGTGATTTAATAAATTATATGTTTTCTTATTATTATTTACATGTTTTCTCATACATTTAAACCATTTCCTTATTTTTAGGTATTTTCTTCATAAAAAAGAAACTAAGTTAGTTATGAAAATATACAAGCATTTTTTTCTTATTTACTAATTTTATATTTTCTGGAATTAAATTCATACGTTAGGAAAGAAAACTACAAAAATTACGTTAGTTAATTGTTTAACTATACAATTTCCTATGTTAATTGTTTAACTATACAATTTCCTATGTTATTTAATAAATTTTGAACATTATAGATATCGTCTAATTATGCACGTCTCTGAAAGATTTGATGAGTAAGTCAAGTTTCTCTCATTTGATATTCTTGCCGAACATCTTGTACTGAAAAGCTGCTTCTAAATTAGCAGAGGAAGTTGCAGAGGTATTATAATTAAAATATTTAACACAAAGAAAATAAAAACTAAAAATATCACCCAAATTTTTATGTTTTAGTTTTTTCGTAAATATTAATATTCGTGCCCGATCGTAGATCACTTCACTTATAAATAAGTATTCTATTATTGTATTTATAATGGTTACATTCTATTAAATGCATGATGTTACCTTTTTCGTTTTTCTATAAATGTAACCGTTTATAAATCCATAATTATTTTATTTGTACCTATAAATAAAATAAAATTTATAATGAATTAAGTATTTTGATAAATTATTTATAGACTCTTAAAATTATTTTAAAATCTTATAAAATGATTTGGCAAGCCTTTATACATGATTTTATAAATCTTTATAAGTAATTTTTATAAATGAATTTATAAATCTGCATACACATATCACAAATTATGTAAATAATTTATAAATTATGTATGATTTTGTTTAAAAAAAAAAGTATGTATAACAATGTTCTGTATAACAATTTAAAGCCATTGTATTGGTTCCTATAATTTTCTTAATAAGGTTGTATAATTATAATTATTTGATTTGTAAGAGGAAATTGATAAGGTTTTCTTAATTATTTGATTTATAATTTTCTTAATAAGGTTTTTTTTTCCAGCACCTGTGTATTCAAAGGGAAGTATTTCAGGAATGCATCACCATAGAACTCATTAGATCGTACTCGTTATTTTATGGTTTGCGTATTATTGTCTCTTCTAGATCTCTCGTTATAAAAGGACTAATCAATAGGGTGGAATCATGATCATCTATCTCATTATGAAATGATCCTTGGTTTCCATCTACTCGCCCGAGACCAGCAAATAAAAATCAACATAATTTTTACCCGGAACTAACAGTGGATTCTCTCATTGATGAAATATTGAGAACATGGAATTTATAGGTTATTCAGACTATGGTAGACCCGCAAGATGTGAAAATTATTGAAAGTATTCCTTTAAGTTGATTTCATACAGAAGATCGGATGGATGGTATTTTACAAACATTGTGAGATACACGGTTAAATCTGGATATCAAGTGAAGCAAGTGTATCCGGATAGAGAAAGAATACCACCCGTGTATGGTCCTTCGGTCACCCCACTGAAGGCTTTCTACTGGAAAGTATATCCACCTAAAATGAAATATTTTTTTATGACAACTGCTGAAAAGATGCATATCGGTTAAGAAAAATTTTAGGTCAAGAAGAATGCATAGGGATAAAATTTGCAACTCGTGTGGAGCTCCTGAGGAGTCCATAAATCATATTTTCTTGGAATGTCCACCGGCGATCTAAATCTGGGCACTTACATGAATCCCAACGAATCCAGATATATTTTTCATTCAATCATTGTTTACAAATATGAATCATTTATTTGGAGAGTCTCCCCATAAATGGAAAGTCATCACTTTGCATGGATTTTATAGAATATATGTAAAGGAAAAAAATAATAAAATATTTAGCAATTTGGATATGGATCCGAGAGATAACTTCAAATTGGCAGAAACAAAATCGTTACTCTGGGCTGAAGCACAAAATTCTCCTGTACAGGGAATGAAATATACTCTAGGAATAAATTCTCCATCGATAGTACCGACTATATCAGGTAGATGGTGTTCTACGGACGGATCTGGGAAAAATCAGGATATATATTCAGGGTAAGGATGGTATAGTACCTTAGAAGGTTTTGATGGATTAATGGGAGCAAGGAATACAATAGCGAGTTAGTCGCCACTACATTCAGAGATAAGATGCTCTCATATGGGCAATAAAATGCATGAGGAATCTTAGAAAGTTTTCGGTAATATTTGCAACATATTGTTTGCAGTTGGTGAAGATGGTTTCGGAACCAGAAGTATGGCTAGCCTCTACAAGTTATTTGGAAGACATAACATTTTTGAAGAAAAGTTTCAACAGCTCATAGATCATTCATATACCACAGACGCAAAACTCAAAGGCCGATTGTCTCGCAAAAAATGCAAAGAAACAACCGTTGTTTGTCGTTTATATGGATGCAGAACTACCGGTGTGGTTTGCAGAATCTACATAAATTTGTTTATGTTGCTGATAAAAAAAAAAAGAATACACGTAAACAAAAATTATTTAAAATTATTTTTCTTGGGCTGTTTTTATGGTCAAAGTCTCCTTAAAAAAATTTCCAATAACTTTTCACAATATCCAAAGGAGACGAAGCAAAACGGCAATTCTCAAGTTTGAAAACCAAAAGGGATATCTACTCTACTTATATTAAGCGATGTAAGACCTTACAATTCAGAAATTTGAGCCAGAAAAACCTTTCATAATGAATTCTTCACCATCAGTGAAAATCGTCTCAAAATGCTTCGTGAAACCCAAAACAATCCTTGAAGAATCAAAGAAACCATACTATCTATCCCCATGGGACTTCGCAATGCTCTCTGTTCACTACATCCAAAAAGGTCTTCTCTTTCAAAAGCCACTTCATTCCACCGACACCCTGCTTGATAAGTTAAGAGAGTCTCTCGCCATCGCTCTCGTCCACTTCTACCCTCTCGCTGGTCGCCTCTCAGCACAAATAAACGAAAACACCAAATCATACTCTGTTTTTGTGGATTGTAGCAATAGCCCTGGTGCTGGATTCATCTACGCCACCTCTGACTTATGTCTAGCAGATATTGTTGGCCCTAAGTATGTTCCTTTAATTGTTCACTCTTTCTTTGACCACAACAGGGCCGTCAATCATGATGGACTTACCGTGAGCCTCTTGACAGTCCAGGTTGATATTAATTCCTTGTAGAAAGAACTTTTAGACTTTTTATATTTTTTATTCATATAGAAATCAAATGAATCCCTCCAAACAGTCCTTTCATCGAATACGGCTTTTCACAGAATTTTATATGTATCTATGAAATCGAGTATGAAATTCTGTTTAGTCACTTTTAAATTGAGTATCTGTTTCCCTCATTTTCTTGCTAAGATTATAAATTTTGTATTTTACATATCCATACGATTGAGTTTTTGGGTTTCAGAAATAGTGTAAAAATAAGTGATGGGTTTGCATGTTTATAGAAAGTATACAAATGTTTCAAAGAAAACAATGCTTATATCTGTTTATTAATTTATTTACTTATCACTTCCATGTGTTTCGATACAGTTTTGTTTTGGTTCGGAATCAATCAATTTCATGAGTATGTGACAGTATTCAACGAATTGAGATTTTAGTCGATTTATTCCCTTCTTGTTTTCTTTGTTTAATACTGTTCCAGTTCAGATTTGACTATAAAAAAGTAACTGAAATTAAAGAAAAATGTTGTTTTAATCTAATTATTTTCTTTCTTTCGTTTTTTGGATTGTTTCAGTTTGATTTGATCCGGTTAAACTAGATTAGACATTAACAAATTGGTGGGGTTTGTGCACTTGGTTAGGTAACAGAATTGGTAGATGGAATTTTCGTAGGACTGTCGATAAACCACGCAATGGGAGATGGCACTTCATTCTGGAACTTCTTCAGTGCCTGGTCCGAGATATTCCAAGCACAAGAGTGCAACAAAACCGATGAATTGTATCTTAAGAATCCACCAGTCTTAAAGCGTTATATCCCTCAAGGATATGGTCCCCTCTTCAGCCTTCCCTATAGCCATCCTGATGAATTTATCAGAACTTACGAATCCCCAATTCTCAAGGAGAGAATATTCTGTTTCTCATCAGAAACAATCAGATTGCTAAAGGCAAAGATTAACCAGGTATGTGGAACAACCTCCATCTCATCTTTTCAATCGCTAACCGCGGTTATATGGAGATGCATAACTAGGGCTCGAAGATTACCTATCGAACGAGAAACAAGTTGTAGACTTGCTGCGGACAACAGGGGAAGGATGTATCCTCCTCTTCCCCGGGATTACTTTGGAAATTGTCTCTCTGCACTGAGGACGGCTGCAAAAGCAGGTGAGCTGTTGGAGAATGATCTTGGATGGGCTGCTTTGAAAGTGCATCAAGCTGTAGCTGATCATACGAGTGAAAAGGTAACTCAAATGATTGATCAGTGGTTGAAGTCACCTTTTATCTACCATATTGATCGGCTATTTGAACCAATGAGCGTGATGATGGGAAGCTCACCGAGGTTTGACAAGTATGGTTGTGAATTTGGGATGGGAAAAGCAATGACACTTAGAAGTGGTTACGCGCATAAGTTTGATGGAAAAGTTTCGGCTTACCCGGGAAGAGAAGGAGGAGGAAGCATAGATCTGGAGGTATGTCTTGTTCCACAGTTTATGGAAGCTTTAGAATCAGATGAAGAGTTCATGTCTCTTGTTTATTTTTGATAACTTAAGAATTTCTTCCAAGTTTCTCAACATTTGCAAACTGCTTATCACCTTATTATCTCCTGTTATTCACCTCAATATGTTTACCATCATTTTTATTGAAGCTTAGTTAACCTTTTAATTTTATTTCGTTTACCAATAAATTGTTGATGGAATAACCAGCAATCGAGTCTTTGCTTTATTTACTTACAAATGTAAAATTCATATTTTACCAAAAATATAATATGTAAACTTCATCTTTGAGATATGCAAAGTGCGGAATATATTACACAAAATCTACGCACATGCCCAGAGGTATTTCCAGTATCAAGCATCTACACGAACATGGATTATCTATTTTGGAGGAAAAACTCTATTATCGAGGCGGAACAAGACAGGGATCCTTTTCCCTGGATAATTTGGTATATATGGAAGGCTAGGAATGATAAACTGTTCAGGGGGATAGATAGAGATCCTATGGAGTTAGTTCGATATGCAGAGAGTGAATATCGAGTCTGGTTTGATGCGAATGAAGTGATACAACCAGTGCCACAAGAAAACAATATGGTGATCCCCCAAGCTTGGGCAATATATGCCTGTTAGATGGGTCTTGGACAGCATCGGCCAACTTTAGTGGATGTGGATGGGTGTGGATGGACAGCAGGGGGAAGGCTCAGCTTATGGGGTTAAAAAATATTACTCGACGTGAATCAGCCTTGCACTCGGAAGTTGAAGCACTACAGTGGACAATGGAGAATATGCTCCAGCACTCAACATGTCAGAGCTTTGGGACGGACTGTAAGGACCTGATTGCTATGCTAGAGGAACCTCATGCTTGGCCAAGCTTTGCGACAGAATTGGAAAAGATCGAGACGCTATGGATATGCTTCCCGGAGTTCAGCATTACTCATGTCCCACGAACGCATAATCAATTTTCAGGTTTTTTTAACTAAGACTGCTAGATCCTTCCATAGGAAGTGATGTGCCGCAGTCCATGGATCATTACATGGAACCAGCTCAGCATGGAGTTCTGGACATTCTGAACATTTCAAACGAGGTTCATGTTTTTCACCGTACCAGACTTGACTTGGATCATGCCAGACTTGACTTGGGTCGAGCCAGACTTAGCTTGGGTGGTGAAGAAACCAAAGACGGACATGCATTCTCATCCGGCGGACCATCCGGACAGTCCCGCAAGCGTCCTTATCTTTACCCCGTGCATCCATCTGGTTCGGATGAATCAGGACATCTTGACTGGTCTTCTCCATTTTCCGTGCCTTGACTAGATTTAGTCTTCTCCATTTTTCGTGCCTTGACTAGATCTAGTCAAATTTATATTTTCTATGCATTGTTTTCCCACATTTTCTTTAATTGTCTTTGACTACAAAACAATATAAATATGTAATCCCTTTGATGAATAAAATCAGTTCAGTTTTGGTTGTTTATTTCGTTTCTTCTCTGAGTGAGAGAGAGAGTTCTTAGCTAGTTCATCGGTTTGAACCGGCTTGTTGATTTGGTGGTCAGCCAATTCATCTTTGTGTGTTGTTTTGTGGTTAGCCAACACATTCATTCTTTCTTTGGTGGTTAGCCTTAGATCGTGGGTATATCAAGAGTTATTCCGTATCTCTTGACAATCCTTTCAATCCATCTCAGTTCCAGAAGTGCCGTTTGCCTTCTCGGATCATATCCAACACCCAGCTAAAGTGATCCTCCCTATCTTAGGGTTCTTCAGGAAGTTACTTTTCATTGGTTGTTCTATTCCGGTCTGGTTACCCAGACCACCTCAAGCTTGAGTAATAGAATGACCGTTTGACGTCAAAAAAAAAAAAAAAAAAAAAAAAAAATCTACGCACATGCCCATATAATCTGGCTTTTCTAACCACTTAAGACGTTTACGTGTGGACAAGTGGCCTCGCAGGTAGGACCATCTTGAACATAAAACTAAAAGCATTTCCAGAAGAAATTCTATAACTTTAAATATAGAGTTTTTTTTTCTAAAAAGGAATTTCAAAATTTTAAATTTGGAGTTTTGAGAAGTAAAATTCTATATTAAAGTTTCACTACTCAAAAATTCAACTTTAAAGTTTCATATTTTTATTTGCATTTTGGCCCTTACAATTACACATCATATTTATGATTCTTATTTTGAAATGCACTAATTGATCATATATGGCGCATTATGGAAATAATTTTTTGAAATAATTTGGTATTTTACTTGTAGTTTAATATTTAATAATGTATATCTATTTATAATATTATATACTAGTATAAAATTTTATTAGTTAATATTGATGTAATATTTATATATAAGTGCTAGTTATTTATAAAAGTTTCATAATAATTATGAAAAATATCAGGACTATAGTATTAAATAAAAATAAATTTGAAGTTAAAGTCGAAGTTTTGCTTTTGGAGAAGAACACTTTTAAACTTTAAATATAGAGTTTTGCAAACTTCAAAATAGAGAATCTTTTAGGAGGTGCTCTAAGGAAAATGGTGTTTTATGAAAGTGATAGAACTAACAACAACATAAACTAAGTCAACACAAATAACTTTTCTCATAGTTTAATATTTAATAATGTATTTCTATTTATAATTTTATATACTAGTGTAACATTTTATCAGTTAATATTGGTGTAATATTTTTATGACAATTCTTTCAAATAGATTCTTTTTAAGTTTTCGTCGTAAAAGACTCCAATGATCAAAATGACCAAAATGTTGCATTAAAAAGCAAAAGATCCTTATACCCTAGATATAGAGTTGTCAAAATGCGTAAACCAACCCAAATAAAATCATATCCAAATAAAACCAGTATTCTATTGGTTATGGTTCAACCCAAACCATTTACCTAATTGTTTGGTTTAGTCTCTAACTCATTTAGATTAATGAGTTAGTGGTTTTAATGAGTTGACTCACTATAATATAGTAATAATATTAACCAATAACACCATAACTCATGTAATTTAAAAATCATAAAATTCAATACAATGGAGAAAATGTATATTTTCATAAAATCATAAAAGACATGTTTCACAATAATATTTCATATTCTCAGCAGTTTCAGGAAACAATAACTGAGATGCCGACTTGAAGATCCCACCATGGTACAAGGAACTCAAGTTTGTTGTTGGGGTCAAAATCAGTCACGTCGGAATCAATGCCGGAAAGTCCCCGAAAAACAGCTTTCAGAAAATACTTACGGAAAAACTTGTGTAAAACAAACGAAATGATTCCGAAAATCTACAAAGCAATCAACGGAAGAAAATAACCATCTAGCTCATTAGCCAACTCGCCATATGGCTATTTGGACCAATAACCGGCTACCCAACTCGTCATATGGCTAGTTAGCCCGCTAGTCTGTTGTTGGGGTCTAAAATGGTTACGACGAAATCAATTTCGGAAAGTTCTCGAGAAACCTTTCTAAAAAGAAAAATAAAAATACAGAAAACTAAAACTTCGTATTTTTAAGAGTAGAACACGACAAGCTCGTTGGAAAGGATCATTCAATCTCTCGAACAGACAATTCGCGAGCATCGAAACAACGAAGCGAGCATCATCCGACTCGCCATAGGGAAAGTTGCAATGATCGACCCAACTCGCCATCAGGCGAGTTGGAGAGAGCTCATCCAACTCGCCCAATGGTGAGTTGGGACCGTGTAAACTAACTCGCCCAATGACGAGTTGGACCGTGTAAACCAACTTGCCATTGGGTGAGTTGGAACAGCCATGTTTAGCTCGCCCAATGGCGAGTTGGATCAACCACAATTCCTCTCAGCCCACCTCTGTAGCTTCCTCCTTCGAGCCTCGACTGAATTATCTCTTGTTTCGTCTCGATCGGAGTTACCGTTGGAACTTTACGATACAAACCGCAAAGACTTGTTTTCTCGTAAAAGTTCAGATTGATCATTTAAAACGGCAACCGTTAACTTAACACCTTAGTTGTTTTCATTATATGGTCAAGTTAAATTGTTTAAAATCGACATCATATCGAAGGTTATATTTGGATAAAATCGTAAAAACGTTCAAAATCGCAAAACGGCTCGAAAGATCTTAAACACGGCTAAAAGCTCACTTACGATTTTTAATGAAATTAAGCCCAAGGTTACTATGACGGTGTATCTATTATTTGCAGGAGAATCAAGTCTCGAAGATAAATGTCAAGTTTATGAAGATAATCATGAAGATCGAAGAAAATGAAATATTTCTGCAAGATGATAAACTTGACTTGGGGCCGAAAAGGAAACGGAAAACCGACCTTGGAGGCATATATAAAGTATGGGAACCGAAATTTGCACTGTCGATTTCCATTTAAATTAGGAAAGTAGGAGAACCCTAGTTTCCCAGAGGTCCCGGATATCTGCTAATACCACACGCCAAGCAATCAAAACACGAAACGAGAACAGTAATAAAATAAGAAATCGTAAAAAGAGCAAAAGATGTCTTATTCCGAATTTGCATATGAGCGTTACAACAAGGTAGAAGCCTCGGCTATGAGAGCTGTCGACGAGATCCCTAGTTCTAACAACCAAAGACTGCAAAACCTAGTTGAATCGCAGCTCAAAATAACAAAAACGGAAAGTTGCCTAATTGCTCTAGGTGCTAAGTTTGCTGTGTAAAAGTTCTCCCCTTCTGCCTCTCGCCTAGGACTCCTTATATACTAGCTCCTAGGTCGGTTTACGCTTTTCCCTTTCTGCCCTTAAGCCGTCATAGCTCTCTTTTGGATATTTCTCAAAGGCAAGGATTCTTAAGCTTTATGAAGACTTGGGCCACGCTTGAACACAACTTGTCCGATCAGAACGTCCTGCGGCCCTTGCTAATCGTCCCGTGCACGTACTGATCAGCCAGTTCGGATGAATCTGGACAGTAGCCGAATGGTCATCTTGACTAGCCTTCTCCATTTTTCATGGCTTGACCAGATCTAGTCAAATTTATCTTTTCTATGTCTTGTTTTTTCCACAAGTCCATTATTGTCTTTGACTACAAAAATCAATAAGTATTGTAACCTCTTCATTATGATATGATAATCGATTTTGACTTGAATTTTCTGAGTTGAAACTCTTTGTTCTTTGTAAGAACGTGTCTTGTTTCTTGTTGAGTCATATCCAAGTAAACACTTCCTCAAATCGTTGGACTTGTGAGTCATATCAAGCAACGATGAGAGAACCTTCATTTGGTGGTCTTATGAGTCATATCAAGCACCATTGGAGTAGGGAATATCAGAGGCTTTCCGCAACCTTCGTGCGACCCTTCAATCCATCCAGTTCTCCATCCGGAGTTCATATTCAATATGTACCAGTAGAGTGATCCGTTCCTAGGGTCCTTCAAATCTCTTCATGGATTATTTTTCTCCAACAATGATCATGAAGATGATGAGGAATCAAAGATTGTACCATCGATCGCCACTCAACCTGAGATATCGATCGACGATGAACTTTTAGCAACGATCGACAAAGAGTTGGAAACACCGATCGACAGTGAATGGCCCTAGGAATGGATCACTGTACTGGTTCGGTTTGGATATGACATCCGGATGGAGAACTTGATGGATTGAAGGGTCGCACAAAGGTTGCGGAAGGCATCCGACATTCCCGACTCCAATTGTGCTTGATATTACTCACAAGACAACCAAATGAAGGTTCTCTCATCGTTGCTTGATATGACTCACAAGTCCAACGATTTGAAGAAATGTTTACTTGGATATGACTCACCAAGAAACAAGACAAGTTATTACAAAGAACAAAGAGTTTCAACTCAGAAAATTCAAGACAAAATTGATTATCTTATTTCGTAGCTCTTATGTCTTATTTATAGGATTACAAGTTGTAGAGATCCAAAGAAGAATGTGCTAAAAATAAGACATAGAAGACCGAAAACAAAGACTTGACTAAATAAGGTTTTTGACTGAAACTTGGACTTCTTCTTGATATAGCCACGACCGGGACTTTGAAAAGGGAAGATATGCTCCTGATATGGGCAAATACATGTCCCTTTGAGGCCTGGTCGAAATCCATATTTTCCCTTAGTCAATATTTTATCGGTTTCTCCATTTGGCCCAAACAAGTATGTTTTTGAATCTTTTTGAAAATCATCAAGCCCAAGGCTTTCTTGGATATTTAGAACATGAATAATCACCTTTGGCATGATCGAATTGGTCGCTGGTTTATCAGAAAGAAGGTTAGCCATTTCAAGCTTCTTGGGTGGTATGAATTCGCGAGAACTGAAGATCACCTGATTTGTAAATGGCATAACTGTCAGATATGAACTCCGTATTATATAATTCTTCTTCGAGGAGCTCCGTAATTGAGTTGAGAACATTCTCCAAGTGATTTCATGTGTAGAAGGCTCGTGGTGTGAAAGATATGAGTCAAACAATGAACATATATCTTTACTGCTTCCCATGATCAAGCCATGCATGTATGTTTTGCCTAGTGTGCTACTCAAGGGCACATCATTCCCTCCCACTTGAAAAGGATTTGACTTCAAATCCATTTTACCTGTATCAAAAGGAAATGAATCGGGCAAAAAGAGTCTAAAGAACATGTAAAATTTAGTGAAGGAAAATTTTGGACAATAACTTCCTTGATGCTATTTTCCTTGAGTACATGCATCTCCAAACCTCAGGCTGATAAGCATGGTCTATGATACCACTTGAAGGACCCTAGGAACAGATCACTCTATACTGGTTCGGTTTGGATATGAACTTTGGATGGAAAACTGGATGGATTGAAGGGTCGCACGAAGGTTGCGGAAGGCCTCCGATATTCCCGACTCCAATGGTGCTTGTTATGACTCACAAGACAAACAAATAAAGGTTCTCTCGTCGCTGCTTGATATGATTCACAAATCCAACGATTTGAGGAAGTGTTTACTTGGATATGACTCACCAAGAAACAAGACGAGTTCTTATAAAGAACAAAGAGTTTCAACTCAGAAAATTCAAGACAAAATCAATTATCTTATTTCGTGGTACTTAGGCTTTATTTATAGGATTACAAGTTGTAGAGATCCAAAGAAGAATATGCTAAAAACAAGACATAAAAGAGTGAAAACAAAGACTTGACTAAATAAAGTTGTTGGCTAAAACTTGGACTGCCTCTTGATATAGCCACGACCAGGACTTTGAAAATTGAAGAACATGCTCCTGATATGGGCCAATACATGTCCCTTTGAGGCCTGGTCGAAATCCATATTTTCCCTTAGCCAATATTTTATCGGTTTTTCCATTTGGCTCAAACAAGTATGTTTTTGATTTTTTTAAAAACTATCATGCCCAAGGTTTTCTTGGACATTTAGAACATGAATAATCATCTTGGCATGATTGAATTGGTCGTTGGTTCATCAGAAAGAAGATTAGCCATTTCCAGCTTTTCGGTGGTCTGAATTCGCGAGAACTGAAGATCACCTGATTTGTAAATGGCATAACTGTCACATATTAACTCCGTTTGATCTGATTCGTCTTCGAGGAGCTCTGTAATTGAGTTAAGAATATTATCCAAATTATTTCATGAGTAGAAGGCTTGTGTTTGGAAAGATATGAGTCAAACAATGAACATATATATTTACTGCTTCTCATGATCAAGCCATGCATGTCTGTTTTGTCTGGTACGCTACCCAAGAGCACATCAGACAGTGACCATGCAAATGAGATATGGTTGAACAACTTAATCGCCAACGTCTCTTTTGAACGGTAGATAAATGACCTATAAATGCATACTTATAAAAAAAGAAAACTCTTGAAGTGGGAGTCCCACTAACTGGGGAATCCCCTTCAAATGTTCCATAGTGACTTGCTTATGTGAAGCTTTGAGTTGGGCTGGTAAATCAGCAGCGGCCGCAGTGGCCAAGGATTACCCATGCTCATTTCCTGCCATCGGCTTATAGTACTGGTTATCCTCCCTTTTTAGCGCCAAATTTTTAAGGTAATTGTGACAACCCATCCTCTCACTAGGAACCTAGGTTCACAGCGCTGTAGCGCACCGACCCCAACCCCTCCATTATGAGTCCTCTCTGACTCCATAATTAGGTTGTTGGTGAGATTCGAACCCAGGTCCTCACCCTTTAACAACACTCCTCCAGGATGAATTGTCACCAATTGATCTGGGTCAATGCGATGATAGCATATAGCTAGTCCGTACACCTCGCATCTCCTCATACGGATATATACTGCGTCGCTAGTACAGTCTGTCTCTGTACCCCCGCCCTCCAAAGCTGCGTCGAATGAAAACGTCTCTGCACCCACGCCCCACACAATCTGCGTCGCTAGCCCAGACGTCTCTGAGCCCCCGCCCACCAAAGCTGCGTCGCTAGTCCAGACATCTCTGGACCCCCGCCCACTCACATAGTCCCTACTCATAACTATATAAACATACATATATAGATATTGCATTTCTTAACATCACACAATCAAATCAACGGTTGAATCCTCTAGACCCCTAGTTCCAATTTACAATGAATGAGCTAACTAACAAACAAGACTCAAACAGACTCAATTCAAACAGACGGATCATGATTCGAAATCTAAACTATGATAGAGAGAATTCTACACTGGTACGAGATTTACGGAATAGACCTTCACCTTAGGAATGTGGAAAAGTGATAGCTATGAACTCCAGCTGCTCAAACAAACTTCAAATCTGAAATCAGGGCGAAAAATCAGGTCAGAACGCCCGTTCGAACGGTCCAAAACGGATAACCAGCGATCTGGTCAAAAAGTCAACCTGCTGGTCAAAGGTCAACCCGGTCTACTCTGACCCAAGCCGGTCAACCCTTGACCAAATTGAAATCGAATTGAACCATCGGTTTTCCTTAACCGGATTCGATTTCAATTAAACCAGATTAAAATTGATTTCAACTCGGTTTAATCCAAACCAAAAAAATTCCCAGTAACCGATCGGTTTAATCAATAATAAAATCAATTGACTAACAGAACCGGCTTGACTGGCCAATGGCTTGACTCGCTGAGTCAACTCGGCTGAGTCACCGAGTTACCGGCGAGTCGACCGGCGAGTCGCCGTAGACCGGTCGCCGGTGGTGGCTTACCGGAAAATCAACGGCAGCGGCGGAGACGCGGCGGCGATGCGGCGGCGGCTTCCGGTGGCGAACGGACGGTGGCCGGCTGCGGTGGCTCCGGCGAACGTCCGGCAGAATGGCGGCGCGTGGAATTCACACGCGATTCTTCCTCCTGCGCGTGTGGGCGCGTCGCGGCGGATCTCCGGCTGAAACTCCTGCTCCGGACTCGTCTCAACGTCACGAACACACTGGTGGCCTTGAAATCGCGAGAAACCCAACGGTTAGAGAGATATCGACGATTTACTAAACGGCCAACATTTAACTAGGAAAAGGCGGTTTGCGGATTACCTAGGGAGTGAGACGGCGGCAGCGTGATAGATCTAATCTCAGTCGACGGTGGCTGAGACAGTTCACCAATATCTCTCTCTGACGGCTCTAAATCTGCAGGGGTTCGACGCCTTAGACCTTTTTTGAATAAAATAATAGACTGGCTCTGTTTAAATAGGAACTCACCTAGGGTTTCCTGTAAACTGATTGGGCCTTGTTGGGCCTGCTGAATTGGGTCGTTACAATTCTCCCCCACCAATGGAGAATTTGTCCCCGAATTCGGCTCCTGAACCGACTGTCCAATATTGTCCTGGAAAAACTGTGGATAATCAATCCTCATCTGAGTCTCGGCCTCCCAGGTTTCTTCCTGAATCCCGTCTCTCTCCCAACGAACTTTAACTAAACTGCTCATCATCCCCTGAACAGCTTTCACTTGCCGATCTAAAATCTCAACTGGCTGACAAGATGCATACAAATTTTTCTCAAGATCATTGGGTGGCTGCTGCAAAATGAGCTCTGGCTCTCTCACAACTTTCCTCATGACTGACACATGGAACACATCATGAAAATCTGACAACTCTGCTGATAACCGCAATTTGTAAGCCACTGCTCTAATCCGCTCCACAATAGGGTACGGTCCCATATATCTCGGCTTAAGCTTCTTAAGCTTCCGAGTCTTAGATCCTCCTAATGTCCTCATTTTCAGGTATACTAAGTCTCCTACCTGAAACTCCAAGTCTTTACAGCGCTTATCTGCATAGCTCTTATGCCGGTCATGGGCTTCCTTAAGCCGAGTCTTGAGCATCTCTACATGCTCCACTGTCTCCTAAACCATTGCTGGTTCTAAGTCTCGCCGCTCTCCCACTTCTGTCCAACAAAGTGGTGTACGACAAGGCCTGCCATAAAGCGCCTCATACGGTGCCATCTCAATACTCGAATGATAGTTGTTGTTGTGAGCAAACTCTGCTAGAGGTAAATACTTTCCCCAACTTCCTTCCCAATCCAGGACGCAAGCCCTAAGCATATCCTCTAATGTCTGAATAGTCCTCTCTGATTGTCCATCTGTCTGCGGATGATAGGCTGTACTCATATGAACTTTTGTCCCAAGCGCCCTCTGAAATGCTCTCCAAAATGTAGAAGTGAACTTGGTATCCCGATCTGATACAATACTGACAGGAACTCCATGCAACCTCACAATATCTCGAAGGTAAATCTGCGCCAACTGATCAGCTCCGCCTGTCTTCTTGATTGCTATAAAATGAGCAGATTTGGTAAGTCTATCCACGATCACCCAAATAGTATTCCTCCCACCAAAGGTTATCGGAAGTCCAGTCACAAAATCCATAGTCACCTTGTCCTATTTCCATTCTGGCAACGGGAGGCTCTGCAATAACCCGCTAGGCACTTGATGCTCAGCCTTAACCATCTGACACGTCTGACACTGCGATACAAATGTAGCCACATCTTTCTTCATACCAGGCCAGTGGTAGTAGCGCTTCAAATCTCTGTACATCTTGGTATTTCCCGGGTGGATCGAAAAAACGCGAATTATGTGCTTGCTGTAAAATCTCCTTCCTTAACAACTTGTCCTCTGGCACACAGACTCGGTTCCGGTATATGTACATCCCGCTCAAAGCTATATGATATCCAATACTCTCGATCTCAATTTGCTTAACCAAAGCATCATCACTATCCTGAGCTCTGCGTATCCTCCATAATAAATCAGCCTGCTCAAATGCTTCAAGACCAACAGTCTCTCCCTCTGCGGTAACTGCACACAACCTGAGACTAGCAAGTGTCCCAGTCAGCTCCTGAACCTCCTTGGTTCCTGAAACATCGTTCCTGCGTCTACTCAAGGCATCTGCCACTTGATTGGCCTTACCTGGATGATACGTAATATCCAGGTTGTAGTCTGCTAACAACTCCATCCATCTGCGCTGTCTCAGATTTAGGTCCGCCTGAGTAAATAGGTACTTCAGACTCTGGTGGTCTGTGAGGATCTGAACTTTCTCTCCATACAAATATGACTTCCAAATTTTTAGCGCAAAAACAACTGCTGCTAACTCCAAATCATGAGTAGGTTAGTTGACCTCGTGAGGCCTCAACTGACGTCATGCGTAAGCAATACATGACGCATCTGTATAAAACTCATAAGGTACCCCTGGTCTAGGTAGTACCAGCACTGGCGTATCTGTCAACTTTCGTTTCAGCTCAGTAAAACTCTCCATACAAGCATCCGTCCAATCAAACTTGGTGTCTTTGCCTGTTAACCGTGTCATCGGTTTCGCAATACTAGCAAAATCTTTCACAAACTTTCTGTAGTATCCTGCTAAACCCAGAAAGCTACGAATCTCGGTGGCGGTCATAGGTGTAGGCCACTCCGATATTGCAGTAATCTTCTCCGGGTCTACTGCAACTCCTGCCTCTGAAATCACGTGACCCAAAAATCCAATCTTCCTCTGCCATAAGCTACACTTACTCAGCTTGGCAAACAGCTGATTCTCCCTGAGCTTATCCAACACAATCCGCAGATGCTCTGCATGCTCCTCTCTACTCCGAGAATAGATCAAGATATCGTCGATGAAAACAATCACACACGTATCCAAGTGCTCCGAAACACATCATTCATGAGCTTCATGAATGCTGCAGGTGCATTCGTCAACCCAAATCGCATCACCACAAACTCATAATGTCCATAACGGGTACGGAAAGCAGTCTTCCGGACATCCTCATCAGCTATCGCAATCTGGTGGTAACCTGATGCCAAGTCAATTTTTGAAAACCATGAAGCTCCCTGCAACTGATCCAATAACTCATCGATGCGGGGAAGCGGGTACTTATTCTTGATGGTCACCTTGTTCAAACCTCTGTAGTCGATACAAAGTCTGAAACTCCCATCTTTCTTCTTCACAAACAGTACTGGTGCTCCCCACGGTGAAGTACTAGGTCTGATGAAACCCTTACTCAATAACTCCTCCAACTGCATCTTCCCTTCAGCCATCTCTGCTGGTGCTAAACGGTATGGTTCCCGCGAAACCGGTGTCGTTCCTGGTTCCAACTCAATATTGAGAACATCTCCTCTGGCTGGTGGTGGCCCCTTTAAGGCTTCAAATACATCATGAAATTCTTCGGCCACTGAAATGTCCTGTAATTCAGGATGTCCATCTTCCTTAACCATCGAAATAGTCGCCAGAAATCCTTCTGCTCCTCTCTCCAATAAGTCCTCAGCATGCAACATGGAAATAACCGAAATTCCCCGTTAAACCTGGAGACACTGGAATGTGATCTTCCCATCTCCTCTAGGAATATTAACTTTCGCTCGCATGCAATCTATCACCACTCGATGCCGTGACAACCAATCCATCCCAAGTATGACATCGTAGTAATCCATCTCCATCTCTGCTAGGTCTCCTATGAAGTCAGCTCCTCCCAGTAGAACTGGTACATCTCGGTGAACGCCGGTGGTTCCCAATTTCTCTGTACCGACCGTCCGAATCTGCTTAGCCTTTGGCTCAAAGACACCTCGAAAAGGCCAAGACTTAGCCAAACGCGAACTCACGAAGCTGTGAGAAGCTCCCGCGTCGAATAGAGTGTGAGCTCCCTTACCTCCAACAGAAACCGATCCTACACACAAATTTTTTTTCCTAACTACACATGATATCCACCAAAACACAATTACTCAAGAAAAAAAAACATACGAGTATGATAAAGATACATACCGGCTATCGTCTCAGCTCCATTGGCCTCTCCTAGAGCATAAACACGCGGAGTGATGGCTTGACGCTTGGCCCCAGGCCCTTTAGTCGGGCAAAACCTAGAGATATTGCCAAACTGGCCACAAGTGAAGCAAGCTCCTGGTGCGTATGCTGCAGCTGGTGCTGCCTGCACTCCCTGTGCTACTGGTGCTGTCTGTGCTGCTGGTGCTGCTGGTCCTGCCCGTGCACCCATTGGATTACTCCGACAATTCCTACTCAAATGCCCCATCTTTCCACAATTGTAGCACTGGATGTTTGACTGGTCCCATGTCCTCTTCTGTGGTTCTGTAGTTCTTCCAGTCTTGGGTGGAGCCTTAGAGTATTTTTGCTCCTCTGCAATACATGCCTCCTGCACAACAGCCTTCTCTACCAAATCCTCCAACTGGTGTAAGTAACCATACTGCACCTGCCGCGGAGATCGACTCGCATACCATCTAAGAACCTCCTGATCAAGTCATCTCCATCAAAATGATTACCAGCAAACAAGCGGAGCTGGCAAAACTCTCGATCGTACTCCCTGACACTCCTAGTACCCTTGTCGAATGCAATGGGGAAAATACTTCTTGTCGAATGCAATGAGGAAATCCTCATAAGTCATGTCGCCCTCACGCATCGATCGCACTCCATCCCACCATACCAATGCATCTCCACGCAGATACAACTCTGCGATATTAAGACAAAGGCGCAACGGACAATTGATTGTCTGCAGACACGAAGCCAGCCTATGCTTCCACTTATAGGCCGCTCCAAGACTTCTGTTCCCTCAAAAGTCTCCAAACCCACAGTTTTCGTCTGTCTCATTACCCGCATAAGCGTCTCATCAACCTCAGGAACCTGCCCTGGAAGAACGGGTGGCACAACCTCAGGAACTTGCCCTGGAAGAACGCGTGGTGCTGGTGGTGGAACCTGGAAAATCCCTGGAACATGCTGGATAGGGGGTTGCTGCTGTCCCTGAACCTGAACTGGTGGAACCAGCTGAATAGGGGGCTGCTGATGCCCCTGAGCCTGAACTGGTGGAAACTGCTGACCCTGCTGAGCTGCAGCCATCTGCCTAACCACTTCCTGTGCAGCTACTCTAGCAGCCTCCTGGACAGCTTGCTGAACTGCCTCCTGTGCGGCCTGTCTGGCAGCATCCTGCACCATCTGCCTAAGGGCATCCTGATCAATCGGTGGAACTAGTGGCGGCACATGCTCATTTCCACCCTCTCGAGGAGCACTAGCGGCCTGAGTGCGAACAACTCTCTTACGCGGCGGCATTTGAAAGAAATAGCAATTCAATTAACTTCTGCCGAAACCGAACACTAACGATTCAAGACATAATGCCAAGCAAAAATGTGCTATTTACTTTTGTTTTTTTTAAATCCCCATATTCCCATAAGTACTTAAAAAAAAAAAGTCTAAAACCGATTAAAAACCGAGTCCCCACAAATCGTCATCCCGGGTCAGAGCCGGGACGGAACCCCGCTCTGATACCAAATTGTAACACCCGTATTTTCCAAAATAACTTAAATAAATAAAAAGTCTGAAATCTCCATTTATTACTTCTCAAAAGTCAACTTCAAAGTCATAAATCCAATAAATAACCATAAATGCAATAAAAGAGATAAATCCCGAAATATCGATAAAATCATAGAATCGAAAGTCTGAAAATAAAAGAAATAGAACTTCCAAAGCACCAATCCAATAGCAATCACTCCTGCTCGTCAGTCTCACCTGAAAGGGGAAAGTAATATGAGGGGTGAGTAACAGGGGAGTTACTCCGTGAGGTATGGGGATGCTAAACACGCAAACCACTGACTTGAGTAATATAACTCCCACTATGGAAGTTTAGCTCTAACATGAACAAACAAGACGCCTAAAGCATCACACAACACAAGCAATGCGATGATAGCATATAGCTAGTCCGTACACCTCGCATCTGCTCATACAAATATATATATATATATACATACGCTGTGTCGCTAGTACAGTCTGTCTCTGTACCCCCGCCCTCCAAAGCTGTGTCGAATGCAAATGTCTCTGCACCCACGCCCCACACAATCTGCATCGCTAGCCCAGACGTCTCTGAGCCCCCGCCCACCAAAGCTGCGTCGCTAGTCCAGACATCTCTGGACCCCCGCCCACTCACATAGTCCCTACTCATAACTATATAAACATACATATATATATCGCATTTCTTAACATCACACAATCAAATCAACGGTTGAATCCTCTAGACCCCTAGTTCCAATTTACAATGAATGAGCTAACTAACAAACAAGACTCAAACAGACTCAATTCAAACAGACGGATCATGATTCGAAATCTAAACTACGATAGAGAGAATTCTACACTGGTACGGGATTTACGGAATAGACCCTCACCTTAGCAATGTGGAAAAGTGATAGCTATGAACTCCAGCTGCTCAAACAAACTCCAAATCTGAAATCAGGGCGAAAAATCAAGTCAGAACACCCTTCGAACGGTCCAAAACGGATAACCGGCGATCTGGTCAAAAAGTCAACCCGCTGGTCAAAGGTCAACCCGATCTACTATGACCCAAGCCGGTCAACCCTTGACCAAATTGAAATTGAATTGAACCATCGGTTTTCCTTAATCGGATTCGATTTCAATTAAACCAGATTAAAATTGATTTCAATTCGGTTTAATCCAAACCAAACCAATTCCCAATAACCGATCGGTTTAATCAATAATAAAATCAATTGACTACCCGAACCGGCTTGACTGGTCAACTGCTTGACTCGCTGAGTCAACTCGGCCGAGTCACCGAGTTACCGGCGAGTCACCGTAGACCAGTCGCCGGCGGCGGCCAACGATGGTGGTGGCTTACCGGAAAATCAACGGCGGCGGCGGAGACGCGGCGGCGATGCGGCGGCGGCTTCCTGGCGGCGAACGGAAGGTGGCCGGCTGCGGTGGCTCCGGCGAACGTCCTGCGGAGATGGCGGCGCGTGGGATTCACGCGCGATTCTTCCTCCTGCGCGTGTGGGCGCGTCGCGGAGGATCTTCGGCTGAAACTCCTGCTCCGGACTCGTCTCAACGTCACGAACACACTGGTGGCCTTGAAATCGCGAGAAACCCAACGGTTAGAGAGATATCGACGATTTACTAAACGGCCAACATTTAACTAATCGGAAAAGGCGGTTTGCGGATTACCTAGGGAGTGAGACGGCGGCAGCGTGACTGATCTGATCTCAGTCGACGGTGGCTGAGACAGTTCACCAATATCTCTCTCTGACGGCTCTAAATCTGCAGGGGTTCGACGCTTTAGACTTTTTCTGAATAAAATAATAGGCTGGCTCTGTTTAAATAGGAACTCACCTAGGGTTTTCTGTAAACTGATTGGGCCTTGTTGGGCCTGCGAAATTGGGTCGTTACAGTAAAATTATATTTCTTTGTAATACTATTGAAACATGAAGTAGTGTAATCAGGCAAGATGAATAGATTAAAGATATGCTTTATTGATCAATAGAGCAGGAGTACAAAAGTAATGGTTCTGTAAACCCTATAGTTTTAGCTACATGTTTCTATAGCCGAAAGCGAATAATAGTTAATCCCTTTCTTGTAGGGTTTAGGGGTCTCTTTTATAGCTCATTGTACTCAAAATTTAAGTTAGATCATTCCATATTGTATCATGAAATACGAAAAGATAACCTTTTAATAAAACTATCCATTTTATCGGAGGCATGTGAAAATATGACTTGGAGGCCGCAATTATTCAAACAGGAGAAGAAGTGAGGTTTCATGCTCTAAACAAGAAGAATTGCTGCCTATATTACTTATCTTTAATAGTTTTTATGATTGCACTTTTTTTGCAGGCTATTTTATGAAAAGTACAAATATTTATTAAGTACGAAACAGTTTAAATGAACCTATAAAATCATATATATTAGAAGAAAAATAAAACAAAATTAAACTTATAAAACTATATACTAATTAATTTCTTTAGTGAATTATATGTAGTTAAATCAAAACAAATGTCAGACATATTAAATAAATAAATTAACATAATTATTGACACAAATTCAAATAAAATATTTACAAAACTTACAAGGTACATAAATTATTTACAAAAGTATAAATTCTAAACCAAAACTTATTTTGTACTAAACTCTAATTTCATTTTTTATTGCTAGATATGGACACATTTATTCGAAACCAAGAACCGAAGCAAATAAAAACGAGCTTTGGTTGGAGTGTAAGATTTATCCGAGCAGATCCTATATCTCTAGAACTGAACAATTGAAACCGAACGAGTCGGACCCAAAAACCGAATGAGTATCCAAATTTCTAAAATATATATACTTATAAATATTAAATATATTTAATTTTAAAACAATCAAATAATTTTCATTATTTATAAATTGAAATACCAAAAAAAAAACAATTACCAGAATACTTTATATCCTAAATATTTTAAATTATCCGGATTATCATACAATTATCCAAAAATCAGAAACAATCTGATATTTAACCCGAAAAATCTGAATTTTCCTATTTTTAACACGAATTAATTGAATATTAGCTTTGCTATCCAAACCAAACAAAATTTCAAAATAACTAAACCAAAACCGAACCAAATTTTCTAAAACGATTGAAGAATCTAACCGGAATCGAATGCCTAAGGGCATGGTTAACCCCGGTCTTTTAGTCGGAATTCTTAACTTATGATTTAACACTTTTTTGTTTTTTTTTTACATTTTTCAACTAAAAACGACTTTTATATCTCTTATTTAAAAAACAGTTATTAACTTTTCTCAGTTAAAATCTAAAAAAAAACTAAAAACATCTCTTAATCGAAGCTAAGAATCTCAATTAAGAGATTGGGTTAATGATGGAGGCTACTTAGACCACCAGCATTAATGAACCCCTGGTTGGGGTTCATAATTTGAATATTTTATTATTTTTTTTTTATTTTTCGTTTGTTATTTTTTTTTTTTTTAAAAAAAAAAAAAAAAAATTGACCAATAGCGGGCCGCCACGTGGCGTGGGGCCCGCTGAACAGTAACGATCCAGGTTCACACAGAAAGGGCTTGGAGAGCCAGGATCATCACTATTACATATTATAATAATTTTTTTTTTTTGAAAAACGTGTGAACCCCCCTAGTGAACCTCCAATGCTCATGCTCTTATTGCTATCATTTAGTGCTCTCTCATCATTTTTCTTAACATTAAAAGCTCTTTTATCCCCATCACCAATCAGATTTGACATTCATTCTTTCATCTCAAAGTTGAGTCACAATTCTTATGTTTCAGAGTTAATTTTTACAACAATGTGTACTTATGTCAAACTTTTAATCCTCTAACAAACAAAACTTCAAAAGAAAAATAAATTGCAAAGATAATAGAAGCATGGATGATGTTTCACGAAATGTACCACAAAATCTGGGAAGATTCGCAAGGGCTAGTAAAATCGTATGTAACACACCAAACAATTGAGTGGGAAACTTGGTTAATCGAAAAAGAGATTACATTTCAAGGTTCCATGTGGTTTCTGCAGTCAATTTAGGCGTTTTCACTTCCTCCGCCAGATTCACAGACGCACATACCTGTTTGAAAACAAGAATCAACAATCAAACCTTTCATCGTGTTTGTCTAAACATGCACTAAAGCTACTGCAAGAGAAATCGATACACAAACACCCACAATGGATCATGTCTTATGTCAAATAAGCCTATGCATCCCATTAAAACTAACACTTATGTCTCAAGTCACTGATAGATATAGTCTCTTTCGTAATATTTACCTTGAAAGATCCAGTGGATTTGGAGGTCCTGGACCACTCCATACCAAGCAACTTACTAGACGTCTGATAAGTAGCCTTGACAACATCATCACCATAAACTCTGCGAGAAACCGCAAAATCCCAGGCGTTTTTCGCAAAGTCATAGCACGGCTCGAACGTAGCAATCTTCCCATGAGCGTAAGTATACTTAAGCTTACAGTTGTTTGTTCCCACCATGTGATTAACAGAGAGTTTGTTAGAAGGATCAATCAAAAGGCTCCCATCCACGATTGTTCTGTTATCAGCTCTGCTATGTATGTAAGTCAGATTCAATGGCTTCTCAGCAATCCTTACTGTGTTCATGAACTGAAACCTAACATCCTGTAACCACACAAATGGATTCCCTAGGAATAATCGTAAGCAATCTCCATGGAAACTGAAATCAATCAAAAGAGGAGGAAGGTGAAAGAGTTACTTTCTTGGGGACGTTGTACTCGACGATGAAGAAACCAGGCTTCTCCACGGCGAGAGAGAGGCCGTTCAAGGTAGGCCCAGCGACGAGGGTTGCATCGGTCATGGTGGCGCGTAGCTTAAGATCGCCGGCGTTGAAGGCGAGGGAACCAACTCCGGTGCTCTTGTCCCCATCGTACTTGCCTTTGACTGAAGCTTTCATCATTTCGACTCACCCTAGAGAGAGAAAGAGTAGAGAGAGAGAGAGAAAGAGAGGTTTGGTTTGGTGAGAGCGGCGAAATGAGAGAAGATAAAAAAAAAAAACACACGGTCTTATTCTCCGCTTCGTGCCTTCTTCATTCGCACGTGCGGATCCCTTTTTTTGCAAGCCAAAAATATATTGTTTCGTCAATAATTTTTGCTCAACAAATACCTGAGAAATTCATAAATTAATCTATACTATTATTTGCAACGTAAATTTTTGGAATCGAACTCTCACGTTAAAAGTTAAATCGGTTAATATCTATACTATCATTAATGAATTTTTATATAATTAATTTTATAATCAAAAACAAATTTTAATTTATAATATTAATTTTATTTTCAAAAAAATAATTTTTACATTGTGTTGTTATCTTAAAACATATTTTTCAGTTATAAAATTTAAAATAAGATATAAAACTATTTATAATAATTAAGCAGTTAAAGTTATTGTTACCCTTAATAAATTTTATATATAATTAATTATATAACTACAAACAAATTTTTATTACTAATATTAATTTTCTTAAATAAGATAATTCTTATAGATTATGTTGTTATCTTAAAATTTATTTTTCAATTATAAAATTTAGAAAATAACAAAATATATAATTAAACATTAATCAACTAAATTTGTATAAATATATTTCCTAAAATATATTTAATATGTGAATGTTTTCTTTTAAAATTTCAGCATAATAATAAACATATATATTTTATCAATTAATCATCCAACACTCAATCATTCAATTACAATTACAGTAAAAACTCTACAAAATAATAATATTGAGATTATGGCATTTTATTAATTTATAGAGTTGTTAATCTAAAAAAAATTCCTTTTAAATTTATTATATTGTAATATATATTTTTCTAAATAAGAAGAATATTTTATTTTTAGTGTATATATATTAATTATTTTTTTGAGTCGAATTTATGTTGATTTTACTATATTATTTAGTGTATATAAAATATGTTTCATAGAATTTAAATGTGATTTTGGATATAATTTTACTAAATCTCATAAAAATATATTAAGGTTAAAAATATAAAAATAATTTTATTTTGAATATAAGACAAACAATATATACATATATATTGTGTATATATATAAATGATTAATTTATAATTTTAATAGGACAACAAATTTACATAATATTTTCTAAAAAATATTATTATTTCATCGATTTGTGTTATATTTTGAACCGGCACAAATTGGAACTAAAAAAATTATTAATTTATTATGTTTATTAAGTTATCGATTATTAATTCATAGAGTTCTATTATATATACTAAAAATAAAAAAGGAAGCCCGATACATAGGAATTTCTAAGCAATATGTAAACACTTATCAATTCATTTTAATTCTTTAATCAATATATAAAGACTTATATGTTCATAAGAAATTATATTATATTACATTAATTAAAAATATTTCAAATAATACATTAGCAAAATATGTTTCCAAACAATCTAAAATAATACGTTCCACTTTTTAATAGATTTTATTTTAATATATCTAAGTATAGATGGATTGAAAGAAAAATAACTAAAACAATGAAATAATTTTGTGAAAATGGAAAATTCCAAATTAACTATAAGTATGTTTTTTTTGTGGATTACTCCATTAAAATTGACAAAATATATTAGCCTACTTTATTTTTATAAATATAAAAATACATTCATTTAAACAAACAAAAAAATATAAGATAAATATTGCAATATACATGATATTGAATACATATGTATATAATATTCTTATAAATATATATTTTCTAAAATAAATTAAAGATCACAAAATATAAAAATAGCATAAAGATAATTCTGCAATTTATAAGGACGGATAAAAACAGATTTCAAACTGGACCAAAACATAGAACCCAAATCCGTCCGACCATATAAATAACCGATCCGATCATTCATGGCACTATGTATGACCTCTGGAATGGCTTCTCCTTTTTTGACAAAATCAAATGGTGGATTCGATGCTGAGACAACTACCACATCAGATGAAATATTTTTAATTATTGAGTCATATACCACTTCAGCTTGCACGTCATCAAAGACTAAACTGTGGTTTATAAGTTTAATGACTGGCTTTAAAGAACAGAAAAACTTAAAACATTTGATTATTTGAATTACAAAAAGTTTACTAAAAAATTAGTCGTAATGAAAAATAATATACTAGAGCAAATTAATCTACATGAAAAAAAGGAAAAGATACTGAATCTGATAAACAAAGAGTTTTGATTACCAATCATTGTTATAACTATCAGAGTTTTGATGAAAGGTTGAAAGAAGCACGTGTATCCAACATAGACATAACTCCCTTTTTTCGAAGTATCATAGGCATAAACTAAAACTATTATATTGTAGTATTTCTTTATACAATCAATTTTGTATTCTTTTTAATTTATAAGTCGAACAACTATAAAAGAATTTTAAAATGTACCCTTAACCTCTTTAATGTAATGAAATCTGACAAGTGTTTCTTAATAATATCCTCCTCCGATGCCAAATCTTTTTCTCAGTATCAAAAAACACAGCAATATGGCAAAAAACTAAGCATGAGACGGTCATCGGCTAATACTTAAGTAATCGTCAAACGACGAGCCTCACGACTTGGTGGAACCAATCAGACAGGAACAGGCAAACCTTTCTTCGCCATGCCATCCAGAATATCGTTGAGCGCTTGGCATACTCCCGATATCTGTGCACATAGCTTCCACTCTTCAGTCATTAAAAAAAACATAAATATCTGTTAAAGAGAAACAGAACAAGGGAGAAAGAGTAAACCTGATGATCCCATTGTTGTAGTTCCTCAATGTCATCTTCAAAATGTATCACAGCCTCCTCCTGAACAGATCAAAACTCATGTAAGAATCTTCTTGATAATGAACAGTAACAATAACTATTTTGAAGGCTAACATAATATAGTAACAAAGTGCTTGTCGTGTTGCGAACCTGATCGATGGAACCTCTCATTCTGTCTTGGCAAATCATATTGGATGCTATCTTCTCCGCCTTCAGTAAGAAAACGTATGCCATTAAACACAGGACAGGCGAATGGATAAAAGAGGATTAACATACTGATTTCGAATATTACCTTGATTGGGTCAATCCCCAGCAGAGTTCCCAATTCATCAAACCTAAGATACAAACAAAGAATTGAATTTACGAAATCAAGCAAGTCTCATAAACAAAAAAAAAACAACGGTACAAGATATTAATCATACATCTTACTTACCTTATGTTAGTGTACAGTTTGCTTGCACTTAAAAGGTTATGCTCAATCATGGCACGATCAAGAACAGTGGATTTGTCAGGCAAAGATGCTTTCTGTTGAAACCCAATAAAGGCAAAAACATGTTATGAACCAAACAACTTAAATGATAAGCAAAATAAAACTTCCAAATATCAATAACAGTCCAGACCTGATGTGGCCTTAGTTCTTCTGCAAAAGCATCAATCTCTGGTTTCCTTAAAATCCTTTCCAGATACACCTAGAAAGATACACAGAAATCTGAAGTTAGCACGTGTTTCTACTCTTTCAAACAACATGCGGCAAGTAAATTGTATGTTTGTCTAATAGAAGGAAACAATAGATAGAACCTTCTGCAGGATGGGATAAATCTTCAGCTTGGAGCAACGCTCATCCTGTTGATAAAGAGATATTGAGAATTAAAAAGATAAGTGAGAAATGACATTATACTAATAAATAATCCACAAGGAGTGTTACTTTATATAAAGTTGCAAGAACACGAGAACGTTGAGGGCCGGCTCCAGCTAATATGGTGCATGTGACAGCAGCAGATAAGGCTTGCTCTAATGCATTCTCATCGATCTCTCTACAAATATTAGGCAACACTTTAGAAACATCAAAACTTAAGAGACATTTCAGAAAAGTTGCAGCGGGGGGAGAAGACGATTTACTTACTCATCGCCTATGTGTCGTTGTTCAATCTGAGATATGCCGTAATACCGAAGTGCCGCCTCTAAGAACTTTCTTTTCATGTCCAAAATTCTAGCATAGCAAACCTGAAAATGATAAATATATATATTAAAAAAAATAAAAACCCTGAAAAGACACAGGACATAAATTCTTAATTTAAGGAGGTCAGACCTTGTATTGCAAATTCAAAACTTCATTCTGACTGCTGCTCACTAAGAAAGAAGCTTTATTTATATAAGTCTCTGCATTTACAGCATCATCATCCTGCCGAGCACAAAAGTATTAGAGAACCAGAATAATGCTCTTACACAACATTGTAACCTCAGTTTACCATTAAAATTTACAATCTGTGAGAGCCATAATAACACCATTATTACCATGTGGAAACCCATCACATACAATCTACAAGCTTACAAATACATGAAAAAAAGAAGAAAACCTATTGAAAGGAAAGGCAAACCTCGAGATACAAACGAGCGATTTGGATACACTTGGAGAGCTTGAAGTTTTCGTCAACGGCCCTGAATAAGAATGACACAAAAAACCCAGAATAAGCAACTGAAAAGAAGCAAGGAAACAAAAAAAAAAGCTATAGAACATACCTCATTCCAGAGTCGAGATCAATGCCACTCAACATCTGAGCAGCTCTTGACCATTCCTGCTCTGATTCATACAAAGCCGCAAGCTTTTCTCTGATAACAAGAGCCTACAAATCCACAACAAGGAGATTGTAAAGCAACACAAGTCATGTTCGTTTGGTTGCCGCAGTTTTCGGCATCAAGGCGTCAGCGTCGGCGTCAGTGTCAATGAAAACAGTTGTTGTTCGTTTTGTAGACGCCGACACAGACGCAATTTTAATCACAGACGCAGATTTTTTCGGCAATCGACGCGAGGATGCAGCGTTTAGACGCAGACACAGTATCGGCGTGAATGAAACGAACAATAGTTTATTAAAAAAATTGACGCCGACGCAGCGAACAGCACTACTGACTACAATGTACATTGTCTCTAAATAAAACCCAATAGAGAGATGCAGGATTCTAAAAATCAAAACCTGTTCCTCGAATGAAACAACTCTTGGCTGAATCTGGGTGAGCGTAAAGAGCGCAATCTCCTTCTGCGTCTCTGCTTCCAATCTCCCGAGCTCTTGGGCGAAAGACTGCAAAAGCTGCCTCGAAACCACCAACGGCACATCATCCGATAGAACTGCACGATTGTTTTTTGGGAATTGTCAGCGAAACAGAACCAATTTGCGACGGAATTCGAAGAGAGTCATTCGGCTTACTGTGATCGATGAAGTGTTTGGATTGGAGAAGATCGTTGGAAGAGATAACAGAGGAGAGGATGAGTTTGTACTGTTCGATCTTCTGACGCTGGTCACTGATTGCTGAAGCGTTCCTCAAGGCTTCTTCCATGCCTTCTTCGCTCAAACCCTTACAAATTCTCTTTTGCTTTTCGGCTATTTATTAAGATTAAAAAGCCACGAAAGAGGCCTTTTTAATACTCCCTCCGTTCGGATATAAGTGACGTTCTACAACATTGCACACCAATTAAGAAAACTAATGTAATATCTATTTTAACCTTATTCATTAGTGTAGTATCATTATTACTAGAGACCATTATTCAGTCAAAATGATGTTGATTCCAACTTTTTTTAGTCGTGACATAACAGTTTCACATACAAAAGCCTTAAATGCTTAATTAATTCTTTTAGTCAAATACGTATATGTGGTGTTGAACTGAAAAAGAAGATATGCACGAACAAAGAAGATTTCTTTGTTAAAATTCTCCAAAAAATTTAAGCATGGAGCCAAAACTAAAATTTTTAAACTGATAATGGAGCCAAACCAAAAAAATTGCTTATGCTATATATTGACATAAACAATCGACTGAATCACAATCACTTATGGATTCTAACTTTGATTTGAATCTTTCATATATAGCCAATGAAAATGAGTTTTTATTTGATCTAAATCAAACACCAACAAATGAAGAAGTAGATGCACTCAATAACGAAGATGATGATGATGATGATGATGATGATGATGCACTCGTTAACAGTCACGTCTATGCAAGCGATCTTTTAACTGAAATAGATCAAGGTATGAGTTTATGTTGATTTGTTCTAACAATTATGTATAGTCATGTTTACGTGCAATTACAAGTATACAAGTCAACAAAAGTTGCTGGTTTTGTTTGTTTCTGTAATATAGATGCGTTTTCTAAAATAGATTATGTTTGCTTTTTTAAATAAAAACTGTATACAATTAAATTATCGAATTGTGGTTTGTTTCTAATAGAATTTCCATGAATAAACTTATACTATGTATATGTGTTGTTAGTATATTTCTGATTTTCAGTTTTAATAAATTATTTTAATTGTCAATATGCAGAGATAAATAATGACATAGAGATTTCAAGTGGCAAGAAGAAAAATCTCTCGAACACAGAAAGATGGGCAATCTATAATGCTTTGTTGGAGAGAAGCCATGATGGGAATCTGAAAAAAAATACTACTCGAGAAGTGTCTGAATTGTTTCTGGTATCTATCCGAACCGTGCAACGGATTTGGCAACAAGCAAAAGAAACTTCAAATGGTGAGGCAGTTAACGTCTGCCACAAAAAATCAAGAAATTGCGGTCGCAAGAAAATTCCTCTCAACTTGAATCAAGTTAAGAGTATTCCATTTCACAAGAGAACATCACTTCGATCGCTCTCAAAGAGTTTGGGTATTGCTACTTCAACGTTGCATAAACGTGTCAAGGAAGGTACGCTTCGTCGTCACACTAATGCTATCAAACCAAGTTTAAAGGATGGTAATATAAGAGATAGGTTGAAGTTTTGTTTCTCCATGCTAGAAAAAGACTCTTTGATTCGTGAACCAAAATTCGTCAATATGTACAACATTGTACATATTGACGAAAAATGGTTCTACATGACAAAGAAAATGGAGAAGTATTATTTAGTTCCTGATGAAGAGGTACCGCATCGTACATGTCAAAGTAAGAACTACATTGAGAAGGTGATGTTCTTGGCGGCGATGGCTCGACCGAGATTTGACGAGGAAGGAAATGAGACATTTTCTGGCAAAATAGGAGTGTTTCCTTTTGTTACCATGCAACCAGCTAAGAGGCGAAGCAAAAACCGAGACGCTGGAACCCTAGAGCTAAAAGCATCAACTTCTGTGAAACGAGAAGACATAAGAGCATGTTTGATTGAAAAAGTCATTCCAGTAATTCATGAAAGATGGCCAGTTGAAGATCGGGGGAAGACTATTTTCATCCAACAAGACAACGCAAGGACACATGTCCAGTGTGGTGATCAAGAGTTTAAAGAGGCTGCCTGCAAAAATGCGTTTGATATACGTTTGATGTGTCAACCAGCAAATTCACCAGATCTAAACATTTTAGATCTCGGATATTTCAGTGCAATCCAATCATTACAGCACGAGACATGTCCCAGAACCGTAGCAGATCTTGTTCATGTCGTGGAAGAATCATTCGAAGAATACCCTGCTGAAAAGGTTAATTATATTTTTTTGACCCTTCAATCGTGCATGAAAGAGATCATGAAAACTGGAGGAGACAACAAATATAAAATCCCGCACATGAAGAAAGCTACACTTGATAGAGAGAACCGTCTTCCTCTTCAAATAAGTTGTGATGTCTCCTTGGTTCAAAGCGTAATGGCTACATTAGCATCTTCATAATTTTAGTTTTAAGATTGTTGAACTCATCGTTAGAACTTATTTATTTTTCAGATTTTTTATTTCTCATTTTGTTTTGTTTTTATGAGTTTACTATTTTGAAGTATTTTTATTTTAAAATTATTGAGTATTATATTGTGTCTATATGATCAAATATATCTTAAGGTCATGTGATCTAAACAATTATTAAAAAAATTGAATGGAACAAAGAAAATAAGGAAAATAGAAACGTGAAACTATATTTCACATCTTTATTATGATAAAATAACTTGCAATACAAGAAGACATTATTTGATCTTAAAAAGAATGTGAAAGATAAATCTTCAACATTTCAAGTAAGGCTTCTTCAATTGCTTTGTTAGGGTGAAGCTCTTCTTCATCATAAAAGAACAATTTATTCAAATCAAAATCACGATTGACACGAAAACAAACTCTGTCAACTGGTAAATCATCTTTTTCTTTGCTCTCCTCGTTCTCCATTTTAAATTGATAAGTTATACAGATTGAAAGAGACGAAGAAGAAGATGTCGTAATATATAGTGGGTGGTATAGTTAATTTTAGTCGATCACTATTACTTTTTCATTGTTTGGAAATATATATATTTCTCGTAACACACTACAAAAAAGTCAGCAGTTTGAACTTTTGACTAGAATCTGATATTAATAATTGTAAGGGTAGAAATAGTCTTTTGTTGTCACTTTTTGCATAGAATTTCGTAAGCGTCATATATTCTGACACAAAAAAAAAGTTGTAGAACGTCACTTATACAAGTTACAGCTAACAAATCTCTTTGTTTTTTTTTCTGCTTTATATGAAGATTAAATTAGCTAACTACAACATAAAAGTACTGTATGTTGGTCTTTTACCAAAAATTATTCTTTTTATTAAAATAAATTAAGTGGAGTAATAATAATAATACTAAAAATAACCAGCAAAGCATACCATATAGATTTTATCTTTATGGGTTAATTTTTAAATTTCTTGATAAAAATATTTATATCTAACCTATACTAAAATGGAGATATACTCCACTCTAAAGCTATCCACGTCAGATGAAAAAATCAACCACTAATATTGCAGCAATCATCCATGTCATTTTGATTAATCTTTATTTGGGCTTCGTATTTTATTTGGGCTTTTTCTCTTATTTTTGCTTAATTTTTTTTGGCTTCTCTTGGCTTCAAGGAAAAACGAAATCGTTTTTCTTCTTTGACGCGAGTCACACGACTGTGATGACCTTTCGCGATTCTTCTTTCGAACTGAAATGGTGTTATTAATGGCTGTGTGATTACTCGAATTGATTCACCTCTCCACGATTCATCTTCAATATTTGGCTTAGATGTGAAAGGCGGTGTGTAAACAGTATAAATAGATGTGACTTGTGAGATCCCTCTCTTTGAACTCATCTTCTCTTCAATCATCAATCTATTTTTTCTTAAAAGCTTGAGTTCAGATGATTCTGGTTTCGTTTTATTGATTTAGAAAGTTTTAGTTTATATGATTTTGTGTTCGTTTATTGATTTTTTTTAAGGTTTATGATGTAAGATGATGCAAAGTAACTCGATATTTACTTTATGATGTTAGAACCGATTAATCGATTTAATATTTGTTGTAATTTGTTTCATCTACTCGAGGCCTCTCGCAGGCTTCTAAGGATCAATCACCTTTTATCGTTTTAACTCCTTCCTACATATCTTGCAAGAAGGCCCAGTTTATGAGTTAAATGGTTTGATTCCGAGAAGCAATCCAACCTTCAAGTTTGCTGACGCAGACGTTTCTATTAAATTCACGGACCAGACAGCTTTCGTGGAGGTCACGGACCAGACAGCTTTCGTGGAGGTTACAGACACAACTAAGCTGATCCTGAATCCCGAGGGAGAGCTTCAGGTTCCGCAATACGAGTAGCTCATGTCACTTGCCAATACCATCACTCATTTTTCAGGTTTGAATAGCTAAAGCTTCACTACAATCACACTATTTAATAAGTAGCGTTTATGTTTATCTTGGTTAACAGATATAGTTGGAGAAATTAGGAGCAACAAAACCATGTACAACGAAGACACCCAGAGCACCCAACACCGCAAGGAAACCATAAAGTTTGATGATAGGTATTTGATATTTTGCTTCCATAAACTTTTAACGTGTAACTTATATGTTTGTGCGAAGTTTAGTGTACGATAAGATACCTCTTTCCAACCATTTCAGGGACAAGCCTGTCTGCCTCAGTGTTGTTGATGGCCTTTCTGCGGACCTAGACACACAACTACTAAGCTCTGGCTGAATCCCTGAAGTTACAGCTTTAGAATATTTATTTAATGACTCTGCTTCACTTTTTTTTATCATGTTCGTTTCCAGGTACAGTCTTTGCAGTATTCGCTATGATTTCCTTAGGTGTGAAGACTCTATTCTCAAAGACATAGTAGTTTCTTGCTGTCCAGATTCCCCAAGTAATCCAAGGAAAAAGGTTAGTCGCTACTCCTAATGGTGGCAGATTAGTGGCCGCTGTTGAACCGATGAAAGCTTCCGCGAAGGTGGCATGAAGCCTTGGGTCAAAGGGAGAAGACCAGATGTGTGAGCTCCATATCTGTCGTGTGAAGACACAGTGAAGAAACAAATGGTCTGTGGTCTCTGGTTCTCCGCAGTGGCGACATGAGATGTTGTTGAGGATGCCTCGCCTAGCCAAATTTTCTCCAAGCGCTAGTGCTCCTTGCATTATCTTCCAGAGAAATAGATGTAGCTTTGGTGGTATTTTACTAGCCCAAATGGATTTGTAAAGGTTCTGATCTGGTAGGGGTCTCGCCTCAACTCTGTTAGCAGCTAACTCCATTGATGCAGCAACATAATATCCAGATTTCGCAGTGTAAACTCCTGACCTCGATGCTAGCCAGACAAACGAGTCCGGAACTCCCATGATGCTCGGTTTTACATTCAGTATGTCAGTCAGATAATTAGGTAGCACTTCCTTGATTCTCTGAATGTTTCAGTCTGTATTTCCTCGACATAAAAAGTCCGCCACAACTAGGTCCTGATGTTCTTCTTTTGCAGGTCCTATGGGTCTGGTCGGAAGAAGGGGACTCAGCCAAGGATCCTTCCAGATTCTAGTGCTTTCCCCATCACCAATGGCTTTACCCAGGTTAGTTGCCAGGAGGTCTCTGCCTGCAAGAATTCCCCGCCACCCATGGGATGCAGACTTCAGAGGTTCTACCTCAAGAAAAGACACCTTGCTGCAGTATTTGCCTCTAAGAACTCTGGAAAGTAAACAATCAGGTTTCGAGATGATCCGCCAAGCCTGTTTTGCGAGTAAGGCCGTGTTAAAAGCTTGGATATCCCTGATACCAAGACCTCCTAATGCTTTAGGTGCAGTGAGTGTTTCCCAAGCTACCCAAAACATTTTCCTTTTTTTCCGGGGACTCATCCCACCAGAATCTTGTGAGTGCGGATTGAATGCGCTTACATAGACTCACTGGCAGTTGGAAACAAGTCATCGTGTATGCCGGAGTGGCGGTGAGGACCGACTTTAGCATAACAAGTTTACCGGCTGGAGAGAGTTGTCGGGAGCACCAGCACGCAGCCTGTTGTCTTATACGATCCACTATACCAGTGAAAAGGTCTCTCTTCCGTCGACCGAAATGTTCCGGGAGTCCTAGATACTTTCCTACTCCGCCCTCTTTCTCAATCCCGAGGTGTGATTTAACACGTTCCCGTATTACCTGCGGGGTCATGGCTGAGAAGAAGATGGAAGATTTAGAAGCATTAATCATCTGTCCCGATGACCTTCTGTATTTGTGAATAATTTCCATCAGCGAGATACAACTAAGGTCGTCTGTGCCAAGGAAAAACATAGTATCGTCCGCAAAAAGAAGATGATTTATTTGCGGTGCAGGTATCGCCACTCGCAGTCCTGAAAGATGTCCGCTGCGCTGAGCTCTTAAGCACAGCCCGGAGAGCACTTCTCCGCATAAGATGAATAAATATGGGGACAGCGGATCTCCCTGACGAATCCCTCTAGACATCTCCATATTCATCTCCCTCGCCACAGCTCAACCGAACGCTTCCACCAACTCTGACATCCCCATTTGTAGTCTGTTTTACTGATGCAGCTTGGCAGGCTGGATCAAAGAAGGCAGGCTGTGGATGGATCTTCACGGACCACCGGGATGCGTGGTTGAAGCAGGGAACGAGCACCTTCAACTACACTTCATCGCCACTGATGGCTGAGGCTCTCGCCGTCAGAACAGCTCTCCTCAATGCCCTCGAAGCGGGCTATACCAGAATCTGTATTAAATCAGATTGTCAAGCACTTGTTGCGATTATCTCCTCGAAAAAACACCCGGCGGATCTCCACGGAATCACTCGGGATATCGAGTTTCTATCTCTCTCCTTTGATTGTATCTCCTTTGTTTTCATTTCCAGAAACTTGAACTCGGCTGCTGACGCCCTTGCAAAATCATCTCTGCACTCTGCTCCCACCAACTAGTTTGCTTGGTTTGGGTTTCATCTATATTATTCAGTGTTCAAAAAAAAAAAAAAAAAAAAAAGTCTTTGCAGTATTTGGAATTCTACAGTTACATGGTGTTTCTATCACAGTCCTCTCTATAAGTGGCTTCATAGGGACAAAAACATTTGAATGGATCACATGTCTTATTAATATTTCTATCTTGAGTGCAGTTCGAGCTTGAAAATTGTTGTGTCAAAGCAGTAAACCGGAGAAAGAATAAGAACATGTACAGAGTTTGGGTTCGTGGGAGGTTCCAAAAGCCATTTCTAAAATAAAGAAAGGGAAGTGCTGGTCCAACTCTTTTGCGGCTCTTCTAGCATGCAGCTTCTTTGCATAGTGCATCTTCTCAACTTCTCATTGATCCGACCCTCTGTCTCAGTGTGTTTGACGGATAAGTCAACCACCTTCCCTAAAGTTTGAACGTTTGGGGTTTGGAACCAACAACCCAAAAAAAACTTTTTTGTTAATAATATTTTGAGATTGTTTGTTGTAATGTCCAAATATGGGAATCATCTGATATAAATTGAGAAATGCTTCTTCTAGAGGGGATGAGGATATGAAGATATCCATCTTCAAGCTCGCCAGTTTCTTGATCTGATTCTTTCTGATTGCTCATGTTTATTAACTAGAAACATCGAACTATTTTATACTAATCAGAGAATCCAATATCATGTGAGCCTTCTAGAGGGGATGAGGATATGAAGAAATCCATCTTCAAGCTCGCCAGTTTCTTGATCTGATTCTTTCTGATTGCTCATGTTTATTAACTAGAAACATCGAACTATTTTATACTAATCAGAGAATCCAATATCATGTGAGGTTTCACTTCAATGGGTGCTTTCACACAACACACATGCAGATACACATTTAATAAGAATTACAACATGTACATCTACTTTCTAGGGTGTTGTACTTCTGTTATCCACATACTTGCGTCAGAGGACTCATCAGAACCTATATATTTGTGACAAAAAAGTATTAAATCATTTTTAGTGTTGCTACGTACGGAAGAGGTTGTCTGCAAGGGCTATGGAGATGATAAAGTTCTAAGATAATAAAGAAGAGGTGAATAAATAATTAAGAGAAAATGTGTACTGGAAATCACAAAAGAAAACTGAAATGTTCTGGAGTTTATACACGTTTATTAATTTTAGTCTGAAGATCTTTAGTGATGTTTACAAAACATGATATAAATATAATTTTTGTAAATTGTTTCAAAACCTTAATAACAGTTTTTTCGTATCTTCCATCGTCTATATTTAATTATTAACATAAAATAAACATATCATATTGACCATATAACAAAAAGTGACATTTTTTCGTATATTTTATTATTTGAATTTTAGAAAATGACTATAAATTATTAATACTATTCAAATTCCCACATTAAAGGTTGTGATCAAGGGTTTAAAAATTGTATTGTAGAAAATATAAATAATCGTAAAACATATGAGTGAAAATTTTCATTTAATAGATATTCAAAAAAACAAATATATATATATATTAAAGTATATACCATATAAAATATAAAAATATTTTTATTTCAAAATTTTCATTGATGATTTGCAGTGAATATTCAAGAGCTGTTATAAATTACTAAAATTATTAAAAGTCTCACATTAATTTCTTTTGTTATCATAAGCTTACAATTTTTGTTATAAAAGATGCATAAAATCATAAAACCATACGATTAATAATTTTCATTTAATAAATATCTATATTAAAATACATTATATATTTATGTTAATATCATTTTTTCCCAAACAAAATTTCCTAAAAAAGTAATTTATGTTACTATCATTTAAATTTATTTATATCTATACAAAATATATAAAAATGATTGTTTATATTTATTTACCTATAATTTATCACCAGTTTATCACTTTTAACTTAAAAATGTCTATTGGAGATAATTTCTCTATAATTTATCATTGGTCAATTTTACTATTTAATTAAATGCTAAATATATAAAGATATGTTTCTTAATATTTGTATTTTTTAACCCAAAATACTTATAATTTGAAACAAAATAAATATTAAACATAATAATAGATTTTTAGCCTACAATTTACTGTTACATCTCAATCATAACTTACAAAATACTATCTCACTTATATATATATATATATATATAAATTATAAATTATAATAAATATAAAATGAACCACATAAGTTATTATATGATAATAACTTCCAGTACAACAGCATGAATACTCAGAAAGAAATGATGTAATGCCACACTAAGAAAAAAAACATAACTAATTATCAACATAGCATGGTTTATTTAGTTTTAAAAAAACATGTATAAAATTTAACTAATATATTTATTTTTAATTAATAAAAAATTATATTAAATATTTACTCTAACAATTTAAACTATTTTTAAATATTCATCCCGTCTGTAGTAAATGAATATTTACTCTAAGATATGTGGTATAACATAAGAAATAGCAAATTATCTTTTAAATTTATTGGAAGAAACAAAGAAAATAGTAAATGAACTATTTAGTAAAACTGCTTAAATACAAAAACAAAATATGCAAAATAAATTCAAGTTCAAACAAAATAATTTATATAGTAATAGGATAAAAACTAAAAATTCAGATGTACTAACCGCGCATAGCATCATTTACCAAAATAATATAACAACATTTGAATCCAATAACATCAACAATAATCATTCTCTTAAAATTAGATGCACTACTCTTTACATATAAAAAGAGTTACAATACAATTTTACCAGAAATTACTATCTCAAAATAAAAATACACAAGTTTAATTCAATTTAATAATATTATAGGAAAAATCTGGGCGTAGCCGGAAAACCCTCTAGTACAAATAAAAAGAGAAGTAACCGGTGCAAAAGTTATGTTAGGATCCAATGATCGTATCATCTCCCCCAATCAGTCTTTTTTTTAACAATGTTTTATTATTCAAATTTAAGATGGTGTAGAAATCTAGATCAAAATAGAATACATAACAAACACTAAATTTGTATGAAAAACATGTACAGTCTTAGTCAAAGTGTCTTATGTCCGGTTCCGCGCTTTTGGTATATGTGTGATCTTAAAATCCTGCAATCTTCCTTGTAGTGTTGATATATCCGCCAATTATATTGAAAAACTATGCCATTATGCTGGGTTCTGAATCAATGAAATTACATTCTTGCGGTTAGTCCCAAAATGCTGACATGTTGAAAATTGTATTTTGTAAAGTCCATGATCCATCTACCAAACAGATACGCTGCAAGCATAAGACATGTGTACTGGTTTACAAGGTGTTCTTTTTCTGAGCTTTTTGAGTTCGCATCAAACCATGGATAACATTCACTTTGAGCATGTCTTATTAGCTCTAACGGATCTCTTGAGATTTCACTAAACAATTTATCATTAAAAGTTTTCTAAAGATACCAGATTATCCATGGATACGAATCTCTCTCTAGCTCTAGATTTTCTATTTCATTATTTCTCTAGAACAAATAATCCAAATTAGAAAACATACTTGATATAGGAACGATGGTGTCAAAGTGAGAGCCCAAGTTTGTAATGCAGGTGGGCATTCAAAAATTACATGATTGATTGATTCATCAGATTCTCCACATCTAAGGAATTGCTTATCACATTGCATATGACGACGTGTTAACCTCTTAATGACTGCTAAATATCCAGAAGCCATCTGCCATACTAGATGACACATTTTTGTGGAGCATTAATTTTTCAAGCAAATGCTTGAAACTTTGTGATACTAGACTATGATACCATTACCTCAGGTTCCTGGCGGAGGATATTCCTTGCAACCCAATAACATGATTTCACCGTATACAGCCCACTTTTTGTGTAGCTCCAACTGTACTTGTTATCTCTGTTTGATTGGTTTATGGCCAAAATTTCAATTAACGGTATATCCTCTTGAACTACCAAATTTTCCACCATTTCAAAATTACACACTTTTGGCAAGCTATGGATTACGTCACTCACTGTCATATGTGGATGAACTACTGGCACAGAGGGTCGAGATGGTCTAACAGGAATCGTAGGGATCGAAGGGTCTTCCCATACTCGTATCTGGAAACCTAAGTGTACCTTATGTATGATCCCCAAGGATAGAGATGTCAAAATCAGTTATACTCATGAGCTGGATCAGCTCATCTCGATTATTTATGAGTATGAGTTCTATTTTAGGTTCATTTAATAAATTATTTTAGTGAGTGAGTTTAAAGTAGATCACAAGTTATATGAACGATCTTTAATGAACGCCGGATTAATAGTATTCTGGGCCGGAGCATTGAACTTATCTGAAGTGGCTCATTTTGTACCAACTCATGAGCTTAGTCATTTTTATATTTTGGATACTTCTATTTTCTTATGTAAAAAATATAATTTCTATCTTAATCATATTTATCTTGTAGAATTAAAATGTAAAAATAAAAAAATAGATATATATAGGAAATTAAAAAAAACAATATATATATATATCTTTAAGTTAAAATGTAAAACAAAATATTCCTAAGAGATAATTTCTATATTACTCGTAATTTTACATTAATATTTATATTTATTATTTAATATTAATGTTTTGGACTTTTTCATATTTAAATTTTGAATTATATTGCAGAACTTATTTTAATATTTTATTTTATAAAATTTTTTTATTATATTATTTTTATATTAGATCATGAGTTAACTCGTTTAACTCACGGTCAGATGATCTGAGTTCGAATTTACATATTGAAGCTCATATAAGAAATGAGCTGAGCTAGCTCATGAAAAATTCAAGCGTACTATGAACTAAGTTGAATTGAGTGAGTTAAACTCATTTTGACATGTCTACCTAAGGACAATAAAGTCCTAGCTGCCATTGAACTCTTCCATAAATAAGAAGCACTCTCAGCTGCTGTGCACGCAAAGACGAGCATAATCGATGGTACCTTCCGCATATAACTATCGCGGGAAAAGAATCTAGAAATTGTATTAATCTCCATAGTTGTTTTGATAGTAATGCCAGATTGAATTCATGAATTAATCTGAAACTGACACTAGAAGAAAAAAAAAGCTTTTCTTAGCGGACGAAAAACGCTATCTATCGATACGATAGCGGTTTTTGAAATGATGTATCATCGTCCGTCATAGTAGGTCAAGCACTTTAAATAGCGTTTTTTGCACTATTATCTTATTGTTCTATACGATATCGCTTTTTGTATGCAATTAAATATTTTTTTAATAGCATTTATTTTTTGCTATTATTTATATTAAAATAATTTAATTTTAAAATAATTTAATTTTAAAATAATTTATTTAATTATTTAAAAATAAAAATATAAAGTAGAAATCAGTTTATAATTAAATCTGTTTGTATTTATAAAAATTAAAATTTGTTTTACATAGTTTACAATTGCAAATTACAATTATTAACTAGCCCTAGTTAAACCAATTTACTATAGCTAAACCTATCTAAACCTAACCAAGTTCTTCCTCAATCTTAGCTGCCACCGAAAGGGTAAGGACGATGGCGAGCTTGGAACCATACTTCTCCGACTCATCTTCTTCTTCGACATATTTCTTCTATCACTACTTAGCTTCAGATTCTCATCTTCTTCTTCTTCTTCTTATCTCACTTAGGCTCTTCAGTTTCCTCCATATCTTCTTTACCATCTTCGACGCCGTTGCAATGTTTTCTCTGACACCTCTTATCATGTATTCTCCACAACCTTGCTCTGATACTCCAAGCTTAGACTGTTTTCTCCAGCCTTTAGTTATCTGAAACCTTTGTACAAACCAAAACAATTTAATCAAAGAATCAACTATTAACGAACAAAATTATCAGAATTTACCTATCTTCATCGACTGATTGAGAAGTGGTGAGTTTGAGAGAGAAGAGAGGTGATATGCAGAGAGATTGAGATTAGGATCGAAATCAAAACAAAATCATAGAGAGATATAGGTATGGTATCAGACAACAATGGTGATGACGAGCGGTGGTGGTGGTGTCGGACGGCGATGGTGGTGACGAGCAGTGGTGGTGGTGGTGACAAGTGACGGTTTCAAAAGGAGAAGGTGACGAGCTTCACCAAAAAGAAGAAGATTGCAGAGGACCAGAGGTTATGAGAGATGAACAGATGAGATTGCAGAGGATTGTGAGAAGATTGATAATTTAGTTTGAGATCTATGAGAAAAATTGCAAAGATCGTGACTCGTGAGAAACAAAAAGAACAAAGAGATAATGAGAGAAAATAATAATAATATCCGTTAGATTGAGATCTATCAACGTTGGAGATTAGTAGTTTAGTTATCCTCACTATTCTGAATTGGATCTTCCTATTGGTCAACGTTTTTTCCTCTTTATTTTTGTTCTTTGTTGTACTCTGTTTTCTAAGATTTAATATATTTAATAGTTACTTTTATTTTGTGGTTAATAATTTAGTGAATGTTATAATAGTGGGTTTAAGATTTGTGCTTAAATTTAAAAAAATATAAATTTAAAATTCATATATAGAGTTTATAAAACTAATGATATGAGATTACAAATTGATTAGATTTCACTTTTAATAAGCAATTTAAGTCAAATAAAAATAAGATTAATAAACTCGACAAAAAACTATGATTAATAAAATGATTAGATTTCACTTTTATAAGCAATTTAAAATTTAAAGCTAAATAATAGAAAATATTAGAGTTTTAATATTTTAGTTAGAGTTTAGGGTATATGACTAGTTTGGAGTATGATATATATATATATAGGGTTTGAGGGTTAAAGGATTGCAGAATTGATTTAAGATTTTAAGTTAAAGTTTGAAAATAAATTTGAATTTGTTTTAAGAATTAGATTTAATTTTGAAAAGTTTTTATCTAGAGCTTAGTTTTAAGGTTATGAGTTTAGAATAGAGGTTGAGTATATGGTTAAAGGTTTAGGGTATTGAGATTTGCAATTAATGTTTTTAAAAGAAATAACTTTTGAGTTTATATCTAATATTTTAGGTTAAATTTAAGATTTGATGTTAGAATATTAGAGTTTGAAGTTTGTATTTAGAGTTTATGGTTTAAAAATTTGTTTAGGGTTTAGAGATTTAAAAAGGCAAATATAGCATTTTTAATTATGTACTATTAAAAATACGCTATCATAGCATTTTCAAATAGATCACTCTATCATAACATTTCTAAATATACAAACGCTATCTAAAGTTAAGAGATATGTCAACTATAGAAGAAAGGCAAAAAACACTATCTTCTACTGCTATCAAAACCTTTTTTTCTTGTAGTGTGATACCCCCTTCTTCTTTTGGACAGAACAATTTCTCCCACTATGTCCAGCGCATTTTTTGTTTGGATTGGTTCGAGCTCCAATAGAATGTTCAATGGCACTTGCTAATTTTTCTTAAGTTTCCAATGAGAAAAAAAAAGTAGAGAAGACATAAATTGGCAGAGCTAAAACTATAGCCTTTATAAGGTACAAAAAGTTTTAAGGATCCAAAATCAAAAATATGTTTCCTAACGATAAATCTAAACTCTAAATTAAAATGGAAAAAAATGTCCATTACTTTTAGGGGGTGTTATTCAATCACTGATTTCAAATCAGTTATTAATGTCTTATAATCTATCAAATTTTAAAGTTTTAAGTTGATAGATTCTAAAATCTCTGCAGTAGACCTCAGATTTTGAATTCATTCATTTATTCATAAGAATCCATAAGAGATGATTTGAAATCAATTTAAAATACAAAAAACACTAGATTTTAAAAGCTGAATTTAAATCATTCATTGAATAACACTAGATTTTAAAATAGAATTTAGAATCACCATTTGAATAACAGTGGATTGTGTTTAGATTTAAACTCTATTAAAATACATGATTGAATAACACCACCTTATATTATATAAATAGTATTCTCTTAAAAGATTAGGTAAAATTGTGCTATTAATTTTTTGTTAGCTTGGTCCCTTATACTTTTTTGGTTGTGATTATATTGATTCTATATATTATTTATTTTAGAATGATTTGATTGCGCACACAAGTGGAAAACACAAAAATAAAACACAAAAATAAAAACTGATTATCTTAGTAAGAAAAATAGTGGAGAAAAAGTTTGAAAAAGTATTTTTTTGAAAAATTAAATTATATTTTAATTTCTCTTAGATTTGTTTTTATTTTATTGTACTATATAAAAAATATGTAAATTAAAAAAAAAACCAGATTTTCCTTAGGTCTCTCTGAGCCTAAGCACCGCACTGCAAAAGTATTATAAATATTTTCAATGGTTAGTTTGTGTAATAACCAAATTTGGAGATAAAATTAAAAATAAAACATTGATTTTGACATAATTAGATCTCATAACATTTTTACCATTGTTTCCCGATTTTGTCCCTTTTTAAGCTGGTTCCTAGTTACACAAAAGAAAAAGAATCAATATAAAAATGTATGGTGATATTGATTACCACATCGACAACAAAAATGAATATGATATAACAAACTGAATGGTATAAAATAAACTAAACAAAATAGTATATATACTGAAATTATCAAATATCAGATTATATAGAAAAGTATAATGTGTATACATGCTCAACATCTACAACTATTTTTAATGTTCATATGTATCTTATAGATAGTAAACAACAATAAAATAAAACTATAAGCATGTAAACATAACTCTTTCATTATATAAGAACATTGAAAATAATAAGACTATATCCAAAACACTAATCACTAAACCCTAAAAGGAAATATAAACTCTAACCGAAATATCAAAATATGCACATAATACATAATATGAAGTATTATAAAATAGAATAGTAACAAACGAAATAACATAGTACATATTTTTCAAATGTTAAAATGTATATGATTGCATGGAATGAGGTAATGCTTACCCCAACGTCAACCCAAACCTTCTATAATCTAAACCCAAAATACTAATCACTAAACCCTAATCCAAATATCAAAATATGCACATAGTACATAATACGAAGCATTGTTAAAATGGAATAGTAACAAACGAAATAACATAGTATATATTGTTCAAATAGCATAATACATCCAGAAATTTACAGTACAAACGAGTGGTAGTTGTTACGGTGGAAGAGGTGGTGACTGATATCAAGGAGATAGATAGTGGTTGTTTTGAAAGATGTGATGGAAAAAATATGAAAGCAAAGATTACAGATTTGGTTAATAATTAAAAGAAATGATGACAATAGATACGGTGAGGCCCAAATGATTTTTTTTTTTTTTAACAAAAAGTGAAGGTGGATTGAAAGAAGTAGTGATGGTGGTAGGTAATCGAAGAAGAAGAAGTATATACAGTTTTTAACCGGTAAATAGGGATAGTATAGTATATATTGTAATAATAGTGGAGATTGTTTATTTTTTAGCTAGATACCTAATTATGATTTATTTTATTGTTACTTAGACCAATTTCCCTATTTTCAAATTGTCGTTAATTTATTATGACAAATGTGGTGTGTAGCTCAACTATTTATAATTCATGTTCTGAACATTAACATATTTCTAGTGGCTCTTAACACTCTTACAAACACAAAGTGTAGAAAAGGACGAGGAGAAAGACATACTAGGTAATGTAGAAATTATTATCTTAGAAATAAAAACCTTAAATGATGTTCGACCGCAAGAAGTTTTAAATTGAGCATTGAAGTATGTTCGAGTGCCCGAAATTTGAAATTGAGCATTGAATTATGCAATAACCGCTAAACTATGGTCTTTGATAATTGATTGATTACATGAAACATTCTCAAAATATTTACGTATATGATATATAAACTTGTGAAACCTCTTATTTGATCAGAGTTTATGCTTGTGCTTGAATCGGATAGGGTAGCCATGAATTTGTAGCATGTTTCAACTGAGTGTCTTGTATAACCACAATTCGCACAAATTGGCTTGTTCAACTGCTTATGAGCATAACTGAATTGCATTGATTTAGATTATAGAAGAGATGAGACATAAATTAAATGAAATTGCATTCTGAATATGATTAATATTTGTATGGCTACGGTTTTTTGATCAAGCAAGTTGTAAATCTCAAATAGTTCCGCTTCATGTTTGTTCATGATTATTGTGTTTCTAATGATTGCATAAAAATTGTTTAAGCTAACCAAGCACTCCTTGATTGAGCGACAAGATTTGTTGAGATAGTTGATATGTGAAATATGAAATTTGGACATCAAATCTTTCCATATTTTTTCATAGCATCATTAAATCGTAAAAGGATTTTGTATTTCTTCTAAGGAATATGATGAGTATCCAACATAAACATTAAATTGAATCTAAACCAGGTTCAAAAGTTAGGACGTGGCTGAGTTGGCCTAACTACAAAACCATCTATATATGTGATTGTATTTTTTTCTAAGACTACAGTCAACATAATACATCAGTTATCGCAATTTTTGCCGTCTAGTAACTCACAGATTATCACAAATCAAGGATTATCTCTATTTCTAATGAATAATGGAGAATTGGTGCTATCTGGAAAAATATGGGAATGTCATTAGAGGATCTTGTGAAGTTATTTTGGAGTAAAGGGGGTTCTTTAAAATGACATTGTTGCCATGGTTAACTGACGTGGAGACTTGGAGCGATCACCACTACTGATGATCCACGCTCTCAACAAGTTTTATTACTGATTCCTGGTGATTTGACCAAAAATCTATCACAAAGTTTGATAAAAATCGTTGAAAATTTTAGGTTCTTGAAAAGAAGAAAACAAAGAAAATAAAAATCAAATGAGGTACAAGATTTGTACGTCATCGCTCTAATATTATGCAAGAGAACGAGCTCGATCTCAACGAATCAACATTAATTTTTGTTTTTCATGATATTGAGAACACATACAGCTACTCTCATTATATAGAATGAAAGCGACTAACATTCAGTTTACATTTAATCTAGTATATGATTTAGTTACACTGATTATTAGGTTTCACACTCTCCCTCTACTTCAATCTGGTGGTTACTGTAGAACCTAAAATCTACACAAAGTATTTGATAGTGATTGGGGTTTGATCTAAATAAGACAAATGATGTAGGCAACAATATCTTTAGAACACAATGATGTTAAATAGTTTCCAATAGGTGAAAATGGACTTTATTGATGAATAAGATCAAATACAATGGATTGAACTAGATCGACTGATACAAACGAGATCGGTAAAGAAAGAATCTAAAAGTGGGAAGACAACAAGATCGGTGTAAGTGTATAGCTCTCTCTAGGGTTTTCAACATGTCCTCTTATGTTTCCATTACTCTTCCTTTATAGTAAGCTGACTTCGAGACCCCTGTGGTAGCTCCACGATCTCAGCTTCTTGTTGCACGATCTCCGCGACCTCGACGACTCCTTCTCGAGCTCGTATCCTTGCTACGGGCTACGGCCCTTTAAGGCCCATGCCTTTGATCGTGGTCCATTATGGTATTGGCCATAATTGGGTCCAACAGTTACCATGGATGCAAAAAGACCGCCGCCAATCCTTAAATATAGAAATAGAAGCAAAAGATTCTCATCAAGCTCACTACAAAACACACATGTTTATCCGTCCTCAAGCTCACTTATGTAGCATGTATTTTACCCACTTTTAGCCATGGTATATAAGTGTTTTTAAATACATTATAGTTTTTTGGAAAAAATTTAGTATGATTTCAGATTTTGGAATGCTTTAGAGGAAAATAATGATTTTGGTGCATTTTGGATATAAAGTAAAAAATACCCGTAACTGACCATTGAACAGTCCGGTGGTCGATGATTGAAGATTATACTCGATTGACACACTTTGTGTTTTTGATCGACGGCGAAGCGCACAAAGATTAGACTTGCTTCCAGTTAACTTTTAAGCCCAAGTCCCACAAGAATTACCAAATTGTCCCTGACGAATTTTAACTTAATATTTATGTGCTCTACCATTGTTCTAGGCAACACACGCTTTCAAACTTTCTTACACAGCAAAATACTTAGAGTTTTAGGTTTGGAGAGAAGATCCAAAACTCCTTCAGAGATTTGTGATTGAAACTCCAAGTTTTTTTTTCTACTTTATATATTCTATGCAGTTTTACTATTGTCTTGTTATTAATTGCTTAGCTATGTCTCAGTAGTTCTCTTTGTTAGATTTAGGGTTCAGATATTCATGAGCGATTAGCCAAAAATATAGAATTCCTAAGTGTTGGGATATCAATCAATTGAACTGTTCTTTAATGCATGTGTTCTAGAGTAGCTTAATCCTTGTCTATAGATATTAGGGCGCAAGCGGAAGAATGGTCTTTTGTCTGATCTGGTTTACACTGTGCTAGGATTGCTAGAAACAAGCGACAACTGATTTAGTTAACCTAGTGAACAAGTCAAACCCATGCGGTAATGCTTTCCGTAAGGAACATCGATCGACAACTCAGTAGTTGCATCGATCGACGGGCTGAAAAGTGTATCGATCGACATTTTCTCAAGACCAACAAGCGACATCTGAGGTCTTAGATCTGGCAATAGATATTCTAAAAATACGGAAGTTGATTGACTATTCTTTAAGTTTAAGTTCTAGAATATCCATTGGATATTCTAGATCGCAAACTTCGGTTTAGACTAAGTGTATGTTGGATATTATCCAACATACACTTAGTCTCTATATATCTATAATCTCGCTTGTCTGAATAAAACCCTAAGTCTAACGCCTTTCATATCTATTTCAAAACCCCAATCAATTAACCGAGTAATTACTTTTTTTCACACCACTGCTATTTACATTTAAACATGTTTGCCTAGCTTAACCACATAACTACTAGATCTTTTTGTGTGTCTTAGCTCCATGTTAATTTGATCCTTAAGTGCTACAACTTGACCTCCTATTTGAGAGAGTACAAATCACTCCTTAGGGTAATTTGAGTGATATCAAATTTGGCGTCGTTGCCAGGGAGCTTCGATCGCCATTAGATCTTATTTTGTTAGGTTTAGTCTAGGTTTTTTGTTACATGCAAAAAAAAAATTTCTTGTCTTTCAGGTGCATGCCTTGCAGTACCAGAAGCAACAAGGAACAAACATTGCTCTTTTCAGATCCTGCACCATGGATTGCTATATTCACACATGAGCCTACAGAGTCATTCAGAAGCTCCTGGATCAGATTCAAGTTATATCAGAGAGACTGTCCACACCATGGATTCAATAAAGTTCAGCTGCTCAGCACTTTCTTCAGAGGCATCGAGCTGTCATATCAGATGGCTCTAGACTCAGCTAGTGATGGAAACTTCAACACTAGGAATCCAAAAGAGGATCTGAGACTTATTGAGAACTTGGCATCCAGCAATAGCACCAAGAACAATGATTTTGAGAGGAGAAAATCGGCCACTACCCTAGGGAAGGAGCAGATGGACGATGTTAAGGCTAAGCTGGATAGTGTTCCCAAGCTTCTCAAGAAGCCGGTCAGCTTTGCAGAGGATGTAGAAGCTATAGATGTCGACATTGACAAAGATGAAGAGGAGGATGTGAACTTTGTTAGTGGTACATGCTTTCAGAATCTGAGGTATGAAAATCAGAGTGGATACATAAACTCTTATGGCAATGGACAGAAGAGTGGATACAACCAGAGCCTGCAGTACCAGAAACCCTTCAGTAACAACTACAACATCAGCAACAACTACAACATCAGCAACATCAGCAACAGAGTTTATGGGAATTCTTTCTACCAGAATCCGCCACCACAGACTCGGGAGAGCAAGATAGAGTCCTTGCTTGATCAAGTTCTTGAGGGTCAGCAGAAGTTGATGATTATTTCAATGGAAAGATAGATGATGTCTACACAGAGCTCAACTCAAAGTTTGAGTCTTTGAACACAGATGTGAGGAAGTTGGAGACACAAGTGGTTCAGACAGGAGAAACTGTTAAGAGGCAGGAGGCCTTCATCAAGGGTAAAGGAGAGGAATCACTGAAGCACAACGTGATGCCATCATAGATGATGATTTCTGGCAAGTCGTAAAAGATGAGAAGCTTCAGGAAGGGGACTTTAGAGTCGAGAGCTCCATTAGTTTTGGTAGTTGATCCTGGTGTGGACCGACACCAAGAAATGAACATCGACCGATGGAGACAGACGAATATCGATCGACATCAGCTACTCAGCATCGATCGACAGAGGAATTTGCGTCATGCGCAGCAGTAAGGATCCTAACTCACGAAGAGTTTGCAGCTAAACACCCTCATCCACCCAAACCCTTACGCATTAAGAAGTTGGATATCGATTGGGGCCATGAACCATCTACCGATCGACAAAAAGACTCAACCGACAATCGGAGGGCTTACTCCAGCGTCGATCGACAACCACCTCTCACGTACCGAGTGCATCTACTAAAGATAGATGTATCATGTTTGAATGCACTCAGGAATCCATCTCAACCTTCATAAACTATTGTAGACAACTTCAGTCAACAATCTGATGATGCACCAGAGTCAATGCAAGTTGATCAGACTTCTGAGAAGAGAACCTTGAGGAGAAAGAAGGAAAAAGGTTCATAAGCATCTTAAGAGAGGAGTTAATGAGAAGGAGATGGATAGCTTCACTAAAAGAGTTCTTAGGATACCCTTGGACTAGGGATGTTAAAATGAGTAATTACCCATGGGTGTACGGTGTACCCAAACCCACAAGTATTGGGTTGTGTTTTTGCCTTTCAATAAATAAATGGGTTCACAATGGGCTTTTACCCTTAAATAAATAAATGAATTTACACTATATGGGTAAACCCAATAGAGTGAATGGGTACCCACAAATCTAAAAAATACTAAATGACGACGTTAAAACTTCTCCTCCTTCTCTGAGACTCCGACTTCGAAACCTCCATCGTCTTCTCTGAGACTCCGACTCTCCCTCTAATCTAAAGTCTGAAACTCTGAATCGTCGAGTTTCACCGTCTCTCTCAGGTTCTCCCTCCCCCTCTCTCTCTCTCTCTCTCTCTCTCTCTCTCTCTCTCTCTCTCTCGATCTCTCTATCTCTCTTGTTTTGATTTTGATTGTTTTCTTGTCTCAGGGAAGAAACTTCATCAGGTTTTGATTCTGATTGTTCGCTTGTCTCTGCAGCAAACCCATTATCAGGTTTCCTCTCCAACTCTCTTCTCTAGCTTCTTTTGATAGTGAAAGAAAATTAGTGTTGTTGATGAAAAATTTGGGTATTATTGAATGTGTTCGTCGAAATGTCCCAAAGAGAATCTCTCTTGTTTTATATAAAACTATTTTGCCCAATTCTCTTGTGATATGTTACTCTTCCGTGTCTTTGCGTTTAATCATATATGTAGATTGTGGAAAATTTACATTTTTTAAGAGTTGAAAGAAGACCCTTTTAGTGTAGAAGTTAAAGTATATGTAGAATGTTATGGTATGTTACTGTGTTTGCTTGATCTCTTTGCATCAACTTCTCTTTGTATATGTAGATGGATTCCCAGTCAGTGAGAGTACTTGCAGGACTTGAAGAGCAACTAGATATGGACAGAGAGGAGAATGAAGCTGAACTTCAAGGAGCCCACAGTGAAACTCAAGTGACTCAACCAACAAAAACGGTATTTCAGTCTAACAAACGCTTAAAGGCTGATGTTTGGAAGGAATACATACCGGTAGGTGTAGGGATAGATGGAAAAAAACAGAGGGCGTTGCATTTATTGTTGTAAGGAGTTAGTAATAGAAGTTAAGAATGGAACATCATCTTTGAAACGGCATTTAGAAATCTGTCCAGTGAAGCCTCAAAGTGATGGCAATGCTGAAAGGAAGTATGATCACAATGTAAATCGCGAAATGACTAGTGAGCTTATTATCTATCATGATTTGCCTTTTCGGTATGTGAAGTACGAGAAGGTTAGGGCAAGAGATAAATATCTAAACCCAAAGTGTGTGCCTATATGCCGACAAACCGCTGCTGCTGATGTCTTCAGGAAATATGAGATGGAGAAAGCAAAGCTCAAAAGACTTTTTGCAAATCTCAAAAGCCGAGTGTGTTTTACGACAGATCTTTGGTCAGCTCGCACGGTGATGGGGTACATTTGTTTGACTGCCAACTATATTGACAATGGTTGGACCATAAACAACAAGATCTTGGCGTTTTGTGAAATCAAGCCTCCTCACACGGGTGATGAAATAGCTAAAAAGGTGTTGGGTTGCTTGAAGGAGTGGGGCTTGGAAAATAAGGTATTCTCCTTCACCTTAGATAACGCTACTAGTAACACTAGTATGCAAAAGATTCTTACACATCGTCTTCAGATGGTTGCTGGAAATAGATTGCCATGTAATGGAAAGTTCTTACACGTGAGGTGTTGTGCCCATATCCTAAATCTTATAGTGAAGGAAGGAATAGAATTAGCTAATAGTCTGTTGGAGAATATCCGCGAGAGCGTGAGGTTTGTGAAAGCCTCTCAATCAAGGAAAGATGCTTTTGCTGCTTGTGTTGAAAGTTCAGGGACTACGGGTAGCTTAGGATTGTCTTTAGATTTATCTACTCGCTGGAATTCAACCTATGATATGCTCGCAAGGGCTCTTAAGTTCCGTATGGCGTTTGCTAGTTACAAAGTTTGTGATAGGAGCTATAACACGCTGCCTTCAGAGGAAGAATGGGAACGTGGGCAGAAAATTTGTGACTTCCTGAAGCCTTTCAGTACCATCACAACATACTTCTCAGGTGTGAAATATCCAACTGCGAATATATACTTCATTCAAGTTTGGAATATCGAATTGCTATTAAGGAAATATGCAGATTGTGATGATGAGGATTTGAGGTTAATGGCTAGGAGGATGCAAATCGAATTTACAAAGTACTGGGATGATTATAGCATAGTTTTAGCGATGGGAGCTATGTTGGATCCAAGGTTCAAGACTCAGATACTCAAAAAAGCTTTTGATAGGTTAGATCCAACTACTTCCGAGAAAAAAGTTAAAGTTATAGTGCAGAATCTGAAGGATCTGTACGAAGAGTATACGAGCAAGCTTGTGACGGGTTCATCTTCTAGTTCTAACTATTCATCAACACCAGATGACCTTCTTAATGAATCACCCCTTGATGATGATTTGAACGCTGTAAGATTACTTAATTTACTTATTTTCTTGTCTTGATGAGTATAGTTGAAATTGTCTGATTATATTGATGTTCTTGTCTGATTACAATATAGGATCTTTTTGAACTTGAAAGGAGTATTCACCATGGTTCAGATAACACAAAGACGAGTTTGGAATTGTATTTGGAAGCCGAGGCTTGAGTTAAAAGCTTTTGCAGATATAGAAGTTTTGAGCTATTGGAAAGAAAATGGGCATCACCATGGTGACTTAGCTGTGCTAGCAATGGATCTTCTCAGTATCCCAATAACTACAGTTGCATCAGAGTCCGCTTTCAGTATCGGTGGTCGTGTATTGACCCCATACAGAAACCGCCTTTTTCCAGACAATGTGCAAGCATTGCTTTGCACTCGTAACTGGTTGCGTGGTTATCCAGAACTTGAAGGTAACTTTACAGTGTGTGCATCCATGTGTGTGCTTCATGCATTCATTGTTCGTTGTCTTTGATGCCTTGACTTAGATATTAGCTACAGCGATTAAATATTCCTCTCTGTCTCGTCATTGGCTGTAAACGTAGACAGCAGTAATAAGATTATGTCTTTCTTATGGCTTTGGACATTCATGATTAGTCATTGCAGTTGTAAGAATCTGATTCTTTGAAGACTTCTAGTTTCTGGTGTTGTTGAAGCATTAGTAAAGAGCATATTGATGTGCCTTTGGTGACAATTTGTTGTTCTTCACCACCAACTTTGGTGACTGATGCTTTGGTGCTTTGTTTGTTTTGGTATTCTAGGTGATATTGAAGATAATTTCGATGAGGAAGCTACAAATGTTGCAAGTTCTTCAGGAGTATGAGAGAGATTCAAGATTCAAGAAGCTACAAATATTGCAAACTACTATTTATTTTAATCTGAATAAAAATACTTTTGCTACTTCTTTACAAATGTTGCAAGCTACAATTTGTTTCAATCTGAATCAAATATAAATTTATTATAATTGTGATTTTAATATTTATGCATAGATATTTAAATTATCTTTTTATTAGTATATAAAATGTATAATTTGATTATGTATGCAAAAAGATATAAATATTTTACATGATCTCTTTACAACAAATAAAATAGTTTGGGTACCCATGGGTAAACCTATACCCTACTGGGTTATTTTATGGGTTTTAATTTAATCATAATGTTTTTGGATTTTCGCGGGCTGGGCATAAACTGGGTCGGGTTTTTTGTGGGTTGGGCTGGGCTGGGTTATTTCACCTATTTTAACATCCCTACCTTGGACAAGCCGTTTGAGGAAGCTTACTTTACCCACATGTTGTGGATGTTCTTCAGAGAGACCAAGGAAACTGAACATGACATACATAGGATGTTCAATCAGGTCAGAGAGAAGATGAAGCAGAGGATTACACTAAAGAAGATGAGTGATCCTGGGAAATTTGCAGTGCCATGTTTGTTGAAGGGCATTGAATTCATGTGTGCGCTGTGTGACACAGGTTCATCAATCAGCATACTAACCAAGATAATGGCAGACCATCTGGGTCTGAAGATAGAGCCTTCGGAGGATTCATTCACTTTTTTGGACTATTCTACGAGGAACTCAGGAGGAATCACCAGAAACCTTGAGGTGGAGATTGGTAATGCACTAGTTCCAGTTGACTTCCATGTCCTAGACAACAAACTGAACATGAATCATTCTCTACTCCCTTGGAGAGCCTTCATGGCTACGGTATGGGCAGTTTGCAACATGCAGACTAATCAGTTGTGTCTAACACTGATAAACCATGATGTCTACTATGATCCAGTCAGAATTGACAAGCCACATACGTCCAACACTGGAGTTGATACAAGATTCATAGCAGCATGCTACTGTGAATTTGAAGCTGAATACTAGACAAAGTGTGAAGCATCAATCGACAGCCATACTCAACCATCGATCGACAATGCCATTCAGCCAACGATCGATAACCACCTAGGAAATCGATCGACAGTAGTCATGCGAATGAAACTTTCGCTTTGCCAAAACACTGCTATCCGAGTTTTGTAGTTAACACCCAGCCTCAGATATCGATTGATTACCATTACGGTGACACGATCAGCAGACATGACGACTATTATATTGGCAGTTGAGAAAATGATAGCCATCATGAGAGCTTTGCAGTTGACATTGCACTACATGAGATGCGATCTGAGGAGTATGACGAGGATTACCCCAGAGAGAAGAATATCGAGTATCATGGTGTTGCCATGGAAGAAGAAGGAGTTCTCCATACATCACATGCAGATAAGAAGGCAAAATTAAATCGACATCAACACCAAGCCATCGATTGACGCTCATCACACACCAAATTCCGAGGTACAAGTAAAAGATAATACAAATTATGCTTATCTAACTCCATATGAATATGGTATTTTCAGGGATCCAGAAGGCCAAGCACGAGCCCTGGATGGACACATTCTCAACATATCCAGGGAGGAAATTGCTGAAATCATTTCCATGAATGGGTCCAGAAACTTAATAGACACTCATAACAGAGCAGAGGATCCATCATCGATCGACGAAGCAGATGCACCATCAATCGACGGTCAGTCCGAATTGAGACGAAGAGCGCTTCTCTAGAACAGGAAAATGAAACCTCATTGGGAGATGAATTTGGTATTTTCAGGGATCCAGAAGGCCAAGCACGATCCATGGATGGACACATTCTCAACATATCCAGGGAGGAAATTGCTGAAATCATTGCCATGAATGGGTCTAGAAAATTCTTAGACACGCAGAACATAGCAGAGGATCCACCATTGATCGGCGAAGCAGATGCACCATGGATCGACGGTCAGTCCGAATTGAGACGAAGATCGCTTCATCAGAACATGAAAATGAAACCTCATTGGGAGATGAAAAACGAGTATAGTGTAACATCAACCGTGCAGAACAAGCCACTTACATCAAAGCAGAGATTGATGAGTTGGTAGCAGATATCTATAGAGCTATGAGGACGACATATGATTATCATTCCAAGAGGCTCGATGACATCTACTACCCATTCAACAACAATATAAGCTGGTTAACCACACGCACAGATGATATGAAGCAAGACATAGCCATGATTCAAGAACAACATGCAGTCGGTGGAGGAGCATAGAAATCGATTGCCGCTCACATTTAACAATAGATCGACGCCCACATCCGTACATCGATCGACGCTCAACTTGCATCATTTGAAGATAGGCTACAATCATTCACCTATAGGCTTAATGGTATCTACTACCCGCTCCGTGACGACATAGATTCATTGACTACACACATGAACGCACTGCAGCAGGAGAAATACACGATTCAGAGACTTCTATATTTTCAAGCAGAGCAGTCACCATCGATCGACAGCGATTATACAACATTATGAGGCAAGCTGGTAACCGAGAAATTCTTACATGATAAGCTTGATGATATCACTTTCTCTCAAGACTTGTTGAAAGAAGATATCTATTAAGAGTTGAAGGACATCACAGAATCAACACATGCCAGACTTGGAATTCACCAGTGCAGCATTGGTAATCTTCAGAATAGGATGCATGTCATTGAGGTTGATAAGGAGATACTGAAAAATCAGTGGACCAGAGGAAATAAGACCATAAGAAGCTTCATTGGTACATGGTTCCAGATGAGCAACGAAGATGTAGACACTTGTTTCCCAACAAGTAGTCATCCACCTCCTTACTAGCCAAAAACAGCTTCCAAAGTCAAGCTAAATGACTATTACAAAGCGCTGAGTGGGAAGCAACCCACTATTAGGTAATTTTTTTTCAGTTTTCACTTTTTAAATTATTTATTTTTTCATTCAATTTATTGCAGGTATAAAAAACAGAAAAACCAAAAAGAGACCCGAGGAGACGATTACTCAGTCATCGACCGATGAGACCAAGTCGACGTCGTTCGACATCACGACACCAGAAACGATTGATAGACACTTCAATGTGTCAATCGACATCGACATCCGCGATCAGGTATATAGTTTTCCTTGTTACATTATGTACTTATGATTTATGTTCTCACCAAACTCCGACTAGATATACACTAGGGATAGTGTAATTTAAGTCTAGGGGAAAGTTTACTGATATTAATTTACCTATGAGTTTTATAAATGTTTTCAAAAAGTTTTATTGAGTCAAGAAGGGGACAATGAACTTTTTTCAATTTCCCTCACTTATCTAACCACTCTTTAGCATCATTCTTAGATTTATTAACTGCAGATTGTATTATAGATGCTAAAGTGGATCATCCTGCCAATTATTCACACTTGCTGAGACTGTTTGAAGGAACCAAATCCAACCTCCAACCTAATTGAGCTCAACTTGCTTGTCTTGGGGCATGGTATATATTGGATCGGAATCCTCCTTCAAGTCTGGAAGGTATTAGACTTAGTGTCCCTGGTTTTCCTTCAACCTTTCTTTGGCATCCATATATATATTTACAGAAGATTGAGTTGATTTCTTGCCGTTTAGAAGGGTAGGAGTGTCTACAGCGACCCCATTATTTTACTCTAATAGAATGATCACACATTGTTTGGAAGCGAGGGGTAAATACATTATCGATGACCTTACTATTTCGCCTACAACTTTGCCTAGTAATAAAAATAAATAAATAATAAATATATATATATATATATATATATATATATATATATATATATATATATATATATATTTATATATACTATATATATATAAATATATATATATATATATATACTATAAATTGGATTCAGAGAAAAGAGAAGAGATAAGGAAAACCAGAAAAGGGTTACCTCTAGGTCCAGATACTTGCTTAAGTGGATTCCATGGGTTTAGTGATCGATATTCCCAAGGCAAAGCATACAATTTTGTTTTATGTAAGAAATAAGGTCAGGAGAGGTTTAGTCATACATGATTAGTTAAGTTGTTGGATGAATGAAATTGGTTGCTAAACTAGGATATTGCATATAAAGTACTTTTGAAGTTGAGATTGATTTGATGTGGAATATTGCTGAGGTGATGATAGTGAGTTCTTAAATTGTGTGAGTCCCTGCTGTTTTCAAATCTCTTTCAGAGAGACTGCTCATTGTTTTGCTTGAGGACAAGCAAAAGAATAAGTTTGAGGGAGTTGATATACCATAGATTTTACCCACTTGGTATATAGGTGTTTTTAAATACATTATAGCTGTTTTAGAGTCTTTTTAATACGTTTTCAGGTTTTGGAGTGATTTGGAGGAAAAAAATGATTTTGGTGCATTTTGGAGATAAAGTGAAAAGGACCTGTAACTCCTGTACGAAAACGCGGGCGCGGAGACCGATTACGCAGCATCGAAACGTTCGGCGGAGATCAGCCGCAACATTTCATGAAAATTTGTTAAAAAATTGGGTTCACCAAAAAAGTTCGTCTTTTCAGGTTTTAAATGCTTAAATCGAGTTGTACATGCGAGATCTACGAGTTTGATGAAAAAACAATAAGAAAAACGAAAGATTTGAGTGAATGGTGATAGACTAAATTAGTGGCTATGGTAAGAGTTGCAGAAACTCCAAGCGACAAGAAAGGAAGAAGAAGGTTTAATTATAGTTTTGCCATTATTTAAAGAAGAGATTAAAGAAAACACGCTTCTAGGGCCTCATATCGAAGACGTGACATAATGCTTAAAAAGCAGCTAACCTTCCACCAGAGTACAAGACAATATGTGTTTCATTACGAAAATTGATTAATATATATACAGTTTTAGAAATATTAAAAAATCACTTAAAACTAGGCCCCGATTAATCTCTGATTACTCTCCGAATTTATGTTAACTCGCTAGGCTTAGACCAGCCGTCTCACTTACGCCTAGCGTAGTTCCGAACAGGGCCCGTAACTGACCATCGAACAGTCTGGCTGTCGATGATTGAAGATTATAATCGATCGACACATACCATGTGTTTTCGATCGACGGCGAAGTGCGCAAAGACCAGACTTGGTTCCAGCGAACTTTTAAGCCCAAGTCCCAAAAGAATTACCAAATTTCCCCTGACGAGTTTTAACTTAATATTTATGTGCTCTGTCATTGTTCTAGGAAACACACGCTTTCATACTTTCTTACACAGCAAAATACTTAGAGTTTTAGGTTTGGAGAGAAGATCCAAGACTCCTTCAGAGATTTGTGAATGGAACTCCAAGTTTTTCTACTCTTATCTATTCTATGCAGTTTTACTATTGTCTTGTTATGAATTGTTTAACTATGTATGAGTAGTTCTCTTTGTTAGATTTAGGGTTCAGATATTCATGAGGGATTACCTCAAAATATGTAGTTGCTAAGTGTTTGGATATCAATCAATTGAACTGTTCTTTAATGGATGTGTTCTAAAGTAGCTGACTAGGACCTTGTCCATAGATATTAGGGCGCAAGCGGAAGCATGGTCATTTGTCTGATCTAGTTTACATTGTGCTAGGATTGCTAGAAAAAAGCGACAGCTGATTTAGTTTAACCAAGTGAACAAGTCAAACCCGTGCGGTAAAGCTTACTGGAAGGAATGTTGATCAACAACTCAGTAGTTGCACCGATCGACGGGCTGAAAGGTGTATCGATCAAAAATTCATAATTGGTATCGATCGACACTTTTTCAAGACCAACAAGCGACATCTGAATATAGATCTGGCAATAGATAGTCTAAATATACGGAAGTTGATCGACTATTCTTTTAGTTTGAATTCTAGAATATCCAACATACACTTAGTCTCTATATCTCTATAACCCTGATTGTCTGAATAGAAACTCTAAGTCTAACGCCTTTCATATCTGTTTCAAAACCCCAATCAATCAACCGAGCAATTACCTTGCTCACACCAATGCTATTTACATTTAAACATGTTTTCCTAGCTAACCACATAACTACTAGATCTTTTGTGTGTCTTAGCTCCTTGTGAATTTGATCCTTATGTGCTACAACTCGACTTCTTATTTGAGAGAGTACAAATCACTCCTTAGGATAATTTGAGTGATATCACTTACTTACAATCTACGGAGGATAACATGTTTCTTATAGCAAGCCAAGTAAAACATAGTATCTTAACACACATTGTCAACAGGGGCCATCCCTGTAGGCGATCTATTAAAGTTTTCAACTAATTTTTTAATATAAATTTGAGAGTAAAAAATTTTCTCAGGGGAATATAATTTTCATCAAAACATTTGGAGGCATGTAACAAATGTTTCATTTACATGACCCATGACCGACCCTGCACATTGTTAGAACCACATTATCTATATCTAATCAATTTTGTCTTTCCTTATTTAATAATTCCCATTTCTTTGTAGAAAGAAAGTTTATGCATACTGAACTAACGGTCAATCGAAAAATATTATCTCCCATCGAAAACTCTAGCCATCAAGAGAAAAAGAGAGAGATTTTTCTTAGTTTCAAGCCGATGACCGGAGGCTTCTATAGCTCTGACATCGGCTTGTTTGGTTCGTTTTGCTTCTTTTTTTTTTGCTTTACTTTCTATCATTTGATTTGTTTGATTGTCAATTTATTTTAAATGCGGAAATTTTATTGTTCTTTTGTATGTTTCTTCCAATAGATTTAGTAAGCCAAAAACTTCGGTTCAATTGAACCGTTTAGAAAAGGTAATTGACATATCTAATGCAGATGGTGGCGACGGGTCTTACCGGCTTCTCGTTGATGGTTCTTCATTTGATGGTGATGGATTTTTTGCTGCAAACTATGGTTACTCTGAAAATGGTAATCTTTTTGACTCTATTATTTTCAAAAGAGTAATATAAAGATTTGTCTGGTCTCGGTGACTCCTACTGGAGTATTAAAAAGAGAGTGACAATCGTTCGCAATTCAGTTTAAATCATGGCGTCTTTGGATTAATACGAAGATTATCTCATTTGCGATTCAACTATTCCAAAAGCAAATTTGAAGCTTTTATATATAAAATCTTTGGTCATCCACTCGCAAGATAAATATGTGTTAGTTTACTTTGGATCCCTACTAATATTATCATTTTTCTATATTTGTTTGGCTAATTCTCATTGTTTAATTTATTTGCCTAAAAGGCTTAATAATACAATTGAAAAAAAAAGAACTAACGGTCATTACTCGAGACTACGAATCATAAAGAATCATGGTCGAGATTACCCGGAAAAAAATCACACAATGGAAAGAAGCATCCAACTCAACGAAGTAAATGTAAGATGAAAATTACTTTAAATATCATAAGTTAGTTACCATTTTACAAAATATATTCAATGAAAAATACTCTAATATTTGGATTTAGGATGTAGTGATTATTGTTTAGGATTTAGTATTCAAGGGGTGGGATTGAGTTTATAAACTTCTACAAATATTTTATAAGTTATTATTAAGAATTTATATATTATTTTAAAGATTAGTTTAATTTTTTCATTTAAACTTAAAATATTTATGAAAATAGATATTCTTTAGAGATAAATTTTAAAAATGGTATCAAATTTGTATTTCATCAAGTAAGATTAACATATATAGAGACAGTGTCGGATTTAATATATATATATATGCCAAGCAGAAATAAGTAATTTGGTCCACAAAAAATTTATTTACAAAAAGAATGTAATAAAAATTGAGCTGAGGGCATTCCCCAATCCCCCAGTAGATATCTTTCATTGGATTTCCAGATGTTTAGAGGTTTGCTCGTCGTGGTTTTGTGCCAGTCTGTTATGATTTCAGTTTCCTATTATGTGTTTAATGTTAAGTGTTGTTTGAATGTTTGTTTCCCTGGTTTGGGCTCAGTCTCCGGGAATATCTCGTGTTTCTTCCGGCTTTGGTTATCGGGGACAGTCTTGTGGTCCTCCGTTTGTAGAATCTTACTCTTGTATCCTTTGTTGATCGTATTAATAAAACCAGATGAAAAAAAAAATCCAATGAGAGTCAAATCTTGTGTAAGTAATTACAGAGAAACAGAGAAGAACAGAGAGACAATTTCAATGGTTTAAACTCTTCATTCTTATTTCACTCAAGTCTTAGGGTTTTACAAGATAGCTTATTTATACTAAGAGAACTTGTCTAGACCTAAAGGAATATCCTGTAGCATATTCTGCTTGGCTGTAAAGCTCTTCTCAAGACTCATTATCAGAGAGGAGACCATATCTGTTCTGAACCTTAATGACAGAGTTCGTACTCTGTTTGTCTGTAGCTGAGGAAGCGTTGTCTTTACATTTTGCTGACTTAGCCGTTGGAGTCTTTGAATGTAGAGCTGTGGGCTTCACTTGTTGTCGAGGGCCCATCACCTCTTCATTCTTCATGCTTGATGGGCCTGTTATGTTTACATCTTGCGCATCCTTCCTTGATGATCCTAACCAGCCTAGTACCACCAGAACTTTTGAATATAAATCTTCATCATTAGCCCCTAAAATTATTATAGAAAAAAAATTTCAAACACATGCTTGGCTAGTTTCTATCAAGGAACAGTTCTTTGTAGAGAGTAAAAAGTGAAGAAACGAGAAAAAAATGGAAAAAAAAAAGAAAAAAACTTGACTAAATACATAAACAAATATATGCATTGTTGTAAATATATACAAAATTTGACTAAATAGATACATAAACAAATATATACAAAAATTACCAGCTCAACATCAAACATACAAGAAATTATTCAAATGTCACTAACTCAAACATAATTGCTTGAATAAAACATTCACAATAAAAACATTTTAAGTACGTACTTTCATTTTTTAATTCATAAGAAGTTGTTGTAAATATTCTTTTACATTACCGCATCCGACATGCCTATTGTCTTTATAATTAGAATCGTATACAACGACAAGTACATAGCATTTTTAAGACAAAGTACCAAACATCCATACACCCTTTTTTCTTTTGAACACCACCATACACCCATATATATACATATATACAATACGGTGTCTTTTCAGCTTAGGCCTTAATATTTTATGAGACACCATCAGGCGCAACATGGTCAGCAACTTCTTGATCCGGCACTCTATCGCCTTCCTCCAGCTCAATACCATCTAATGGATTCTGAAGAGGCCCAATACAATCTCGTGGAACTTGATCTGGCTCAACGTAATCTTGAAGGTTTTGACTCTGATCATTTCCAAGAATCTGATATGCCTCTTGAGGAAGAAGCTCTAGGCCAGCAACAAAAAGCGGGAGCAAGACTAGATAACGTCTACGAGACCTATATGAAATTGCGGAGCCAATGACGTGGACAATGGACAACATCAGTAAATACGCGTTTAGTGTGTGCCAATAGAGACTCCCATCGTTTTTGTAAAGCCAAAACACTTGACCGCATCTTCGTATTTTCACTCCTCCTTCGATCAGATTTTGGATTATATCGAGCATAGTGAAGATTAATGTGTCACAAGCAGAAACGATGCCGAATATCTTTGCTAGATCTTTCTCCTTGTCAAGTAGCTCTAAGACAAAGCAGAGGAACTCAACGAGGAATGCAACAGCGGAATGTGGTCGAAGACTTTGCCTGAAAACCACGAGTCTGATGGCCGGAGTTAGGATCGGCATTTTTTTAAAAGAAATTATAATTTGAAACTAACAAAATATGATATCACGAACTTTGGTACGTGGTGCTTTTTATAGTGATGTGAAGGGATGATTAGCAGATGATTAGAGAGATAAAAGTCAAAAAGTTAAGCTTGGAAAATTCTGTGCTAATTAAGAACTCTTCACTTTTCATATTGCATAGGGAACCAAAGAAAGTTATTTTGTAGTTTGCGTTTGAGGTCTTTGTTTTTGTTTATCATAGCAAGTAAGCTGTACACTACTATAAGAAAATGAAAATCAATATTCATTTAAGCGTAATATACAGTTTGCTGGTTGGTCATTTACGACGTACGTAATGTCGGCATGTCAAAATTTTGAATAGGTGGTCTTAACTAAATTACATTTCTATAATATAAATACTGCTCAACTTAACCTCCTTGAAAAGCATTGTCCGCTATATATACTTTTTAGTCTAAAATTCGTTTATTCAATATTCTCAATCAAAGATAATAACATAAAAATTGATATGATACATCGCATGAGCCCTGGAATTATTATCCGGGATCCGGATTCGATCCAAGATCCGTTCCGAAAATAGGATATCCGGAATGCCCAAATCCTGATCCAGATAGAAAATCTCAGATCCGTCAAAACCGAATCCAGATCCCGATATCTTGATTTTTAGGTCTAAATACCCAGATCCAGATCTGTATTTTTAGAAGGTTTAATTTTATTAAGATTTATTAATACTTATACATAAAATTAGTTTTATAATGTTATATTTTAATTTTAATTTTATATACATATGAATATATTTATAAATCTTGTATAAATATTTAATTTATACATTATTTTTAGAATTTTAGTATTTTTTTAAAAATATTTTTAATTATTTTTTATGAGTCAAATTCCAGGTCAAGATATCCGCGGGTAGTACAATATCTAGACGGATATATGAAATCTGGATATCCGGAAACCACAAATATGGACTCAGATATTAAATCCACGGATCTGACAAGTCCGGATCCGAATCTGGATACCTTAAATATCCGGATATCCGGTTCCATCCCATCCCTACAACACATCAATAAAGTGAAAACAAGCTCTTGAGAAAAAATCTAACCCGTTAAAAAATAGGAAAATTATTACTGACTACATGAAATATTGATCATCATATGGCTAACCATGCAAACTAAACTAATCTATACTTACCTACACGAAGTATATGTTATGCATGACAACATCCCTTAACTTTATGATGTTAAGTAATTAACATCACGAGTTGAAATTTATTCATCCAAAAATGATGTGTATGTTAGAGACCATTTAAATATCTCGTTTCATCAATTAAAATATGATGTACCTGATGGTAATTTATCTAAATTTGATTTTTTTTCCGTGTTTTAAAATCGTAAGAATATTTTTAAACAAAAACTAATTTACAAAATCAATATGTTTTATAAAATCTTGATAAGTAGTGTTTTAGCATAAACTAATTTACAAAATCAATTTGTTTTATAAAATTTTGATAAGTAGTGTTTTAACATTTTTATTTTAGGGTTTTCAAAAATAATATATTATATTAAATATTAAAGTTATTTAAGATATTATTTACTTATTTTTTAAAATTATTTAAATATGCTTTGTTATGAACTTTTAATAAAAATTTTGTAATTCGCTTGACTAATTGTATTATATATACTTATTAAAAAATTATTATAAACCTTATTTGATGTCAATTTAGTTACTCTATCATTTTATTTGTTTAATATGAAATTAACTAAGTTAATGAATTATTTTATTTATATATTCATAAACAAAAATTGCATTCATTTAAACTTAGTAAAACTTTCATATGAGATTCTTATTCTTTGATTATTTTTATTCTTAAAAGTATATAATATATGATTATATATGCAAGATTCTGTTTTGTTTATGTTGACATCACATAAGTCTTAAACAAATAAAATATTAGAGTCAATAAATTGACAACAAATAAGTTTTATAATTGAAAAGTTATCAAAGATGTAAATATATCACACAATTAATCAAATGAATTGCAAATTTATTATTAAAATTTCATAGCAAAACATATTAAAATAATTTAGAAAACAAAAAAAAAAATCAATAATATCTTATACAACTTTCATATTAATATAGATAAAAATAATACAATTATATAGTTCTTTTTAAACATATTGATTTTGTAAACTAGATTTTGTTTAAAATTCTTATGATTTTAAAATACAGGTAAAAATCTAATTTTAGTTTAATTCCAGTTGGGTCGGTCATATTTTCATTGATAAAATGATATATTTAAACGGTCTCTGGCATCCACATCAGTTTTTGGATGAATAAAATTAAATTCATGATGTCAACTACATAACATCATTAATTTGAGAAATGTTCTTATACATAACATATACTTCGTGTGGTTAGATATACATTAGTTTAGTTTGTATGGTTAGCCATGTGATGACCAATACTTTATGTAGTTAGTAATCATTTTTCCTAAAAAATATGATCTAACATATACGATTACAAGAGAAATCAATGATGAAGTCTAGACCAAAAATTTGGTTGGATATTGCCAATATATTGATATCAAAATGATCGTATTCCGCAATTTTCAAACAATCGAAGTACTATCTCGTACCACAACGGGCTACAATCAGGTTCATTGCCTACACAATAAAAGTTTTCAAGACAAAAATATATTATTTTCTTTGGTTAGATCTGTTCTACAAGAGATCCTTTCAAAGGAGTTTCATCTAGACTCCGTCAAACAACCTGTGATAATCACCACTACAAAGATCGGAGCAAAACGAATAAATCACTGATTAAAAAAGACAGATGAAAACAAAAATATCCCTGGAAACTTTGAAAGAAACAACCAAAATAAAGTTATAACTAGGTGTTTTCTGCACAAATAATAGCTTTAAAATTTTATATAATATTTAAAAATAAAATTTTGTTAAATTTTATAATTTGCTTATAATATTTAATTTTGTGTAAAATTATAATCTTGGAATTTTTTTTATCTATTTCTTTTAGTTAAAATATATTAAATCCAACTCTATAAAATTAAAAGAAAATTTTGTTAGGTATATATTTATCAAAACATAAAACTAAATAATCTTTTTAAAAACTAATGATAATGGGATGAGAACATTTAAATTAAAAACTGCATTAAATTTTTTTATGATATGTTTTAGTATTAATAATTATAAATTTATATAAAATAGAATTAAATAATATTTTGAAAATTATAAAATGTTATAATATTTCTATTTATAATATTATATTATTTATTGTTATATTAATGATGATGTATGAGTTAATATCATATTCTAAAAACTGTACTAAAAATATAAATCAACATTAAATGTAAATGTCCAATTCATAATTAGCTTAAACCATGTGGTCATTGTTAGTATGACATGTCATTATTTTTCTTTTAAAATCAATATGATGATGACACAAGACAAATCAGTTTTCAAATAATGTCTAGGGAATATTAAAAACAAATAAGAAAAGACTATTTGAAGAGAAATCCCAACATTTTTTTTGTCATTGAATCAAAGTAGCGGGAAAGATTCCACGAGTACATAATATGAAATAGAAAAAGAAAATGCAACAAACAGAAATTTCGTAAAGGACCATTATCCACGAAGCTTATATTATAGGATCTTCATGAAGATCTCTTAACCAAAGCTTCAAGAGAGACTGTGGAAGGTGGTCGCGTTCGCCTCCCCAAGAATGATGTTAGCTAACCACGAGGGACCACCATAAGCGATATAAGACTGGAGCCTATTCTCACGAGTGACAATTTTGGCAATCTCTTCAACCACTCCATTTCTATTGACTAGAGAAATCCCAACATTAGTGCTAGAAAAGCCGCCAGCCCAGGCACAAAAAGATCTCCCTATTTTATTTATATAATAATTTCTTAACAAATATATTTAGAGTTATGTAATTTTTTTTTTGTTAGGTTTGAGTTGCTTTTAAAACTTGTTCTCTATCGGGTAAGCTCAAGAACACTAGGGTATGGTTAGAAGTTCATTATCTCTGTTTCTTTACAAAATTTGTTGTAATTTGTATAATCTTTTGGATTTGTCAAATCTAAGCCATGACGAATAGATACAACTATGTCTTTTTCAACCAGTGGCGGAGGTAGAAAAAACTTCTAAGGGGGTCAATTTCGAAATTAGCATATATCACAAGGGTCATTTAGCTAAAATTTGCAAGATTTATCTAGGTTTTAAAGGATTATACATGTAAAAAAAATTTCTTTTATAAAATCCACCTGGGTCATTTGACCCACCTGCCAACACTCTGCCTCCGCCACTGTTTTCAACAAAACATGAATACAAGAGCCGGCCCTTGCCATAGGCCAATGAAGCATGGACTTCCAGCCTTATTATTATTAAGTATAATATCGGCTCCACAGAAGTAACTTTAGACCATTGGTTAAATGGCTCTATACTCTGTATATTTTAATCATTTACTTAATTAATTTTTATTTTAATACATGCAGTAATTTAATTTGTATGTCTAATTAGTTTTTTTTTTGTATTTTTAAATTTGCCTCATATATCTACTACATGCTATGAAAAAATTCAAAAATTTAAAGTATATTTTTAATTATTTATTAAATGAATTATCAAAAGATTCGATACCTTTAAAATAAGTTAGGAAATTTCTGTTCAATAGGACTAAGTAAAAAAATTATGTATCCTCTAGAAATATATTACGACACATGTATGCATTTTTATCTTTCATTTAATTAATTTTAGTATGTTTTTATATAACGTTCATAAAATGGTTAAATGTAACTTATGTTTGTAATAGTTGAATATGTATTATAGCATATGCATACATTTTTATTTTTTGTTTAACAAATTAGTTTTATAGTTCTTAGGTTATTTTATATATCTACATCCATTCAAATGAACATTAAAAATTAACATATGTTTTAATTGTTTATATTAACTTTAAATTATTAGCCTATATATCTATTAGTTTTACGAGGGTTTGAATAATAAAGAAAGACATTACAAAGAAAAAGTTTCCAAACTGTTTTAGTTTTGCTATGAGAATATATTTGTTGTCACATTTCATACTTACCATCGGCGATTTACTTTCATGTCTATGAGTTTTGTTGTTGGCGTGTATGTATATGCATGTGTCTTGGTTTAGTTATTCTATTCCATCTTATGTGACCATGTATAACAACCAGATTATGATCTCACAAAAACTTGTCATGCGATAATGCTACCATGGTGGATGATGTTGGTGATTTTTGTATGTTTCTACTACCATAGCACATTGGTACTGATTCACATCGTTCGATCGGATTTGAGACATAATATCCCTTACCAGCGATCTCCACTAATGCCTATAAAACATGTGTTACTTTTCAATGCATGGTCAGTTGGACCACAAAGAAATTTGGACAAGACATGGTACAATGTGTTTGTTTTTTTCTCAAACTATTACTCCCTCTGTTCTCAAAAGATGCATATTCTAGAATTTTCACATATATTAAAAAAACTCATTAAATATGCATTGTTTTTTGTGAATAACAATTTTTCATAATTTTTAGCCAATAGAAATTCAATAAACACCATTATTGTTTTTTGAAACTTACAATTTTTCATAAAATCATACATTGAAAAAGTAAAAAATATTTTTTTTTGAAACAATTTTTTTTTCGAGAACATATATCTTTTAGGAATGGAGGGAGTAGTATATAAGTGTGTTCATCGTTTTCTCGTTAAGCACTTACGTTTTATTTTTGAGGCCAAAAAGAAACGTTTTTTTTGAAAAAGTGAATGGTAATCTTTGTTCCAAAATTATCTATTTGGTATATTTCTAGGAGAGCATTATTCTAGTATCCTCTACTTTTGGGGATGATTGGTAAGTGTTGTAGCTTTATATTTTTTGCTGTCGAATTTAATCTGTAGATTTATTTGCTGTAGCTTTTCTTGCTGTAGATTTCTAAAGCACTAATTTTTTGCTTTGGAAATAAAGCTCTGTACAGCCATATTTTGATTTTGTAGAGATTTTTTTGCTGTGAGTTTTTTAAGGAAAGCAAAGCTCGATTGGTTGAGATATATAGTTGTAGACTAAATTTTGGCTGTCCAGAGCATCTACAGCTCCAACCAATCATCCCCAAATTTGTGTTACAGTATTATGTCTCTAATTGTAATTCATCTTTTTCATGTACCGATTAATCTTACGGTGTTCTTCGAAGATTCTATTATCGTCCCGTGTATGGTCTAGAGATGTAATTTAGATTATTGATTCCTGTATTGGATTTTGGAATAATAATGTGTAAGCATTGGTAGAATAAAGATCACTTGGATAAGTTCAAAGGAAAACAAAATGAATTGTCAAAGAAAACTATTGTATATTCTAATTAACTATATAGAGATTTTGATGAAGTATCCAGTATTTTGATTTTATCGAAGAAATGAAGTTCAAATTTATTATAAAAACATCTACATATTTATTAATCAAAGTAATCTTGAATGTATTTTGAAGTGAATAAAAGACATAATATATGAAGTCTATATAATACTAAATGCAGAAGCGCATAATAGAAGGGGAGGAATGTTAGGGCTAGTCTCTCTCCTCTTCATGTGGAGATGGAAGCGTTATCATGGGCAATGGAATACATGAAGAATTTACGTCAATTTCAGGTTACGTTTGCAACGAATTGTTCTCAATTGGTGAAGATGGTTTCAGAACCAGAAGAATGACCAGCTTTTGCAAATTATTTGGAAGATATCAACATCCTGAAAGAGAGTTTCACCCGATCAGAGATTATCTATGTACCACGGATGCAAAATTCAAAAGCGGATAGCCTAGCACGCAGTGATAGAAAACAATCGTCTTTCGTCGTTCACATGGATGCAAATCAGCCGTCTATAACTGAACTTGGAAAACAATGAAATAAAAGGGCCCTATAGAAAATGTGGTCAGAAATTCATCCGACGATGACTGAACTTATTATCTTTACTAGAGATTCTGCAAGACATCTAAAAGGATAATTTTGTTACTCTGATATGATGTATTTTCCTCAAGTTTTGTTATGATTGGTGGGCCAGCCGAGCATAACTTTGTATAAATCAGTTTGATTTGGTTAAAATTTGAAATACTGGAAAAAGCAAACTAACCCACTGCAAGACTAGATCAATAAATTTATATTGGAATATTGCTGAACGGTTCAAAACCTGAAACCGAGCGCGAACCAAAAACTGAAGCTGTCGATTCAGTTTGGCATGTTCTGGGTTCAGACCCAAAAGGCTTTAAATAAACTAATTGTAAGTTGTTCTTTTGGTTTGGGCAAATTGCTGTTTTACAAAATGCAAGTGAACTTACTTAAAAGAGACAAATGCTTGAAGCGATAAGTTACTACAACGTAGTAAGCACAGACCACAATCTTTGCTCGCTCCTCGATGAAGTAAAACAAAGAAGTTTCACATTGTCACAAGACAAAAAGAAATAATAATACGAAACTAATATTGCATTGTCCTTTTTTCACCCATACAACACGAGAAGAGAGTGTATATCTTCTCACTCTTTTCCAAAATCAGCATTATAGTGTGAACTCGACTCGAGTTTCTTGGCCTCACTCAGCTTTCTCACCGCCTGCAAAAATTAGTTGGTTTCGAAATCACAAACTAAAAGATATTACATACATGATTTAACCAAATCTCAAATATACCTTCATGAAATCTTCTTGGATCACATAATCTCGCTCTGCTCGGATTGCAAACATTCCAGCTTCCGTGCATATGTTACGCAAATCAGCACCGTTGAATCCCTTTTTGGGACAGGAGAAACGTTTAGTGAGAACCTCATGTAGAGTACGTTTAGTAAGAAAATTAAAACTAACCTCCGCAAGTTTGACGATAGCCTCGTATTCTATTTCACCATGTTTGGCGATACCAGCTGCATGGATCTTGAGGATATCCATTCTTGATTGCTCATTTGGCAAAGGGATCTCAATCTTTCTATCTAATCTACCAGGACGGAGAAGCGCCGGATCAAGCACATCGGGCCTGTTCGTTGCCATTATCATTTTCACCTAATACATTTACACAAACCAAGTTAAAGAACATTCATTCACACTCGCAGACACATTATAGCATTGATTATGGCTTTTAGTGTATAAGCAATGGTGCGAAACAGAAGTTATAAGAGACAAGATCCAATCAAAGATATCCAACAGATTTCAAGACAGCCAAATTGCCAATATATATATATATAACTTAACAAACACGATCTTATGCACATATATGGCTTCAGACATAGAGAGAGAAGAGTACCTTTCCGAGGTTGTCAAACCCATCAAGCTGATTGAGCAACTCCATAAGTGTTCTTTGAATTTCACGATCAGCACTAGTTCCCTCGCTAAAACGACGCCCACCAATAGCATCGATTTCATCCATGAAAATGATACAAGGCTAGCCAGAGGAAAAAAGCATATAATAAAGCTTATAGAACAGAAACATATACAGCCATTAAGGAGGCAAGACTTACCTGGTGTTCACGGGCATAGTTAAACATCTCCCGAATCAGCCTAGCACTTTCTCCAATGTATTTGTCTATGATTGCACTCGATACAACCTAACGAGAAGAAACAATTTTGATTAAGTAAGCCTCAGGATATGCCATACCTTTGAGAAAATCAAACCTTCAAGAAGTTGGCATCGATGTTGCTGGCAATAGCCCTAGCTAGTAGAGTTTTCCCGGTACCCGGAGGTCCATACAGAAGAACTCCCTGCATTTATATATATTTTAATTAGCTAAAATGTCAAAGAAGATGGAAGAGTGAGTATACCTTTGGTGGTTTGATCCCAACTCGGAGGAAAAGTTCAGGGTTCATGAGAGGAAGCTCAATAGATTCCCTGAGTTCTCTGATCTGATCACCTAACCCTCCCACAGCGGAGTAGCTAATGTTGCCAGGGTCTTCGTGCAGCATGTTATACACAACGGGATCGACCTACAATCGAAAACGAAATACAACATTAGTAAGAGTAGTCATATCAAAAAAAAGAAAAGAAAAGGAAGTTACTTCTCTGGGAAGGGCTCTCATAATAGTAAGAGTAGTCATATCAAGAACCACTCGAGTTCCAGAGGTAAGCTTCTCCTTATCCACTTTGCTACGGCATCCCACCACATACCTAGGACCGCTGCTCGCTTTCACAATCACTAAGGGGAACAATAACAATCAGACACCATAAAGATTGAGTGAGCCAAAAAGAGAGAAAGGTTACATCTTTCATTATCGAGAGGTCGAAGGACTTCTCCGATGATCTGGCCCACACTCTGAAGAGACTTGAGATCGTCCTCAGTTTTGTTGAATTCCTTTTTCGATCCTCTCAAGTTCTCCCTCGCTGCACATTGCACAAACGAACTCGAGTCACTAAGAAATATCAAAAGCCTTCAGATCTACACCCAAAAGAAGAAGCCTCACCTGTTCGAACTCGGGACTCGAGCTCCTTATGTTGGAGGAGCTTTTTCCGATAATCCGCAACCGCTGCGGTACGGCGTCTAACGGCTTCTTCCCCGTCGCTCATCCTCTTCTGCAGCGGACAGATCTCACACCAACGAAACTTTGTTCTATCTAACTTTTCTTGAGCAATGGGTTTGGTTTAGTCGAATGCCTAAAATACGGATTGCTCTTCTTCTCTACGACCCGGCCAATGAAACGCCCTCGTTTTTTCCTTTCTAGCCTTTTACCTTTTTTTTTTTTTTAACTCTAAAATTTTTAGTTAATTACTAGATTAACTTCTTATCATCGATACAATTTAGTTTAAGTGGATGAAGACAAAAACCCATACCAGCTACAAAATATTACAAAACTGGCATTCACAGTTTTTTTGTTTACTAGATTTTTCGTTAAAAAATCCAAATAGACATGACACAATCACACAACTGATATGACTATAAAGAAAAGGCTTAACAGATTTACATAAGATTTTAAATAAAACCAAGGCACAAAATGAGATAGCAACTGAATAGTCTTCACCCACAGCCATGTTCGTTTTATCAACGCTGCGACAAGGGGCTGCGGCTCTAAATTATCTCTACGGTTTGGAGAGCAGATCACAGCCCAGACAAAACGGATTTGCTTATTCCGACGCCGCGGCAAATCACAACCAGTAAAGAAAACGCTCAAAATATCAACGACATCGGAAACTCTGATTTCCTGCCTCCGATTATCAGCTTGCGACTAACGGCGTTTTTAAAACTCAGTATTTTCTTATTTCACAGAGTAATTGTTGGCCGCTTTCGCCAGTGGCGTCGTCTTTAAAATGAACATGGTTCACATGTTAAACTTAATCATCATCACAAGACACATGTAGTACACATATTCTTCATGCATAAGAAGAAGTTTTTAGCCACTAAGCAAGTTGCACCTCTGTGAAGTCTTTATATGATCTTAAATAAGCTTCACATCAATATATAATCATAAACTATCAATGGAGATCTTAAGGGATGGAAAAGATGGTATTCACAGGTTGTTCATTTTATCTTGAGGGGTATTAGACTTATTAAACCGACATAGTAAATGTGATTAGACCGATATTAGGATTATAGATAATTAGCGAAAGAATACATTCGCCGTAGTTGACTTGATTTGAATAAACATATCCTCATTTTGTATCAAACTTTCTCACACTCATCATCATTCTCTAGATCTCAAGTTCTGAACTTCTAAGAAAGGTGTCAAGAAGAACATGTTTCAGAGGAATCTCATTGTTAGGGGGGTTATATGTTGCGCAAAGCATCCATATCTCTATCATTTGGAGCTTTTGGAATTAACGTTGTTATCACTGCTGTTTTATGCGTTCTCTTAATAGATTATGTCGAGATTCTACTATAGTGGTGACATTTTCTTTCGTTTTTATCAAAAAATTCAAGATGAGTTTCACTAATGGTCTCTTCATTTATCCTTTCAGCCGGCTAGTTACTAACTGTTAAGGATAGTCATATCGTTGTCATTATTAGAATAATTTTCCCCGCATCATCTCATTATGAAATGCTATGTATTTAGTCTTAACCTAGAGTATCCTCCTATGTATATATTGTCTCGTGTACTCTCTGTTGTATAATAATAAAACCATCACATTACATGTTATCAGAGCAGATTTAAAAACCTAGCTGCCACTCTTCTTACCTCTTCTTCTCGTTTTTTCTTTCTCTGTTTCTCTATCAACTCTGCTTTTCAAAATTATGTCTCTCTCCTCTTCTTAAACCGTGTATGTGTTACACCTCAAACAATTTTTAACGTCAACATGTCTAATGTTATGAAGCTCACAGCAAGTAACTACTTATGTGGAGCATCAAGATCTATGCCCTCTTAGATGGTGATAAACTTCTGGCCATCTTGACAGCAACACGGCGATACCAGTTACCATTCTCACCAACAATGGTGTTTCCACATCTCCAACCTTTCAAGTCTGGAAAAGACAAGATCATTTTATTTTTAGCGGTCTCATCAGCGCAGTCACACCATACTCTTCAGTCGATTGTCTCGACGGCCAAGAAAGTTGCAGACATTTGGAGAATTCTTGAAGCAACATATGTGAAACCAAGTAGGGGGAACATTCAAAAACTGAAAATTCAAATAAAGAACTGGACAAAAAGCACCAATATTATCGACGCATACATACAAGGTTTCACCACACGATTCGACCAACTGGCCTTACTAAGTAAACCAGTTGAACATGAAGATAAGATCGAGTACATCCTTGGTAGGCTCCTCACCAACAACATACGGGGTTAAACACTCCGTCTAACTCTGACTCTACAATGCAAGTAGTAGAGCCGCAAGAAAATAATAAAACAGGTACTGTTATTGGTTCTGTGCAGCTACATGAACAGAAATCTCCTACACCCACCGTATCCTCTTCATCCTCCCCAATCCAGACCGACCATCCCTCACCTTCATCAACTCACCAAACTGAACCTCACCAAACACCATCCCTAATACCACCCGCACCTAGACCTCCACCATTATCTCATCCCATTACAAACGCTCATGCTATGCAAACCAGAGCTAAAACCAAAATCACCAAGCCAGCCCTAAAGCTAACTCTTTTTGCCGCAACTAAAACCAAAAACCCAACCATACCCACAACTGTGGCCCAAGATATGTGAGATCCTAATTGGAGAAACTCTATGGGAGAAGAGTACAATGCTCAAGTTCGGAATCACACCTTCGAGCTGGTTCCACCGGTGCCAAATCGGCATGTTATTCCTACTAAGTGGGTTCATACGATTAAGTTTCTTGCTAATGGTTCCCTTGATAGGTACAAATCAAGGTGGGTAGCACGTGGAGACAACCAGGCATATGGCATTGACTACGCGGAGACGTTCAGCCCAGTGGTTAAAACCCTCACGATTCGTCTCGTTCTCTAAATCGCAGTCACACGGTCATGGCCTATCAAACAGCTAGATGTTAACAATGCTTCCCTCCAAGGTACTCTTACGGATGAAGTTTATGTTTCTCATCCTCCGAGTTTTGTCGATCCAGATAAACCACATCACGTGTGTCGCCTCATGAAAGCACTTTATAGCCTCAAACAAGCACCTCGTGCTTGGTATCAAGAAGTACGAAACTATCTTCTTCAGATGGGATGCAAGAATTTGGTTGCTGATACATCGGTCTTTGAATACATCAACGGGAATCATCTCGTCTACATACTCGTGTACGTGGACGATATTATAATAACTGGCAACAGCAACATGTTAGTAATTGGCGTCATCCAAGTTCTGGCTACTCGGTTCTCCCTCAAAGAACCAAATGATCTGAACTACTTTGTAGGTGTTGAAGCTACTCGCACCTCCGCTGGTTTTCATCTAATGCAGAACAAGTATATTATTGATCTCTTAACCAAGACTAAGATGCTAGACGCAAAGCCAGTTACAACTCCCATGGCTGTCTCAGCAAAATTGACGCTTCGGTCGGGCACTGCAATCGCTGATCCTCATGAATTTCGTATGATTGTTGGGAGCTTGCAGTATCTTTCCATCACTCTACCAGACATTGCCTACAGCCAAGCGTCTCTCTCAGTGTATGCATCGCCCTACCGATGATCATTGGCAAGCAGCCAAGCATGTCTTGCGATATCTAACAGGTACTCTCTTCCATGGTATCATGATGCGCCGCAACACACCTCTCTCTTTTCACGTGTACTCGGACGCTGACTGGGCAGGAGATACAGATGATTACACCTCCACCAATGCATACATTCTTTTTATTGGTGCCACACCTATCGGTTGGTCATCAAAGAAACAATCCGGCGTCGCTCCATCATCGAGTATCGAGCAGTCTCGCCTACACAGCAGCCGAAATGAAGTGGGTTTGCTCGTTTCTCACAGAGCTTGGGATCACACTAGCCCAGCCTCCAGTTGTCTTCTGTGATAATGTAGGAGCAACATATCTTAGTGCGAACCCGGTGTTCCACTCCCGTATGAAGCACCTTGCCTTCGACTTCCATTTTTTACGTGAAAATGTCCAGACTGGTGCCTTGCATGTCACTCATGTTTCCACAAGAGACCAACTTGCAGATGCACTGACCAAACCTCTACCTCGCACGCACTTTACTGAACTGATAAGCAAGATCGGAGTAGTTTCACTCCCTCCATCTTGAGGGGGCGTATATAGTATGTATGTAGAAAGGGTAGTATAATCATTCATCTAGACCTAGTATACCTTCTGTATTCAGTATATATATATGTGTATTGCACATACTAATAAGAGCATTCATTTCTATAAACCTATACGGAACTCACCCATTGTTTCTGTCAACAATTACAAATATTATGTCGTCTTTATCGATCGTTAAACACGCTACCCTTGGCTGTACCCACTGAAGCACAAGTCTCAATTTGAAGTTGTTTCCATCACCTTCAAGCTAACATGAGTGAAGTGAAACCAGTCTCTACACCAATGGCCTCGTCTCCAAAGTTGACTCTCATTTTAGGAGACCCTCTCTATGATCCGACACCATTTCACAAGTTAATTGGCAGTATTCAATATCTTCAGTGTCATGAGATGTAAGAAACACTGTCTCATGTAAAAAATTAAGGCTCTGTTTAGTGTTTATACATGTTTTCAAATCAGCTCCCATTGTTTGTTTTTCTTTGCATTCACCACATTCTGATATGATACACGACAAAGAAATATAAAACATTAGAAGGAAACTACTGCCACCAAACGTGGTTTCAAGGCTTACAAGATAGATGAAGATCATGAAAATGGGTACGAGTTATATTTTTGGGCGAGAATGGTATGTCAGATGATTGACAGAGTTGTTTCCAAATGTTTTTTCCAAGCTTTCAGTGAATGTTGTTTAGTGTGTCTCCTTTGAAAGATAAGGGAAGATGAAATGTATCCATGATAAACCGATAAATACCATGTTTAAGATTAATAACAAAACCCATTTTGTTTGAGTTTGTTAACAATGATGAAAGCGAATGAAATTTCGGATGTTTTATATGTACAGAAACCCCCCAGGCAGCAGAATCAACAATTTTAAATTAATCAGAACAACAACAATAAGAAAATTTTTTTTTGATGAATTCTCTCTATCTCATGAGGAATGAATTCTTCAATGATGTTTGTCTTCTTACTCTTAAGCCATGTTATTTCTGCTATGTGCCCAGAACGGCTTTGCGGGTGTACACTTGAAAACCTTGACGCTGAATGGACTGTTCTTGCTCTATAAAACCACACCATTTCAAAATCAGTACATATTCCAAACATTAGCATTCAAAATATTTGTGAAGAAACTCACCATCAAACAGGTATCGCCATTGCAAACAGGGTACTCATGAGGACAACAACTAGTATTATCAAAGCAGCAAGTGGCAGCTTCAAGAGGGCAACATCCCCAACCGAAGCAGTACTTACTGTACTTGAAGAGACAACAACAAGTGTTTCCCTCTGGGAAAGAGTAGTATTTGTCACACTTGGTTGGTGGCTTGATGGGAGATGGAGGGGATGGTCCAGGGTTTGGTGGGTTCTAACCTTTCTTTCTTATTGTTGTTGTTCTGACCTCCATGGCGATTCCACACTTTCATGTGGGCTCTGCAATGTTATGTGCCATCTTTATGTATCCTCTCTCTCCCCAGCTTCCTCCCCATGAGTTTCTCACAATCCAGTAATCCTTTCCGTCCTCAGTTCCGTAACCCACAGCTACAACTCCATGGTCTAACTCTGTTCCACAGGTTCCATCAAATACACCCTGAAGTGAAAAAAGGCAAATCAAAATCTTAGCATCTTGAAATAAAGAAATTTGCAAGTGTTTACTAAGAATATAGCGTTACCATTCTTTAAATATGTGAGAACATGAATAACTAAATAAATGTTTTGAATGGTAAACCATTAATCATTAATATTCCATTGATTCTTCTCATGCTAACTAGTTACAAGTTAGGCTATTTCATACCAAAGAATAGAGCTGTAAGGCATGACCACCAGCTTTAATGGCAAAACTAATAGGCTGATTAGCCAAAGCTTTCTTAAGAGCCGCCTCGTTGTTCTTTGGCACATCCTCATAACCGTCAATTGTGACGACCTTTGCGTTTCCCTGCAAAACACGAGAAACAGAGGTGTTAAACCCATTTGTATTCGATTTAAATACCAAAAAACCTAAACCAACACACACTAGTTAACTAACCATGTTCTGATCACAACGGCCATCCACAGTTTTGTATGGACAATCCTCTTCAGTATCAATACCACCATTTTTAATAATGAACTCAAACGCATAGTCTATCAAAACTCCATTACAGTCTTGGTTGTAAGATGTGTCACATTCTATTAGTTCTTGTTCAGACAAAGAGATTAAGTCTCTTGTCACAATCTTGTTTATTCCTTCCACACCTCCAATGGGTTGAAAATGCCCAACAACTCCCTAAACAAGAGATTAATTAAATCAAATTAGCCCCACCACTTGCTTTGATTCTTAAAAAACTGAAAATATCGTATGGGTTCAATGACCATAATAGTTTCAAAGACCCCACAAACGGGGGGGGGGGGGGTAAATTTGTCTTTTTGCAAAAGTTACAAGATTCTTAAGATATTTTTCAAAAAATTATCAAAGATATAATCATTTTCAGATTTGTAAATCTCTAATCAAAAATTGGAAAAAGCTTACCGCAGCTTCCCTGATCTTTGACGGCGGCGACGACACCTTCTTTTCTCCAGTCAACGGAAGCAGGAAGCGCGTCGCAACCACGCGGCTCATAATGATCGCTGGTTTTGAGAACTCTCTTCTTTGGTTTAGCACCGAGGTAGATAGATCGGTACTTATCGTTGGTTAGATCAGCGAACCGGGTTAAACCGAGTTTGTAACTGAGGTTTTTGTTTTGTGTTCGTCGATGAAACAAAGATTGTCTTTGAAGATCTCGAATCTCTGATCCGTGACAAGACCGTTGCTCTGCGTCATCATCATCTTCTTTCCGTGTTTCTCCATCCACTCCTCGTAGATTTTTGAAACCTCGGCGTCGCTCCAGCCATTGACGGCGGAGATGTGGTGCTTCTCGTCGTATGAGATGATCGACATGTCGACAGCGTATGAAACGCCGATCATCATCGCTAGGAGAAGGATGGTTACCTTTACGAACCCCATTTTTTGATATTTTACAGAGAAAGAAGAATACGATTGGATGATTGATAAGAGATTGATGAGGTTGTATATAAAGGAGAATTTCAGTCGAGTGATAGACTATGGATTTGACCCATTTTCATCCATAGTTTATAGGTGTTTTTACTAATATTAAAATTATTATAGTCTATTTCTTATATTTATAAGATCAGGAATGTTTTGGAGATAAGTGATGATTTTCGAGCATTTTGTAGAGATTTGGAGTAAGCACCCGAGATGACCATCCACTACAAGAAAAATGTGTTTTTATAGCGGACGAATAACGCTATGTAACGATACGATAGCAGTTTTTGAAGCGCTGTATCATCGCCCGTCATAATAGGTAAATGACATTACATAGCGGTTTTTAGCGTTGCTATTTTTTCTTCCGCTACGATAGCACTTTTCAATATGCAATTAAATAAATTTTAATAGCATGTCTTTAATGCTATTATTTATTTTATTAACAGCGTTTTTGATTTGTTATTGTTAAAACTACTATAACAATTTGTTTCTGCTATATATTGTAAATTATATTTTGTTAATTATTTATTTTAGAATTATTTTTCAGTTAATAATTTAAAAATAAAAGCATAATTAAAATTTAAAATTAATTCAGATATTTAAAATTTCTTTATTAATATTGATCTGTAGCAAAATTGGAATACAAAAAAAAAATCTAATTAAATAATAAACCAAAAACTTTAACCTAATTACTAACTAAACCAAGCTTTAACCTAATTAGTACTAACTAAGCGCCACCCCAACACCACCACCTTCGTCGTTTCTTCATCTTCCAACCCTCACCCGTTGCACCACCACCTTCGTTGTCGTGTTCTTCCATGATCTTCGTCGTCTTATCAAGCCATGACCTTTCTTGCCTTCTTCATCTTCCAGTCCTCACCCGCCGCACCACCATCTCTGCTCGCGACCATCTCTGTCTACCCCAACGCCGCCCCTGCTCTGTCTTCCCCGACGCCGCTGCTCGGTCTTCTCCGACGCTGTTGCTCTGTCTTCTCCCACCTTGCTCTGATTCTCCAAGCTTACGCTATTGCTCTAGTCTTTCTCTGAAACCTTCTTACAAACCAAAAATAATTAATCAAGTAAACAACAAAGAGGGTAAAAGAGAAGAATGAATACCAGAACAGAAAGGAGGCGGCACTTCGTCACAGGACAGAGAGGAGGCATCATGGTTCAGAGAGAGAGAGAATAGAGTAGATGGGATGCTCCTCTTCTGTTGTTGTCTCACGACCTCCATTATCTGTAAGGAGAAGGATACTGAGCGACAGAGAGGATGGTGACGATGAGTCTGTGACTTACAGAAACTGAAGATGCAGAGAGAAAGAAGATGAGTTTTGTGAGTCTAGACACTTACAAAAATTTTGGATCTGAAAACAAAAGCGACAGAGAGAGAGAGAGAGGAGAAGAAGTAGGAATAATCTGGACCCTTCAAAAAGTTTAATCAATGGTTGTGATTACATAAAGCATGATCTCCGTCCTTGTATGTGATTGGCCAGTTTGTGTTGACCAATCAAATTTTTGTATTTGATTCCTATTTTTCTTAATAACATTGTTTTCTATTTTATTTTGTGTGTTTAGTATAAAAATATTTTTGATATATTTTTGAAAATAAAAATTATTTTAAGAAAACGTTTAAAATTTATGATTTTGTGATGTATATTTGGATATATGAAATATAGTTTAAAGTTTATGAACTAGAGGATTTAAGTTTGAAATTTAAAATTAAGGTTTAAAATTTGGATATATGAAATATAGTTTAAAGTTTATGAACTAGAGGATTTAAGTTTAGCATTTGAATTTTGTGGTTATATGATTAAAAACTGATTTGATAAAAAAATTATATGATTTGATAATTTCAAAAATATTCAATTTTTTAGTTTTATATCTAAGATCTGAAGTTTAAGTAATCTTAAATTAGTTTAAAGATTATATGATTTTGAGATTAATTTTTAAACTGTAATCTTAAATTAGTTTAAAGATTTTAAATAAAAGAATTATAGTAAACGAAATTAGTTTAAGGGTTTAAAGGTTTGAGTATAGGGTTTGAGCCCAGGGTTTGAGAGTTAAAAGTTTGGGGTATTGAGATTGAGATTAAATTTATGAAACAGAAATAGGCCTGGGCATTCGGGGTCCCAATCGGGTTTCGGTTTTGTCCAATCGGATCTCGGTTTTTCGGGTTTATCAATATCAGCCCCATTCGTGTTATATAAAAATTCGGTTCGGGACTGGTTCGGGTTTTATCGGGTTCGGATCGGGGTTAGTTAATCTTCAAAGAACCGGTACAACCCGGTGTACTTTCGGGTTTTGGGTTCCAACCGGTTCTTCGGTTTTAAAGTACTTGATTTATACCTATTTTGTAACCAAAACATAAGTAAAATCGGTTCTTCGGGTTTAAAGTACTTGATTTGTACCTATTTTGTAACCAAAACATAAGTAAAATCGATTCAGAAATAAGAAAAAACATCAAACATGATCATTCAAAGTCAAACGAAAGGTATACGTTGTTATTGATAGAAAGAAAACTAATAAATGAAATCATAAAACGAAAAATTAAGTTTTCATGAAATGAAAAAAATTATTCAATGAAAATAAAACCAAAATCTAAAAATTTCAAGCCTCAACCGCCACTTTCAACCATCAACCTTCATGTAGTAGATAGTTATTGTAGATGTTTAATAATATCTTAGTGTATTTTGACTACATATCAGGAATTAAGATCATGTTTGGTACAAGTTCCTTGTTGGCATTTTGAATGTTTCGGGTTCTATCGGATATCCATTTAATTTTGGGTTCGGTTCGGATAATACTCATAACCCGAAATACCATAAAACAAGATCCATTCGGTATTTATGTCGGGTTCGGATCGGTTCGGATTCATTTTTATCGGATCGGATTCGGTTCGGATTTTCGGGTTCGATTTATTTGCCCAGCCCTAAACAGAAATAGTTTTTGACTATATACTTAATATCTGAGTTTAAAGTATATGTTTAAAGTTTAGGGTTTAAAAATTCGTTTACGGTTTAGGGATTTAAAAAGAAAAATATAGCATTTTTAATTATGTGCTATTAAATATATGTCTATTAAACATATGCTATTATAGCATTTTTCACCTTAAGTGTTATGTAAAATATAGTAAGAGGAAAAGTGAAACAAGTACGAGAGGGAAAATCAATTATTTTTTCCGCTTTAGATATGCATAGCGTTTCAAAACTAAAAGTGCTATGTATACAATGTCCGAAAAGTGTTTTGGAGAAATTAAAGTCGGACCAACCTAACATAGCGTTTGTATTTTCGCAAACGCTATCTAAAAGTAAGAGATATGTCAACAATAGCACAATCGAAAAAAACGCTATCCCGATCAGCTATTAAAACCCATTTTTCTTGTAGTGATCGAGATCGACAATCGGTCGATATTGGAGAGATAGAATCGATCGATACACAAGTCATGGTGTCTATCGATAGCAAAGCGCGCAGAAAGCCCGTTTGGTCACAGCCGACTTGAATCCCAAGATTTTACTATTTTACAAGATTGCCCTGACGTGTTTTACCCTAACTATATAAGCTTTGTGTTTCATTGTTTTATTGATAGATAGGAGAGAAGATACAAAGTTATATTTTTTTATTGGAACTCCATTGATATTTATCTTATTTATTCTATGAAGTTTTTATACCTAACCATTGTTATGAATTGCTTAGCCATGTCTGAGTAGTTATTTTGTCAGATTTTAGGGTTTAAATAGGTTAGGAGGGATTAACCCCAACTATAGATTGTTGAGTTGTGATAATCATCTTTAGAATTGTTCATTAATGCATGTGTCTAGATTAGCTACCTAGAACTTGCCCTAGGATTAATTGATAAAAGCCATAGCTAATTCTCATCCTGAAAACATTCTAAATGAACTTTGTTTCTTGCTATGAGCAAGGCAAGAGCTGATCTAGTGAGCTTAGTAAGCATTCATTCAATCTGCGCATAAAGCTTGACTAGAGCGCGTCGATCGATATCATACTTGAATAATCGATCGACGGTGCAAAAGTTGTATCGGTCGATACGTGATATACCTTGGATTTGACCCATTTTTATCCATGGTATATAAGTATTTTACTATATATATATATCTATGTTTTCTACTTTCTAGGTATGTTTTCAGGTTCAGGTGCATTTCGGAGTAAAGCTATGACTTTGGAGCATTTTGGAGCTTAAAGGACATTTCACCCGAGCTGACCACTTAGAGGTCGACGAGAGGAAGAACAATCGATCGATGCGCATCAGTGCTGACGATCGATATCAGGAAATGCCTCGACTGATGAAGATTAATATCGATCGATGTACGCAAATACCATCGATCGATGTCGAGACACCAGACGCGACATTTTGAATTCAGCAGACTTAAAAACCAAGGCCAAGCCAAATTAGCAAAATGCCCTGACGAGTTTTTAACCTAGTAGAATATATACTGCCTAAGTGTTTTGACGGCAAAAGAACAGAGCTTTTTCTAGACCTAGTTTTGTTACAAGTTTCATTTGGGAGAGAAGATCACTTGTGATTGGAACTCCTTGTTTCTATTTCTTTTCATCTATACTATGAGTTTCTATTCTTTTATTGTGATGAATTGCTTTGCTATGTCTGAGTAGTTCAATTGTTAGATCCATGGTTCAGATAGGTTTGTGGGATTAGCCCCAAACTATAGATCTGCCTTGTTGTGATATTCATGATAGATTTGTATTCATTGCTTGTTTTAGCCTTGCTAACTAGATCTTGATCATAGGATTGCATACTCAAACACCCTTGTTATCCCATCCTGACATCTATCTATCATATTAGGATTGCTAGAGAGGGCTAACCGCCAATTTAGCATCTTAGTAGGGCATTTCATACTCGCGCATAGGCCTGGCTAGAACCCGTCGATCGATGTCCTCAACTGACAATCGATCGACGTTGGCAAAGGTGTATCGGTCGACGTCTTAATAGACCATCGATCGACACTCTCTCGTTGTCTGCATACTAACCGTTGAGACACGAGATCTAGTCTGTTAACCAGTGGTACATGCGACAGCTGATCACTGAGTTAAGCGAATGAGCTCTAATATATCATGCATGCAACAGTTAGGCATCTATAGGTATTATAATCTCCAACACCTGAATAGTGGCCCTGCATCTAATATCATTTCCAACCAAGTTACATTTATTATTTACTCGCTTGTTACTATTGCTATTTCATTTAAACATTTACAACCTTTAGAATTAATAAACACTAGATTTAATTGTTCCCTAGCTCCTTGTGGATTCGATCCCTAAGTACTACATCTGAACCTCTTTTGATGAGAGTAACACTCCTTAGGGTAATTTGAGTGGTATCAAATTTGGCGCCGTTGCCGGGGAGCTTTGATCGCCATTAGATTTAGTTTTATTGATTCTTATTCTTTTCTTTACCCCCTTTCTAATAATCTTTTTCTTGTCTTTTCAGGTGCATGCCCAGCGGTACCAGAAGCAACAAGGAGAAAGACTTGCTGTTCTCAGACGATCCTGCTCATTTGGAACGCACCATCCGTAGAGGTCAACGTTCCACATCGCTCGACGCAACCACTTCGTCGTCGATCGATACGCACAACCAACCGTCGACCGACACCAGACCATCATCGTCGATCGATCCCAATCGTTCGACAACGATCGATACTACACCGCGTACGTCGATCGATACCGTGTCGTCAAAAATGGTAAACATTATTATTCTAACTCAGGACGAGAACGGAAACCTGTATGACCAGGCCGGTCATCTGCGTAATGCAACAGGTCAGAAAATAGATGCTCAGGGAACTGTAATCCCTGATGCTGATGCTACAGGAGCTGCTCAACCTGTAGATGAGGACGCTCGATCGAAACCACTGGCCGACTACAATCGCCCAGATGAGTACTATTCCAACAGATCAGCTATTCGACTTCCGGAGATCCAGAAGCAGAATTTCGAGCTGAAGCCTCAATACTACACTCTCGTGTCGCAGATACCCTACTCTGGGTTACCGCACGAGCATCCTATGGACCATTTGGAACGGTTCGAGGATCTAATCGCTGCTATTCGGATGGAAGGAGTCCCCGAAGATTACCTGCTGTGCAAGCTCTTCAGATACACGCTGAATGGAGAAGCGATGCACTGGCTTAGGCAGCAACCCACAGGATCTTTAACATCCTGGAGCGACATCAAGAATGCTTTCTTACGAAACTTCTTCGATGAGGCGCGCGCTGAAGAACTTCGGAACAAAATTTCCACATTCTCGCAGAAGGCTGGAGAGTCCTTCAAAGATGCGTGGATTAGATTTAGGTTCTTCCAGCGAGACTGTCCACACCACGGATTTAACGAAGTGCAGCTGCTAAGCACTTTCTTCCGAGGTCTCGCCTTACAGTATCAAATGGCTCTTGATACGGCGAGTGAAGGAAACTTCACTACTCGGAATCCGTTGGAAGCTGTGAGACTTATCGAAAACCTTGCTAACAGCAGCAGCACCAAAAACACTGACTCTGGACGGAAGAAGTCTGTAGCCTCTATCGGGAAGGAACATATGGACGAAGTAAGAGCTAAGTTAGATGTGGTGCACGAGCTTCTTAGGAAGCAAGTCTGTTCAGCTGAAGGAGAAGTAGTAGATATGGAAAGAGAAGAAAATGTGAATTACATCGGAGGTACCGGATTCCAGAAATTTGGAAACCAGGGCGGAAACAGAAACTTCTTTGGAAATGGCCAAAGAAGTAACCAAAGTTCACAATTTCAAAAACCCTTCAACAACAGCAAAAGCTACTCGAACTCTTACTAGCAAAATCCACCACCCCAGACTCAGGAAAGCAAGATCGAAGAGAGGCTTGATCGAGTACTGTTGGGACAACAACAAATCACTGTGGATTTCAACGGTAAGATAGACTCCGCCTACAACAATCTGAACACCAAAATCGAGACCTTAGGGACTCAGGTGAGAAAACTTGAAACCCAAGTAATTCAGACGGGCGAGACTATAAAGAGGCAAGAAGCTTTCGCTAGAGAGGCAGGAGCCGACAAAGGGAAACACCACGTAAATGCCATCATAGATGATGATTTCTGGCAAGTGGTGAGAAATGAAAAGCTCGAGGAAGGAGACTTCGAAATCGAAAGCTCCATGAGTCTCGGCGGATCCCAATGGTGTCGACCGATGTCGATGAACTCGCATCGATCGACAGACCATGATGAAGATCGATGGACGGATTACTCTAGTCATCGATCGACGTCGTCTGCCAAATCGACTAAATGCAATGCGGTTCGAATTCTAACTCATGAAGAATTCGCAGCTAAGCATCTTCACCCACCCTCCCCTTTCTATGATATAATCGATCGATCGTTTGAGCCAACCATCGATCGACAGAGTGAGTCCGACGTCGATCGTCACAACACACCTCCCATCGATCGACAGGCACCTCTGACATACCGAGTGCGGTTACCCTCAATCGATAATGATTACATCAACGCACTCAGACCACCACCTAAACCATTAGCTAACCCACCCGAACCAAAACCCAACCCTTTAAATAGTTCACCAGAATCAGTTCAAGAAGAACAAGAATCTGAAGGGAGAAGGTTAAGGAAAAGAAAGGAGAAGATTCCTAAAAACCTTAAGAGGGAAGCTAACGATAAGGAGATGGATGGTTTCACTAAAAGAGTCCTCAGAATCCCAATCGAAAAACCTTTTGATGAAGCTTACTTCACACACCGGTTGTGGATGTTCTTCAGAGAAACAAAGGTAACTGAGGAGGACATTAGGAGAATGTTTCATCAAGTCAGAGAGAAGATGAAACACAGGATCACATTGACGAAGAAGAGTGATCCTGGGAAGTTTGCAATACCATGCGTAGTCAAGGGTGTTGAATTTCCCCATTCAATGTGTGACACAGGAGCATCAGTTAGTATCCTCCCTAGGATCATGGCAGACCAGCTTGGTTTGACCATCAAACCCTCAACGGAATCCTTCACCTTCGTGGATCTTTCAGAGAAACGATCAGGAGGTATCATAAGAGATCTGGAGGTACAGATTGGTAATGCCCTTGTCCCTGTAGATTTTCATGTCCTAGACATCGAGCTTAACTGGAACTCTTCACTTCTACTTAGAAGATCTTTCCTAGCTACAGTAGGAGTTGTATGTGACATGAACAAAAACAAATTGTGTCTAACGCTCATAGACCCAAACATCCACTACGACCTCATCCGACCTAAGGGAAAGGTCATTAATTATGTGGATTATGGGAAATAACTTGGCTTCATTGGTGCATGTCATTGTGGAGCAGAGTATGAATCGGAGTACGAAACAGAGTACTCGGAATCGATCGACACCCCAACCTTTCCATCGATCGATTCCAATGAGTCAACGGTGACTGATGACCGCAACAACACGTCACTCGACGTAATGCACCCAGTTGACCATTTCGCTTCACCTAATCATTGTTACCAACATTTTGCCTTCTAATCTCCAAGCAAGAGAGGACATGATGATTATTCCATAGGCAGTTGGGCAGACAGTGGTTTCCAAGAAAGCTTTGCAGTTGACACTGTAATTACTTCACCTAATGAGGAACATACGGAGAAATACGTTGAGGATTATTGGAAAGAACGTGCAATAGAAATATCTTTGCAAGATGAAAGACTTGAAACACATAAGTTCACCAACACGTTTCCAACATCGTTCGACGCTGTGCACTCCACATCGGTCGATACCCACCCTCTCGAAAATTCAGGAGCAGGAGAATATTCCCTCCCCAACTAGGTTTATAGATACCTATATAAATCGTTTTGCACCCCCGAAACCACCTACACACATCAGAGCGAACACACAAGCAAACAAGATGAACACTCTTCCTTTTACATCAACAGAAAAATCCATGAAGAGCAATCATCTCAAGAACACAAGTTCTGCATAAATTACTCTGCCATCGATCGATGAAACTGTATCTACATCGACCGATACTACTTTAAACCCTAATCTTTATATTTCTAAATTGAATGATTATGCAAACATTGATTACAGTTTTCTAACACCTGATGAATTTGGTATTTTGAGGGACCCAGATGGCAACGTACGTGCAATGGATGGAAGGATTTTACAAGTGTCCAGAGAGGACATAGCAGACATCCTTCAAGTAGCCAATGGACATTACAACCTATTCTCACAGCAACGTGGCACTCCAGACGTCATTCAAACAGATCCTAACAACCACGCAGGAGTCGCCACGACAGAGATCAATCCAGATTTATCACGCCAACCAAAAGGGCAAGCATCGATCGACGGTACAACAGAGACAACGATCGACAGGGTAACACCAACGTCGATCGATATACATGAACCGACATCGATCGACAGACGGTATGAATGTGGAAACCGCGCTTTTGACATGTACGGAGCCAGAAAGTTCACTTGGGAACAAAGGGACGAGTATGGAGTCTACATAGATGAGTGTGGACACGCACGAGGCGTAGCTGGTGAGATGATACCTGTCACAAAGGACAACATCAGGAAATTACTGGAAAGAGCATCTCTTTTTGAAGAAAGCCACATATGTCTTCCAGAACATGCCACTTCTTTCACACTCACAAGACTGGCACCAGAACTCTACACCAAGGATGAAATCGATGAGATGGTGTTTGGTATTTGTGGAGCTCAAGAGAAACTGGGAGAGGAGCTCAAATCATTGGTAGAAGATACACATCAGCTATTGGATAGAGGCTACAATGAGCTTTTCAGATGTATGGCAAAAATGAGGACAGAAATTGAGAGTTTACGTCAGCAACTTGAGACGGAAGCTACGACTTCAGCATCGATCGACGCACCACATGCAACATCGATCGACGTCAGTCTTCCTACAGCCCAGATCCCTGCAGAACCGCAATATTCAACTCAACACAGGGATGAATGGGAAGTCTCATACATCAACACGAGGATAAACGACGTTTACTGCCCTCTCAACAACAATGTGGACTGGCTAAGCACTAAAATCGAGCTACTATCAGCAAGATCTGGACACCATTCGCAAGAAGGACCAACAACCAGCCACATCGATCGACCCGAGTACCTTCACATCGCTCGATGCTAAAGTCTCAGCCATGAATGAGAGGCTGAGGACTTACGAGGACATGCATGACCGCTTTATATCACCAGTCATGATAGATTTAAATAAATTGTCTAGTCAATTACTTCATGCCCAAAAGGATATTGAGAACATTACTAATCAATTTTTTTTGCAGGCAAAATCAGCATCGATCGACAGGCTACGAGGGCCTTGGATCGATGGCAAGAAACCTGTGGAGTTACTTCCGTACACAGCAGCAGAGGTTGACAAGATCACATCCAAGATCTACACTGCTCTAGACACCATGGAGGAACGACTTGACAAACGCTGCGATGACATATACTTTCCATTCGACATCAAAATCAGTGGACTAGACAACCACGCAGAATGGCTACATAAAGAAGTCAAAGCCATTCAGAGGCAACTCGCAGCTCAACATCAGATATCAGCATCGATCGACAGGATACTAGCAAAATCGATCGATGGCAACTCACCGAGATCGAGCAGCGAACACATAATCGCGTCGATCAACGCCGAGTCTACACCAATCGACAAGCAGCTGATACACAAGACAGTAGAGTCAATGCAAAAGGAACTGACAGATCTTTCAGCATATGCCTATGACAACATAAGCTGGCATCAGGTCAGCATTGACAACGTTCAAGAAAGGCTACAGAACATCTCCAATGTACTTGAGAAGATGGATGACAAATGGACAAGAAATGATGAGGCCACAAGAAGTTTCATTGCATCTTGGTCCAGAATGTGCAAAGATGATGTGGATGCTTGCTTTCCAACAAGCAGCTGTTTCTCCACACAATAGCCAATCACCACCACAGTCAAGCTAAATGACTATAACCAAGCGCTGAGTGGGAGGCAACCCACTATTAGGTATTTTATTTAGGTTTTATTAGCTAGCATTTATTTACTTTCGTTTTATTTCTTTCAGATTTAGGAGATCCAAGTAGGAGGACCTGAATATCGACCGACGACGAGACGTCGACATCGCTCGACATAGACAACCACACGATGATCGATGTAACACTTTCAACATCGATCGATATCTAATCCGGTCAGATGTATCTTCCTTACTTGTTACATTTCGTACATCATGAACTATTCGTCATAACTTCGGCTGAGTTACACTGTAATTTAAGTCTGGGGGGAGATTTACTGATATAATTTATTTTATTCTTATGTAAAAAGGAATTTTAAGAAATTATTCTTAGCTATTGAAAATAGGGACTATAATCTTATATTTATTTAAACATGAATATCTAACCAATCTTTAGCACCATTTTAGATTTACTAATTGCAGATAGCACTAAAGATGCTAAAGCGGATCAACGTATCAACTACACACTTGCCTTTAACCGTATGAAGTAACCAAAGCTGATTTCCAACACTAAACCTGACATAACCGCTTGTCTTGGGGGATGGTACACATGGGATCGGATTCTTCAGACATGTCTGGAAGGTAACGCCTGGTTTAGATTATTTATCACAATTTCTCTCTCTAAATTTTGACCCTAGATTAGTTAGTGAGTATTAAAACAAAAAAAAAAAAATATATATATATATATATATATAAGATCTATTGTTTAATTAGGATGAGTCTGAACAGGACTTGGTGGCTAAAACCATTAAGGCTTGATTCATAAAGACTCAAATAAAATAGTTCGAAACAGGACTTGGAGGCGGAAATTTTCAAGGCTCGCTTTCGCAAAGAACTCTTGGATATAGGTCAAAAAGAAGTGAACAGAACTTGGTGGCAACCATCATTAAGTTTTGATTCATGGAAGCCTGTCCAATCTTGGTCACTGATCCTGCAATGGAAGCAGACTTTGACTCAAGAGAGAAATTTAGAGAGAGAGAAACTAGGAACTAACTTTTACCTGCAGCTCCAGATACCTGTCTGAAATCCTTGCATCCTGTGATCGATACTCCCAAGGTAAAGCATTCACTTTATATTTATGCTAAGAAATGAAATCAGTAGAGGGGATGTCAGACGTGAATTGATGAGTTGTGTTATGTTAGAAATGGTTGCTAAGCTAGGATATTGCATAGTGTGCTTTTGTGATTAGGACTTTTTAAATGTGGTTGCAAAAAATGTTGAGGAAAGATTTCTATATTTTAAAATCTTAAATCCCCAAATATTTTCAAACCTCTTTCACAGAGACTGCCTGTATGTTTTGCTTGAGGACAAGCAAAAGAGTAAGTCTGAGGGAGTTGATATAACTTGGATTTGACCCATTTTTATCCATAGTATATAAGTATTTTACTATATATATCTATGTTTTCTACTCTTCTAGGTATGTTTTCAGGTTCAGGTGCATTTCGGAGTAAAGGTATGACTTTGGAGCATTTTGGAGCTTAAAGGACATTTCACCCGAGCTGACCACTTAGACTTCCTCTCGTCGACTTCTAAGTGGTCAGCTCGGGTGAAATGTCCTTTAAGCTCCAAAATGCTCCAAAGTCTAAGTGGTCAGCTCGGGTGAAATGCCCTAAGATGCGCATCAGTACTGACGATCGATATCAGGAAATGCCTCGACAGATGAAGATTAATATCGATCGATGTACGCAAGTACCATCGATCGATGTCGAGACACCAGACACGACATTTTGAATTCAGCAGACTTAAAAACCAAGGCCAAGCCAAATTAGCAAAATGCCCTGATGAGTTTTTAACCTAGTAGAATATATACTGCCTAAGTGTTTTGACGGCAAAAGAACAGAGCTTTTTCTAGACCTAGTTTTGTTACAAGTTTCATTTGGGAGAGAATATCACTTGTGATTGGAACTCCTTGTTTCTATTTCTTTTCATTTATACTATTGAGTTTCTATTCTTTTATTGTGATGAATTGCTTTGCTATGTCTGAGTAGTTCAACTATTAGATCCAGGGTTCAGATAGGTTTGTGGGATTATCCCCAAACTATAGATCTGCCTTGTTGTGATATTCATGATAGATTTGTATTCATTGCTTGTTTTAGCCTTGCTAACTAGAACTTTATCATAGGATTGCATACTCAAGCACCCTTGTTATCCCATCCTGACATCTATCTATCATATTAGGATTTCTAGAGAGGGCTAACCGCCAATTTAGCATCTTAGTAGGGCATTTCATACTCGCGCATAGGCCTGGCTAGAACCCGTCGATCAATGTCTGATAGACCATATATTTTACCCATTTTTAATCATGGTCTATAAGTGTTTTAAAGCGTTTTAAGATACAATTATTATGTTTTGGAGTCTATTTAGAGTATTTACAGGTTCAGGGACGTTTAGGCGAAATATGGTGATTTTGGAGTCTTTTGGAGCCTTTGGAGGTGCAGAGTTGCACAGACGCGTCAGATGTTTAGCTATGGATGGAGACCTTTCAACCGTTAGATTGAGCCCATATTTTGACACAAAATATAGCTTTGAGTCAGATTTCCAATGCCACTGGTCTCAGGTCAATCAGCATCTTGTAGCAGAAGTTATGTCTGTTTTACTGAAGAGTGGTCAGTCTGCCTCGCGAGAGGAAGCTGCCGAGAAGAGGAAGCCGCGTCGATCGATGCAGCACTCTGCACATCGATCGATGGAAATTCCAGATCATGAGCCTTGTATATTTTATGACCAGAAGTGACCACAAATTACCAGAATACCCTTGGACGACCAGAAACCCTATTTATGTTATTTCTAAGCCATTGTTGACGGCTACGCTTTCTACACGCTTTCATTTTCATTGTTTCTCTTAGAGGAGAGAAGGGATGAACTTCTATCAGACTCCTCCTGGAACTCCATTGGTTTTATTGATCTGTTTCATTTCAGTTTATATCTATTCATATATGATTTCTGTTTTCATGTCTGAGTAGATCCACTTGTTAGATCCAGGGTTCAGATAGGTTTGTGGGATTAGCCCCAAACTATAGATCTGCCTTGTTGTGATATTCATGAAATATTTGTATTCATTGCTTATTTTAGAGTAATTAACTAGAACTTGATCATAGGATTGCATACTCAAGCACCCTTGTTATCCCATCCTGACATCTATATATCATATTAGGATTGCTAGAGAGGGCTAACCGCCAATTTAGTATCTTAATAGGGCATTTCATACTCGCGCATAGGCCTGGCTAGAACCCGTCGATCGATGTCTTCAACTGACTATCGGTCGACATAGGCAAAGGTGTATCGGTCGATGTCCCAATAGTACTATCGATCGACACTCTTTCGTTGTCAACATACTAACCGTTGAGACACGAGATCTAGCTTGTTAACCAGTGAAACATGCGATAGCTGATCACTGAGTTAAGCGGTTGAGCTCTAACATATCTTGCATGCAACAAATATGTACCTATAGGAATTATAATCTCCAACACCTAAATAGAAACCCTAGATCTATCAACCATCCCTCCATCAAACTACTCCTTGCCAAGCTGAACAATTACCTTGTTCATCTTGTTTATTGCTTTATTTATTACTTGCTTTATTTACTGCTTTAAAACCAATTAGCCTAGCTTAATCATATAACTATTAGATCTAATCGGTTCCCTAGCTCCTTGTGGATTCGATCCTTAAGTACTATAACTCGAAGACCTATTTTGATGAGAGTAACACTCTTTAGGGTAATTTGAGTGATATCAATGTCCTCAACTGACAATCGATCGACGTTGGCAAAGGCGTATCGGTCAACGTTGGCAAAGGCATATTGGTCGACGTCTTAATAGACCATCGATCGACACTCTCTCTATGTCTGCATACTAACCGTTGAGACACGATATCTAGTCTGTTAACCAGTGGTACATGCGGCAGCTGATCACTGGGTTAAGCGAATGAGCTCTAGTATATCATGCATGCAACAGTTAGGCATCTATAGGTATTATAACCTCCAACACCTGAATAGTGGCAGTGCATCTAATATCATTTCCAACCAAGTTACATTTATTATTTACTCACTTGTTACTATTGCTATTTCATTTAGACATTTACAACCTTTAGAATTAATAAACACTAGATTTAATTGTCCCCTAGCTTCTTGTGGATTCGATCCATAAGTACTACATCTGAACCTCTTTTGATGAGAGTAGCACTCCTTAGGGTAATTTGAGTGGTATCAATACGCCCATTGGAATATCGATTGACACTTTCTACAGATCAATATAACGAGAGTTGAGATCATATATCTAGTTAATAGTCAACAAGTCAATGCTCGCAAAGGCTGAAAGACTTGTTGATCAAATAGTTGAGCTTTAGATTATCATGCATGCAACTCATTAAGCATCTATAGGATTATAATTCCAACTTTCCTGTATAAAAACTTTAAATCTAGCTATTTCCTTTTTAAGCACCAAAACCCCAAAACATCTGCTATTGAACAAACACTTGTTCAATATAAAACTGCAATTTACTTTTAAAAATTCTTAAAACATCCTTGCTTAACAAATCTATTAGAATCCCTAGGTTCTAGCTCCCTGTGAATTTGATCCTTAAGTACTACAACTCGACCTCTTATTTGAGAGAGTATAAATCACTTCTTTACGGTAATTTGAGTGGTATCAAATTTGGCACCGTTGCCGTGGAGCTTTGATCGCCTATTTTCTAATTCTTGTTAAGTATTCTGAGAGGATTTTTTTGTTTTTTTTTGGATTTTCAGGTACATGCCTAGCAGTACCAGAAGCAACAAGGAATCTCAACTGATATTTTCACCAGATCCTGCAAGTTTGGAACACACGATCCGAAAGGAAGCGCGGTCCCTATCGACCGACAACAACAACTCCGTGTCGCTCGATTCTACTCAACCACCATCGACCCATACACCAGTCCCGTTGACAGATTCTCGGTCACACTTATCGATCGACAACATAAACCTTCCGTCGACCGATACCCTTCACCCAACATCGATCGACATTCCATCTCGGACATCGATCGATACTGAACCGCGAGCAATGGTTGCGCCTTTGATACTTGTTCGGGACAACAATAGAGACCTGCATGACCAGGAGGGTCATCTGCGTAATGCAGCAGGTCAGAGAATATTTGCTCAGGGGGGCTGCAATCCCTGAGCCTGATGCTATTACTACAGGTACTGCCTTACCTGTATATGAGGCTGCGCAATCCAAGACGTTGGCTGACTACAACCGTCCAGATTGCTACTACACCAACAGATCAGCCATCCTTCCTCCTACCATTGAGAGGGATTTTGAGCTGAAAGCGCAGTACTACAAACTTGTAGGACAGTTGCCCTACCATGGACTATCCCACGAGCATCCTACAGACCATCTGCAGAGGTTCGAGGATCTGATTTATGCTATTAAAGTCAAAGGGGTTTCTGAAGACTACCTATTATGCAAGCTTTTCAGATATTTGCTTGCTGGAAAAGCTCTGCATTGGCTCAAGCAGTTACAACCAGGAACTCTTAAATCCTGGAGCGAAATCAAGAATGCATTCTTATGAAATTTCTTTGATGAGGCGCGTTGTAATAACCCTCACGAGCAGATAGAATTTTGGTCGAGAAAATTCTTTAAGATCCGTTTGAAGCTTGATCGATCAGAATTTAAATAAAAATCGACACGGTGAATTAATCTCTCGACGGGCTGTCTTTTGGTCGAAAAACCATCTCTTGATGGTTCTGGTCGAGTGTTAATTATTATTGTTGATTTTTGTTCATGCTAGGCGAGTTTATTCAGAGCAGGACGAGATTCGAATGATGAAAAATATTTAGTCGAAACAGTCCGAAAAATATCGACAAAACTCTTAAAATTATTTCTGAACAGTCACATGCCTTGCACCTTCTAGCCTACTTGCTTTCTCAGTAATTAGGTCACATGACATGCACCTACTTATTTACCTGCTTGCTCATTAGAAGTCACATGCTGGTCACAAGCTTTTTGCTTCAGCTGCTTGTCAGCTTTCTTCTTGTAAGGGAAAGGTGAGGTGCTTGTGCTGAAGCTGGTTGCCACATGTTTCTCCAAACTACCACTTTGTGTAAAGAAAAAACCCTGAGCTGAAGCAACCCCATATGGTATAAAACATCTTCTTCTCTCCTCTGGACGTCCTGTTACTGCAAGAAAAACCAGAGAAAATTCAGAGAGAAAGAGAGAAAGAAAAGAGAAAATTCTGTGAGAAAAATTAGTTGAAAATTTCAGAAAAAAATCAGGGAAGAGAAGTGAGTTTGGACGACCCTTTCTCACCATCCTGTGACTTTAATCAGTGTGTTCTGGTGTGGTTAAGAGCTGAAGGTTTGGTGTTCAAGAGTTTAGAATCACCCAAGTTCTTTAGCCTTGGATTTTATCGGTAAGAACATATGGGTTTGATGAGATCAGTTTTGCTTGAGCTTCCGTTCTTGTTAGGTAACCAAAACGATTTGGTCTGTTTCTGATCTTGAACCCATCATGGGTATCTTGTCCTGATCAGGTTAGACGTGTGTTCAGCTTGAAGTTTATATCAACCAAGTTCATCTTAAACCTTGAGGAAATCGGTAAGCCATAGCTACTAGTTCAGAGAAGTTTTGTTTGGAACAAGTGGACTGATTTGTTAAGCTTCCTGTCCAGATTAGTTTTTAAACCTGTATGTGGATTGATCTTGGTTCAGTTATGTGTCTTAGATATTTTTTTAAAGGCTTATCTGAACTGAATTATCCTTCAACCGAACTGAACTGCTTTGAACTAAGCTGAGTAGAGTTTCTGTTGGAATCAACCTGACTGATCTTGTATCCACACATTCTGACTCAGGAGTGAAATGGAGTGTTATTAGTTGAGCTCGAGTCTAGTCTTTCCTAGCCAATCTCATGGAATCAAAGGTGAGTCTAGATAGATGATTGATGAGTAGTGAATGCATATTTCTTGATTGAACGTACTGATTGTAGATGATTGATAGGCTTTGTCTCTTGATCAATATTGAATTGGTAAAGTGTTTACTTAGTGTAAACACTTATTAAATATTTATGAATGATCATAGAGGTTTATTCCAAACCTTAGTACTTGTTCTCAAGTACTAATACATATGTATAGTATTAAATATAATTAAGTATAGAAGTATTAATCATGTGAAGTCTTATTATAAATCTGTCTTCCAAAATATTCCCGTATGAACGATGATTACCGTGAATTGGTCCTGCGATATGGAACAAGGTCATGAAGACACGATGATGGGGTTGCACCCTGGAGGCCGTGTAACTGCATGCAGCGTTAGATGTTTAATTTTTGAATATCTGATGGCGATGATTGTGATGCTAACTCGCTAGACTCGTTTAGCCTTTGTGGTTTCTCGGGTCTGGTATATATATATATATATAAATATGATTATGAATGATATGAGAGACGGGAATAGGAAGTGAAGTATATGATTAGATTCACAATGATGGAAGAATATTCCTTATATATAAATATTCAGATATGGAATATATTTCCACTGCATACAAATGAAGTTGATTGCTTGAGATATTATTAATATATGTCGGAGTGCGGGACTAGGCTCACTGAGTAAACTAGTTACTCATGACTCATTTGTGATGCAGGTAACCAATAGGCGGGATACCTTACTCTAGGACGGGAAGGAACAACATTAGCCAGCGGTAGTTTTATTATCTTTGCAAAGTCACTTTGATATACCTTATGTATAAGATTTGTTGATCGAAAACCTCGAGGTTAATTTATAACAAATTTTGTAAGATGCTTTTGAATGATATATAAAGAGTATTTTTAAAGTACGGGTTCCATATGATATTAGTCCTTGTCCGGTCGAACTAACTATCGGGTATTGCTTTTTCGGGTTGAAAAGCCTAGAGTGATATCTGATAGGAGCGTTGGTGTTCTTTGGTTGTTGGTCTAAGGCGATCAGAAGTATTCTGAGAACCTTGGATCAACCATCGAGGAACATCAACCGTGTCATTTCCGGTCAACTACGATCGGGGGTGTCACAAGCGTGCTGAAGACTTGAGGAGCAAGATTGCCACATTCACTCAGGAGCCTGCAGAATCATTCAGAGGCTCTTGGATCAGATTCAAGTCTTACCAGAGAGACTGTCCACACCAAGATTCAATGAAGTACAGCTACTCAGTACTTTCTACAGAGGCATCGCGGTGCAGTACCAGATGGCTCTTAATGCTTCCAGCAATGGAAACTTTAACACCAAGTATCCAGAGGAGGCAGTCAAAGTGATTGAAAACCTAGCATCCAGCAACATCACCAAGAACACTGATTTTGAGAGGAAGAGATCTGTCACCATCCTTGGCAATGATCAGATGGACTGGACAGTATTCACAAGCTTCTCAAGAAGCAGGTCAACTTTGTTGAAGGTACAGAAGCTGTAGAGGGTAGAATAGAAGAAGAAGATGTAAACTACATTGGTAGAGCTGGATTCCAAGGAAACCAGGATGGAAACAGAAACTCCTATGGAAATATGAGTAACTTGAACCAAAACTCGCAGTACCAGAAACCCTACAACAACAGTTACAACAACAACATGAATTTTTGAAGTTCCTACTACCAGCAGCCACCGCCGCCTACTCAAGAAAGCAAGATTGAAGAGATGCTCGATAGAGTTCTTGAGGCACAACAGCAAATGACAGTAGACTTCAATGGGAAGATATATTCTGTCTACACCAACCTGAACACAAAGTTTGAGACTTTGAAATCTCATGTGAAGAAGATGGAGATATAGGTTGTGGAGACAAGAGATGCTATTAGGAGGCAGGAAGCTTCAACAAGAGAAGTAGGGGATGATGTGATGAAGCACCACGTGAATGCCATTATTGAGGATGACTTTTGGCAAGTGGTAAAGGAAGAGAAGCTGCAAGAATGTGATTTCGAGGTAGAAAGTTTGATGAGTGTGGGAACCGAAATTTGCACTGTCGATTTCCGTTTAAATAAGGAAACTAGGAAAATCCTAATTTCCCAGAGGACCCGGATATCTGCTAATACCACACGTCAAGCAATCAGAACACGAGAATAACAACGATAAAAATAAGAAATCGAAAAAAAAGAGCAAAGAAGATCTTATTCCGAATTTGCGTATGAGCGTTTACAACAAGGTATAAGCCTGGTCTCGAGAGCTGTCGGCGAGATTCCTAGTTCTAGCAACCTTAAGACAGCTAAACCTAATTGAGTCGCAGCTCGAGATAACAAAAATGGAAAATTGTCTAAATTGCTCTAAGTGCTAAGTTCTCTCTGAAAAAATCCTCCTTCACGCTCCTCGCCTAGGACTCCTTATATACTAGCTCCAAGGTCGGTTTACGCTTTTACTCTTCTGCCCTTAAGCCGTCATAGCATAAAAATGGAGATATTCCATTTTTTCCGATCTTCACAATTATCTTCAAAACTTCCGTATTTATCCGCAGAAACTTGACATTTATCCTTCCTTGTGGACCAAGCGTAAACCGTGCTGTGGTTTACGGGCTTTTGGTTAAGAAATCGCAGGATGGATCTCGAGTCGTGTTCTAGGTCCCTTTGGGCCGTCTTCCGACTCGAAGCGTTTACTACGATTTATTTCGATAAGGAACGAGCTTTCCGCGGTGTTAATCCGCAAAGTTTGATCGATAATTTAGAATAGCGGAAAAACTAGACTGAGCTTGCTACGGTCTTCGGGAGATAGCATTGAAGGTTTGACGAGAGTGCATGGACTGGTGTCGTCTCGACGTTTCGGAAGAGCTCGGTCGATACGCAGCGACCGAACTTTGGCTCGAGCCCGGTCGCTACGTAGCGATCGAGCGGGACGAACGCTCGGTCGCTACGTAGTGACCGAGACCGAGCTTGGTCGCTACGTAGCGACCGAGCGTGGCGCGCCTAGTCGCTGCGTAACGACCTGTTTCGAGCTTTCGTCGGACGTCTCGTTCTTTCTTCCGCAAAGCTTTTTCGTAAGAAAGAATCTATTTAGAAAAGTATTCATCGGAGAAATTCTTATTTTCTTCCTCAGACGTTTTGAATGTTAAATTTGTCGCAACCGTTTTTGACCTCAAAACGTAGCGACCAAGCGGGACGAGCGCTCAATCGCTGCGTAGCGACCGAGCGGGTTGGATGCTCGGTCACTATGTAGCGACCGAGCTTGGCTCGGTCACTATGTAGCGACCGAGTTTGGCTCGGACTTGGTTGCTTCGTAGCGACCGGACAACGTGTATGTGCGGTAGTTACGCAATGACCGAGCTTGGTTCGTTTGCCTTGAGCCTTTAAAGATACTTCTTCGTTTTTACGAAAATTACATTTTTCTTTTTACTATCTTTTTCGGAAATACGATTTCCGAGGATTTTTGGATTTTAATTCCGCCGTGACCGTTTTTTACCCCAACAATGAGTTTCGGCGGGTCACATTGACGTCGATTGACACCAACCTTCGAGTATCGATCGACATACACCAACCAAGATCGATCGAGATGATTACCGGAGCATCTATCGACAACACCTCCGGATTCAACTGCATCTTGCAATGTCGTGAAGATTCTAACTCACGAGGAGTTCGCAGCAAAACACCCACATCCGCCCAGCCTTGACAATGTCTGTATCGATCGACATACCAACATCAATGTTGATCGACCCTCAGAAGCTAATATCGATCGACAACCTTCACCTCCTATCGATCGACGAGCCCCTATCACCTACCAAGTGTAGATGCCCAAGATAGATGTGGCACAACTAACGCACTTAGGCCCAAATCTAAACCTTCAGAACAACCACCGGAGCCTGTCAGGACACCTTCAGATGATGGAGATGATCCTATGGAAGAAGATAGGGTTTCTACTGGAAGAACCCTAAGGAAAAGAAAGGAAAAAATGGCGAAAAATCTGAAGAGGGGGACTAATGAAAAGGAAAGTTTCCAAAAAAGAGTCTTCAGGATTCCTTTACATAAGCCATTCGAAGAAGCTTATTACAGCCACAGATTGTGGATGTTTGATAGACCATATATTTTACCCATTTTTAATCATGGTCTATAAGTGTTTTAAAGTGTTTTAAAATACAATTACTATGTTTTGGAGTCTATTTAGAGAATTTACAGGTTCAGGGACGTTTAGGAGAAATATGGTGATTTAGGAGTCTTTTGGAGCCTTTGGAGGTGTAGAGTTGCACAGACGCGTCCAATGTTTAGGTATGGATGGAGACCTTCCGACCGTTAGATTGAGCCCATATTTTGACACAAGATAGAGCTTTGAGTTAGCTTTCCACTGACACCGGTCTTAGGTCAATCAGCATTCTGTAGCAGAGGTTATGCACGTTTTACTGAAGAGTGGTCAGTCTGCCTCGCGAGAGGAAGCTGCCGAGAAGAGGAAGCCACGTCGATCGATGCAGCACTCTGCACGTCGATCGATGGAGATCCCAGATCATGGGCCTTGTATATTTTATAACTGCGTGAAGCCCAGAAGTAACCACAAATTACCAGAATGTCCTTGGACGACCAGAAACCCTACTTATGTCATTTGTAAGCCATTGTTGACGGCTACACTTTCTTTACACCATTATTCTTGTTTCAGGGTTGGAGAGAAGATCAATTCTCCTTCAGAGATTGATTGAAACTCCATTGATTTTATTATTGTTTTCTATTCTATTATATTATTCAGACTATGATTTGTGTTTCTTCTATCATGTCTGAGTAATTCATCTTGTTAGGTTTAGGGATTTCATGAGCTTAATGTCAAACTGATAATCAATTAGGATTGCTAGGTTATATATAGAACTTCTACACCAGGGTGATTTGTAATACTAGGATCAGGAATCTTTTTATTCATATGAAAGTGTCACTGATTATTTGAACCTAGAATCATAGAAAAATTGAGATGCACTAAAGTGCAGTCAATTAACAGAACCCAAACCCTGCTGGATTAGATACTTAGGCGCATATGAGAATTTGGTCTAAGAGTCTAGTTGAAAATAATCGATTAGGTCGTTAACGCTTGTCTGAGAAAGTATCAATCGATGCTCAGACCATAGCATCGATCGACACTCACTTCTTGTTCGCATGCGAAAGCTGGAACAAAGTCTTAGACATCTGATTAGTAATTGCATTGAGAGATAGATTACTTACTTATTAAAATCGAGTTCTAGAATGAATCTATAAGCTATTAGCATCCTTGAATTGTAGTTTTGAATCTCTTGATTGATAAATCTCTAGGTCTAGCTATTTCTCCTTACTGTTTACAACCTCAATCAATCGAACAACTGTTTTGTTTACATTGCTTTATTTACTGTTTTAATATTGATTACCTAGCTTAACCTTGATTTCTATAGTCTATTGTGTGCCCCTGCTCTCTGGGGATTAGATCCCTAAGTACTACAATCCAACCTCTTATTTGAGAGAGTAAGATCACTTATTAGGGTAATTTGAATGATATCAAATTTGGCGCCGTTGCCGGGGAGCAAGGATTCACCATTAGAGTTGATTAATAGGTTTAGTCTAGGTTTTATTTACTGTTATAGTTGCTTACTGAAAATTTTTTCTTGTCTTTCAGGTACATGCCTATCAGTACCAGAAGCAGCAAGGAGAAATTACTTTACGTCTCAGATTCTACAAGATTGGAGCGTTCAATCCGCAAAGAAAGACGTTCCCCATCGATCGACAATAACACTAATTCGTCGATCGACACTCGCCAACCACAGTCGACCGAGACACCGTCTTCATCGGCCGATACTCGCCCACCCCCATCGACTGAAACAAGTCTTCTGTCGACCGACATTTTCCACCCAACATCGATCGATGCTTCACCTAAAACATCGATCGATACTGAGCCGCGAGACATGGTTGCGAATATAATTCTTCTACGAGATGAGAACGGAGACCTGCATGACCACGAGGGTCATCTATGTAATGCAGCAGGTCAGAAAGTAGATGCACATGGAGCTGTAATCCCTGAACCATCTACTGCTACTGAGGACGCTAAAGTTCTTCAACCGAGAACGATGGCAGAATTGATCAGACCTAGTCAAATCTATACCAACAGGTCTGCAATTCAACCTCCAGTAATACAAGGTGTTGATATGAAAGCCAGATACTTTTCTCATGTGGCTCAGCACCCTTTTCATGGTTTTCCTCAAGAAAACCCCTTCGACCATATTGAGACACTAGAGGATTATGTGTCTGGAATACATAAGAATGAAGCAGCCACAGACTACATCATCTGCAAGGTGTTCAAGTATTCTCTCTCTGGAAAAGAAAAAATTTGGCTGAGGCACTTACCACCGGGGTCTCTCACTACCTAGAGAGATGTCAGGACGGCGTTTCTAACTGAATTCTTCAACGAAGGAAGGGCTGATGAGATAAGGGATAAAATTTGGACATTCTTTCAGGAACCTACAGAAGCTTTCAGAAGCTCTTGGGAGAGGTTTAGGAGATACCAAAGGGACTGTCCACATCATGGTTTTACAGAGATTCAGCTGTTGAAGAGGTTCGTCAAGGGTATTGATGTACGATATCATATGATGCTGGATACTGCAAGCGAAGGAAACTTTGAGACAAGAACCCTAGAGGAAACTAAGAGACTGATTGAGAACTTGGTATCTAGCAACAGTGCCAAAAATCTGGATATGCATAGGATAAATTCAACTGTGAAGGATGGCAACAAGATCTTTGAGGCTGAGATTGGTTCCATACATGGTCTCACTTGTGGAGCAAGCTATATGCCAGGATGAAGATCAGTGCGATATAGAGGAGATGAAATTTATGCTAGAGAAGCTCTTGAAAGAACAGCAGGAGATGACTAAAGATTTGAATCTGCATTTGGATTCTCTCTGCAAAGAGGTGAATGAAAGATTAGAAACCTTAGATACCCATGTCAAGATGCTATACACCCAAGCTTCTCAGACAGAAGAAGCTGTGAAGAAGCAAGAAGCACTTTTTCAAAAGAAAAGTACTGTTCATCCGGGTACTGTTCATCGAAGTACTGTTCATTCGGGTATTGTTCACCCGACATCGATCGATACTGTTCATCCAACATCGATCGACACTGTTCACCCAACGTCGATCGATACTGCTTATCCCGCGTCGATTGACACTGTTCATCCCGCGTCGAATGACACTGTTCACCCAGTTACTGTTTATTGCGACACTATTTACGCAGTTACTGTTCATCGCGGTACTGTTCATCACGATACTGTTCACCTAGTTACTGTTCATCCCGTGTCCAAAAACACTGTTGATCAAGCCACTAAAGGACACCAGAGAGATTCCTTCTTAGATAATGAATTTGGGGAAATATCTGAGCAGGAGAAGCGGAAAGAAGATGCTTTTCTAGTCGAAAGTTCTATGTCTGTGGGAAGCTCGTACTGGTGTCGACCGACACCAACATCTACACATCGCTCGACATCATCGTCTGAGCGTCGACCGACACCATCAGACAAGCATCTATCGACACCACTTTTTGGATCAGACAAGACTGTCCAAATTCAGAGCAACTCCGACTTCGCTGCACGACACCCACATCCTCCCACCCTAGTTCGCATCCGACCAAATGACGTCGATCGACAACAAGCTGAAAGAATCGATCGACAACATCACGAGAGAATCGACCGACAGGAACATATGAGCATCGATCGACAAGAGCAGCACATAATCGATCGATTTCCATCCACGCCATACCGAGTAGACTTGCCAAATCTTGATGCACACCGCTTGAATGCCACTCAAAATTCATCTCAGACATCAGTTTGCTTAGGGACAACAGAGCAGATCAGTCAGCAAACTGAAGACGCAACAGAGAAAGAGCACTCAATATTAGCTGAAACCTCTCTCGTTGAGATTGATCAACACCAAAGGGATGGATATGAACATGTAATGGAAATGCAGGCAACGAAAGAAGGAGTTCAACGTGAGAAGAGAGTCAAATCTAGGAAACCCTTTATTCCCAAACACCTCAGGAGAGAAGTTAACAAAGTGGAACTTGATGGATTTCACAAGAGGGTGAAGAGGGTTCCTAAGGATATGTCTTTCGTAGATGCATACTATAAGTATAGACTTGGTAATTTCTTCAGAGAGAGCAGAGAGACATATGAGGACATTGAGCAACTATTCAACAAGGTCTGCCGTAAGCCTAAGAGGACTCTGAAGAAGGAACAAGATCCTGGAAAGTTTCTGATTCCATGCTCTATACAAAACCATGATTTACCAAACGCCCTCTGCGATACTGGATCTGCAGTTAGCATCATGTCCATAGACACTGCCGACCTATTAGGTCTAAAGATGGAACCTTCTCAAGATAGTTTCATTTTCGTGGATAACTCCAATGCAAACTCAGCAGGCATGATCAGGAATGTTAAGGTGGAGATAGGAAATTGCACTATTCCTATGGATTTTCATGTTTGGAGATTAAATCAGGCAAGCCATCTTCTCTTCTTTTTGGAAGAGCCTTCATGGCTACAGTGGGAGCAGTTTGTGATCTAAAGAAGAATATGATGTGCTTGACTAACATTGATGAAGGAGTCTACTACGATCCTGTGGACAAGACCAGAAGCAAGGACTTTATCTCTTGCATAGAGCTGTCTGACGATGAAACACACACAGCTGATTCAACTCGCGAGCCAGCAAAACCAGAATCAGCATCGATCGATAATCAACCTTCGACATCAGTCGACAAGCAGCCTTCAGAATTGATCGACACAAAACTTCCAGCATCGGTCGACACCCTCCATATTTCAGAACAGGCCGTGACAGAAAAGTCTAAGTCTGGGGGAAGGACCAGGCAGAGGAAGAAGAAGAAGAGGAAAAAGAATATAGATGCTGATTTCCTGTCACTAGTCCCTTCACAATTTCAGGAGGGAAGTCTTGCGTATAGAGTGCGCTGCAGAGGAGGTCATGAACCTTTTACCAAGGTTAGAGTGTTATGTGATTCAGAGATGAAAGATAAAGGGGAACTTTCAGCACGAGCTTTCATCAACTGCATCAACAAAATGAGGAAGAGGGACACTGAGACTTGTCTTGGAGCAAGTTCACATGCTAATCCAGAATAAATCAGATCTCCCGAAGTCAAGCTAATGACTTAGAATAAGCGCTGAGTGGGAGGCAACCCACTGTTAGGTTATAGGAAAAGATCTCAAGAAGATGAGTTTGCACAAGAATCGACAAGTTCTGCATCAGCATCGACCGACACTTAATTGTGTTGATCAATACTCAAATCAATGGCAGGTATACCCGCGAGCCTTGTTAAATATCGTCCTTATGGTTTATTTTCCCACCAATCTTAGATTGTATAACACTATTCATAGTGTTGTTTAAATTTGGGGGAGGTTCTACTAATATTATGTTTGAGTTATATATTTAGAATAGGGACCCGAGTAGACGATTGCCTTGAATATCGACCGATTCGAGCATGTCGATATCGATCGATAGTACATCACCTGCAGCGACCGATGGTAACTCTTTTCCATCGATCGACACTTAATCTGGTCAGGTATATCGTTCTTACTTGTTGAATTTTGTACTTCTGTTTCTTTTTATTTTCACCTTACCACCGATTGTGTTATACTGAGGACAGTGTAATTTAAGTCTGGGGGGATTACTAACGTTTATCTACCTTTATGAATCTTATTTAAAATATTTTCAAATTGTCTTTATTGAGTCAAGAAAGGGATAATGAACTTATTAGATTCATGCTTGTTATCTAACCACTCTTTAGCACCATTCTAGACTTACTGATTGAAGATAGTACTAAAGATACTAAAGTGGATCAACCTGTCAACTATGTTCACACTTGCTGAGATTGTTTGAAAGAACCGAAGCTGACCTCCAACCTAATTTGACTTAACTGCTTGTCTTGGGGCTTGGTATACACTGGATCGGATTCCTCCTTTAGGTCTGAAAGGTAAAAGTCTGAGTGATTTCGGTTTCCTTATCTCCTCTTTTTGGCATCCTAATAAAATAAAATAAAAGATTGAGATGATTTTTTGCGGTTTAGAGGGGTAGGTACATTACCGATGACCCCATTATTCTACTCTAATAGAATGATCACACATTGTTGGAAGCGAGGGGTATGTACATTACCGATGACCCCACTATTCGCCTACACTTTGTCAAGAAAAAAAAAAGAAAAAAAAATCAAAAAGAAGGTGAATAAGATGGACTGCATCAGCATCTTTGTTCATTGGAATTGAGATAAAAAGGATTCAGAGAAGGGAGATATAGAGTAAAAGAAACCAGAACAAGACTACATGTTTACTCAGATACCTGTTGGGGTAAGAGTCCATGTGTCTTGTGATCGATACTCCCAAGGTAAAGCATACACATTTATTTATGTTAAGAAATGAGGTTGGTAGAGGAGAATGTCAGACATGATTTGCTAAGATGTTGGCTAGGTGAATTTAGTTGCTAAGCTAGGATATTGTATAATGTGCTTCTATGATTAGGACTTCTTAGATGTGGATTGCAATATTGTAGAGGTGATGATTCTAAGTTTTAAATCATGTGACTCCCTGCTTTTTTTAAAACCTCTATCAGAGAGACTACCCGTCTGTTTTGCTTGAAGACAAGCAAAAAGGTAAGTCTAGGGGAGTTGATAGACCATATATTTTACCCATTTTTAATCATGTTCTATAAGTGTTTTAAAGTGTTTTAAGATACAATTACTATGTTTTGGAGTCTATTTAGAGCATTTACAGGTTCAGGGACGTTTAGGAGAAATATGGTGATTTTGGAGTCTTTTGGAGCCTTTGGAGGTACAGAGTTGCACAGACGCGTCAGATGTTTAGCTATGGATGGAGACCTTCCGACCGTTAGATTGAGCCCATATTTTGACACAAGATAGAGCTTTGAGTTATCTTTCCAATGCCACCTGTCTCAGGTCAATCAGCATGCTGTAGCAGTAGTTATGCCTGTTTTACTGAAAAGTGGTCAGTGTGCCTCGCGAGAGGAAGCTGCCGAGAAGAGAAAGCCATGTCGATCGATGCAGCACTCTGCACGTCGATCGATGGAGATCCCAGATCGTGGGACTTTTATATTTTATGACTGCGTGAAGCCCATAAGTAACCACAAATTACCAGAATGCCCTTGGACGACCAAAAACCCTACTTATGTCATTTCTAAGCCATTGTTGACGGCTACGCTTTCTTTACACCATTATTCTTGTTTTAGTGTTGGAGAGAAGATCAATTCACCTTCAGAGATTGATTGGAACTCCATTGATTTTATTATTGTTTTCTATTCTATTATATTATCCAGACTATGATTTGTGTTTCTTCTATCATGTCTGAGTACTTCATGAGCTTAATGTCAAACTGATAATCAATTAGGATTGCTAGGTTATCTATAGAACTTCTACACCAGGGTGATTTGTAATACTAGGATCTGGAATAGTTTTATTCATATGAAAGTGTGACTGATTATTTGAACCTAGAATCATAGGAGAATTGAGATGCACTAAAGTGCAGTCAATTAACGGAACCCAAACCCTGCTGGATTAGATACTTAGGCGCACATGAGACTTTGGTCTAAGAGTCTAGTTGAACATAATCGATTAGGTCGTTAACGCTTGTCTGAGGAAGTATCGATCGATGCTCAGACCATAGCATCGATCGACACTCACTTCTTGTTCGCATGCGAAAGCTGGAACATAGACTTAGACATCTGATTAGTAATTGCATTGAGAGATGGATTACTTACTTATTAAAATCGAGTTCTAGGATGAATCTATAAGCTATTAGCATCCTTGAATTATAGTTTTGAATCTCTTGATTGGTAAATCTCTAGGTCTAGCTATTTCTCCTTACTGTTTACAACCTCAATCAATTGAACAACTGCTTTGTTTACATTGCTTTATTTATTGTTTTAATATTGATTACCTAGCTTAACCTTGATTTATATAGTCTATTGTGTGCCCCTGCTCTCTGTGGATTCGATCCCTAAGTACTACAATCGAACCTCTTATTTGAGAGAGTAAGATCACTTATTAGGGTAATTTGAGTGATATCAATGTTCTTCAGAGAAACCAGAGAGAGAGAAGAAGACATTAGGAGAATGTTATGTTAAGCCAGAGAAAATATGAAAAGAAGGATTACATTGAAGAAGAAGAGTGATCCTGGGCAATTTTCCATACCATGCATAGTGCAGGATATTGAATTCCCACATGCTTTGTGCGACATAGGAGCATCGGTCAGCATCCTACCTAGGGTTATGGCATTTGGGTCTACAGGTGGAGCCTTCGCAGGAATTGTTCACTTTTTTGGATTGTTCCCAGAAGAGCTCATGAAGAATTGTAAGAGACCTAGAGGTACAGATTGGTAATGCCTTAGTTCCAGCTGATTTCAATGTCTTGGACATCAAGTTAAACTGGAACTCTTTTCTACTACTTGGGAGAGCTTTCCTGTCAACAGTGGGAACATTGTGAAACTTGCAAACCAACCAGTTGTGTCTAACACTCATCGATCTTAATGCCCACTACGACCCTATCCCAATCAAGAAGCCACATATGATCTCCAGAAGAATCAATGATTCAGGAATCATTGCAACCTGCCACTATGGAGATGAGTACGAAACTGAATATTCAGAATCGATCAAAACTCATACAACAACATCGATCGACAGTGGTAACCAGACCGATATACCTATGATGAATCGGTCGATAGTAATCCGAATGAATGGGAGAATGACTACTACAACCCCGCTATTGACGCTTACACCAGACAAAATATGCATACAGACGAGTATGATGAAGACTATGAGGAGGAATGAGCTATTGAGTACAAAGCCATCCTTGATAAGGAAGATAACCTCTTACACCATTCCTATTGGAAAAGGAATGCACCATCGATCGACAGGACGAGATAGCCATCGATCGAAACTCAACCTCAACAACGATACCAAAAGCAAGCATTGACAGACACTGCCTACCACAAATCGATCGACAATGATTTCAACCGTGTGCGAGATGCACTATTCGATTGGTAGTTGGGCAGATGAACACCACCACGAGAGCTTTGCATTAGAAACAGTAACCTACACACCAGGAGCAGATAAACTACAAGATAGCTTCACAAACGAGGAGCTGCTCAACATGCAAAAGCGGGATGATACAAATCAGATTCAAGCAGAAGCTACCCGGGAAAGAACTCGTTTCTGCGAATCGATCGACACTCGTCACCAGCAATCGATCGATCAGCTTCCTCAACAATCGATTGACATCAACAATAACACATCGATCGACAACCGTCTAAAAGCGCAAACCACAGTAAGCGAAAAAGACAAATTAGATAACCAGTATCTAACTCCAGATGAATTTGGTATTTTCAGCATGCTGTAGCAGAAGTTATGCCTGTTTTACTGAAAAGTGGTCAGTCTGCCTCGCGAGAGGAAGCTGCCGAGAAGAGAAAGCCACGTCAATCGATGCAGCACTCTGCATGTCGATCGATGGAGATCCCAGATCCTGGGACTTGTATATTTTATGACTGCGTGAAGCCCAGAAGTAACCACAAATTACCAGAATGCCCTTGGACGACCAAAACCCTACTTATGTCATTTCTAAGCCATTGTTGACGGCTACGCTTTCTTTACACCATTATTCTTGTTTTAGGGTTGGAGAGAAGATCAATTCACCTTCAGAGATTGATTGGAACTCCATTGATTTTATTATTTTTTTCTATTCTATTATATTATCCAGACTATGATTTGTGTTTCTTCTATCATGTCTGAGTACTTCATGAGCTTAATGTCAAACTGATAATCAATTAGGATTGCTAGGTTATCTATAGAACTTCTACACCAGGGTGATTTGTAATACTAGGATCTGGAATAGTTTTTTTCATATAAAAGTGTGACTGATTATTTGAACCTAGAATCATAGGAGAATTGAGATGCACTAAAGTGCAGTCAATTAACGGAACCCAAACCCTGCTGGATTAGATACTTAGGCGCATATGAGACTTTGGTCTAAGAGTCTAGTTGAACATAATCGATTAGGTCGTTAACGCTTGTCTGAGGAAGTATCGATCGATGCTCAGACCATAGCATCGATCGACACTCACTTCTTGTTCGCATGCGAAAGCTGGAACAGAGACTTAGACATCTGATTAGTAATTGCATTGAGAAATGGATTACTTACTTATTAAAATCGAGTTCGAGAATGAATCTATAAGCTATTAGCATCCTTGAATTGTAGTTTTGAATCTCTTGATTGATAAATCTCTAGGTCTAGCTATTTCTCCTTACTGTTTACAACCTCAATCAATTGAACAACTGCTTTGTTTACATTGCTTTATTTACTGTTTTAATATTGATTACCTAGCTTAACCTTGATTTATATAGTCTATTGTGTGCCCCTGCTCTCTGTGGATTCGATCCCTAAGTACTACAATCGAACCTCTTATTTGAGAGAGTAAGATCACTTATTAGGGTAATTTGAGTGATATCAATGTTCTTCAGAGAAACTAGAGAGAAAGAAGAAGACATTAGGAGAATGTTATGTTAAGCCAGAGAAAATATGAAAAGAAGGATTACATTGAAGAAGAAGAGTGATCCTGGGCAATTTGCAATACCATGCATAGTGCAGGATATTGAATTCCCACATACTTTGTGCGACATAGGAGCATCGGTCAGCATCCTACCTAGGGTTATGGCATTTGGGTCTACAGGTGGAGCCTTCGCAGGAATTGTTCACTTTTTGGATTGTTCCCAGAAGAGCTCAGGAATAATTGTAAGAGACCTAGAGGTACAGATTGGTAATGCCTTAGTTCCAGCTGATTTCAATGTCTTGGACATCAAGTTAAACTGGAACTCTTTTCTACTATTTGGGAGAGCTTTCCTGTCAACAGTAGGAACAGTGTGAAACTTGCAAACCAACCAGTTGTGTCTAACACTCATCGATCTTAATGCCCACTACGACCATATCCCAATCAAGAAGCCACAGATGATCTCCAGAAGAATCAATGATTCAGGAATCATTGCAACCTGCCACTATGGAGATGAGTACGAAACTGAATATTCAGAATCGATCAAAACTCACACAACAACATCGGTCGACAGTGGTAACCAGAAATCGACCGACATTCCACATGATGAATCGGTCGATAGTAATCCGAATGAATGGGAGAATGACTACTACAACCCCGCTATTGACGCTTACACCAGACAAAATATGCATACAGACGAGTATGATGAAGACTATGAGGAGGAATGAGCTATTGAGTACAAAGCCATCCTTGATAAGGAAGATAACCTCTTACACCATTCCTATTGGAAAAAGAAATGCACCATCGATCGACAGGACGAGATAGCCATCGATCGAAACTCAACCTCAACAACGATACCAAAAGCAAGCATTGACAGACACTGCCTACCACAAATCGATCAACAATGATTTCAACCGTGTGCGAGATGCACTATTCGATTGGTAGTAGGGCAGACGAACACCACCACGAGAGCTTTGCATTAGAAACAGTAACCTACACACCAGGAGCAGATAAACTACAAGATAGCTTCACAAACGAGGAGCTTCTCAACATGCAAAAGCGGGATGATACAAATCAGATTCAAGCAGAAGCTACCCGGGAAAGAACTCGTTTCTGCGAATCGATCGACACTCGTCACCAGCAATTGATCGATCAGCTTCCTCAACAATCGATTGACATCAACAATAACACATCGATCGACAACCGTCTAAAAGCGCAAACCACAGTAAGCGAAAAAGACAAATTAGATAACCAGTATCTAACTCCAGATGAATTTGGTATTTTCAGGGACCCTTATGGCTTCGCAAAAGCAATAGACGGCCGCACTCTACACATATCTCGAGAAGATATTTCAAATATCCTTCAGACATCTAATTGAGCAGACAATCTGTTCATGCATCAACGCAGCAACCGCAAACAGATGACTACAAAGGAGTTCTATGACACAGCTGGTGGTATAGAAAACAGCTTCAAACAAAATCCCGCCATACAACTTATCCACCAATCAACATAGACGTCCCAACGGTCGCCAGACAGCGAGAATTCAGCAGAAGAGCTTTTGACCTTTATGGTAACATGAAATTTTACTGGGAAGAGAAAGATGAGTATGGATTCTACAGAGATGATCGAGAATTTTCCAGAGATCTAGAGGGACAAACCATCCCAGTTCACAACAAAGATATCAGAAGACTTCTGGAAAGATGTTCGAGAGATGAACCAGCCTACATATGTCTTCCTGAACATGCTATCCAATTCACACAGACAAAGTTGGTACCAGAGATCTACACCAAGGACGAGATCAACGAGATGTTCTATGGAGTCTGTGGTGAACATGATAGGAACAAAGAGGCCTTCCAGATGAAGCTTGATGGTGTCTAATATCCATTGAATGATAGTATAAGTTGGCTAACTAATTGTATGGAGCTGATGAAGAAGGACATAGCCAGAATTCAGAACGCGACCGACACTGCTCGACCGCCATCGATCGACAGCAGACAATCACCATCGCTCGACAGATACCTTCAAGCATTGATCGACAGCCGCCTGGCCGCATAGATCGACACCAATCCGCCACGCCCAACCACAATGAAGTCTCAACCAGATTTCCACACCACAGAAGATATAGATCAGTTGGTAGAAATGATCTATAGAGCTCTGGAAACTACAGAGGAGAGGCTTAATGGGAAATGCGATGACATTGCAAAGTTGATTAAATTCCAAAGTTGAAGCTATACAAGGAGAGTTGATGGAGATTCAGAGTTACATTGCACGTCGACCAGAAGCATCGATATCAATCGATAGACGCATCAACAACTCGATCGACACTAACCGTTCAGCATCGATCGACAGTGATACAAACCGAGGCCGGCTAGTACTAAAGACGACATTCGACATGTCCAACACAGCTTACCATGGAAAGGAGATCTCAGCTGACACTTACGCCACACTTACAAGACATCAAATCAACCTTGAGAGTCTTGGTGAAAGATTGCAGAGGATTGAAAACACAACTGCAGCAATGAAGGATAAATGGTGCAGAGGGGATGAAGCAATGAGAGACTTCACTGGTACATGGTTCAACAAGCGCAAAGAGGAGATGGATACTGGTTTTCCAACAAGTCCCAGTTCTCAACACTACTAGCCAAAACACCTCCAAAGTCAAGCTAAAGGACTATAACAAATTGCTGAGTGGGAGGCAACCCACTATTAGGCAATATTTATTAAGTTTTCATTGATTTACTATTTATGTTGGTTTTTAATTATTGCAGGTCATAAAATATATATATATATATATATATATATATATATGTAGAAGATTCGAGTAGACGATTGACATCTGTATCGACCGACGTGAACAAGCCGACATCGCTCGACATTGCGTTACCTGCGTCGACCAACATCAACATCTATTCCGGTCTGGTATATTGTTCCTACTTGTTACATTGAGTCCTTATGATTTATTTCTCACCATAACTCCGACTGAATTTACACTGGGGACATTGTAGTTTAAGTCTGGGGGATGTTTACTGATATTTATTTACTTATTAGTCTTATTAAAAAAAATTCAAATGAAGTTATTATTGAGTTAAGAAGGGGATTATGAACTTATAGATTTTGCAAAGATATCTAACAACTCTTTAGCACAATTCTAGACTTATTGATTGCAGATAGTACTAAAAATACTAAAGTGGATCAACTTGTCAACTATCCACTCTTGCTAAGATTGTTTTGAAGGAACCAAAGCTGACCTCCAACACTAAACCAGACACAACTGCTTGTCTTGGGGCTTGGTATACATGGGATCGGATTCTTCAAACAAGTCTGGAAGGTAAAGCCTTGTGTATATAGATTTATCACCCTTTCTCTTTCTATTTTTGAAATTTAGATTATAAAATATATATATATATATATATATATTAGAGATTTATTAGGAAGGAATTCGAACATGACTTGGTGCCTACAACCATTAAGGCTTGCTTCATAAGAATTTCATAGATAAATGATTAGAACAAGATTTGATGGCTACAACCATTAAGGCTTGCTTCATAAATAATCCTAGGATATAGGTCAAAAAGAAGTGAACAGGACTTGGTGACAAACACCATTAAGGCTTGATTCATGGAAACCTGTCCAATCTTGGTTAATGATATTGCATATAAGCAGATTTTTAACCAAGAGAGAAAATTAGTAGAGAGAGAGAGAGAGAGGATATGAACTAATATTTACCTGCAGGTCCAAATACTTATTTGAGAATCCTTGAATCATGTGATCGATACTCCCAAGGTAAAGCCTTCACTTTTATTTTATGCTAAGAATTGAGGTTGGTAGAGGGGAATGAAAGACAAGATTATGCTGAGTTACTGGCTAGATGAATTTGGTTCCTAAGCTAGGAAATGGTATGATGTGCTTTTGTGATTAGGATTTCTTAGATGTGGATTGCAATATTGTAGAGGTGATGATTCTAAGTTTTAAATCATGTGAGTCCCTGCTGTTTTTAAAACCTCTTTCAGAGAGACTGCATGTTTGTTTTGCTTGAGGACAAGCAAAAGGGTAAGTGTGGGGGAGTTGATAGACTATGGATTTGACCCATTTTCATCCATAGTTTATAGGTGTTTGTACTAATATTTATATTACTATAGAGTCTATTTATTATATTTATAAGATCAGGAATGTTTTGGAGATAAGTGATGATTTTGGAGCATTTTGGAGAGATTTGGAGCAAGCACCCGAGATGACCATCGAGATCGACAATCGGTCGATATTAGAGATATAGAATCGATCGATACAAAAGTCATGGTGTCGATCGATAGCGAAGCGCGCAGAAAACCCGTTTGGTCACAGCCGACTTGAACCCCATGTCGATCGGATACAGCAGTACATCCAAAGTTAGGTTACGAGATGACAATTCGTAGTCTTCCCTCTCATACAAATGATTCGATAAAGCTCTTATAAACAAAAAAATAAAGTTCATTTAAAAATTGCAGAAGCAACGGGGATTCAAAGCCACAAGCGGCCAGTCCCAAGATAAAAACACGGCCAAACTTGGCCGGAACAAAACATAAAAATAAAAGTCTCAAACGAGAGTGCAAACTCAATCATCCTCCGCATGCGGAGCTTCACCTTCGCCAATCGCCTCTTTTGGGATCGGAGCCGCGTTTCCTCCGCCGTCCTAAGCTACGGGATCCTGACCCTCAGGCTTGCTCGAACGAGATGGAAGGATACACTCAGACTTCAGGCCATCAAGGATCTGGTCAAAGTCTCCTTCCGCATCCACTAATTCCGCTCTACAGAGGGGAAGCATGGCCCCTTCAGCTCGCGGAGACAGAGGTGCCTCACCGACCTTGTTCGTCCCTTCCTCGACCCTGGCCAAGGCCAAATTCCTGACGTGTCTGAAACTCAGCGCGCATGGCTTCCTTGGCCTCTCCGATCGCGCGAACTGATAAGCCCTCTCAACTCTTGACCTTGCGCTTTAGCTGACGCAAATCTGAAGACTTGAATGCCTTTGCCTCTTTCGCCTTAAGCAAAGAGCTTACGGTCTTCCCAAGATCCCACTCAAGCTCGCCGATCCTAGACTCAAACCGAGCCTCTTTGAGGGAATCAGCATCCTCGATGACCTTCAACTTCCCTTTGGACTGCGATGACTTTTCTCTCGACTCCTCTAACTTCTTAGCGAGACCTCGACCTCCGATCCGCATTCGCTGATCATCCCATCAATTAGGGAAACAAAATGCAAGACAAAAAAGGGGTGATCAAGAAGTGATCAACATGAACGCACTAAGAAAGAGAGAAGTTTTTTGCTCGAAACAAACCTTGGCGCGATGTCGCGACGACAAACCCGAACCAGACGCCTTGGCAGGCAAAGCGCCAGCCTCGGTGAATCTCTTCCTCTTGGCCGCGTCCGGGTTTGCGCTCGTCCTATTGCGAGCAAGAAGCCCTAAGACGATCACTCTTTTGGCTGGAGGAGGAGGCATCGACTCATTAGCTGGTCGGTAACGACAACACGAGCAGGAGTCGTTGAGGAACCCAATGGCTGACCTTCGACCTCAGGCGCCGACACGTCCATGGGAACCACCCCACCAGAAGGGACGCTGTCACATACAGGGAGAACCTCGGGAGTTAGGGCCTTGGCTGGAACCTAAGGTCTTGGAGATACGCCATATGTGGGGTTTGCCGTCTCCTCAGCCTCTCAATGGGCCATCTCACTTTGGAAGGAGAGAAACTCTACAATGTGAGCCGGAACAGCTCCAGCAGCAGGGAGAGCCGACGATTTCTCTCCGGCGGCAGGAAGAACCGACGGACTTGCACCGGCGGCGTCGCTCATCTCAACATCACCCTCCTTCTGGACATTGTTGGAAGAAGACATCTTGGTGGAGAGAAGTTTTTGAGAGAAAATGCAAAGGGAACTTGAGAAATTGAGAGAATGTGTAGAAAATGAAGAAGGGAGGTCACTACTTATAGAGAAATTAAGAGTTGAAGGGATTTTTTCCGCATTAAAATTATTGGAAGAAAATTTTCGAGAAAAAGCGATTTTAACTGCGGATTCCAATTAACACCATCACTCGCCCGCAAGATTCGTACTCGAAACTTGCGAGCTGGAGGCTAATTGTTGGGGTCAAAAACGGTTATCTCGAAATCAGCATCTAAAATCACCTTTCCTCACGGAGACTTTCTCGACACACTATCGACGAAAGTACCCGAGTGTAAGTTTCAAAGAAAGATGAACCCCGGAACTAAAAACAAACAGTCCAGCTCATCCGTTCGACGAACTGATCCAATCCGGCTCGGCAGATGGCCGAGCTGGATCGAACACAAAACCAGCTCAGCCATCCGCCGAGATGGACCAGTCCAGTTCGGCGGATGGCCAAGCTGGATCGAACTCGCAACCAGCTCGACCATCCGCCGAGCTGGACCAGTCCACTTTGGCGGATGGCCGAGCTGGAACGATTGTGCTGTCCTCGTCTCGTCCGCAAAGCTTCTTCCCCCAAATTTGATCAAACTTGCTCTTGCCTCACTTCGATCAGGGGCTCCGTTGGAACTTTACGACTTTAAAACTGCAAGAACTCGTTTTCTCGTATCAAGTTCGGATGTATCATATGTAACGGCGACGAATAACTAAACACCTTAAACTGCCTAAACCGGATGAGAAATCCAGGTTTTCTTTGGAATCGACGTCGTGTCGAGAGCGCTCTTCGATAAGTCATGAAAAACGCATAAGCCAAAAAACGCCCCGAAAAGACCCAGAACGCGGCTAACAGCCCACTCGCGACTTTGTACGAAATCAAGCCCAATCGATACAACGGTTTATCTTTTATGTTGCAGAAGAAGATAAATGCTAAGTTTTCAAGGATAAACATAAAAGATCGAAGGAAAATGGAAAGTTTCCGCGAAGTGATAAACTCAACCAAGGGCAAAAAGGAAGGGGGAACCGACCTAGAAGGATATATAAGAGGAGCTAAAGCCGAGGGCGAGGAGGGAGATTTGTAGGTGACCTAAAAAAACTTGGCTAGCTTAGGAAATCTTAGAATTTAGGCGGCTCGATTTTACTTAGACTTTTTTCGTTCTTGTTCTAAGATTAACTTGGCTAGAGAAACTCTGTCCGTCTTATCTCTCGCAAATCATGTAACTTTGTTCTTTTATCAATCAATAATACGCCACTGTGCGATTTACTTTCGATATTCTGTTATCTCTGTCTCTTTCGTTTTTCGTGTGCTTACGCAGATAATCCGGGATCTCTGGGAATATTATGGTTTCTATCTTTCCTTATTTTACGGAAAATCGACAGTGTGAATTTTGATTCCCACAATATATGGCATAAAACCAGGTATAATCGATAGTATATCAAAAAAAAAATTAGAGGAGAGAGCAGTGGCCAAACTGTGGTTGATGATCGGGAGATCATAGAAGTCGACGAGACCGCAGAAAGTGACCAGACTGCGAAGGGTAGTGAGTCTGGTAACTCCGAGAAATCGCCCTTGGAAGATCGGTTAATTTGCACAGAGGACGAGGCGTTGATCCTAATTAGCTATTACCTGGGTGGTTTTTTTGAGTAGTTGCCAGCTTTGCCCCCATGTTTGTGCGTCCTTTAGTCGTGGAACGCAAGACTTGAGAGAATATGACGTACACGTGATCTACGGGCGGGAGCATGGAGAGTGGTTGGTCTAAGTCGCGAGAGGAAGCTGTCGAGGATTAGAAGGAATGTCGATCGACACTACACCCTTGGCATCGCTCGACACTGATGCCAGAAGACGGGCCGAGTATATTTCAAGATCGACATGGGGCCAAAAGTCACCACATATTACAAGAATTCCCATGGCCGACTTAAACTCGATATATGTGTTTTCTAATCCATTGTTTAGGCTAGACTTTTATTTTGTTAGGTTTTCTCTATTAGGGTTGGAGAGAGGAGAGGAACTTCTTCAGAGTCCTCTTGGAACTCCATCGGTTTTGGTTTATTTATTTTATATCTACTTATCTATGGTTTCTGTGACAACTATCATGTTTAAGTAGATCTACTGTTAGGTTTAGGTTCTCAAGGGTTTTGATGAACTTCTGAATTATAGAAATGCTAGGGTGATTTATTAGATCCTTCACATAATTGATCACATTTTTTGTGTTCTAGAGTAGCTAACTAGAACCATGAATTTAGTATTATTGACAACTGCGGTAGTAGGTTCATTACCTGAGTATAATTCTGCTGGGCTAAGTTGTTTGATACAATGCCAGAGCTGATCTAGGAATCTAGTGAACACATATCGATTAGATCATTTATGCTTGTCTAAATAAGTATTTATCGATACCTAGTCAATAGTATCGATCCAGATTTGATCTTTGTTCACACACGAAAGTTGGAACATAGGACTTAGTCATCTGATTAGTAATTACATGCGAGAGATGGGATTACTTGCTTATTGAATTTGAGTTCTAGGATCAACCCCTAGCATATATGGATTGTAGTTCTAATAACCTGATTGAAACCCTAACTGTAGAAACCCTCCTTCCATTTTTTTATTAATCATACATGTCATTTTAATTGATGATAAAATGTCAGATGAGGTGAATTTTGATATTTCACCGCATGGGATGAACGTAAGTTTTGTTCTCTAGTGACTACTTTGGTTTTGTGTTTAAGCGGTGTACTTCTCTCCTTTGATGACTTATGCAGCCAAGATAACAAATATGAAATGTACTTTGTTATCTTTTTGAAATGGCATTGATTTACAAAGGACTTATGCAACCAAGATAACAAATATGAAATGTACTTTGTTATCTTTTAGAAATGGCATTGATTTGATGTATTTGGTCCGTGTTATGTGTCCTGATAATCGTCCTCTTAACCATTCTTCGGACCATTTTGATAATATATTGAGTTCTTTACATTATGGGCCACATTTTGACTTTATCTTTCACTCAGAGACACATTCAACATTAGAGACACTTTCTAATGGGCCAAACAAAATTTTGGACAGTTATGCCCTTAATGAGAGTTTCCGTTGTGTTGTGTTCTAAAAGGGAAACCGGTTCGGTTTTGTATTTGTTTCCTAGGTAGCACTTAATTTGTTAGGTTTATTGATTGAAGTGCCTTATTCTCGATCATAGGATGTTGAAGTTGTGCTTTTAATCTGACGGCATAAATTAAAACTTTAGTAGTAGGTCAAATTTTAGTAGTAGGACCCCTAGATCGTATAAAAAATGTTAATCCTACGGCTTAAGTTAAAATCAGCAGTATAATAATTGAGAAAAATCTATATTTCTCGGAGGAAAAATCTGTCGATGTGGACATAAGTTTGTGGATAGACAGATACTTTTGTTTTCCCTCATCATGTTTTATTTGTTTTTATCTCATATTACAATATATAAATTTGATATATAATATATATAGTAAATTATTATTTTTCTTTTTCTATGTTTTGTGATCCATATATATATATATATATATATATTATTTTGATATTTTAATTTTTATAAATTTAAAGTTGAATTAAGTGGACACAATATCGTGGACGATATGTTGTGGACGATGCAATTTAAACTTTAAACTGAGTTAAATTGATATGGTATCATGGAAAATGTGTTGTGGATGGTACAAATTGAAAGAATGTATTGTGGACTGTGCAATTTAAAAGAATGAGTTATGGTTGGTGATATCACTCAAATTACCCTAAAGAGTGTTACTCTCATCAAAAGAGGTTCAGATGTAGTACTTAGGGATCGAATCCACAGAGACTCTAGGATTACTCAACTGACTTAAATGATTAGAAATGAAGATAGACTAAAAGGTTTTAATAGTTTTAAAAGTAGTAAATGATAAATCGAAAACAATAGTGAAACGATAGATTGAATTGAAGTGGTTTCAAGAATGGAAAAGCAGCTAGATTCAGGCAAATCTCAGGTATGAAATGCATGCACTTAGTTTAGACTAAAGGGTTTGATGGTTTTTGAACTAAACAATGGTTTAACCGGATAGGTTATTTTCGTTAGATCTCGGATCTCAACTGTCCTATTTTAATCTCGAGAGAGTGTCGATCGACGTGACTTTATGTTCATCGACCGATACACCTTTGTAACGATCGACCAATAGAACGATAGTTGCGTCGATCGATGGTTATTCTAGCGAGCTTTGCGAACGGGTTTAACTTGTTCTCTAACCTTCTCAGACCAACTGTCGTTGCGCCTGAGTTAGTTAGATCACGCAAGTGTGTTCAGGTATTGAGGGGAAACGATTAGTTGGACTCAATTAATCCTAAGATCTAAAATGAAGGTGATCAATCTCAATTTTAGCATTAAGTTCACAAGCAATGAAAGAACAATCAAAACACCTTTTTAAAAGTCATATTAGCAGTACATAATTTCAACCATGGTGAGAAACCTAAATCTAAAAATTGCTTTACTCAAACATATTCATGAGGGACAAAGTCATGATGGCATGAATAAACTCAAATGAAACATAGAACACAAATAGATAGTGTAATAGAAATAAAGAAGTTCAAGATCTTCTCTGTTTTGCAGTCTCAGATCTATCACTCCAATCCTAAGCTCTTCTAATGGTAGCCAAAATGCTCTTTTTCCAAACTAGGTCTTTTTTTTGCAAGTGTCTGTCTAAAATGATACAAAACCCTAGTACATATAGCCTAACATACGGCTAGGGACTTAAGTTGCAAATAATAGATCTTCTGGGAAATGAAATCTTTTAATTCGCAATCTCATTCGTGTGACTGGGCATCGATCGATGCACATGTATGTTTGTCGATCGATGGTAAGTGATTATGATCGACCGATGTTGCTCTTCAAGCGTCGATCGATTTTCCTTGCGTAAAAGCATTCTAAAATGTCCCAAAAGTATCATTTCCTTCCATCAGGTGAATAAACCTGTAATTGCTTTGAAAAGACTCTAAAACATGATTAATACATCTTAGAAAGTTTCTATACCATGTATAAAAACGGGTGAAAATCATGGTATATCAGTTGGCATGTATGTGTGAAAGTGTACGTTGGTTCATATAGGTGATGACCATGATCTACTAAAACAATTAGAATTTAAAACATTGAAAAGAAGGACACAATGATGTAGTTCATTTAAAGGAGAAAAACAACAAATAATCTTATAGGACAACATAGCTCAAAACAGCTTAACACTGATTAAATAGTTCTTCATACAATCAAACATACACTGATAAAGTTGTTTCTAGTCTAGGTGTGTCGACAAAAAAGATGTGGACTGGGGAGTTGGGGATGGATGAGTTGTGGACAGGGGATGTGTGTACGTGGATGCCTTCAACAAAGGCGTGGATGGGAATACTGTGGAAGACATATATGTGGAGTTGAGCAGCATATTGAAGACCGGTAACTGTCCAAACTCATCTCAAAACTCCTTTGCAATGCCCTTAATTTTGAATTCCCATATCACATACTGCCCATCCGCACCTCAATTATACATAGCCTATCTTAATTTTACTAGCCAAAAAGAGCCTTAGTGATTGAAAGCAACACACTATGATCCTAAATAATCCAATTTTATCAGATCCAAATCAGAATTTACCTGGTGGTCGAAACAGATGCGAGAACCATCTTTTTCATATCATCTAGCTTCCAAGCAAGCTTGAAGATCCAATCAGCGTCTGCGAAGGCCATCATGTGGACTAGCACTGATAACGAAACCACCCAGTTGAAGTAGCCACCGCAAGCCTTCTTCACGAACTCGAAGTCGCAACGGCGAGAGAAACATGGCGAACCTCTTTTTCTTCTGTTGTTGGTTGTTACCTGAAAATATCGAAAGAACACAAAAATCAACTTTGACAAAATGTAAAAACAATGAAATCATGTTAGGTTTTGAAAAGGGAACCAAATCCCTAAAAAAAACAAAGAACGAACCAAAATCGGTATTCTTGGGGTTTGAATCGAGAATATGAAACTCAGACAAAGAAGGTGTAAGCTTTTGAAAAAATCAAAACTTCACATCACAATTTTAAACATGTATGAGAGGCTTATATACCTAGATCCGGACAAAGAAGGTGTAGATTTGGAAGAAACAAACCTTGCATGTCTTGAACTCGAAGACAGAGACGATGTGATTCAGAATAGAGAGACAGTGTGATTCGGAAGACGGAGAAGGTCGGTGTGTTTCAGAATAGAAACTGCAAGAAGAGAGTATGAAGAACGATTAATGAGAATCTAGGATTTCTGAACGATAACGGTTCTCAGTTAGCTTTAAGGTGATTTTACAAAGCGTTTGGCCGGCCAAACCTTGCTCGAAATCTTACAAGAAATTGAAAATTATCGTTTTTAGTTAAGTCATCTGCACCGTGACTTAACTGAATCCCGCGAATACATGTCTTATCAGGACATGACATATCCGATATCAGGCACACGTGGCAGTACGCTGTTAGTTGCTTGGTGCATTCCATGGTGTCAGATCGTTAGCATCGCGGGAGCGAGGAAGTAAACATAACCTGGCAATCCTGTTTGCTTTGACAAAGAGCATTACTCCGCGAGGAGAGTGTTTTTTTATAGCTAGATCGGTTAAGGATGCCTACGTACCTCCGAAGAGGAGTAAGCCATTCGTAGTTCCTTTTCTCCGAGTAAAAGTGGCAAGCAATACACATTTACTCGGGGTTTTTTGGGTGAGTAAAAGTGACAGTATGTCGTTTACTTGAGTTTGGAATTTCGCCGGGTAAAAATGATGTATGGTCATCTACTCGGGATTTCGTACTCTTCAAGAATAGTATCGTTTAAGACGCATGAAATTCCATGCTCTTGGGACGGCCTCACCAGTGAATGTCTCGAATTGGTAAACTTTGGGCTTGATTACTTGAGCAATCTTGTATGGACCCTCCCAATTAGTCCCGGTATTTGCAGCTTTCAACTCCTTAGTGTTTTCGAACACTTTATGCAGCACAATATTGCCCGATTAGAGAGGTCGAGATTTAACCTTTTTGTTGTAGTAACTCTCAATCTGGTGCTGATAGTTCAGGATACGGAGTAGTGCCTGGTCACGTTTTTCCTCGATACCGCCTAACGCGTCAAGTCGCATGTCGCTGTTTAGTTCGACGTTCTGAGGCATCCTGGATGTTTGTAGACTTGTCACATTTACTTCAGCTGGGGCCATTGCTTCGACCCTGTTAGCCAACGAGAACGGAGTTGCTTTTGGTGCTCCCTGTGGGGTCATTCGATGCGACCATAAGACACCATCCAATTCGTCGGCTCAACAACCCTTCTTTTTTTTTTTTTTTTTTTTTTTGTAAAGCAAAATTCATTTCTTAACTTAGGATTGGTACATTAAACAGAGAGCTTGTCTGGCCACAAGGTCAGCTCTATTAATAACTAGTCTAGGGATAAATTTAAATTCAACAGCAGTAAATAGAGCAGATAGAAGGTTGAGAAGAACAGCGATCTCTAAATGTCTTCCTCTTGAATTCACAAGGTTAGTGAGAATCTGAGAGTCTGAAAAAATCAAGAGAGCGTTAATCCCACACTGAAGAGCAGAGATCATGGCGTTTCGTAACGCCAAAGTTTCCGCAGCAAGAGGCGATGCCACAGAGGAGGCAGTCGCTGAAAAAAGTCTTTTCCTGGAAAGGAAGAAAGACAAAAGTGATCTCTTCCATAATGGGAAGGAGGATGAATGTGATCTCTCCCAGGCTAAGGAGGAAGTTGTTGAAGCCTTTTGGCATAACACCAAGTGAAATATACCCTTAATGGCATGATTATCGTTTTGTTAAATGCATCCGCTTGTCCGTTGCTTTGAGGGCATCTTGGGCTTGTTGTGTTCAGGTGGATTCTCCATCTCTCGCAGAATTATCGGAATTTTTCGATATGAACTATGATCAGTTGTCAGTGACTATCTCGTAGGTTAATCCTTGACGACATATGATATTCTTCTACACGAACTTTTGGACTTTGTCGGTGACATTAGCAAAAGCCTCCGCTTCGACCCATTTTGTGAACTAGTTGGCCAAGACTAGGACAAAGCATTTTTGTTGGGAGTTTGGCATAGACCCAATAATATCCATCCCCCATCGCATGAAATGGTAACGATCCGTCTTCGTCCGTAAGAGTTCTGTCGAGCTTATGCTTCGCAGTCTGCGTTCATTGTTCGCCAATAAAAGCCGAGGCTTTTGACTTTTAAGGCTAGGGCTCGTACTTCAGATTGATTTCTAGTGGCGCCTTCCAGTGTTTTAGCCATGTCGAGTCGTGTCTCTTCACCGTGGATACACCTGATATACCATAGATTTTACTCACTTTTAGCCATGCTATATAGGTGTTTTTAGATACATTATAGTTGTTTTGGAGTCTTTTTATATTGTTTTCAGGTTTTGGAGTGATTCGGAGATAAAATGAGAAAGATCTGTAGCTGACCATCGAACCAGTCCAACAGTCGACGATTGAAGATGATAATCGATCGACACACACCTTGTGTCGTCGATCGACAGCGAAGCGCGCAAAGACCAGACTTGGTTCCAGTCGACTTAAAGCCCTAGTCCCACAAGAATTACCAAATTGAGCTTGACGAGTTTTAACCTAATATTTATGTGCTCTGCCATTGTTATAGGCAACACACTTTCATACTTTCTTACACATCAAAATATTAGGTTTGGAGAGAAGATCCAAGACTCCTTCAGATTTTTGTATTGGAACACCAAATTTTTCTACTCCTATTTATTCTTTGCATTTTTATTACTATCTTATTATGAATTGCTTAGCTATGTCTGAGTAGTTCTCTTTGTTAGATTTAGGGTTCAGATAATCTTGAGGGATTAGCCCAAAATATAGAATTACTAATTTTTTAGGATATCAATCAATTGAACTATTTTTTAATGCTTATATTCTAGAGTAGCTAACTAGGACCTTGCCTATAGATAATTGGGGCGCAAGCGGAAGCATGGTCCTTTGTCTGATCTAGTTTACATTGTGCTAGGATTGCTAGAAACAAGCGACAACTGATTTAGTTTAACCTTGTGAACAAGTCAACCTGTGTGGTAAATCTTGCTAGATGCATCGATCGACGGGCTGAAAGGTGTATCGATCGACAATCCATAATTGGTATCGATCGAGACATTCTCAACCAACAAACGACAGCTGAGGTCTTAGATGTAGACAATATATAGTCTAAAAATACGGAAGTTCATCGACTATTCTTTAGTTTCAGTTCTAGAATTTCCAACTTACACTTAGTCTCTATACCTCTATAACCCTTATCGTCTGAATAGAAATCCTAATTCTAACACCTGTCATATCTTTTTAAAAACCTCAATTAAACAACTAAGAAACTGCCTTGCTCACCACTGCTTTTTACTTTACACATGTTTGCCTAGTTTAACCACATAACTATTAGATCTTTTCTGTGCCTTATCTCCCCGTGAATTCGATCTCTAAGTACTATAACTCGACCTCTTATTTAAGAGAGTAAATCATTCCTTAGGGTAATTTTGGTGATATCAACACCTGAGGAGGACATTTGTTGTGGTCCATCAGGGAAAATTGCCATCCATGACGACATAATGGGGACTCCGCGTTTTTAGTCGGCGCACAGCCCATTTCTCGAGAGGCAGTTTGCCGTCTGCAAGATAGTCTATGAACTCTGTTCTCCAATCTGGGGTTGGTTTTTCAGTTTTTTCTGTCACCAAGTCTTCTTCAATAGATGTTGCTTCAGTTACGGTAGCCACGATGAGGTTTTTCTCGGTCAAGAGATCGATGCTAGGTTTTTCGATCATATGTATTAGAATCGTGCGCTTGACTAGATCGCGGAGTTTGCTTCCTAATGCCGCGAGGATGTCGGCGCATACGTTCTATTCTCAGGGAACTCTTGTGAGTTGGAAGATCTCAAAGTCCCTTGAGAGTCCTTGGACGAGCTTAAACAAAATATGCCTCCAATCATGAGCAACAGTAGGTTTCAATGTTCCACTAAAAAACTCCAAAATCCTTATACTTCATCTGTCCAATTATCCTGATAAATGTCTCAACATACTTGAGAACCGGCACACTGGAAAGGCAGGTGGCGGTGGTGGGCTCTTAAGAACCCACGGAATCTGCTGAACGAGGGGCTGCTGACCAGGAATCTGGTGGTTCCCCTGAACCCTAACCGGCGCGGCCTGCTGCACATGAATCTGCGGACCATGCTGCACCTGAATCTGAGGACCACACGGAATCTGCTGCTGAGCTGCACCCATCTGCCTAGAAACTTCCTGAGCAGCTACTCTAGGAGCCTCCTCAGAATCTTGCATAGCTGCCTCCTGAGCAATCTGCTTGACTGCCTCATGAGCAGCCTGCCTAGTCGCATCCTGCACCATCTGCTTCAGGGCATCCTGATCGATTGGTGGAACCGCTTGCGGCGGAACCGGGGGCGGCACATGCTCATCCCCATCCTCTCAGGCAGCTCTGGCGGTCTAAGCACGAACAACTCTCCTCTTTGGCGGAATTTGAAAGGAAAAGGAGAAAGATTAACTTCTGCTGAAACTGAATACAAATATTGTAAGAAATTTTACTAAATAAATGTCGAATAAAATAATAAATTATAATCATGATATCTCCATTTACTAATCTTCATCAATCATCTTCAAACACCATAACTTCAAATCTATATAATTTAATCCGAATAAATGTCAATAAAACCAAACCGGAAGTCTAAAAAAAAAAAAAAGGAAAACCGCCTAAAATCACTGATCCAATAACAATCACTGCTCGTAAATCTAACCTTAGCCACTGGCTGGAATGATCAACAGAAGATGGTCAACTGAGGTAAATAGAAAACTTAACAGAAAATCGCCAGAAAATCTCAACGAAATATTCACTTGGTGACCGATCGTCGGATAATTTAACATCAACTCGTCACGTGCAAAGAAATAATCTGACTTGATGAGAATAAAGAGAAGGGGTTGAGTTTCTTATATAGGGGAAGGAGAGGGAGGTTGATTTTCTAAACTTCCAAAGTGGGACAAAGTAAAAGAGTTATGAGTTTTAATTTTTAAAACAAATAGGCCATCCCTTTTGGGTCACGGTTGTTAAAGGGTGAAGTTTTGGGTTCGAGGAACGTCATGCGCACTAATAACATTCCTGGGAGCTCACATGTGAAGGGTTAGGATCCGTGCTCTGCAGGGTCAACCTAGGTCCACGGGACGGGTTGTTACATATACTTGGGATATTATTGGTACTTAGTTCACAGTAGCAGTCGAGAATTTCTTCATCAAAGGGTTTTCTCTCAAGAAGAATCAACTCTACAATCTTGGCATTGATTAAAAAAAAATTGTGCTGCGATATGTGATATCTTTTGCAGTGTTGTTCATAAGCTGATCTCAAATCTCATCGCCAATAGGCTAAAACTTATTATTCCCTAGTTTATTGCAGCGAATCAGTAATCTTTTGCCAGTAAGAGGCTCTTGATTGAAAAACTTCTACTGGCTACTGCAGCTGTGCAAGATTAGCACAAAGAGAATATATCATATTGGTGTGTCATTAAGGTCGATATCTTAAAGGCGTTTGACCATGTTCAATGGAATTTTCTCATCAATATTCTTACATCAATGATCTTTTCCCAACCTTTTATTCATTGGATCTCCTTGTGCATATCTACGACATCATTAACTGTTCAAATCAATGGTGAGCTATCAGGTTATTGTCAAAGTAAGAGAGGACTACAACATGGATATTCGCTTTTACCTTACCTATTTTTTCATTGTGATGGATGTCCTCTCTAGACTATTGGATAAGGCAGAGAGTGTTCAAGGATTTGGTTATCATCCTCGCTCTGAGAATCTGAGTCTAACACCTTAAATTTCACAGATTATTTGATGGTCTTAACTGATGGGAAAGTAATCAGTTATCTAAGGCCTCAGGACTTCAAATAAGCATGGAAAAGTTGACCAATTATCTTGTAGGAACCACAGAGGGGTTCGTCCTGAAAGCGAAAATAGGTTTCTATTTCATGCTGGCCAGCTTCGAGTGTGCTAAATGAAACAATCATGAAAGGCATAGAATCATAGAAAATTGATTGTTATCATATGCATGCAGACTTGAACTCATTGGCTCAGTCCTTTGGAATATCTAGATATTGATTTTCTTGTTTTTTTGTCACCGTAATGCTTTCATTAGTGAAATCAACAAGCTCTGCTCTGCATTTTTATGGTATTTTAGCGAATTGAATCCTAGGAAATCTAAATGGATTCAGAAGAAGTTTGTGGTCCAAAAGAAGAAGGAGGTCTTGGCGTTCCCTCGCTCAATGAAATGAAGAATGTTTCTCTTCTCAAGCTCTTTAGGCAAGTGGTATCACCATCGAACAACAGCTCTGGTTACTACAGCACACATATGGAGAGAATGTGGTTTTGTGGAGAAGAGGTATGTAAGGCACGGTTCGTCACCTGAAATTGGAATCATATAAAGGTTACTTGGCATACAAGTCTCAGGTTCAATCACGTGACACCAAAATTCCGATTCTGCACTTGGCCAGCATGCTCTTAATCATATAAATACGGGAGATCGGATGACTGCTGGACCGTGGGAATTGATGGGAGATTTGTACTCTGTCACCAGCATTTGGATACATCGTATTACTCAAACATCTCAAGCGGTGGATGAGAATTGTATAGGAAAACTTTTTATATATGTTATGATTCTTTGATACCGGATTGTTTCTCTCACATGCCTATGCTAGCCTCGACATTAGAACAAACTACAGACAATAGACTGAAACAAAACCAAGTGCTTCTTCAAAAGGAAAAAAAAAACTGCTCAAGAGAATGGATAAGACCATAACATATTGTACAATCTGAGTTATGGAGTGTTGTTTTGTAATCGAATATTTACTTTAAGCTGGTTTTGTGATGGACACACGGGAAAGACAAGGTCGCCAAATCCTAGGTTTGGGTAAGTATCTTGTAGGTCCGAAATGACTATCGATTCTAGACAACCTCTTCAAAACATGTGTGTCTTCTGCCAAGCTCGGCTAGTCAAAGTTATAATGCCTCATACTACAGTATAAACTCTTTAAATTAATTTTATATAAATTAATATACACTAAAAATCTTTATAAAATAATATAATTTTATAATTCCAAATTGAGTATTTGGTTCAATTAGTATATCGATAAATTAATATCTCTGTAAATTAATAAAAAAATTATAGTTTTGGCGTAGTCCCAACATTATTAATTTATAGAGGTTTCACTGTAGTTGGAAACGAGCTTGAGCTTGACTATATATTAGACGTGTTTTTAAAACAATATAATAGATGTGCTACTTGATTGATATCAACACACTGACAAACAAGATCAAGAAAAGGATGTCAAAACACATTACAAGTCTATTGCTTGGCTGTCCTATTTTTATAATTCTCCCCATCATGATCAAGTTTCAAGTGTGTCCAGAAATAGAAAAATGTCCAAACCTTCTAAAGAAAATATAGCAAATTACTAAAAATAAACATTTAAACAAAACAAAAGATATCATAAACACTGTTTTGGGAGCACAACGGATTTTTGATGTGTTGTCATTTTTCTTCTCATCTCCGAGAAGGAATGTCCGGAGATGGGAAGAAACACATGGTGTTGGTTTATGAACAACAATATAAGACACATCAAAACTTTGACAAGGTATGAAGTTAAAGAAGAAGAAGCTGCATTGATCTTCCCAAAAGATCCTCCATGGTTCAAGGCATGGATGGTTCCAGTGATAATGGTTTTTGTTTTCTTTATCGTCGCTATTGTAGGAATTTGTCGACGTTGTCGAAATTGTCGCCGTGGTGAAAATTCTCCCAGCATCCATCCTATCTCGCAGACCACATAATTTGTTTAGATTTCTTTTCTTATCAAATGTAAATTCTTTTCTGGTGCAATGTGAATTCTACAGTTTCACTATATATTTTCTGATAACTTTGGTCTAATGAAAGATAAAACGGAGATTTAACAAAATAGAATGAAAAAACACATTATTTGTCTTCATGATAGAAAACTAACCTTAGTTTGTCCGTAAGTACAAATTTTCTCATAATTCCAAAATTAACCTTTGATTAATCAAATAAAATATAATTTAAAGTAGTTTCAATATTAGAAACATATTAGGAATAAAAAGAAATAAAAATTTAAAATAAGTTTTGGTAGAAATTTAAAATAAAAAAGAAAAGCAAGAAAATCCTCAAAATTAACCCTTGATAATATATTATTCATCATAGAAGAAGAGTTAATGAAAATCAAACACGATGGAGTAATCATGTTTTGATGAAGAACAAGTGCTTAATTGTGATTTTTATTTTTTGAAAAGAAAATCGCAGGTACACGTTTTAGAAAAGTAAAAAATATTTCCAAATTTTTTAGAATATTTTGTAATTGAATTTTCGGAAATATGGTTACTTTTATCTGTAGAATGCAGCTTTTAGATTGTGTAGAGAACAAATAACTTATCTGTAAGGAGATGATACCATATGTAGACTTTTGACTTGTGTCTAGATTTCGTATTCGTCAAAATTTAGAATTTATCATAAAAGTAGAAGCTGAATTCTGAATAAATGTAGCTACCTTTCGAATACATAGACTTCACATTCTTCGTATTTAGAATTCAATTTAAAAATGGATTATTGATTCTAGCCAAAGTATAATAACTTGTTTAGTCTAGAATTCAACTTTCACCATGTCATTTTTCGTAGAAGATGACATCGTCTTTCTGTAAAATATAATTAAAGTTTTAGAACAAAAAAATACTGGGGTTTTTTCAAATATGACTTAAAACAAAAAGTTAAACACAAAACTAACCCATGATTTTTTTGAAACTTTCATTTGCCCTATTCACAAAAAACCCTTCTTTTTTCTTTTTTTTTTTCAAAAATGAATTTTTTACTCTATCATCCTCATCTTCATCAAGTATTTACAATATTGTCATTGTCATCAATACACCAACCCACCATGAACAACCAATTTGAAGCGCTTAATTCACCAACGTTTCAATTTTTACTCTTCTTATCTCATTACTTATGCACACAAACTACATCACTTTCACTTTTTCTCTATATTCATGAATACAAACCCAAGATTTTGATTCTAAACTTTGTAAGGTTCAAACTCATGATTTTGATCATTAAGAAGTGGGTCTGTTTCGTGGTGATGTTCTATGTGATAGGAGAATCTAATCAAGATATCTCACTAGTTGAAGGTATGAAATTGATTTTTTTCCATATATGTTTGTCACAAGACTTCCTTGTAAGTCTTCAGGTCGTAGAAGACTTATACAAAAGTCTTCTGATCAATACATAGCTTAGTTTCGCAATTGATTTTATGTGTGTTTTTAGAGACGTCTTCTCTGAAAGTTTTCCAACTTTTCTTTGTTGAAAAAAAGGTCAAAATACAAAAGAAAACTTCCTGGTAAGTCGTCTAGGAAACACAAGTTAGTTTTGCAATTGACCGGATTGTGTTTGAAGTTAGACTTTCTCTAAATGATTTACACGGAAGTCTTCCGTCGGAAGACTTCCCTGTAAATCTTCCGAACGTTTAGTGGAAGTTTTCTCACTATCGGTGAAAGTCATCTCGGGTTACTTTGCAGTTGAAAAATAAAAATTAAATATTTAATTTTAATTAGATGACTTCGGTGTAAGTCTTCCGGAAGATGACTTACACGAAAGTCTTCCAGAATTTTATTCTGAGATTCTGGTCAAACCTTAGGTATCACAGAAGACTTCCGTGTAAGTCTTTTGCCAGAAGACTTACATGGAAGTCACCTAATTCAAATTAAATTTTTAAATTTTTTATATTTTAATTGCAAAACTAACCTGGGACAACTTACATGAAACTCGTCTAGTTAAATGTAATATTTAAGTTTTGTTTTTTGTTGAAGACTTCCATTTAAGTCTTCTAGAAAAAGTCAAATTTCTGACGCATTGTAAAGCTAACCTGTTTATCGTAGAAAACTTACCGGCAAGCAAATCTTCTTTGGTATTTTCGAGATTATTTCAAAAACAAAAGTAAGCCTATATTTACAAAGGAGACTTCCAAAGAAGTCTGATGTAGACTAGATTTCTATGGAAGATTTCTTTTGTAAATTTTCAATTGCAAAAATGATCTACTTCGTGGAAATCTTCTAGCAAACGATTTATGTGGAAGTCTTCTATGTCAATGTTTAATAAACTTTTATTTTCTCTAAAAAAAGGCTTTTTGAAATTTTCTTGTTAATTCATGTATATTAATTGATATTGGGGCTCCTGAATGTTTCTAGACTTCCACGGAAGTCTTCTACATCAGTTTTCTGTAAACTTGTTACGTAACTTTAAGATATTTTTTAACTTTCAGAAGTGTCAAGTAACTTTAAGATTATGAAATTATATGGTTTAATATATCTTCTTTGATCATAATATACTTTTTAATTTTCATGAGAGTTAAATTTTCAATTTTCACTTAAAATCTTAGTTTCCGGCCTAATTTTCATTTCCCGCTTAAAATTCACACTTATATTTTATTTTCCTGCTTAAAACTTAAGTCTTCTGTGAAGACTTCCTTAAAAAACTCCCCAAAGACTTCCGTAGACTTCTCAGAAGATTTCTGAAGACTTTACGGAAGACTCCCTAAAAGACTTCTAGTAAAGGTGTTATATTTTTGAACTTATGCAATGGTTGATATTTTGTAAATTTTGACTAAGTTTTCTTAGAAGTCTTCTCCCTTAGTTTTAGTAAATTTGTTAGTTTTTGTGTTATTTTGCTTTGCTATTGAAGTTGTATCAATAACTTCAATAAATTCAAGTATTTTCGGCAGAATAATATTGTAAGCATGAACGTATTTACTAAAACTTTCATTACTGTTGGGGTCAAAATCGGTCACGACGAAATCAATGTCTGAAAATCCGTAAAAATCAGCATGAACATTTTTACGAAAAGTAATCCTCGTAAAGATATCTTTACGAAGAGCCTTGCGGTAAAATCTTGTTCAAATCTCAATCGAACCACTAAATACGATTGTCCGAAGGCAACAGACATGTATCCAAATCGGCCGCGGACAAGCTCGAGTATGACAATCGGACCGCACATAAGCCAAGCTCGATCGATACGCGGCGACCAAGCATGCACACAGCTCGGACGCTACGTAGCGACCGAGCTCGGCCAAGCTTGGTCGCTACGTAGCGACCGAGCGACCGAGCGGGAGCTCGAGCCAAAGCTCTGTCGCTACCGTCCCGCTCGGTCGCTACGTAGCGACCGAGCATCCGTCCCGCTCGGTCGCTATGTAGCGACCGAGCTCTTCCGAAACTTCGATACGACACCAGTGCATGCATTCTCGTCTATCCTTCGATGCTATCTCCCGAAGACCGTAGCGAACTCAGTTCATGTTTTCCGCCATTCTAAATCATTGATCAAACTTTGCGGTAAAAACTGTGGAAAGTTCGTTCTTTATCGAAAGAAGTCGCAATAAACGTTTGTGTCGGAATACGGCCCAAAGGGACCTAAGACACGACTCGAGGCCCATCTTACGATTTCTTAACCAAAAGCCCGTAAACCGTAGGACGGTTTATGCTTGGTTCGCAAGGGAAGATAAATGTCAAGTTTCCGCGGATAAATACAGAATTTTGAAGATAATTACAAAGATCGGAAAAAATGGAATATCTCCATTTTATGCTATGACGGCTTAAGGGCAGAAGAGTAAAAGCGTAAACCGACCTTGGAGCGAGTATACAAGGAGTCCTATGCGAGAGGCATGGAGGGACAACTTTTTAGACTCGGAATTCTCTGCACTTAGAAACTTTAGGCTTTATTCTCGAAAAGTTCGGTTTCTATGACTGGCACTCAATTACTAGACGAACTCGCCCAGGCAGTTTGATCTCTTGTCCATCTCTATCAATTGAACTACGTTCGGCTTGATCCTCGAAAGGGGTACGTAGGCAGCCTTTAACAAGGTTCAGTCCGAAATCAATCAAAAACCTTTTCTGTATCTATTTCGTCTTTTGTTATCGAGCTGCGACTCAACTAGGTTTGAGCTATTAGGCCGCTAGAACTAAGTAACTCGCTGACAGCCTTTGCGGCCAAAGCCTTAACGATCTCTTGTAATGATCGCAACGCTCTTACGCGGACTCGAAATAAGATCTACTGTTTTCTCTAAACTCGTTTGTTATCTTTTCATGATTTCCGCATAAATTTGGTCACTTGTCGCTGGATCTCGCAGAGATCCAGGACCTCTGGGAAATTAGGGTTTTCCTAGTTTCCCAATTTAAACGGAAATCGACAGTGCGAATTTCGGTTCCCACAGTTTGGCGCTAGAAGGAGAGGGGGGAGGGGGGGTTACGGATTACTCTTACTCATGGCCACAAAACGCTTGATTGAAACGATGTCTGGATATATGAAAGACAAACTCGCATCTGACTGCTCCTATGGTTAACGACTCCGCAAACGCCACAGTTCTTGAGAAAATCGAAAACCTTGCTGCGACTTTTCGCCGCAGGAAGTGCAATGAAACGAGCTCGCGATTTCTCTTTCTAAACATAGAGGGAGACGATAAATTTTATCAAACCCTGTAAGTTTGGCTCATTACCGAACAAAAGAAATCTCACTGCGTAAGGGTTTTACCAGAACATGTTTTCCGAAAACATTCCGGAAGGGTAAAACTTGTCTCCCAAAAACTGCTGAAAACCCCCTAGGTTAATTGCGGAAAAAGGAAACACAACAAAACGATTGCACAGCTCGGTCGGTACGTAGCGACCGACCACGCACACTGCTCGGTCGCTACGTAGCGACCGAGCACGCACACACTGCTCGGTCGCTACACGCACACATTGCTCGGTCGCTATGTTTCGACCGAGCACGCACACGGCTCTCCACTCGCTACGAAGTGACCTGTAAGTCCTCAAAAAGGACCTCCTTTGGGTTCTCTTTTGAATCCTCATCGAAACGCTTTTCGTTTCGTCTCAATCGGAGTTTCCGTTGAGATTTTACGACGAAAACAAGTAGGACTCTTCTTAACTTGCTTCCCCTTGCTACGTAGCGACCTGTCAGACCTTCACTCGCTACGTAGCGACCGGTAAGGCCTCAGAAAGATCCTCCTTTGGTTTCTCTTTTGAATCCTCATTGCCACGTTTTTCGTTTCGTCTCAATCGGAGTTTCCGTTGAGATTTTACGACGAAAACAAGTAGGACTCTTCTTGGCTTGCTTCCACTCGCTACGTAGCGACCTGTCAGACCTTCCCTCGCTATAGCGACCTGTCAGGCCTCAACGGGGTCCTCGTTTGCGTTCTCCTTTGAATCCTCATCGTAACGCTTTTCGTTTCGTCTCAATCGGAGTTTCCGTTGAGATTTTACGACGAAAACAAGTAAAACTCATCTTAAACTCCTTGGCTTGTTCCTGCTCGCCCTACCTCCATCTTTGCATTCACTTTCGAATCTCGATCGAAACGTCTCTTGTTTCTCCTCGAGTGAAGTTACCATTAAGACTTTATGATATAGAAAAAAACCGCAAAGATTTTTTTCCTCGCATGAATTCAAACTGATCGTATAAAACAGCAATAGTTAACTTAACACTTTAGCGGCCTCAACTATACGATTACATTGAACATTTTTATAAAAATTGACGTTGTATTGAAGGAGAAGATAACAGTCAAGTTCGGAAGATAAATGTCAAGTTTCAAAGGATAAACACCAATATCTTAAATGGGGAACATACACGAGAAGAGGAAAGGGAAATGAGCAAGCAAAACTGAGAAGAGACAAAACTGCACCGTCGAGAGAACTAAGGTATTTCCGAATTGAAATTTTTGAAATCAGACTTGGTATTTTCATAGGAAATTACTTTGAGGCTTCCATAGAACTTTAGGGAACGTAAAACCTAGACTGATAGTCTAGCGAACTAAGTCTTAAGCGATTTTTCCTGTCTCGATATATTGTTCCATAATTGTTCATCCAGATCTTGCAAACCGATCTAAATTCTCCGAAAATCAAGAAACGATCACCACGCATATAAAGCTCGCTTCCTAAAGAGAGAAAAAATTAGAGACATGAACGTCGTCTTAAAACCGGTTCGTTTCTGGCAATTTTCTCGGAACCGACATATTCCAAGTCCTCATCGTGGAAACAACCAAATCACAGTCCAAGCGTCGTCGTCCCAAATTATCGATCATTCCAAACCTAGAAGAAACGTACACAACCTTTCAAAGTATCTGTTCAACCGTTTTCTTTCATAAAAAAAACGTGGGGAGTAGGTACGTATACTATACTCATATACTCCCAAACTTCAAAAACTTCTGCAAATCGTCAAGAATAGGCAAACGACAATCTAATATTCGTCTAAACGATCATGAACATAAATCTCAAAGACTATACATCATTTTTTGTCGCAATCATGCGTACATAAAACTTGTACCAATATCAAACTGAAACTCGACGATTAGCCAAAGTATTGAAGCCCTTTCCGTCTTCAGAAAGCCAGTTTCGTTTAAAAATATCTACAAGAAAATCACCAAAGCATTTCTTTCAGTTTCCGTTGAACCAAAAAAGTCACGGAAAAGCATCGAAAACATTTGTGACGAAGAAAACTCGAGAATAGATGTAGCATCGTGCACATTAAAAGGAGCACTTTCCTCCCGATGGTTAGCTAGATCCACCTCTGGTTGACCAATTCGTTCAAGAAACGAATGTGTCATGAGAATCCTCTCAAAAAACCTATGAAAATCGTTCTGCGACTAGATCGTATTGAAATAAACATCGGTAACACTCCATGAGTAACTCCAAGCAACTTTCGCCTAAGATCAAAATCACAGCAGAAACATTTCTCGTAAAACCCGCAGATACAACGCTACTTTGACATATGTATACATATCACTGATTTACAACCTTCGTAAAACCGGTTATATGATATGATAAATTATCGTATAGCCCACAGTCGGAAATCATATGATAAATTATTCATAACAAAATTAAGTCGTAACAACCAAACAGTTAACGGAAAATCTAAACTTTTCAAAAATTGACCAAGTTCAATACGCTCCACAATTCATTTTACGCTCGCAACGTTTTAACCATAATATGCAGCATGTAAGGAAAAATTCGTAACAAAGCTTCTAGAGCTATACGAAACATCCAAAAAAATGCACGAAATACATCTCGGAAGGCCAACACTTCACAAAGCATTATGAAGGAAAACGCTTGTTTCCATGGACAAATTTACACGACACCTCAGTCATAATTCCTCGATCGCAAATAAAACTATTAACATCCAAACATGAACAACATTTTGGCTGCGAACATTCGTAGTCAAACCAGAATGTTTCGCAAACGCATGGCTAAGACTAAACCCTTGCAACATCGCGAAATATCTTCAAGCCCGCGAACATTTCAAGCACGAAACGTGGCATACGAAAGAATAGCAAATCTTCAGCATCGCGAGACGTCGCAGACGCCTGAAGATTAGTTCTTCGATGAAATTTCCTTCCTCGATAAAAACACCTTCGTGGAAGACCAGACACTCATACGCACTAACATCTTCTCAACAATATTCTTCGCGAAGACTCAAAATGGTAATTTTTACCATTAAGTTTGTTACTGATAACAACAAACTCTTAACGTCCTAAACAGACTTAGCCATCTCGTAGAGATGACTCTCGTACATCCGACACAAGGATAATAGCGCTATAAAAGAAACCCAAAATTTTTGGTTAGAACTTCCAGGAGGCTTAAAAATTGTCCTTGGAGAGATGCTCGGTTCCAACCATAAAAGTCGTATAAGCCGATAAGCCAAGAACCTATCTTGGACTTTAAATCGGTATGGAATCAGGATGAAACTGAAACGGGATACGTAAGTCGAATTAGTCATCGTACCCTAAAAAACCAGGAGTAAACCTAGGTCTTGCCCTAAATCCAGCGCACTGGTCTCTAACATCTCTAGGCATAGTATCAAACACCCTGATACGAGATCCCAAAATTTGTCTCTTTGCCAATATTCAAGAATCTTCTGAACTCCCGCAAGTTTACACACTGCAAAAAACTCTCGAAACAGATTACAGATATAGCAGTTCACACAGAGTTAGATTACGAGATGACAACTCGTAGTCTTCTTTCTACACCCATACAAAATGTCATCGGCAGCAACACTCCTGATAACCGCTACATAAAAACTAGACCGAAAAGGTCTCGCTGGAAAACTAGTCATAAGAACCTTAACTCCAAGACGAACTACGAAAGGCTTGATCCCTTCAACAAGGGTACGTAGGCAGCCGTCATAAGGCGCAGCCCCAATCTTATCGCGTTCTACTTTTAGAAGAGCGAGAAGACCACTTTTCACTGACCTTTTCAACCATTAATTCCGCCTAACTCACCTTACTTGCCTAACTTGCCAAGCCACTCGCTAGAACCTCACGCTAGAAGCTCATGGTTCTAATGAGCAGGGGAGCTACCTGTTGGGGTCAAAATTGGTCACGACGAAATCAATTTATGAAAGTCCGTAAAAATTAGTATGAACATTTTTACGAAAAGTAATCCTCGTAAAAATATCTTTACGAAGAGCCTTCCTGTAAAATCTTGTTCAAATCTCAATCGAACCACTAAATACGATTGTCCGAAGGCAACAGACATGTATCCAAATCGGTCGCGGACAAGCTCGAGTATGAAAATCGGACCGCACACAAGCCAAGCTCGATCGATACGCGGCGACCAAGAATGCACAAAGCTCGGTCGCTACGTAGCGACCGAGCCCGAGCCTAGTCAATATGACACCAGTCAATGCATTCTCGTCTATCTTTTGATGCTATCTCCCGAAGACCGTAGCGAACTCAGTTCATGTTTTCCGCCATTCTAAATCATCGATCAAACTTTACGGTAAAATCTGCGGAAAATCTGTTCTTTATCGAAAGAAGTCGCAATAAACGTTTCGTGTCGGAATACGGCCCAAAAGGACCTAAGACACGACTCGAGGCCCATCTTACGATTTCTTAACCAAAAGCCCGTAAACCGTAGGACGGTTTACGCTTGGTTCGTAAGGGAAGATAAATGTCAAGTTTTCGCGGATAAATACATAATTTTGAAGATAATTACGAAGATCGGAAAAATGGAATATCTCCATTTTATGCTATGACGGCTTAAGGGCAGAAGAGTAAAAGTGTAAACCGACCTTGGAGCGAGTATATAAGGAGTCCTAGGCGAGAGGCATGGAGGGACAACTTTTTAGACTCGGAATTCTCTGCACTTAGAAACTTTAGGCTTTATTCTCGAAAAGTTCGGTTTCTATGACTGGAACTCAATTACTAGACGAACTCGCCCAGGCAGTTTGATCAAAAACCTTTTCTGTATCTATTTCGTCTTTTGTTATCGAGCTGCGACTCAATTAGGTTTGAGCTATTAGGCCGCTAGAACTAAGTAACTCGCTGACAGCCTTTGCAGCCAAAGCTTTTATGATCTCTTCTAATGATCGCAACGCTCTTACGCGGACTCGAAATAAGATCTACTGTTTTCTCTAAACTCGTTTGTTATCTTTTCATGATTTCCGCATATATTTGGTCACTTGTCATTGGCTCTCGTAGAGATCCGGGACCTCTGGGAAATTAGGGTTTTCCTAGTTTTTCAATTTAAGCGGAAATCGACAGTGCGAATTTCGGTTCCCACAATTACTATCTCTTCAAATTTACAAAAGAATTCATAACTAAAAGAGTAAACACATAAATCATGTGGGTGCCGAAATTGGCACTAATGATTTCCGTTGATTTAGGAAAGATAGGAAATCTTAAATTTCCCAGAAGTCCCGGATATCTGCTAAACCACACGCCAAGCAATCAGAACACGAAAGTATAAACAGAAGTAAGTATAAGAATCGAAAAGAGAGCAAGAAAGGTTTTTATTCTGAATCTGTATATGAGCGTTACAACAAGGTAATACCCTTGGCCACAAGAGCTGTCGGCGAGATCCCTAGTTCTGGCAACCTAAGACGGCGGAAACCTAGTTGAGTCGCAGCTTAATAACAAAAAACGGAAAGTTGCCTAAATGTCCTAAGTGCTAAATTTTGCTCCGAGTGGAAAAACTGTGTCCCTTTGCATCTTCGACGTCAACATCCTTATATTCTCCTCTAGAGGCGGTTTGCTCTTTCCCTTTCTGCCCACGGTTGAGTTTATCAGTTTCGCGGAACCATTTTTCTTCGATCTTTGTATTTATCTTCGGAAACTTCACATTTATCCTCCGAACTTGACATGTATCTTCTCCTCCATAAGAAAAGATAAACCATCATAACAATTGGGCTTGATTTCGTATAAAATCGTAACTAGGCTCTTAACCGCGTTCTGGGCCCTTTCGGCCATTTTCCGACTTAGGAGTTTTAACGATTTTATTTAAAAAAAAAAACGCTTTCGAAATGACGTCGATTTCACAGAACATTCAAATTCCTCGTATAGTGTAGGCAATTTGAGATGTTCGGCTAACCGTTGCCGTTTATACGATTAATTCAAATGTTATTCGACAGAATGAGTTCTTGCGGTTTTTAAATCGTAAAGTTCCAACGGTGACTTCAATCGAGATGAAACAAGAGCAGGCTCAATGTAATCCTGAAGGGGGAGCTGCGAGGATTGGACGAAGGCAGGCTGATTGATCCGACTCGTCGACCTGGCGAGTTGGACTGTATGTTCGGTCCAACTCCCCCGTTCGGCGAGTTGGACGGCTCGGTTGATCCAACTAGCCCGTTCGGTGAGTTGGTCGGTTCTTCCGGTCTAACTCGCCTCTTCGGCGAGTTGGACAATGGGTGCTTTTCTGTTCGGGATCCGATGCCCGAGGCCTTGAGTAACCTTTCTCGAAGACTTATCGTGTGAATCCTTTTCGGAATTGTTACGATCTTGATTTTATTTTTCACGCTTCTCTATCCTTTTGAGTTTTATCTTTCTTTTACAAACAAGACATTTCACGGTAAGTTTCTGACTTTTATTTCGTCGTAACCGATTTTGATCCCAACAGTTTGCCCCCCAGCTCGTTAGAACCATGATGTTATTGCGAGCGGTTTAGACATGTCGGGTAAGTTAGGAGGAATCCAATATCTAAAAATCCGAGGATGAATAGTGAATATTCTTGCCTATAAGTATGTGGAGTAAGTTTTCAAATTCTTTACTTGCTTAGTTCCACAAAATTTCTCTCAAGATAGAAAATATCATTTCCCCTCTTCTCTCCCTTTGATAAACATTTCTTTTTGATCATGACTTCAAGGAGAAAAGCTTCCACCTAATCTCGTCATGATCGTCCTGTTCCTGATGGCTCTCGCAATATGACAACATTGCGCCAAAGGTAGAGTTTGCAGAACACTTGGTCGATCCTGAGCAGGCCAATGCATATTGGGTGGCTAGAGGTAACGTAAAGCCCCCTAGACCCGGGACATGGCATCCTCATCTGTTTCATGCTAACCCCATTCGGAGTTTCTGCGGAGTTCCGTAGTCAGTAGAGTTTCTTCTCCCAGTAGCTGGGGAAGTTTTCGAGTCCCCACCTGATGGCTACTTCACGTGTTTCGAAATGTACTTAATGCAATGCCACTTATGTTTCCTCTCCCGGAAGCTACCGTGCGGCTCTTCAGTCGTTTTGGGCTATCGATCGGTCAAATCAACCCGTGCGGTTTGCAGCACATTTTTGGGATTCTGGTGCTTAGTTACGAATGTGGAATAACCCTCGACGTTGATCATCTTGAAGGCATGCTGATGCCAGTGGGAAGTTCGGCCCTAATACGACTGAGTCCTCGAACCCACATGGCGATCATAGCGGAATTTGTGTCGAACTACCATGATTGGAAGAGGTTTTTCTTCTTTGTCCGAATCGACAATTCATCTGTAGAGGAGAGTTGCATTCCTATCGTTAGGACAAGATGGGGTCGAAAAGATATTTTCGATAGGTTACACGCTAGTTTCGATGATAACAAATCTTACGCATTTACTTCTTGATTTGCAGTGACAAATCCTCTTCCCCCAACTCCGGATGGCTTGTACACCATTAGATATTTACTCTGTGATGGTCTGTTCTTTTGGGCTACGTTTACTCCAAAACGGGTTCGTCGCACTGCTGCTCTCCACCGTTCTCGATTCCAGTCGGATTTGCCGGTCGAAGAAGGGGAAGAATCGAGCATGGACGGGTTCGTTCCATACGAGGCTCCGACAGAGAGGGGGGGGGTCGAGGACCCGCAAGGACAAACATATAGCTGTCGATGATGACGTGGCCGACAGGGAATGCTTTCCCGAAGACATCCTTCGAGATTATCTCAACAGTGGTGAGCCGATTGATCTTGACGAGTTGCTTGGTTCTGACGTTCTTGCGGCCAAAGATGGATCCAGCAAGGGGCCGGAATTTACCAAGGCATCGAGGATGGTCAACGGGGTAAGCTTTGAACACATGTTTTTCATTATGGCCTTTTTCTTGACTTTGAGACTTTTCGCAGGGCCTTCTCATGAATAACCAAGCCCTTGACGCGAACAACCAGGAGGATCACATGGCTCAATTTAGGGCCGAGATGGCTGATAAGGAAATTGTTCGTCTGAGGGATGAGTTGGAGCGTTCTTGTCGCTGTGAGGGAGAGTTGACTGCGAAGGAGATTCGTCATGTGTACATGCGGGGAAAGAACAAGATGGTCGAGGTTATGAAAAATCGTCGCGCCTAGTTCTCGTGCGAGTTTGGAGAGTTTAAGGAGAGTTATCAAGCTCTCGGGGCTTATCGCAAGTGTCAGAAGTACCGTGGGCAGATTCTATCTCACGCAGGCTTCCGACTATTCTTTCGCTGCCGAGAATGTGACGCAAACTCGGAGCATGAAGGAAAGAGACAGCGATTTCGCGCTTCCTCAGATCGAGAAGAGGATTTGGAAGCAGTGGGAGCCAATTCCCGTTTCTCTTGATATGGTGGAAGCTGAGACGGGAGCCCCTAATGATACGGGTGAAGTGAACCAGCCGTCGGTTCCCCTTAGCGTTAACGACTTCTCGATGGGGGGGGGGATCGATGACCAGGTACTACGAGTTTGATGGTTGATCGTGAAACCTTTCGTGGCTTATTGGGAGAGTGTTCCATTGTAACATATTTCTATTATCGGTTTGTTTTCAGCCAAGTGTGGCCGTGTTTTATGTAGTGGGACTGGCCACGTGTGGCTTTGAATCCCTGCCGTTTACCGGTCTTTGTATAATTCGTGCTTTAAAAACGGTTTCAGGAATGTTTGATTTTTTGTTAAGTGTAGGGAGAAGGATTCGAGTAGTCAACTCGCTCATTTCCCTTTTGTGAGTCGTCATTTTCGTTGCTCGTCTGAGCTGTTTGAGAAGTTCTCAAAGTTCCTTCAGCGTTTAGATGCGGACGAAGAGACATGCTTTCAGGATCTCGTATCTTTTGGATATCATGTCTTGAGACGTTAGAGTGTGTTGGATTTGTGAGGCGGCATTAGCCAACATCTCTTTCGCTTCCTCTAAACTTGGCTCTCCCCATCGTGATCTGGAAAGCATGTAGATGTTCCCTTGGATCGGTTGTATCGTCATAAGGTGTTACCTTGATCTTTCCAGGATCCGAAACCTTAGTTCTGGTGATGCGAGTAGTGAAGGGCATTTTTTCGAGATTCCTCGAGCAATAGATCGATCTCGGGTGCGGTGCTGGTAGCGTGATGGATCTGAGATTTAACCGCTCTAACTTCTGCAACCGTTTTCATGAGATGATCGTGAAGATCTTGAATCTCGGATGTCTTGCTAGCAGATTTCTGATCTTTTCGGCATTTTCGGCGAGTGTTCCGAGTTTGCTCCTTGGCCAGTTCTTCATGTTCATCCCAGAAGATTGCTTCCTCTTCTTTATTCATAGGGTTATCGAACCACGAATCGTCTTGAGTCTCACGGCTCCTTGTAAAACGCGGATGCACGTCTGCATCTTCATCTGTAGGTTTTAACTGACTGCTAGAATGCACATCGACGCGCCCGATTTCTCCTTCCTCCTTGTCTGCCACAATAGGGGGGAGATCTCCCGGGTTTTTCTGTGTTGGCGCATGAGTTATTTCGTCGGGGTTTTGCCCGGAAGTTTTCCCCTGCGTGTTGCCGGACCGGTATGAAGGAGTTGCGAAATCGAGTCTTCTTCCACGGACTGAGGTTGTTCCGCGCGGAAAAAATGTCCTGGTTCTTGCTGTTAGGTTTTCAACCTGTTTAGCCAGAGAACTCATGGTCTTGTCCTGTTCCGCTGACTTCTTTTCAAAAGTCGAGAACATCTCCAGGACCTCCTCAAACACTGCGGTGTTAATGTTAACCGCAGTAACGTTCGCTGCTATAGTGTTTCAACATTGTCGTCAGAGTTTTGCCGTCACGAGTTTGTTGGTTATTGAGATTGTCGCCTGACATGTTTGATCGAGCGTTGGTGGCTGAGAGTTAGATTGATCTGTATCCCCCCTCCTTCTAGCGCCAAACTGTGAGAACCAAAACTCGTACTGTCGATTTCTGTTGATTTAGGAAAGATAGAAAACCCTAAATTTCCCATAGATCACGAATATCTGCTAAACCACACGCCAAGTAGTCAGAGCACGAAAGTAAAAACAAAAGTAAGTATAAGAATCGAAAAGAGAGCAAGAAAGGTTTTTATTCCGAATATGTGTATGAGCGTTACAACAAGGTAAGAGCCTTGGCCACAAGAGCTGTCGGCGAGATCTCTAGTTCTAGCAACATAAGGCTGCGGAATCCTAGTTGAGTAGCAGCTCGATAACAGAAAACGGAAAGGTGCCTAAATGCCCTAAATGCTAAGTTTTGCTCTGAGTAGAAAAATTGCGTCCCTCTGCATCTTCGACCTTGACATCCCTATATACTCCTCCAGAGGCGGTTTGCTCTTTCCCTTTCAGCCCTCGGTCGAGTTTATCAATTTCTTCGATCTTTGTATTTATCTTTGAAAACTTCACATTTATCCTCCGAACTCGACATTTATCTTCTCCTGCATAACAAAAGATAAAACTTCATAATGATTAGCTTTGATTTCGTATAAAATCCTAAGTGGGCTCTTAGCCGTGTTCTGGTTCCTTTGGGGCCGTTTTCCCACTTAGGCATTTTTATGATTTTATAAAAAAAAAAGCTCTTTCGAAACGACGTCGATTCCGAAAAAGCATTCAAATTTCTCGTATAGCGTTGGCAATTCGAGGTGTTCGGCTAACCATTGCCGTTTATACGATCAATCCGAGATATATACGAGAGAACGAGTTCTTGCGGTTTTTAAATCGTAAAGTTCCAACGGTGACTCCGATCGAGATGAAACAAGAGTAGGCTTGATTTAATCCCAAAGGGGGAACTACGAGGACGGGACGAAGGCAGGCTGATTGATCCAACTCGCCGAACTCGCGAGTTGGACAGTGCATCCGAGTTGAGATCTGAGATCCAGACAATAGATATCCTAAACAAACAACGGTTGATAGAATATGACTATGCTTGAGTTCTAAAATATCAAATAAACTACTCTAGCTTCTATACTAGTATAATCATGATTACCTCAATATAAACCCTAAGTCTAACGTTTTCTCATAATTGTTTACAAATCCTCAATCCAATCAACCGAACAACAACCTTGTTCACCACTTCAATTTACTTAATTAACCTAGCTTAATCATAAACTATTTTAAAATATTTTGTGGATTCCATCCTTGTGGATTCGATCCCTAAGTACTACAACTATACCTCTTATTTGAGAAAGTACAAATCACTTAGGGTAATTTGAGTGATATCAATTATGTTTTAGAAGACTCGGTCAGAAAATTTCCAGGAAGTCTTCTTGAACATTATCTTTTGGAAGACTTCCAAGAAGACTTCTAAAATCTTACTCAGATCTAAAAAACCTTCATATCCAAAAATGTTCAAATGGTTTCAAAACAAAGAAAATTAGTGGAAAATTAGATAGATCAGTGGACTGTTCTATTTGAGTGATCCGAGTTCTAGACTTGCTCTTAATTGAACTTGAATAATTGTTTGGCTCACACTTGTTTAACACCCGATCAAACCATCCTAGGCTAGCATTTTAATTACCTCAATACTTTAATTAATCTTGTTACTTGTTTCTCAAGAAACCCTCAAATCTTAAAAAAACCCCCCCCCCATATTGTTTTAGCTAAGTATTGATCCCATAAAGATAAAATGTAACCGTTGGTCTCTGTGGATTCGATCCTAAAGTGCTACATCGACATACCATTCGATTGTGGTAGTCTGCACATTAGGTTAATTGGTGTGCGTATACACGTAATATACAGAACACACAAAATAGATATCTGATATACCATGGAATTTACCCACTTTTAGCCATGGTATATAGGTGTTTTAGGAACTATCCATAATGTTTTCGAGTCCTTTTAGCACTTTTACAAATTCATGGATGATTTGGAGATAAATGAGAGGAAGCTCGAAGCTGACCATCGAACCAGTTCGAGGTCAGAATTCAGAGTCCACCATCGATCGATGCACGCTCTGTGCCATCGATCGACAGTGAAGCGTGCAAAGTCTAGCCGGCTTAAAACCCAAGTCAAGACATTTTACAGAAATACCCCTGGCCGACTTTTAACCTAATATTTATGTGCTTTGCCATTGTTCTAGGCAACACACGCTTTTTACTCCATTTTAGTTTTACACAACAAAGATTTTTAGTAGATTTGGAGAGAAGATCCAAGACTCCTTTAGAGTCTTGTATTGGAACTCCAATATATCTAACCTTAATCTATTTATGCATTCCTTTATGTTATTTGTTATGAATTGCTTTGCTATGTCTGAGTAGTTCACTTTGTTAGGTTTAGGGTTCAACTAGGATTATGAAAGATTAGCCCCAAATATAGATTGATGTGTTGTTTGTGATATCCATCAGTTGAATCGCTCTTATTGCTTGTGTTCTAGAGTAGCTAACTAGAACCCTGATATTAAAATAATTAGGCGCAAGTGGAAAGCCTGGTCTTTTACCTGAAATAATTCAAATTGTGCTAGGATTGCTAGAAACAAACAGAAGTTGATCTAGGAAACCTAGTGAACATAGTTCAAACCTGTTTGGTAAAGCTTGCTGGAAGGAACATTGATCGACAACCCTCTAGGTGTATTGATCGATGTTCTAAAAGGTGTAGCGATCAACTATCCATCGATAGCATCGATCGACACTTTCTCCAGATTAACAATCAATAGTTGAGATCTGAGATCCATACAATAGACATTCTAAACAAACAAAAGTTGATAGTTTATTACTTTGGTTTAAGTTCTAGAATATCCAATAAACTACTCTAGCTTCTATACCATTATAATCTTGATTTCCTGAATAGAAATCCTAAGTCTAACGCTCTCTCATAGTAATTACAAAACCTCAAAACCAATCAACCGAAAAACTACCTTGTTCACCACTATAATTTACTATTTCCATAATTGACCAAGCTTAATTATAAATTGTTTAAGATCTTCTGTGTGCCCATCTCCTTGTGGATTTGATCCCTAAGTACTACAAGTCGACCTCTTATTTGAGAGAGTACAAATCACTTATGGTAATTTGAGTGATATCACACTTGGTGTCGTTGTCGGGGAGCTTTGATCGCCATTAGATCTTGTCTGGGCAGTTTTAAGTCTAGGTTTTTCTGTTACTCAAAAACTGATACAAAAATTTCTTAACTTCTTTCATGTTCATGTCCAGCAGTACCAGAAGCAAAAAGGAAAAAATCACTGCCTTTCTCAGACCATGCACTCTTGGAACGCACGATACGCAAAGAGATCTGCATCAATCGACAGCATTATTCGTTCATCAACCGACAGTTCTCAGCAAACATCGGCCTATACTCATAATCCGTCGGCCGACAGTTGTGAGCTACCGATGATGGACACGTCAAACCGGAAATTGGTCGACATCCATCCGCGAGACATTGTTGTGTCACTAATCCTAGAGAGGGATGAGACTGAGGACTTGCATGACCAGGAAGGTCATCTCCATAATGCAGCAGATCAGAGGTTAGATGATCAGAGGGCTGTAATTCCTGATCAAGATGATGATATCGCTGCAGCTGCTCAAGCTGTAGATGATGCTGCTCGACCCAGAACGTTGGCTGACTACAATAGTCTAAATCAGTACTACGACATTGATCGACATCCGTCCGCGAGAAATTGTTGTGTCATTAATCTTAGAGAGGGATGAGACTGAGGACTTGCATGACCAGGAAGGTCATCTCCATAATGCAGCAGATCAGAGGTTAGATGATCAGAGGGCTGTATTTCCTGATCAAGATGATGATATCGCTGTAGCTGCTCAAGCTGTAGACGATGCTGCTCGACCCAGAACGTTGGCTGACTACAATAGTCCAAATCAGTACTACGCTAACAGATGTGCTATTAGTCCTCCTGCTATTTAAAGGACAGATTTCGAGCTGAAACCCTAGTACTTTACACTCGTGGCGGATACACCCTACTGTGGTTTGTCACACGAGCATCCAATGGACAATCTGGAGCGGTTTGAGGATCTCGTTTCTGCCATTAAAGCTAATTGAGTCCTTGAGGGACTATCTTTTCTGCAAGCTCTTCAAGTACTCACTGGCTGAAGAAGCTTCGCACTGGCTTAGGTAGTTACCACCAGAATCTCTCACATCCTGGGCTAACATCAAGAATGTGTTCCTGCGCCATTTCTTTGATGAGTCACGAAATGAGGATTTAAGAAGCAAGACTGCTACATTCACTCAGGAGCCTATAGAGTCATTAAGAAGCTCATGGATCAGATTCAAGTCCTATCAGAGAGACTATCAACACCATGGATTCAATGAAGTGCATCTACTCAGCACTTTCTTCAGAGACATCGCCATGGCATATCAGATGGCACTTGAGACAGCTACTGAAGGGAACTTCAACACTAGGAATCCAAAAGAGGCTGTGAGACTGATTGAGAACTTGGCGTCTAGCAATAACTTGGCGTTTGAGAAAAAGATAAGAGCTTTATGCAACAAAAGGTTACCTAATGAAGAAAAATCAGACATGCAGACTTACAAGGCGCTCAAATCTGTTACGAAAGAGGAGACATAAGAGAAGACTCCGTCAGTAGACTTCCAGGAAGTCTTCCATGAAGTCAGAAGACTTCGAAGTCTTCGGGTGCATTATATTTTAGAAGACTTTCGAGAAGACTTCCCAGAAGTCTTCTTGAGTCAGATCCTGATCTGAAAAACTTGCTTATCCAAACCCAGATCTGAAAAACCTGCATATCCATAAATGTTTTAATGGCTTCAAAAAAGAGAAAATGAGTGGAATATTAGATAGATTTACCTTTATAAAACACACAAAAATAGATATCCAAAATGTATAAATTTATTTTTAAATGAGTGGAAGATGAGAATCATTTGATAAAAAATCTGCAAAAACTAGATAAATTAGTGAGAAAGACACGAGACAAAAAATGAAAAATTGATTAAAAAAAAATATGGTGTTTTTAAGTTCAAAAAAATTAAAAAGAGGTTGGAAAGTGTTAGTTTAAGAAAAAAGTAGCTTTATGCAACAAGAGATTACCAAATGGAAAAAAAAAATCAAACATGGAGATTTACCAAAACACTCAAATTTGTTATGAAAGAAGATACATGGAAGAAGACTCCGTCATAAGTCTTCCTGAAGTCAGCGCATAATATTTTAGAAGACTTCCGAGAAGACTTCCCAGAAGTCTTCCAGAGTCTGATTCAGATCTAATAAACATGCATATCCAAACCCAGATCTGAAAAACATGCATATCAAAATTGTTCAAATGGCTTCAAAAAGAGAAAATGAGTGGAATATTAGATATATTTACCTTTATAGAACACAAAAATAGATATCCAAAAATATATATATTTATCTTTAAATGAATGCCAGATGAGAACTACGTGATAAAAAATCTGCACAAACAAGATAAATTAGTGAAATGAGACAAAAAAATGAAAAATTCATATAAAGTTTGATGTTTTCAAGTTCAAAGAGATTACAGAGAGGTTGGAGAATTTTAGTGTGAATCATTACATTTTTGTTGCAGCCATTTGAGATGAAAAGAGAGAACGTGTACATTTTCTTTATATATGGAGACAAAAAAAAATTCATTTAGGTTAAATACTTTCGATTCAGAATACTTTTAGGGAAGTCTTCTATTAGATGACTTCATGGAAGTCTTCTAAACCCTAAATTTATACCCTAAATTTAAATAAATAAATAGAAAACAAAAACACTTCACGAAACTTAAAATAAACTTTAAAAGTGCTTAATATACACGAAACTAAACACATATAAGTCAAATTTTTATTTTTCAAAAAAAAAATGTTAAGCTTCCAAAATCTCACCCTAAAAATACAAACAATATTACAACATATGTTACCAACCATAAACCAAAGAATACTATGACTCACTACATTCTGTTTTTTTTGCCCCATCAAAATGTTTATAAATGTTTATAATTACATGATTTCAATTTTCCCCCATCAAAATATTTTTAATAAAATTTATAAATTATTTTTAAGATCTACAATATTTGAAGACATACAAAGCCCCAGAAGACTTCCAGGGGTTATATTCATAAAAATACATTCTGTTTTTTTTTTTGGTCATAAGGAGTTACTTGTAATTTCACTAGCCTTTTGGGTTAGTTTTGCATTTGATTTAAGTTGGGGTATACCTTTGTCTTTAAAATCAAGTTATAGGTGATATTTGGCAATTTCCCAAAAAATACAAGTATTTGTATATTGGTATTTCATCAATTTGTTTCTATTTGTTATTATTATTTTATTCATAAAACTATTAATTTCATCAAATTTGATGAAGGTAAAGGGTAATTGAGAGAAAAATAGAAAGAAAAAAACATATGAATAAAGGGAAATAGATGTTGTTTTAATTCTATTTTGGCAATTTTCCCAAAATAAAAAGCGTATGACTAAAATGCTAAAGGAAGCGGAAATAGAACAGTCATAATCCTGTGAGTGAACAAAAACAAAATAATTTTCAATCTCATTTTTAATGTGCACCAATGAAGAAAAAAGGTAATAAATAAATCTAGTCATAATCCATGTCTCAAATGCATGCAACAAACAAAAGTGATTAAGTAAAAATATGGGAATACCAGCTATTAATTTTAGAAACTTTATTGGATCGTTTACGTGATTTTGAACTAGACATTTGTATTAAGTCACCTACGTGAACCTGAATATTTTATAAACAATAAAAAATAATTTGTGTAGTATTTTATTAGTTTTAGTTTTATTAGTTTTTATATTTTTATGTTTTTTTAATAATATTTTTTATAAGTTATTTAGTTGAGTATTATAATTTTTCATGCACTATATTCAACTTAGCCATGATTTTTATTTATAATCTATACTATACTAAAAGGAGGATATAAGCTCCTTTTAGAGTCTCCACATAGGCACAAAAAATCGACCAATCAGAGAGCTCGAAGTTGCAACGTCATATCATTTATTTTTTCGTAAAAAGTTGCAACGTCATATCATTTATTTTTTCGTAAAAATAAAAAAAACAATGCAAAGGAGAGGATCGAATCCGGGTTAGTATGACATAAATATAGGGCAAATACCACTAAGCCATTGAAACTTTCTTGAACACATATACAAGAATCACTAAATATGTAATCACACTCTTATGTACATTTACAATAATATGGATTCAATTTTCAAGACACCGATAATTTGTTTTGTAAAAAAAAATAACTAAGTGACTAAGATAATATATTCTTTGAAAGTGTGAGAATTGACAAATATGAAAAGACATAGATTTTTGTTTTAGTGAAAAAGTTAAGAATTTTGTAAAAGTAAGTTTAACATATAAATTTTCGTGACAAATATGAAAAAAATATAGATTTTTGTACAATTTTGACAAAACAACTCAAAACATAATTCTATAATGTCTTAATAAAATATTATTTAAGGGTGCAATAATTAAATATATCAATTCAATAAATTTTGTAATTTATAGACAAAACAATAACACAACAAATTTTGAAATATTTATTTAACCTATCGATTTCTTTTCATGAGAATCCAACTAAAGAAGATAGAAAAAAACAATTAGATTTATTTAATTATGATTTTATTAAATTTTGATTAATTTCAAATTGTAAGAATGTATCTTTTTGAAGTTACAAAAAAATAATGTTCTTTCTTTATTACACTAGCATTATATATAGATTCCATATACACAAATAAATATAATATAACAACATAAGCTTGCTTTCCCCGATTCATATGAAAACTTTTAAGTTATCCACCAAAACAAATTAATTAAATCAATCAAATTGTTAGAATATAACAAATTAATATATAATTTTATTTTAAATTAAATTATTTAAAAAGTGTATTTTCATTAAAAACAAAATAATAAATAAGTAAAACTGATTTAATGGTAATTTTTATGACATATATATATTATGTGAAAGAAATATAAGCTTAATATGGAAAAAAATCTTAAATACAAAAAACTCTAAAATTAACAAAAAAACAAATAAAAATTAAACTATTATATCAATTGAAAGCTTCTTAGACAATATTAATAAAATATTTAAGCGATAACTAGACAAATTTGATTTTTTTTTCAGCCAAAAGTTTATTATTAATTAGCATCATTTATTTCAAGATGTTTAAGAAATGATGGACTTAAATGATATATGAACTATGAATAGTAGTACTTTGTAAAACTGACTTAGATAACACATCTGCACATTATTTCAAGTCTTTTTTTATGCCTAAATTCAATTTCTTCTGAGCAGTTATTCCACAAAGAGATCGTATGAGATATTGTTTTGATATTCAGATTTGTTTCTTGACTGTTAAGAAGATTGATAACTGTAAAATGTCTCCTTCGAATATTATATGTCTATAACTGAATCTCCGACATGAGACTAGTTTGTTTAAAAAATAAATAATTTCATTTTTTTATACTATATAATAAATATATATTATTTACTGATAATAAAAATATAGTTATTCATCTATCACAAATATCTATGCAAATATGTGAATCAAGTACAACAATCAAATAACATAATGGTTTCCACAAAGAAAATTTATAAAATATATTTATGTTATGTAGTCTTATTTTATATTTTTTAAATAATGTAATACAATATTATACATTATTTTATAGAATTAAAAAATACATATAATATCTTATCCGCGCTACGCGCGGTTAAAAAATCTAGTAATATTCTAAAATCACCAATGTAAGAACTGATATTTAATGTGTTAATTATTTTCGATTCACTTTCTATCAATCTATTCTCGAACTTCTTAACCAAATCATCACCTTAAATGTCACATGAATTCAATTATCCTCTGAATAATGAGAATATAATGTCATATAAAGTTGAAGAATAAAATTTTGATTTTTACAACTATAGGTTAGAAGAAGTTGAAAAATCTGAATTTTAAAATTATCTTATCATCAATCAAATATATCTCTATAGTAACAGTTTCTTTGAGATATTTTCTCCAAATATGTATGATCTTTATTTTGACTTTTCACGTACCAAAGATTAATGAATTTCTTTGATGGAAACCTTAGAATTGTTTTCCCACAAAGAAAGGACAAGTTTATTTATGAATAGAGAAAATTTCTATGAACAATGGATGAAGTCTGAAAATTTAGATATATGTTATAGTTTGAGAGTTCAAATTTAAGAGAATCAGTTGTTGAATAATATATAGATTTCGGGGACATTCAAATAATATTGGGATTAGGAATTTATAATGTAAAAAATTGTATAAAATTGTAAGTTGTTTTTTTTTGTAGAAATAGAAAATTGTATAATTATCAAAAGTATAATCAGGTCATTTCCTTTTTTATTAAAAAGGGATACTTAATTTTAATATCCTAAGATAATTAATTTAACTAAATTGGATTATAAAAATAGAAAACAAAAGTTTACAAAATTGGAATTTATATAAAAGGAAAATTTGTTTTTAATAAATCACATAAAAGAGATACTTGATTTTTAATATCCAAAAAATAATAATTTAACTAAAGTGGATTTTAAAAATATAAAACAAAATTTAAATTTTATAAAATTGGCATTTAAATAAAAGGAATATTAGTTTTTAATAAATCACATGTTTCATATATATATATATATATAATTTATTCATTTTTTATAACAGTTTGGTTACAACAAGATTTTGGTAATAAAAAGAAAAAAAACACAAATTATTAATAATGGCAATTATAATAGTAAACTCAATTAATTAAGGTATTAATGTAATAAACCATCATTAAATTTAAATTGAGCGTGACACATAAGAAAATGACTTTTCAAATAATATTATAGGTGGTGTTTGCAACTGACTGCTCTCAACTGTTCAAGATGGTGTCTACACCAACAGAATGGCCGGCGTTTACTACACACATGGAGGAGTTTATGCGAGGTATGGAATTTTTTCATCCCTTTACTATTCAGCATATTCCGAGGGCACAAAACACAATTGCGGATAAGCTAGCACGAGGTGCTAGAAATCAGCTTGCTGCTATGGTTTATGTTGATTCGATTCCCCCAAGGTGACTCTTGATCAGGAGTTTGCTTAGTTTCTCTGTAGCCTTTTGTTGTAAAAAAAAATATATTATAGAAATTTCTTCGGATTTTAATATTGATTTCTAAATAAACAAGGTTTATCAATATATACTTATTTTAAATATGTAGTTAAGATGGAATTGTGTCACATGACTCACGTATTTATGGAGTCAACTTTAAAGATCTCAAAAGCTGAAGATAAACCAGAGATAAATGTTATAGATTATAAAAGAATCATAGAATGTTTGAGGTATCTACTTCATAAAAGACATGACATGTGTTATGTAGTTGGCGTTTCAAGTAGATACATGCATAATCCGAGAGAATTTCATGGACAAGCCATCAAGCACATACAACGGTATGTAAGACGAACAACAAACTTCGGTTTATTTTTCAAGCGAGATGTTTTAAGGAGCGTCATTGGTTATAATGATAGTAGTCATAATTTTGATGTTGATGATGGGAGGAGCATACCAGGACATGCATTCTTTTTAGGTTCATCATTGATTACTTGGACTCTGCAGAAGCAGCCGACGGTCTCGTTGTCATCATGTGTAGCAGAGTTCATAGCGGCAACATAAGCAGCAAAAAAAGCTATATGGCTTAAGGATTGTTGTGTGAAATACTAAGTGATGAAGGCGAGAAGGTCATACTTAGGATTCACAACAAATCAGCAATTACTCTAACTAAGAATCCGGTTTTCCATGGAAGAAGTAAACACATACTTTCAAGGTATCATTTTCATTTGTGAGTGTATGGAGAATGGAAAAATCGAAGTGGAGCATGTTTTGGGTGTTGAGCAGAAGACCGAAATCCTTACCAAGCCATTAGCAAGGATTAAGTTTAAGCAAATGAGAAGCTTAATTGGAGTTCAAGAAATCGATCTCCCTAATTAAAGTCAGAATTAAGGGGGTTAATGTTGGATTATTCCAAGACTTGTGGACCAAGTTAACTTATTAACAAGTGTTTAATAAGTTAGGAGGTAAACACAAAAAGGAAATCTAAAATAAAATATGAATTTTACTATTTAGATTAGGTTTATGGTTCCATATTCCACATAGAAAAAGGAATTGATTTTTCGTATAAAAAATAAGGTATTATGGAGAGTTGTTCTATAAAATCTAAAAGAAAAATTGAGAGTTTTATTTTTGAGAAGTTTATAAAAAAATAAGAAAAGTTGTTCTTATAATACTTTGTGTTTCTATAGATCTGAAAAATGACATGGAGAAGCAAACAACCATCAATGGTTAGTTTTCAACAATAAAAAATAAGAAGAAAAAAATACCTTTTTTGGACATCAAAAGAGTAAACGTGTTCGAGTTTAATGTTATCACTAGATTATGACTCGCGCTTAAAGCGCGGAAATAAACAAAATCTAATCTACAATATCAATAGATTTTAATATTTTTTGATAAGTAATGTTTTAACATTTTTATTTTAATGTATTTGAAAACTATATAATTATATTATTTTATATTTATATTAAATAGGAAAATTAACTTAAATATTACTTAAATTTTTTTTATTTCAACCCGTTTCATTAAGAAGTTTTAATAAAATATCTGAAATTTTTTTGATTAATTTGTTGATATATACTTATTTTATAAATTTTTAATTATAAAACTTATTTGATGTTAATTTATTGATTATAACAATTTATTTGTATAAAACCATTTGATGTCAACTTAAACCAAGCATAATCTCGCATAAATAATTATATGTTTTTAAGAATAAAAAATTAAGAATATGAATCTAATATTTATTTAGTTTAATGGGATGCAAATTTGTTTTATGAAAATACAAACAAAATGATCTATTAATTTCATATCAAATGATTTTTGTAGTATCTAAACCTGCAAAAAAATAGTTATACTTATTTTTTAACTTTTATAACTTATTTGAGTGGTCTTAAATCAAACAATTTAAAATAAGATAAATAAAAAGTTATTCAAAAGGTAGGTCTTAATAATTTATATTGTTTAGGCACAAGATTTGTTAATGTGTTGTTTGGAAATACATTTAGTAGTATAATGTAATTTATCATAATTAGAAAAGTGAATTGAACTATATAGTAGAAGGATGTATTTAATTTAAAAACTTACAAAAAGGTAGGATCCATGAGAATGATTTTGTTTTAATAATATAGATTTAACTTCTACCGTTCATATTTTGTTTGTATGTAAAATTTCAATCTAAATGTTAAAATAAACTACCTTATTATTTGTTTGTCAACTTTGCGTTGTAAGTAGATTATGTTTTATGATTTTGACCAAACTACACTGATAAAAACACTTCTATAAATTTCTAGACACTACTTATAACTTTGATCTCACTCAAATTACCCTAAGGAGTAAAGTACTCTCTCAAATAAGAGGTTCAGTTGTAGTACTTAGGGATCGAATCCACAGAAAGCTAGGAAACCTAATAAATCTAATCAGATTTTTTAAGCTAGGTGGTTTAATGATTTAAATGTAAAGTTGCACTTGTTGAGCAAGTAATTGCTCGATTTGATTGGTTGAGGTTTTGGTGCTTAAAAGAAAATAGTTAGACTTAGGTTTTTATTCAGGAAATTTGGAATTATAATCCTATAGATACTTAATAATTTGCATGCATGATATTATAGAGCTCAACACTTATAAACGAACCACTAGGCTCTCGCTTTCTAGGTTCGTCTATTGACCAGTGTCAACCAATGATTCTATATGAATATCGATCGATGCACTATTCGAAACGTCGACCAGTTATTCTATTTGAATATCGATCGAGGCTATTGGTCAAGCGTTAATGCGCGGGTTGAATGTGCTCACTAATCTCATTAGATCAGCTCTCACCTTACTCTAGCAAGTCTTAGCTCAACTAGAATAGTTTCAGGATTAGATGAAAGCTATTGCTTATATCTAACAATCCTAGGACAAGTTCTAGGTAGCTAATCTAGAATCAGGCATTAATAACAATCCTAAAGAATAATATCACAACTTAGCAATCTAAAGTTTGGACTAATCCCTCATAACCTATTTAAACCCTAAAATCTAACCAAAAGAACTACTTAGACATGGCCAAGTAATTCATGACACCAATAAGGTATAAAAACTGCATTAGAATAATAGATAGATATTAATGGAGTTTCAATCACATATAACTTTGCATCTTCTCTCCAATATACTAAAAATCCTAGAAAACATTTTCTATAAAATCAGTAAAACAAGAAAGCACTCTTTTCCTCTAACATGTTGGCAAAACTTATATAATTAGGTTAAAACTCGTCAGGGGTAATCTTGTAAATTGGTGAAGGCTTAGGCTCTGACTCGGCTGAGACCAAACGGGTTTTCTGCGCGCTTCGCTATCGATCGATGTCAAGATGTGAACATCGATCATTTATTCCTCTTCAATGTCGGCTGATGGTCGAGCTTGATGGTCATCTCGGGTGCTTACTCCAAATATCTCCAAAACGCTCCAAAATCATCACTTACCTCCAAATCACTCATGATCCTATAAATATAACTAGACTCTAGAATATAATAAATAGTTATTAAAAACTTATAAACCATGGGTGAAAATGAGTCAAATCCATGGTATATCAACTCCCTCAGACTTACCATTTTGCTTGTCCTCAAGTAAAACACATAGGCAGCCTCTCTGAAAGAAGTTTGAAAACAGCAGGGACTCACATTATTTCAAACTTAGAATCAACGCCTAAGACAGTCCTAGTCTTAGAAACACACTATACCGTATCCTAGTCTAGCAACCAAGTTCATCTAGTCAACAACTTAGCAAATCATATATGATAGTCCCCTCTACCAACCTCAATTCTTACATAAATAAAGTGTAGGCTTTACCTTGGGGGTATCAATCACAGGATGCAAGGATGCTCAAACAAGAATCTGGACCTGCAGGTAAACAATAGTTCATATCCTCTCTCTCAGTCAAAGTCTGCTTATATTGCAAAATCATTGACCAAGATTGGACAGGCTTCCATGAATGAAGCTTTAATGGTTTTAGCCACCAAATATGGTTCACTCTTTTTGACATATATCCTAGGATCATTTGTGAAGCAAGCCTTAATGGTTGAGCCACCAAGTCTTGTTCTAATCCTTTACCTATAGAATTCTTATGAAGCAAGCCTTAATGGTTGTAGCCACCAAGTTATGTTCTAGTTCCTTCTTTATAAATCTATAATATATATATATATATATATATGAAAATGTTAAAGCATCGGGGTTTCGTCTCGTGTTATTTTGAAGCAAGCCTTAATGGCTACGCCCGGGTTATTTTGTATGAAAATGTTAAAGCAGAATATCATATTAGATTTAGGTGTTGATTGTTTGAACCCAAAAAAATATAGTGATATATATTTTAAAGCATCGTAGTTTTCATAACTTATAGTAGTGTAGATGTTAGATTTTAAAGTGCGTAAAATTTAAAAGCCAATTATCCGCGCGTAGCGCGGAAAACGACCTAGTTATTATAATGATACTAATTTCCTTCCGTTTTAGAGAGAGTCATTTAACATTTTCTATTGGTATATAAAATTGCATTTTTAATTTTAACAATTAGTAAAAAATATATCAATTTTAACCCTAAATTAAATTTAAATACACTTGATATCACAATGATTATTGATTCCTTAAAATAAAGAGAAGTAATTATAATTACTATAGGAATATATATACACAACGCTGGGTTTGAGTAAAAAGTTGTACTTTAGTAGTGTAGATGTTAGATTTTAAATCGCTACGACCAATTATATTTTAAAAACGTGTTTTCAATAACCATGATTACTCCACTTTCCTTAAAAGTGTTCAACAGCATAAATTTAGTATCGTAATATGAAAAAAGAATCAATCAAGTAATTGATATTTATTTCCAATAACGTAAGAGAATATTTGCATATCTTGTGCATTAGCTGCAATGCCTAAAGCATTGTTTTTTATTGTGTAACTCTCAGCAAAATAAGAAAATAGAAGTACGAAGCATCCCCTTAAGCTGTTGCACGGAGAACCAAGCTTTCTATTTCCATTTTGAAAAAAAAAATACTGAAATCACCATTGGAAGTGTCTACCAAGCTTTAATCAACGCTAGACTCCAACCAACTGTGAAAGGGTAAGAATTTTTTAATCATCCAAGAAGATACAAATCTTAGTTCATCAGTCTAACTGGTAATCGGTTTCATTATAAGGATAGAAATATAAAAGGAATGGAGCACCCACCTCCTCCACCTCCTCCACCTCCTCCGCAAACTGCATGTAAACAAATCTTTGCCCCTTTTTTTAGTTAAAACTTATGTATTATCCCATACAAATATTTAATAACCCGATCACATAATGTTTATATTATATTGGCCGTTACATATATTCAGAGTGGTGACTCTTATACAATCTTACTATCTATGAGTTGTTGGTTTGAGTTATTCTTTATGTCGTATCAATATATTTAGTTATACAGTTGGCCATCCACCTAAGAAAGCACTATCAATATTTAGCTCTCAACTGAAAGTATTATATATTCACTTAGAATTTAATCCAAGTATAAACCTAGGGATAATATAAAAAGGTTGAATCTTGGTGTGATGGGGTGTAGTGCTGGCCTTATAGCCATGGATGTCGCTAGATGTATTATGTTATAGATTACTTTTTTGGTCTTCTTTTTATTCCATAAAACTATTACTGTTATTAATTAAATATGTTTACTGATTATTTAAATAGTAAAATAAAAGTTGATTATTTAGAAACCAAAATATTGCCATATTATAATTAAATTTAGAGCCGATATCTAATCTTCTAAAGTTAAATTCACAAAAAAATTTAAAAGTTAAATATTTACGGTTTTTTGGTATAAAACCGAGTAAACCGAAAACCGACGGTATATAAACCGAACCAAACCAAATTAAATATGGTAGCTAATTTTATAAACCGAAAACCCCGAGAAAACCAAATCGAAACATAACCGATATCCGTTAATTTTGCAGCCAGTATATGGCACTGTTCGTAGTTATTTTAGTGGGAAATATATGTAGTTTAATACAATTCATAGTTTCTTATAAAAGCTTCCTTAAAAAGCCACCTCAAGTCCGTAATGGAAAATGTATTTTGATGTATATATATATTATCAGTTAATTTAGACATAGCTTAATTATTAAAAGTTATCTTACAAATCTCTGATAATATTTAACCTTAAAGTAAAATAACATCACCATCACTATAAATACCATTACACATAACAACAATATGAAATTAATAATCGTGTTCTGTATGCCCAAAAATTTAAGTTCCAAAATATATCCATGTGTGTAATAATTAAAAATATACAAATAATATTTATACATTATTGAAATTGAATTCTTACAGTGACATCTTACATGGAACAAATTTGTCAAAAAATCCACCAACTGAGAGAAGGGATTTCAGTGCGTCCCATCACGGTTTGTATAAGAAATGTCTGGGGCATCAGAAAACACTAAACCGATAGTACTCAAATTTGCACCGGCTTCCTATGCTACGACCACAATGTAAGCCACAACAAAATTTGATTTAAACTACTCACTATTTACTAAATCGGTTGGTCACAACAAAATTTGTTCACACTCAGGGAAAACTATTGGAAGGTTGGCTAACCGGAAACATTCAGCCGAATGATCCAAAATACTTAGTTGAAGGAGATATATATGAGTTTTTGGGATTTTCCATCATAAATAATCTACGAAATCGGAAACTCACCCAACTGCCGTATTACATTCGGATCGACCAAACGACAATAGCATTGAACGTCAAACTCGACGGTCCGGTATATCCAGTTCACACTTTAGTTCCTCAGAATTACAGAAATCTATTGCGGTTAGCAACTACACCCACATACTTACCAGGTAAGTAAGTCATTCCATTATTAATTAAATAAACATAGTTTTTTATTCTAAAATCAATGTGCAGATGTCGTCGGGCAGATAGTCATAATACAAAAAATAAAACTTTGCCACCCAGAACTCAATATTGATGCCACGATTGGTCTACGGCTGAACAGGTAAGTCTAACACAATAGTAAAAAACGAAATAATAATCATCTTCATATATACATCACTATCTCAGGTCGACAATTGTAAAACTCATACTGTGCGACAACCAAGCAGCAGATTTCAGCATCCTACAAAGCAAGAAGGATAGGAAATTTAAAGTTGTCATCATCACAAGCATAATTCCTAAACTTTACCAAGGTAAATACTTTTACAGACATATTCAAAATAATAAAGATCTATTTTTTTTTAAATCAACATAACAATGATATCAAATATGTTCCAGGCAAACTACTACTCCGTTCATCACCAGCAACAAATTTCTACTTCAACAAATCAATTGATTACATTAAGCATTTCAAAAGGAAAAGAAGAGATCATGCAAAACCATGCAGCACAGAGTGATTCTAATTCATGCATCATTCGGATTGTTATTCTCTTTCTCACAAGACTTAATACGTTGATTCATTTACATTTTAAATTTTTTATCATTGTTGTCTTTAGATTTCTACACCTATATTAAATCTGAAGCTCAACTTCTTTCTTTCATTCTATGCTAATCAATTTAAAAATATAGAGAATAAATTAAAAGACATAAGTTATGTCTACTTATGTCTACATGTTAGTCACCAAGAAAGAATGATTAGAGGGAATAAGAAGTCTACCATAAAGATGAGTTTTATTGGGAGAAAAAATTGTGTAGAGTTTGTGAATTTAAAAAGTTACTTGAATAATAAAATAAATATACACTACTTAAAAAGTTTGTTCACACTTTTATAAATTGCTACTTTACAAATATTTTCCAAATAATTCTGATTTAGTTTCATTATATTTTGCAAATTGAACCTACTTTTATTTAAAATTTGAAAATAATTTCGATTTTTATTAACATATAACTTGAAACCTATATAAAACTTAAAACATATAATTTCAATTTTCGGTTTTCAATTTCAAGTAGGTTGTTCAAGCACTTATTATTTTCGGGAATTTATTTAAGATGAGATCCGATCTTTTTAAATAAGAGAATTATATACTATACATAAGTATATTTTTAAAAAACTTAAAAATCTCAGACTTTGTCTTTCATATTTTATTAATTAATTGTTTTAAAAAAATATAAATACTTATTTTAAACCTTAAAGCAAAATAACATCACCAATTCTATTAATCCCTTTACACATAAACACAGTGTGAAATGAATACTTCAAAACTTCTGAAAATATTAAATCAAGATTTACAATCGTTATTAAATCCAAAGAGATTTTTTTTGATAATTTTATGTTCCAAAAATTTTATAAGAGGATTGAAAGATCCAAAGAGAGAAAATATAACTATACTATTTTTGATTCCAGTCTCTACTTTTTACAAAAATCACCTTCCTCCCATATTAAGCAGTTACAAAAGCATTATATAATTATTTGGTAACAATCTTCTACTAAAAACGTTCTTCTTAGTTCACAAATCGAATTCACTCACACCCTCACGTGGCCACGATTTCCTCAGTCAGGCGAGTGCACATAAATCAATTCAACAGAAACAAATAAGTCAAAAATATTAACATCCATCCATAAATGCTCTATGTTTGATTTGCTTCAGCACAAATCTTCTTTTCTTGGTATGTCCTATTTGCTTTGTCTGTAATATTTACTTGCATGTTTTGATTCCCTAATGTTTAAGCATCACAATCCAACTACCAAATGGTTTATTATTCAATAATATACATATATAAAAATATTTATATATATGAATCAATTTATAACTATATTATAAACTAAGCGGATCCATATGATACCTTATAGCTTATTTCAAGATTTAAAACTATATCACATCTCTTTTATTAATTAATATATGGATTCTTTCACTTTTGTATCACATATATTATTTTATTATACTTTATGTTTACGTTAATGATTGTAAGTTTTTGTTAACGCAAAGTTCAGACTGAAACACCTTTCTTTATAATTATGATTCGTAATTCATAACTTCTTAAGACCAAGATATGTTTTAAAATTCATAACTTATTTTCTATTAAAGCTATATTAATGTTGTATTATAAAACTTACATACTTGCCATCTATTTAACTCCTTGCACCATGTATCCATTATACAACTCATCCATTTATCTAAACAATTTCACGAAAATCTTAACATGAGCCAAATTACTTGGATTGTTCGCCACAAAACGGCACCAAGTCTAAAATCTCCAAAAAGAAACATTACGATGAAGATAAGGAGACCAGGTACACAACAAACGAAAATTGTGATATCTATTGATATGAAGACAGCAAGCAGTGGCCATTGAAGCCATGAAACAGCACGCAATATGGAGTACATGCTTGGCTACTGCTTGCCGTCTCATGGCTTAAATGGCCACTGCTTGCTGTCTTCATATCAATAGATATCACAATTTCCGTTTGTTGTGTACCTGGTCTCTTTATCTTCATCGTAATGTTTCTTTTTGGAGATGTTAGACTTGGTGCCGTTTTGTGGCGAACAATCCAAGTAATTTGGCTCATGTTAAGATTTTTGTGGAATTGTTTAGATAAATGGATGAGTTGTATAATGGATACATGGTGCAAGGAGTTAAATAGATGGCAAGTATGTAAGTTTTATAATACAACATTAATATAGCTTTAATAGAAAATAAGTTATGAATTTTAAAACATATCTTGGTCTTAAGAAGTTATGAATTACGAATCATAATTACAAAGAAAGGTGTTTCAGTCTGAACTTTGCGTTAACAAAAACTTACAACCATTAACGTAAACATAAAGTATAATAAAATAATATATGTGATACAAAAGTGAAACAATCCATATATTAATTAATAAAAGAGATGTGATATAGTTTTAAATCTTGAAATAAGCTACATTTTTAATGCTACACATATGGTCGGACCATCCTACGGCGATCACTGGCGAAGCTTACGTCGAATCACCACCGCTGAGATATTTTCGTCCATGAAGCTCTGTATGTTCTTGTGTATACGTAAAGACGAGATCCGACGGCTTTTATTACGTCTCTCCCGAGACTCCTTACAGGTACGCGCGCCTCTTTAGAACTATAAATATGTGAATAATAATTATAAGTAGTTAGTTACTTAGTTTTATAAGTTGAAATTTCACATTCCATTATCTTTGCATATTTTCATTTTTCAAATAATAACTAAAGTACAACTTTTTACTCAAACCCGGCGTTGTGTATATATATCATTTATTCCCATCAGAGAGCTCGAAGTTGCCACGTCATATCATTTATTTTTTCGTAAAAAATAAAAAAACAATGCAAATGAGAGGATCGAACCCGGATTAGTATGACATAAATATAGGGCATATACCACTAAGCCATTGAAACTTTCTTGGACAAATATACAAGAATCACTAAATATGTAATCACACTCTTATGTACATTTACAATAATATGGATTCAATTTCCAAGACTCCGATAATTTGTTTTGTAAAAAAAAATAACTAAGTGACTAAGATAATATATTCTTTGAAAGTGTGAGAACATTGACAAATATGAAAAGACATAGATTTTTGTTTTCGTGAAAAAGTTAAGAATTTTGTAAAAGTAAGTTTAACATATAAATTTTCGTGACAAATATGAAAAGAACATAGATTTATTGTACAATTTTGACAAAACAACTCAAAACATAATTCTCTAATGTCCTAATAAAATATTATTTAAGGGTGCGATAATTAAATATATCAATTCAATAAATTTGTAATTTATAGACAAAACAATAACACAACAAATTTTGAAATATTTATTTAACCTATCGATTTCTTTTCATGAGAATCCAACTAAAGAAGATAGAAAAAAACAATTAGATTTATTTAATTATGATTTTATTAAATTTTGATTAATTTCAAATTGTAATAATTTATCTTTTTGAAGTTACAAAAAAATAATGTTCTTTCTTTATTACACTAGCATTATATATAGATTCCATATACACAAATAAATATAATATAACAACATAAGCTTGCTTTCCCCGATTCATATGAAAAATTTTAAGTTATCCACCAAAACAAATTAATTAAATCAATCAAATTGTTAGAATATAACAAATTAATATATAATTTTATTTTAAATTAAATTATTTAAAAAGTGTATTTTCATTAAAAACAAAATAATAAATAAGTAAAACTGATTTAATGGTAATTTTTATGACATATATATATTATGTGAAAGAAATATAAGCTTAATATGGAAAAAAATCTTAAATACAAAAAACTCTAAAATTAACAAAAAAACAAATAAAAATTAAACTATTATATCAATTGAAAGCTTCTTAGACAATATTAATAAAATATTTAAGCGATAATTAGACAAATTTAATTTTTTTTTCAGCCAAAAGTTTATTATTAATTAGCATCAGTTATTTCAAGATGCTTAAGAAATGATGGACTTAAATGATATATGAACTATGAATAGTAGTACTTTGTAAAGCTGACTTAGATAACACATCTGCACATTATTTACTGTCCATTTTTATGCCTAAATTCAGTTTCTTCTGAGTAGTTATTCCACAAAGAGATCGTATGAGATATTGTTTTGATATTCAGATTTGTTTCTTGACTGTTAAGAAGATTGATAACTGTAAAAATGTCTCATTCGAATATTATATGTCTATAACTGAATCTCCACCATGAGACAACTTTGTTTAAAAAATAAATAATTTCATTTTTTTTATACTATATAATAAATATATATTATTTACTGATAATAAAAATATAGTTATTCATCTATCACAAATATCTATGCAAATATGTGAATCAAGTACAACAATCAAATAACATAATGGTTTCCACAAATAAAATTTATAAAATATATTTATGTTATGTAGTCTTATTTTATATTTTTTAAATAATGTAATACAATATTATACATTACTTTTTAGAATTAAAAAATACATATAATATCTTATCCGCACGTAGCGCGGTTAAAAAATCTAGTAATATTCTAAAATCACCAATGTAAGAACTGATATTTAATGTGTTAATTATTTTCGATTCACTTTCTATCAATCTATTCTCGAACTTCTTAACCAAATCATCACCTTAAATGTCACATGAATTCAATTATCCTCTGAATAATGAGAATATAAGTTAGATGTCATATAAAGTTGAAGAATAAAATTTTGATTTTTACAACTATAGGTTAGAAGAAGTTGAAAAATCTGAATTTTAAAATTATCTTATCATCAATCAAATATATCTCTATAGTAACAGTTTCTTTGAGATATTTTCCCCAAATATGTATGATCTTTATTTTGACTTTTCACGTACCAAAGATTAATGAATTTCTTCGATGGAAACCTTAGAATTGTTTTCCCACAAAGAAAGGACAAGTTTATTTATGAATAAAGAAAATTTCTATGAACAATGGATGAAGTCTGAAAATTTAGATATATGTTATAGTTTGAGAGTTCAAATTTAAGAGAATCAGTTGTTGAATAATATATAGAATTCGGGGACATTCAAATAATATTGGGATTAGGAATTTATAATGTAAAAAATTGTATAAAATTGTGAGTTATTTTTTTTGTAGAAATAGAAAATTGTATAATTATCAAAAGTATAATCAGGTCATTTCCTTTTTTATAAAAAAGGGATACTTAATTTTAATATCCTAAGATAATTAATTTAACTAAATTGGATTATAAAAATAGAAAACAAAAGTTTACAAAATTGGAATTTATATAAAAGGAAAATTTGTTTTTAATAAATCACATAAAAGAGATACTTGATTTTTAATATCCAAAAAATAATAATTTTACTAAAGTGGATTTTAAAAATATAAAACAAAATTTAAATTTTATAAAATTGGCATTTAAATAAAAGGAATATTATTTTTTAATAAATCACATGTTTCATATATATATATATATATATATATATATATATATATATATATAATTTATTCATTTTTTATAACAGTTTGGTTACAACAAGATTTTGGTAATAAAAAGAAAAAAACACAAATTATTAATAATGGCAATTAAAATAGTAAACTCAATTAATTAAGGTATTAATGTAATAAACCATCATTAAATTTAAATTGAGCGTGACACATAAGAAAATGACTTTTCAAATAATATTATAGGTGGTGTTTGCAACTGACTGCTCTCAACTGTTCAAGATGGTGTCTACACCAACAGAATGGCCGGCGTTTACTACACACATGGAGGAGTTTCTGCGAGGTATGGAATTTTTTCATCCTTTTACTATTCAGCATATTCCGAGGGCACAAAACACAATTGCGGATAAGCTAGCACGAGGTGCTAGAAATCAGCATGCTGCTATGGTTTATGTTGATTCGATTCCCCCAAGGTGACTCTTGATCAGGAGTTTGCTTAGTTTCTCTTTAGCCTTTTGTTGTAAAAAAAATATATTATAGAAATTTCTTCGGATTCTAATATTGATTTCTAAATAAACAAGGTTTATCAATATATACTTATTTTAAATATGTAGTTAAGATGGAATTGTGTAACATGACTCACGTATCTATGGAGTCAACTTTAAAGATCTCAAAAGCTGAAGATAAACCAGAGATAAATGTTATAGATTATAAAAGAATCATAGAATGTTTGAGGTATCTACTTCATAAAAGACATGACATGTGTTATGTAGTTGGCGTTTGAAGTAGATACATGCATAATCCGAGAGACTTTCATGGACAAGCCATCAAGCACATACAACGGTATGTAAGACGAACAACAAACTTCGGTTTGTTTTGCAAGCGAGATGTTTTAAGGAGCATCATTGGTTATAGTGATAGTAGTCACAATTTTGATGTTGATGATGGGAGGAGCATACCAGGACATGCATTCTTTTTAGGTTCATCATTGATTACTTGGACTCTGCAGAAGCAGCCGACGGTCTCGTTGTCATCATGTGTAGCAGAGTTCATAGTGGCAACATAAGCAGCAAAAAAGCTATATGGCTTAAGGATTGTTGTGTGAAATACTAAGTGATGAAGGCGAGAAGGTCATACTTAGGATTCACAACAAATCAGCAATTACTCTAACTAAGAATCCGGTTTTCCATGGAAGAAGTAAACACATACTTTCAAGGTATCATTTTCATTCGTGAGTGTATGGAGAATGGAAAAATCGAAGTGGAGCATGTTTTGGGTGTTGAGCAGAAGACCGAAATCCTTACCAAGCCATTAGCAAGGATTAAGTTTAAGCAAATGAGAAGCTTAATTGGAGTTCAAGAAATCGATCTCCCTAATTAAAGTCAGAATTAAGGGGGTTAATGTTGGATTATTCCAAGACTTGTGGACCAAGTTAACTTATTAACAAGTGTTTAATAAGTTAGGAGGTAAACACAAAAAGGAAATCTAAAATAAAATATGAATTTTACTATTTATATTAGGTTTATGGTTCCATATTCCACATAGAAAAAGGAATTGGTTTTTCATATAAAAAATAAGGTATTATGGAGAGTTGTTCTATAAAATCTAAAAGAAAAATTGAGAGTTTTATTTTTGAGAAGTTTATAAAAAAATAAGAAAAGTTGTTCTTATAATACTTTGTGTTTCTATAGATCTGAAAAATGACATGGAGAAGCAAACAACCATCAATGGTTAGTTTTCAACAATAAAAAAATAAGAAGAAAAAATACCTTTTTTGGACATCAAAAGAATAAACGTGTTCGAGTTTAATGTTATCACTAGATTATGACTCGCGCTTAAAGCGCAGAAATAAACAAAATCTAATCTACAATATCAATAGATTTTAATATTTTTTTGATAAGTAATGTTTTAACATTTTTATTTTAATGTATTTGAAAACTGTATAATTATATTATTTTATATTTATATTAAATAGGAAAATTAACATAAATATTACTTAAATTTTTTTTATTTCAACCCGTTTCATTAAGAAGTTTTAATAAAATATCTGAAATTTGTTTGATTAATTTGTTGATATATACTTATTTTATAAATTTTTAATTATAAAACTTATTTGATGTTAATTTATTGATTATAACAATTTATTTGTATGAAACCATTTGATGTTAACTTAAACCAAGCATAATCTCGCATAAATAATTATATGTTTTTAAGAATAAAAAAATTAAGAATATGAATCTAATATTTATTTAGTTTAATGGGATGAAAATTTGTTTTATGAAAATACAAACAAAATGATCTATTAATTTCATATCAAATGATTTTTGTAGTATCTAAACCTGCAAAAAAATTGTTATACTTATTTTTTAACTTTTATAACTTATTTGAGTGGTCTTAAATCAAACAATTTAAAATAAGATAAATAAAAAGTTATTCAAAAGGTAGGTCTTAATAATTTATATTGTTTAGGCACAAGATTTGTTAATGTGTTGTTTGGAAATACATTTAGTAGTATAATGTTATTTATCATAATTAGAAAAGTGAATTGAACTATATAGTAGAAGGATGTATTTAATTTAAAAACTTACAAAAAGGTAGGATCCATGAGAATGATTTGTTTTAATAATATAGATTTAACTTCTACCGTTCATATTTTGTTTGTATGTAAAATTTCAATCTAAATGTTAAAATAAGACTACCTTATTATTTGTTTGTCAACTTTGCGTTGTAAGTAGATTATGTTTTATGATTTTGACCAAACTACACTGATAAAAACACTTCTATAAATTTCTAGACACTAATTATAACTTTGATCTCACTCAAATTACCCTAAGGAGTAAAGTACTCTCTCAAATAAGAGGTTCAGTTGTAGTACTTAGGGATCGAATCCACAGAAAGCTAGGAAACCTAATAAATCTAATCAGATTTTTTAAGCTAGGTGGTTTAATGATTTAAATGTAAAGTTGCATTTGTTGAGCAAGTAATTGCTCGATTTGATTGGTTGAGGTTTTGGTGCTTAAAAGAAAATAGTTAGACTTAGGGTTTTTATTCAGAAAATTTGGAATTATAATCCTATAGATACTTCATAATTTGCATGCATGATATTATAGAGCTCAACACTTATAAACGAACCACTAGGCTCTCGCTTTCTAGGTTCGTCTATTGACCAGTGTCAACCGGTGATTCTATATGAATATCGATCGATGCACTATTCGAAACGTCAACCAGTTATTCTATTTGAATATCGATCGAGGCTATTGGTCAAGCGTTAATGCGCGGGTTGAATGTGCTCACTAATCTCATTAGATCAGCTCTCACCTTACTCTAGCAAGTCTTAGCTCAACTAGAATAGTTTCAGGATTAGATGAAAGCTATTGCTTATATCTAACAATCCTAGGACAAGTTCTAGGTAGCTAATCTAGAATCAGGCATTAATAACAATCCTAAAGAATAATATCACAACTTAGCAATCTAAAGTTTGGACTAATCCCTCGTAACCTATTTAAACCCTAAAATCTAACAAGAGAACTACTTAGACATGGCCAAGTAATTCATGACACCAATAAGGTATAAAAACTGCATTAGAATAATAGATAGATATTAATGGAGTTTCAATCACAAATAACTTTGGATCTTCTCTCCAATATACTAAAAATCCTAGAAAACCTTTGCTATAAAATCAGTAAAACAAGAAAGCACTCTTTTTCTCTAACATGTTGGCAAAACTTATATAATTAGGTTAAAACTCGTCAGGGGTAATCTTGTAAATTGGTGAAGGCTTAGGCTCTAACTCGGCTGAGACCAAACGGTTTTTCTGCGCACTTCGCTATCGATCGATGTCAAGATGTGAACATCGATCATTTATTCCTCTTCGATGTCGGCCGATGGTCGAGCTTGATGGTCATCTCAGGTGCTTACTCCAAATATCTCCAAAACGCTCCAAAATCATCACTTTTCTCCAAATCACTCATGATCCTATAAATATAACTAGACTCTAGAATATAATAAATAGTTATTAAAACACTTATAAACCATGGGTGAAAATGAGTCAAATCCATGGTATATCAACTCCCTCAGACTTACCATTTTGCTTGTCCTCAAGTAAAACACATAGGCAGCCTCTCTGAAAGAAGTTTGAAAACAGCAGGGACTCACATTATTTCAAACTTGGAATCAACGCCTAAGACAGTCCTAGTCTTAGAAGCACACTATACCGTATCCTAGTCTAGCAACCAAGTTCATCTAGTCAACAACTTAGCAAATCATATATGATAGTCCCCTCTACCAACCTCAATTCTTACATAAATAAAGTGTAGGCTTTACCTTGGGGGTATCAATCACAGGATGCAAGGATGCTCAAACAAGAATCTGGACCTGCAGGTAAACAATAGTTCATATCCTCTCTCTCAGTCAAAGTCTGCTTATATTGCAAAATCATTGACCAAGATTGGACAGGCTTCCATGAATGAAGCTTTAATGGTTTTAGCCACCAAATAATGTTCACTCTTTTTGACATATATCCTAGGATCATTTGTGAAGCAAGCCTTAATGGTTGAGCCACCAAGTCTTGTTCTAATCCTTTACCTATAGAATTGTTATGAAGCAAGCCTTAATGGTTGTAGCCACCAAATTATGTTCTAGTTCCTTCTTTATAAATCTATAATATTTTTTTTTTTTGAAAACTATATCTATAATTTTGAAAGTAGAGAGAGGGTTATAAATCTACAAAAGGCTTTACGTTCCAGATTTATTTGAAGAATCTGATCCCATAAACACCAAGCCCCAAGACAAGCAGAGTTGAGCTCAATTAGGTTGGAGGTCAGCTTTGGTTCCTTCAAACACTCTTAGCAAGTGTAACATAGTTGACATGTTGATCCATTTTGGTATCTTTAGTACTATCTTCAACTAGTAAGTCTAAAATGGTGTGGTTAGATAAAAAGTAAAATCAATAAGTTCATCATCCCCTTCGTGGAGGTGATTTGGCTAGTATTGTTGAAAGCTGGAACTTGCTGGAAAACAAGTATCCATCTCTTCTTTGCACTTGTTGAATCATGTACCAGTAAAGTCTCGCATTGCTTTATCTCATCTATGCCGTTTTTCCTTCATTGGTGCAGTTGTGTTTTCTATCTTCTACAATCTATCTCCAAGACTCTAAGGTTGAACTGATGTCTCATAAGTGTGGTGTAAGTATCAGCTGAGATCTCCTCTCCATGGTTGTGTGCATCAGACATGTCTGATGTCACCTTTTGTACTAGCCTGCCTCGGTTTGTAGTGTCGCCGACCGATGTTTGTCTCTGAATAACAGTCGATTTGTTGTTGTGTTTGTCGATCGATTCAGATGGTTCTGGCCGACGGACGATGTAACTCTGAATCTCCACTAATTCTCTTTGTGTTGCTTCTATCTTGGAAGTCAAAGAACTCATGCTAAGGTCCACTGGAAAATATGTGTCATCACATCTCCTATCAAGCCTCTCTTTTGTAGTTTCCAGAGTTCTGTAGATATCTTATACCAACTGATCAATCTCTGCTCTGGTGTGAAAATCTGGTTGAGACTTCATCAGATGTGAGTTTTTTGGGTTGTCGTCGATCGATGTGTAGTAGTGTATGTCGATCGAGCTGGTCGATGTCTGTCGACTGCATGCTGAATTTTAGCTATGTCTTGCCTCATCTTCTCCATGCATGTAGTCAACCAACTGAAGCTATCATTCAGTGGATAGTAGACACCATCAAGCTTCATCTGGAAATCACCTTCATTCTTTTCTTGGGCTCCACAGACTCCATAGAATATCTCATTGATCTCGTCCTTGGTGTAGATCTCTGGTACCAGCTTAGTCTGTGTGAACGAGCTAGCATGTTCTGGAAGACATATGTAGTTGTGCTCATCTCTAGACGCTTTTTCCATTAGCTTTCTAATATCATCCTTGCACACATTGATGATGTGTCCATCTACATCTCTTGCAGATCCCTGATCGTCTCTGTAGACTCCATATTCATCCTTCTCTTCCCAGTGAAATTTCCTAGTTCCAAAAAGGTCAAAGGCTCTTCTGCCAAATTCTGGACGTCTGTCGATCGATGGAGGGACGTCAACGTCGATTGACGGTCGAGTGTGATGTCGATTTTTCTACTTGAAGCGATTGTCTATGCCACCAGCTGTAATGAGATCCTAGGACTCTTCTCTGGATGGTTTTGGATAGATCCTTGCATAAACGAATCAAAGACTCAAGTTTATCAAGGTTGTGGATCGATTGGTGACACAAGAGGCTGCGGAGAGGCTTCTTGATACTCCTAGGCTTAGATAGGATATGACACATCTTTCTAAAGCCCTTGGGCGTTGGATATTACACACCAACAGACTGGATATTACACACCAGACACTCTCTTAACTCGTGAAAGCAAGGGAGAAGAAAACACAAAGGTTTAAGTGAAAGAAAACTTGATAGATGCTAGGGTTGCCGTCACACACATATATATAGTGAAAGGCTTGGAACAGGCTCCAAGCATTTCGAAATTAAAGGAACAGGCTCCTCCAATTAATGTAGAAACAAAGACATAACTTAGATAGAGTTTTCGAAAATAAAAGACATAAGTATTTAGAAATAAAAGATAACATAAGGTTCTTCATGTGGTTTGGTCCGAGAGTATCAACTAGGTGATATGATAGCAAGACTATGGCCTCGTTAAAAACCTATCATTGCAAAACCCAATGGGACAAAAACAATGATAGGAAAAGAGCACACATAGCTTGCTAGCCTAGATGATACTCAGCTTGATGGTAAGATGGCTTGAATGGTGATAAGTGTATCTTGAAGTATCAAGCTTCCTCCAAGACATTCTTCTTGCTCCAAAAACTTCATGATTAGTCCTCCAATAACTTCTTTGAGTTTCCTGGCTCTGGCTCGAGTTATGGGACCTTTAGGAATGGTTAAGACATCATCTTCTTCAGCCGGATCATCTCTAAACTCTCCATCTCTATCTCCATCAGCTGGCTGGTCTATGATCATATCATCCCCTCCCTCTTGAAAAGGATTTGACCTCAAATCAGGTTCATCTGCAATAAAAGGGATCAAGTCAGTAACATTGAAGCTATTACTCACATCATACTTACCTTGGAGATCAATCTTGTAGGCATTGTTGCTGATCTTCTTTGTGATCTCAAAAGGTCCATCAATTCTTGGCATAAGCTTTGACTTCCTCTCATTAGGAAACCTCTCTTTTCTCAAATGAACCCAAACTTTGTCACCCTCCTTAAAGACCATCTCACGCCTTCCTTTGTTGGCATGCTTGACATATTGCTCTCTTCAATGTTGAGCCTAGCTTGCTCGTGGAGTTGTTTCACCATCTCTGCCTTCTTTTTGCCATCCAAACTGACCCTTTCACACTCAGGTAAAGGAATTAAATCCAAAGGAGAGGTGGGATTGAACCCATAAACAATTTCAAAGGGTGAAAACTTAGAAGCAGAATGCACAACATGATTATATGCAAATTCACAATGTGGCAGAGAGTCTTCCCAAGATTTCAGATTCTTTTTAATGAATGCACGCAAGAGTGTTCCTAGAGTTCTATTAACTACCTCAGTCTGTCCATCAGTTTGCGGATGACAAGTAGTGGAGAACAACAACTTAGTGCCTAGTTTAGACCAAAGAGTTTTCCAAAAATAACTAAGAAACTTAGTATCTCTATCAGAAACTATGGTCCTAGGCATGCCATGTAAACGCACAATCTCCTTAAAGAACAGATTAGCTACATGTAATGCATATCATCAGTTTTGTGACATGCTATAAAATGTGCCATTTTTGAGAACCTGTCAACAACAACAAAGTAGAATCCTTCCCAGTCCTAGTTCTAGGCAATCCAACAATGAAATCCATAGATATGTCATTCCAAGGATGATAAGGAATAGGGAGAGGAGTATACAAACCGTGAGACTGAACCTTAGACTTAGCTTGCTTGCAAGTTGCACATCTCTCACATAGTTTCTCCACATCACTTTTCATCCGAGGCCAAAAGAAATGATCCTGCAAAGTTTTAAGAGTCTTTGCAATACCAAAGTGACCCATGAGACTTCCTCCATGAGATTCCCTAACAAAAAAATCTCTCAAAGAGCAATTAGGCACACACAGTCTATTATCATAAAAGAGGAATCCATCATGTCTAAAGTAATGTCCAGCAGCAAATTTCTCACAAGAGTTATAAGCTTCTTTAAAATCTGGATCAGATTCATACATATCTTTAATCTGCTCAAAACCTAACAACTTAGCATCAAGAGTGTTTAAGAGAACATACCTTCGAGATAGTGCATCAGCAACTATATTTTCTTTACCTTGTTTGCACTTGATGACATAAGGAAAGGTTTCTATGAATTCTACCTATCTTGCGTGTCTCTTGCTGAGCTTGTTCTGTCCTTTCAAGTACTTGAGGGACTCATGATCAGTGTGTATCACAAACTCCTTGGGCCACAAGTAGTGCTGCCAAGTCTGCAAAGCTCTCACCAAGGCATACAATTCCTTATCATAAGTTGCATAGTTGAGAGTGGCGCCTCCAAGCTTCTCACTGAAGTAAGCTATGGGTCTCTTTTCCTGCATCAAAACAGCACCCACTCCAATACCAGAAGCATCACATTCAATCTCAAAGGTTTTATTAAAATCTGGAAGTATAAGAAGAGGGGCGTGAGTAAGCTTCTCTTTAAGACATTGGAAGGCAGTCTCTTGTGCTTCTCCCCACTTGAATCCGACTTCTTTCTTTATCACTTCAGTCAAGGGAGCTGCTATAGTGTTAAAGTCTTTAACAAACCGCCTGTAGAAACCAGCAAGCCCGTGGAAGCTCCTCACTTCACTTATGGTCTTAGGAATCGGCCATTCTTGAATTGCTCTCACCTTCTACTGATCCACTTTTACTCCATCTGCACTCACAACAAAGCCTAGGAAGACCAAGTTATCCGTACAAAAAGTGTATTTCTTAAGGTTAGCAAACAGTTTTTCTTTTCTCAACACATCAAGAACAGACTTAAGATGATCTATATGCTCTTCTAGGTTCTTACTGTAAACAAGGATATCATCAAAGTATACTACCACAAACAAGCCTATGAAAGATCTAAGCACATGGTTCATCAATCTCATAAAAGTGCTAGGAGCATTGGTTAATCCAAAAGGCATGACTAACCACTCATACAACCCATGCTTAGTCTTAAAGGCTGTTTTCCACTCATCTCCCTCTTTCATTCTTATTTGATGATATCCACTCTTCAAATCTATCTTGGAAAAGACACTAGAACCATGCAATTCATCAAGCATATCATCTAATCTAGGAATAGGGTGGCGATACTTCACTGTTATATTGTTGATTGCTCTACAATCAACACACATGCGCCAGCTCCCATCTTTCTTAGGCACAAGGAGCACAGGCACAGCACATGGGCTCATACTCTCACGGATATGGCCTTTCTCCATCAGTTCCTCAACCTGTCTTTGTAGCTCCTTGGTTTCCACAGGATTAGTTCTGTATGCTGGTCTGTTGGGAAGAGTAGCTCCTGGTACAAAATCAATCTGATGCTCAATCCCTCGAATAGGTGGCAAACCTATGGGATTATCGTCTGGAAATACATCCTGGTATTCCTGTAAAAGAGCTGACATCTCACTCGGATACACCGGTGTACAATCAGTTAGAGACAAAAGAGATTCTTTAAAAATAAATAAGAGAACCGATTGATGAGAATAAAGAGATCTTTTGATTTCACTAGCTTTAGCATAGAAGTTATGTTGCTTATCTGGTTTGAGATCAATCTCTTTCTTTTTCTGAAGCTGAAGCTGATCTTCATGCACTTCTTTAGGAGTTAGAGGCACCAAGACAGTTCGCTTGCCGTTGAACTCAAAAGAATGTTTGTTGGTGAAGCCATCGTGAATGACACGCCTATCAAACTGCCAAGGCCTTCCAAGTAATATGTGGCTGGCTTCCATGGGTATCACATCACAGAGAATGTCATCTTCATACCTCCCAATGGACAAGGGTATAGAAACCTGATTAGATACCCTCATATTGCCTTCTTCATTAAGCCATTGTAGTCGATAAGGCCTAGGATGTTTCTGAATTTTCAATCCAAGCTTCTTCACCATTATCTCACTAGCAACATTGACGCACCTTCCACCGTCAATGATCAGGCTGCAGACCTTTCCTTGCACCAGACAACGTGTGTAGAACAGGTTCTCTCTTTGTTCCTGCTCCTCAGTTTTGTTTTGCAAACTGAGAGTCCTTCTTGCAACCAAAAGTCTACCTTGAACTAGTTCCTCCTCATACTCAGCTTCTGATAGTTCTTGATCAGTCTTTGGTTTCTCATATTCAGATTCAAACTCTCCATTCTCCAGAAGAATCATAACTCTCTTGTTAGTACACTCATTAGCATAGTGCCCACGCCCTTGGCACTTAAAACACTTCACATCTCTTGCACGCGAACTTGTAGTCTCCACTTTACCCTTATCTTTGTTGTAGATGCTACTAGACTTAGGCTCTTCTTTTGGCTGTGGCTTGCTCTCCTTTTGATAACTTGGTTTATCTTCCTTAGAGGTCTGGTATCTACTGGAACCATAGCTGCCACGCGCATAACTTCTTCTCTTAACTTGCTGCTCCACCAAGATAGCTTTGTGTAGCATCTCCTCTATCTCCAAGTAGTGCTGCATCTCCACTCTGTCTTGTATCTCACGGTTGAGTCCACCAAGAAAACGTGCCATAGTAGCTTCACTGTCCTCAGATACACAAGCTCTCAGCATAAGCAATTCCATCTCTTGAAAGTATTCCTCTACAGACTTTGATCCTTGTGTAAGCAGTCTCAGCTTTTGGTGAAGATCACGGTGATAATGACTTGGTACAAACCTCTTGCGCATCACAGCTTTCATCTCTGCCCATGTTTCAATGGGAAATTCACCATTGCGCCTCTTGTTTGTAACCAACTGATCCCACCAGCTCAAAGCATAATCATTGAACTCGGTAGCAGCCACTTGAATCTTCTTAGTCTCTGACTAATGCTGACAGTTGAAAACGAGTTCTATCTTCTTTTCCAACTCAAGATAGGCATCTGGATCAGATTTGACATGGAAAGGAGGGATCTTAAGCTTCAATCCTGATAGCTCATTGCGTCTATACCTTTGGCCCTGATGATCATGTCGAGATCTTCTACTGCTATGTCTCGAGCCGGAGCTATGGCTACTTCTCTCATAGAAGTTATCAGTTTCTTCTGATCCAGCATGCTCACGCTGGCCTTGTCTGTTTCTTCTTTACTCACGTCTCTGGCCAGATGCTTGTCCCTGCCCATCATTCGATCTCTGATCGTACTTTTCTTCCAGCAACTTTACCATCGCTTCCATCACTTGTTTGGTGATTGCTTCTTGTAACAACTTATTCCTTCTCACAAAGGTTTCATCATCCTACTCAGATCCCATTGCTTCCTGACACACACAAGACTTGAACCAGTAAGTAGTTCAAAGAAATCGAAACACGAAAAGGATTCAAATAAGAAAACACAAAGATTTAAGCAAGGCGGCAATCGATACTTGAGCAACACGCGACTATTTGAATTCTTTATCACTCCCTAAATGGAAACAACACAGATCAGATTCAACGGATGATGAAATGAGGTTTAAACAAATCCTGATCCACGATTCTAATAACAGATCGAATCACACAAACACAAGAAACTTTTGGATCAAGCAAACCAATAACGTAATCGACAAGAATGTGAAAGGTTTTTGTTTAAAACTTGATCGAAATTCTCAGATCTAGCAATATGAGATACGAAACAATCAGATCTAACTGTCCTGATTTATGAAAACAAACAGATCAAGTGAAAATCAAAACACAAGAACCGAATGATCAAGTGAAACGACAAAGAGTAGATCTTATGAACAAGCAAAAGAAAAATCGAAACTCCCCTTCCAGAGTGCTCTGATACCACTTAATGAGATCCTAGGACTCTTCTCTGGATGGTTTTGGATAGATCCTTGCATAAACGAATCAAAGACTCAAGTTTATCAAGGTTGTGGATCGATTGGTGACACAAGAGGCTGCGGAGAGGCTTCTTGATACTCCTAGGCTTAGATCGGATATGACACACCTTTCTAAAGCCCTTGGGCGTTGGATATTACACACCAACAGACTGGATATTACACACCAGACACTCTCTTAACTCGTGAAAGCAAGGGAGAAGAAAACACAAAGGTTTAAGTGAAAGAAAACTTGATAGATGCTAGGGTTGCCGTCACACACATATATATAGTGAAAGGCTTGGAACAGGCTCCAAGCATTTCGAAATTAAAGGAACAGGCTCCTCCAATTAATGTAGAAACAAAGACATAACTTAGATAGAGTTTTCGAAAATAAAAGACATAAGTACTTAGAAATAAAAGATAACATAAGGTTCTTCATGTGGTTTGGTCCGAGAGTATCAACTAGGTGATATGATAGCAAGACTATGGCCTCGTTAAAAACCTATCATTGCAAAACCCAATGGGACAAAAACAATGATAGGAAAAGAGCACACATAGCTTGCTAGCCTAGATGATACTCAGCTTGATGGTAAGATGGCTTGAATGGTGATAAGTGTATCTTGAAGTATCAAGCTTCCTCCAAGACATTCTTCTTGCTCCAAAGACTTCCTGATTAGTCCTCCAATAGCTTCTTTGAGTTTCCTGGCTCTGGCTCGAGTTATGGGACCTTTAGGAATGGTTAAGACATCATCTTCTTCAGCCGGATCATCTCTAAACTCTCCATCTCTATCTCCATCAGCTGGCTGGTCCATGATCATATCAAGCTGTGTCATAGAACTCTTTTGTAACCTTCTGCTGATGTGCTGGGACGGTGCGTTGTTGCATGAAGAGATTATATGCTCCATTAGTTGAAGAATATTTGCAATGTTCTCTCTGGATACTTGCAGTTGATGGCCATCTATTGCTCTTGCGTAGCCATCTTGGTCCCTGGAAATACCAAATTCATCATGTGTTAGATACTGGTTATCATAATTAGGGTTTTTTCTTACATTGGATGATGGTTGCGGAAGGATGCTGATTGATGATGGAGGTTTGTTGTCGATCGATGGGCGGTTGGCTTTGTCGATAGAATGGCTGAAACGTGTTCTTTCCCCCAGTAGCTTTTGCTCGTTGTTGATCTGTTTCACAATGTTTTTGCATGTTAAGAAGTTCCTTATATGTGAAACCCTCATGAAGTTTATCTGCTCCTGGTTCATGAATTTTGTTTCTACTACATAGCTTTCTTGATGGTGATCATCTGCCCAACTGCCAATCGAGTAATCTCCTTCTCGTATACGGTCAACTCCAGTGTCGATCAATGAGAAGTAGGAAATGTCGGTCGATGCTCGTTTTCGGCCTGTCTGATGGGGATGAGTGTCGATCGATGTTGAGACTTTTCTTTCCATCGACGGCGCATTCCTTTTCCAAGAGGAATGGTGGATAAGTCTATCTTCCTCATCAAGAATGGCATTGTACTCTGTAGTTCGTTCCTCCTCATAAACTTCATCATACTCCTCCGTATGCATGGTGTGTCTGGTGTGTGCTACCATAGTGGGGTTGTATTAGTCGCTCTCCCAATTTTTTGGACTACAGTCGACCAATTCTTCTTTGGGTATGTCAATCGATTTATGATTGGCACTGTCGATCGAAGTTGCAGTGTAAGTTTCGATCGATGCCGAGTATTTTGTTTCGTACCCAGCCCCAAAGTGGCATGCTGCGATGAGTTATGGATCATTAATTCTTTTTTTTTATCAAAAAAAAATGGATCATTAATTCTTCCGGAGGACGTCTGTGGCTTTGACTGCAATAGGATTGTAGAGCACAAGTGGCTCTATGAGTGTCAGGCACAACTGGTTGGTTTGCATGTTGCACACTGCTTCTACTGTCGACAAGAAACTTCTCCCAAGTAGTAGAGAAGAGTTCCAGTTTAACTTGATATCCAAGACATTGAAATCATCTGGAACTAGGGCATTACCAATCTGCACCTCAAGGTCTCTAACAACTCCTCCTGAGCACCTCTGAGAAAAATCCACAAGAATGATTCCTTGGAAGGTTCCACCTGCAGACCCAGATGGTCTGCCATAACCCTAGGTAGGATGCTGACTGATGCTCTTGCTGTGTCGCACAGAGCATGTGGGAAATCAATACCCTTCATCGTACATGGTATTGCAAATTGCTCAGGATCACTCTTCTTCTTCAGTGTAATCCTCTTCTTCATCTTTTCTCTAGGTTCACAGAACATTCTACCAATGTCCTCTTCGGTCTCTATGGTTTCTCTGAAGAACATCCATAATCTGTGGGTAAAGTAAGCCTCCTCGAATGGCTTTTCTAGAGGAATCCTGAAGACTCTCTTTTGAAAATTTTCCCTTTCCTTTTCATTAGCTCCCCTTTTCAGATGTTTTGCCACTTTTTCCTTTCTTTTCCTCAGGGTTCTTCCCATAGGAACCCAATCAATTTCCATCGGATCTGCTGCATCATCGGAAGGTGTTTTGATGGCCTCTGGTGGTTTATCTGAAGGTTTGGGTTGTGGCCTAAATGCATTGAGACGTGCAACGTCTATCTTTGGCATCTGACCTCGGTGTGTAAGAGGTGCTCGTCGATCGATGGACACTGGAAGTTGTCGATCGATGGCTGTCTCTCTATGTTGATCGATGATAGAGTCAGAATGTCGATCGATCTTGACATAAACAGGGCTGGGCGGATGTGGGTGTTTGGCTGCGAATTCCTCGTGAGTCATGATCCTCACGGCATTGCAAGATTCGGTTGACTGGTAGGTGTCGTCGATCGATGCTCTGGAGAGAGCTTGTCGATCGATTTTAGATGACTTCTATCGACCGATGTTCAGAGTCCCGCGTCGATCGACACCAATGCGATCCGCTGAAACTCATCAAGCTCTCTACTTTCAAATCTCCCTCTTGCAGCTTCTATTGCTTCACCACTTGCCATAAATCATTATCTATGATGGCATTCACGTGGTGCATCATCACATCATCCCCTACCCCTCTTGTTAAGGCTTCTTGCCTCTTAACAGCTTCTCCTGTCTGAACAACCTGCATCTCCAGATTTTTCACATGGGTGCTCAAAGTCTCAAACTTTGTGTTCAGGGGTGTGTAGACAGAGTCAATCTTCCTATTGAAGTCCACCGTCATGCGCTGATGTCCCTCAAGTACCCTATCAAGCATCTCTTCAACCTTGCTCTCTTGAGTAGGTGGTGGTGGCTTCTAGTAGTAGGAGTTTCCATAATCCATGTTGTTGCTGCTGTAGTTGTTGCTGTAGAGTTTCTGGTGCTGCGAACTTTAGTTGAAATTACCCATATTTCCATAGGAATTTATGTTTTCACCCTGGTTTCCACACCCTTGGAATCCAATTCTACCAATGAAGTTCACATCTTCTTCTACCTCTGCTCTACCCTCTGTGTCTACAGTCTCTACGTTCTCAACCAAGCAGACCTGCTTCCTGAGAAGATTGTGAACACTGTCCAGTTTTGCCTTCACTTCATCCATATGGTCATTCCCAAGAATGGTTGCAGATATCTTCCTCTCAAAGTCATATTCTTGGTGCTGCTGCTGGATGCTAAGTTCTAAATAACTTTCACTGCCTCCTCTGGATTCCTGGTGTTAGTAGGAACCAAAATTCGTACTGTCGAAATCCGTTTAAATTAGGAAAGATAGGAAATCCTAAATTTTCCAGAGGTCTCAGATATCTACTAAACCACTCGCCAAGCAATCAGAGCACGAAAGTATAGATGAGAAATAAATATATGGAATCAAAGAGAGAGCAAGAAAGGTTTTTATTTTGAATCCATGTTTGAGCGTTACAACAAGGTAAGAGCCTTCGTCCACGAGAGCTGTCGGCGAAATTCCTAGTTCTAGCAACCTAAGACTTGAAACCTAGTTGAGTCGCACCTCGATAACAAAAATGAAAAATTGCGTAAATGCTCTATGTTTTTTGCTCTGAGTAATAGTTCTTGTCTCCTCTTGCCCCTTCAGCTTCGATCCCCTTATATACTCCTTCTAAGGCTGTTTTTCCTTTTTTCCCTTTCTGCCTTTAGTCAACTTTATCGCTCCGCGGAAATATTCCATTTTTCTTCGATCTCTGTATTTATCCTTGGAACCTTGACATTTATCTTCAGAAACTTGACATTTATCTTCTTCTGTGCAAAAAAAAACAAACCATCGTAACAACTGGGCTTGGTTTCATAACATCATAAGTGGGCTCATTGCCGCGTTCTGGCCCTTTTTGGGATGTTTCCCGACTTTGGCGTTTTTACGATTTTATAACAATAATTCTTCTGAAACGACGTTGATTCCGAAGGACATTCAAATTCCTCTAATAGCATAGCCAACCTTGGGTGTTAAGCTAACCGTTGTCGTTTTATACGATCAATCCGAATGTTCTTCGGGGAACAAGTATTTTACGATTTTAAAATCGTAAAGTTCCAACGATACTTCCGATCGAGACGAAACAAGAATGAGTTCAATGCAATCTTCGGGAGAGGAGTTACGAGGACGAGGCGAAGACGGACTCCGGTCGACCCAGCTCGGCCGTTCACCGAACTGGACTGGTCCAGCTCGACGAACGGCCGAGCTTAATCCGTCTTGGGTCCAGCTCGGCTGTTCACCGAACTAGACTGGTCCAGCTCGGCGAACGGCCGAGCTAAATCAGTGCTGGATCCAGCTAGGCCGTTTGCCGAACTGGACTAGTCTAGCTCCAGTTCGGCGAACGGCCAAGCTGAATATGTGTTCGATGATCGAGTTTGTTTGTTTCGACGAACTGATCCTTTAGACCTTTGATAGTTTTTCCATTCTTTCTTGATTTCATTTTTTAATGAAGAGAAAGTTTTCTCTGACGTTGATTTTGTCGTAACCGATTTTGACCCCAACAGTGTTGAAGTTCCCATTGTTGGAAGCATCAAAGGCCATCTGATACTGTACCGCGAGGCCTCTATAGAAAGTACTGAGCATGTGTACTTCATTGAATCCATGGTGTGGACAGTCTCTCTGGTAAGACTTGAATCTGATCCAGGAGCTTCTGAATGATTCAGCAGGCTCTTGAGTGAATGTAGCAATCTTGCTCCTCAAGTCTTCAGCACGCGCCTCATCAAAGAAGTTGCATAAGAATGCATTCTTGATGTCGCTCCAGGATGTGAGAGATCCTGGTGGTAACTGCTTAAGCGAATTTGAAGCATCTTCAGCAAGTGAGTACTCGAAGAGCTTGCATAGGAGGTAGTCTTCAGAGACTCCCTCGACTTTAATAGCAGATATAAGATTCTCGAACCTCTCCGGATGGTCCATAGGATGCTCGTGAGATAACCCATAGTAGGGTGTCTATCCCACGAGTATGTAGTACTGCGGCTTTAACTCGAAATTCCCCCTCTGAATAATTGGAGGATGATTGGCTGATCTGTTGGTGTAGAACTGATCTGGACAGTTGTAGTCAGCCAACGTTTTGGGTCGAGCAGCCTCATCTAAAGGTAGAGTAGTGCATGTAGCATCAGTATCAGGCTTAGGGATTGCAGCCCCCTGAGTGTCTATCCTCTGATTTGTTGCATTACGCAGATGACCCTCCTAGTCATACATGTCTCCCTTATCATCACGTACAATAATCAAAGTCGCAACCATGTCTCGCGGCGCAGTATCGATCGATGTTCGGACAGAAATGTCGATCGATATCGGATGGAAGGTGTCGGTCGACGGAAGAGTGTCTTTGGTCGACGGTAGAAAGTGAGTGTCGGTCGACGAGATTGGTGTCAGGGTCAACGGTGGTTGACGAGAATCGATCGATGAACTTGTGTGGTTGTCGATCGATGAGGAACATATTTCTTTGCGGATTGAACGTTCCAAGCTTGCAGGATCTGATGAGAATAGCAGTTGAGTTTCCTTGTTGCTTCTGGTACTGCTGGGCATGTACCTGAAAAGCCAAGAAAAAACAATTTGTGTTAGAAAGTGATTTTTAAGCGAAAACCTAGACTAAACAAGACTAAATCTATAAGGCGATCAAAGCTCCCCGGCAAAGGCGCCAAATTTGATCTCACTCAAACTACCCTAAGAATTGAATTACTCTCTCAAATAAGAGGTTCAGTTGGAGTACTTAGGGATCAAATCCACAGGCAGATAGGGAACCTAATAAATCTAATCAGATTTGTTAACCTAGGTGGTTCAATGATTTAAATATAAAGTTGCACTTGTTGAGCAAGTAATTGCTCGATTTGATTGGTTGAGGTTTTGGTGCATAAAAGAAAATAGTTAGACTTAGGGTTTTTGTTCAGGAAATTTAGAATTATAATCCTATAGAAACTTAATAATTTGCATGCATGATATTATAGAGCTCAACAGTTATAAACGAACCACTAGGCTCTCGCTTTCTAGGTTCGTCTATTGACAAGTGTCAACCGATGATTCTATATGAATATCGATCGATGCACTATTCGAAACGTCGACCAGTTATTCTATTTGAATATCGATCGAGGCTATTGGTCAAGCGTTAATGCGCGGGTTGAATGTGCTCACTAATCTCATTAGATCAGCTCTCACCTTACTCTAGTCTTAGCTCAATTAGAATGGTTTCGGGATGAGATGAAAGCTATCGCTTATATCTAACAATCCTAGGGCAAGTTCTAGGTAGCTAATCTAGAATCAGGCATTAATGACAATTCTAATGATTAATATCACAACTTAGCAGTCTATAGTTGGGGCTAATCCCTCATAACCTATTTAAACCCTAAAATCTAACAAGAGAACTACTCAGACCTGGCCAAGTAATTCATGACAGCAATAAGGTATGAAAACTGCATTAGAATAATAGATAGATATTAATGGAGTCTAAATCACAAATAACTTTGGATCTTCTCTCCAATCTACTAAAAATCCTAAAAAACTGTTGCTATCAGTAAAACAAGAAAGCACTCTTTTCCTCTAACATGTTAGCAAAGCTTATATAATTAGGTTAAAACTCGTTAGAGATAATCTTGTAAATTGGTGAAGACTTGGGCTCTAAGTCGGCTAAGACCAAACGGGCTTTCTGCGAGCTTCGTTGTCGATCGATTATTCCTCTTCAATGTCGACCGATGGTCGAACTCGATGGTCATCTCGGGTGCTTGCTCCAAATATCTCCAAAACGCTCCAAAATCATCACTTTCCTCCAAATCACTATTGATCCTATAAATATGCTAAATAGACTCTAGAACATAATTAATAGTTATTAAAAAACTTATAAACCACGGGTGATAATGGGTCAAATCTATGGTCTATCAAGCGTACATAGTTATCAGTCATATAATTATATTATACATTAAGAAATTATAATTTGTAATGTGCATTTTGTAAACCAAACTTTAAAAAAAAAATTAATACTTAAATTGACCCACAAGCCTTAGAAATTGAATCTCTTAAGAAAATTTTCCAAAAAAAAAAAACAAATTCTCTAAAAAAAAAGAGACACCTTTCAAATCATATGTATAACTTAAAAGTAGATCGTATGTTGAAAGAGTGGCTACTAAGACGGACATGAGCAAAGCATATGATAGGACGAAATGATCGTTTATTGAAGTTGTCATGTGCAAGATGGGCTTTTCAGAAATCTGGATTACTTGGATAATGAGATGTATCACGTCAGTACAATATACAGTACTCATAAATGGGCAGCCGAGAGGAAATATTATTCCAGGTAGAGGCCTACGTCAAGGAGATCCTTTGTCTCCTTTCATTTTTATTCTATGCAAGGAAGCGCTCGTTTGCCTTCTCAATCATGCAGATAACCAAGGGAAGATAACGAGGATGTGTGTCACATGCGCGTGTCCATCGGTATCCCACCTTCTCTTTGCTGATGATAGCCTTTTCTTTTGTAACGCGGAGCCCCGTGAATGTGAAGAAGTAATGAAAGTAGCCAGGGTATATGGTAAAGCATCAGGCCAATGCATTAACTTTGATAAATCCTCCTTACTCTTTGGTAAGCGGATTAATACAATTACTAGACAAGAATATAAAGATGCACTTGCAATACATAATGAAGGAGATATGGAGATTTATATTTGGGTATCCCAGAAGATATTAATGGCTCAAAATGCAAATTGTTCGCTTTCCTCAAGGATAAACTGAAGCATAGAATGAATGGATGGACATGTAGATGGCTCTCGAAAAGAGGAAAGGAAGTGTTGTTCATATCCATTCTACTTGCTCTCCCGACATATGTTATGTCCACTTTCCTGCTCCCATTGGAGATATGTGAAAACCTTGCCAGCGCCATTGCACAATTTTGGTGGAGTTCGAATCCACCAAAAAGAGGAATTCACTGGGCGAAATGGGAAAAAGTCTGTTTACCTAGAGAGGAGGGTGGGATTCGATTTCGTATGATCCATGAGTTCAATCTGGCATTATTGGCAAAACAATTATGGAGGCTAGTACAATATCCAGATTCGCTGGTTGTCCGAGTCTTGAGGGGAAGATACTATAGATTGAGCTCGTCCCTGAGGGTAAACGCTATAAGCAGTCCATCCTATGTGTGGACTAGCATCTCTGCTGCAAGGAAGCTTTTGTTACTGGGGATAAGACAGAAGATAGATTCTGGTTATGAAGTCAAAGTGTGGAAGGATCCATGGATTCCAATGACACATGCTAGGCAAGCTACAGCTGTAGCACCAGTTATGCATCCAAATATGAGGGTCATTGATCTCATTAATCAGGAATCGAAGGAATGGGATGTTGAGTTGCTGGAACATTATGTCAATCCTATTGATGTACCCTTTATAAGGAGTTTGGCCATAAGCACAACTCATCGGCGAGACACGTTCTTGTGGAGCTACACAAAAAATGGCTAATACACGGTTAAATCTGGATATTGGGGGGCTCAGAATCTATTAAGGACAGATGGAGAAAAAGAAGTGTTGGAGCCAAGTATCACTAAGCTCCAAGTCTTTGCTTGGAAATTAAGGACGCCTAAGAAAATATGTCGTCTTATATAGCAATTGTTAACCGGTTATGTGACAGTAACGACGAACTTAGTAAGGCGTAATATAAGGTGTGATAACCATTGCCCAAGGTGTGGTGACCAAGAGGAATTTGTAACTCATGCAATTTTTGAATGCCCGCCAGCTCTTCAAGTTTGGTCACTATCATCAACTCCAACAAGTCCTGATGTTTTTCCAGTACCAAGCGTCTACACAAATATGGATTACCTGTTCTGGAGGAAGAACAATATAATCGAACCAGAACAAGACAGGGACCCTTATCCATGGATAATCTGGTATATTTGGAAGGTTCAAAATGATAAACTCTTTAGGGGGATAGACAGAGACCCTTTGGAGCTTGTACAGTATGCTGAAAGTGAATGGCAGGCATGGTTCAATGCGAATGAGATGGTACCACCAATCGTACAAGAAAACAATAGGGAGAAACCCCAAGGCATAGGCATGGGTAACATTTGCTTGCTAGATGGATCTTGGACATCCTCTTCTCAATTCAGTGGATGTGGATGGGTATGGATGGACAGTGGTGGGAATCAGCTTTGCATTCGGAAGTAGAAGCACTGCGATGGGCGATGGAGAATACGCTTCAACATTCGTCATGCCAGAGCTTCAGGACAGACTGCAAAGAGCTCATTGCAATGATTAAGGAACCGCATGCATGGCCAAACTTTGCAACAGAATTGGAGAGGATAGAGATGCTACAGATATGCTTCTCGGATTTCAATATATCTTATGTTCCACGAGCGCATAATCAGATTTCATACTTTTTAGTTAAAACAACTAGATCCTTCCATAGGAAGTTATATTTTATTGGTTGTTCTGTTCCGGTCTGGCTATCCGGACCACCTCAAGTTTTAGTAATAGAATAGCCGTTCGACAAAAAACAAACTTAAAAGTAGATCAAATTAATAATAAATACCTATTTATATAAGTTATTCCCCTATGCGGGTGGTGGTTGTTTGCTTCTCCATGTTTGTGCGGAAATATTCACCTGGACGAACTAGCCTTTAGTATGATATCCCACCCAACACTCTGTTATCATGAGCAACTACAAATGTTTTATAGGTTTCAGATTGCTGAAATTTATGTGTAACATTCTGATTTTTCGTATATTAGTTATATATATTTCTCAATTGTACTTACTTTTTGATAAATTGTTCAAAAAAAAATTTACAGTCCAATATAAACATGCTAGAGATGAAGTAGTGAAAATATGAAAGATCTATGAGAGAGAGAGACATGGACGTTTCAGTTTTGAGTCCCTGAAATATCATATGGTAATTATAGGTTCAGTAAACAAGTACTCTGAATTCTAATAATTACCGCTTCTGATCCCCACAGGCTTAGAGAGAGAGAGAGAGAGAGAGAGAGAGAGAGAGAGAGAGAGAGAGAGAGAGAGAGAGAGAGAGAGAGAGAGAGAGAGAGAGAGAGAGCTATGGGCACACAAGAGGATGGACATGAACGTTAGAATTTGAGTCCCGGAATATCATGCTACGGAGAAGAGATCAGCCAGTCAGTATTAACAATTTTATGATTTTATCTTAAGACGATTGCCAAGAAAAGAATTTTATGTAACACATGTCTCATCCTTTCTCGAAAATGGTATGCAACTTTATCTAACGTTTATCTCATGCAACTTAACATCATCTAAACCCCAATCAAAATTAGAGGAAAACCATCTAATAGCAGTCATGCGTACAAATAGTCACCTACTCAGCAGTCTCACCTAAAAAGAAAAGAAAAAATGAAGGGTGAATAATAAAGAAATCACTATTTGGAATTATGGTTTCCCAAAACATGTCTCACATGACTTATTCTCCTTTTCAGTTGTATTTGGTAAATTTGGGTGCATTTTTGTATTTAAAACTATTTTTGGTAAAAAATTTAATATCTAAGGGATTTACCATAAAAGAAAAGACCAAATGAGTGTAGTTACATTTTTTTTATAGACCCTATCGGCTGATCCGGTAGGCCTCGGAAGGAACGTATTTAGCGATACAAATTCGATTGATTTTATTCCATTTACATAAAATCAATAAGCCGTGAGTATTGTTAAGTGAAATGTCTACCCAGAAAAGGGAAAAAGCCATCACATTATTAATACTTGTTGATTACTCTTTTGTAGACTGTCCTTTAAATAAAGCCAGAAGCAGACGACACCTATATACAACAAACAAAGAGTAAATGCACTTTATTTGGACATCAGTATCTAACGAATTGATCCTGCCATTTTTTCATTCTTCGTGGATTCATTGGTTGAGAACTACTTTTTAGTTTTTTTTTTCAAATCGAAAGGCTATTCTATTACTCAAATTTTAGGTGGTCTGGGTAACCCAACCGGAATAGAACAACCAATGAAATAGAATACTCTATGGAAAGATCTCGCAGTCCTAGCTAAGAAATCTGAAATCTGATTCCGGGTTCGTGGAATATGAGTAATCTTGAAATCCGGGAAGCATATCTTGAGAGTCTCTATCCTCTCCAATTATGTCGCAAAGATCGGCCAAGCACGATACTCGTTGATCATTGCAATCAAATCCTTGCAGTCCGTTCCAAAACTTTGACAAGTCGAATGTTTGTGCATACTCACCATCGCCCATCTCAGTGCTTCCATCTCTGAATGTAAGGCAGACTCTCTTCGAATATGATTTTGTGTCCCCATAAGTTGACCCTTCCCCAAGCTATCAAGCCAGACCCATCCATATCCACTAAACTGTGCAGTAGATGTCTATGACTCATCTATCATGCAGATATTACTCAAGCTTAAGACTTGAGGTTCTTCAATATTAAGGCCTTGTGGAGCTGTTGGTATTATTTCATTTGCGTTAAATCAGGCTTGACACTCACTCTCCGCATATCGGACTAGCTCCAAAGGATCCTTGCCAATTTCGCTTAAGAGTTTATCGTTTTTGGCCTTCCAAAGATACCAAATTATCCAGGGATATGAGTCCCTGTCTAATTCTGGTTCAACAATATTGTTATTTCTCAAGAAGAGATAATCCATATTGGCATATATCATGCAGATATTATTCAAGCTTAAGACTTGAGGTTCTTCAATATTAAGGCCTTGTGGAGCTGTTGGTATTATTTCATTTGCGTTAAATCAGGCTTGACACTCACTCTCCGCATATCAGACTAGCTCCAAAGGATCCTTGTCAATTTCCCTAAAGAGTTTATCGTTTTTGGCCTTCCAAAGATACCAAATTATCCAGGGATATGAGTCTCTGTCTAATTCTGGTTCAACAATATTGTTATTTCTCTAGAAGAGATAATCCATATTGGCATATATCATGCAGATATTACTCAAGCTTAAGACTTGAGGTTCTTCAATATTAAGGCCTTGTGGAGCTGTTGGTATTATTTCATTTGCGTTAAATCAGGCTTGACACTCACTCTCCGCATATCGGACTAGCTCCAAAGGATCCTTGTCAATTTCCCTAAAGAGTTTATCGTTTTTGGCCTTCCAAAGATACCAAATTATCCAAGGATATGAGTCTCTGTCTAATTCTGGTTCAACAATATTGTTATTTCTCTAGAAGAGATAATCCATATTGGCATATATGCTCGGAAGAAGAAACACATCTTGGCTTGTTGGTGTCGCTGAGAGAGACCAAGCTTGTAAAGCTGGTGGACATTCAAAAATTGCATGAGTTACGGATTCTTCTGGTTCTCCACATTGGGGACAGTAATTATCACATCTCATGTTATGTCGTAACAGATTCCTCGTCACTGCCACATAACCAGTTATCAGTTGCCATATAAAATGACAAATCTTTTGAAGAGCTTGTATCTTCCATGCAAAGGCTTGGAGCTTTGTTATACTAGGTTCTAGAACCTTCTTCTCTTCATCAGCCTTTAGTAAGTTCTGAGCTACCCAATATCTTGATTTGAATGTATACTGTCCATTTTTAGTATAGTTCCAGGAGAATCTATCCCGACGATGAATGGTGCTTATGGCTTGACTCCTTATGTAGGGTATATCAGCAGGGTCAATATAGTTCTCTGTAGCTCCACATCCCATTCCTTCATATCCTAGTTAATGAGATCATTGACTCTCATGTTCGGATGCAGCGCTGGGGCTAAGGGACGTGCTGGTCTAGCTGGTGTTGTCGGGATCCAAGGATCCTCCCATACCGTAACCTCATATCATGAATGCACCCTATGTCTGATTCCCAATAATAATAATTTTTGTGCTGCTGAAATACTGGCTCACACATATGATGGGCTGTTTATAGAGACTCTTCGTAATGGCACTATCAAGGTTTTCACATATCTCCAACGGGAGCATGAAACTAGACATAACGTATGTCGGAAGCGCTAACAAGATAGATTTAATCAGAAACTCTTTTCCACCTTTTGATAGCCATCTGCATGTCCATCAATTCACTCTACGCATTAATTTATCCTTCAAAAATGCAAAAAGTGTACATTTGGATCTGCTAATATCTTCTGGAATTGCTAGATATATTCCTATTCCTCCTTCATTCTGGATTCCAATAGTATATTTAATCTCATGTCTAACATTTGCGTTAATATTCTCACCAAAGAGTAGGAAATTTTTTTCAAAATTAATGCATTGTCCCGATGCTTCTCTGTATTTCCTGACTACTTTCATCACTTCCTCACATTCACGGGGCTCCACCTTACATAAGAAAATGCTATCATCAGGAAAGAGAAGGTGGGATACAGAAGGACATGCGCATGTAACGCGCATCCCCGTTATCTTTCCTTGGTTCTCTGCATGATTAAGAAGGCTAACGAGCGCTTCCGTGCATTGAATAAAGATGAAAGGAGACAAAGGATCCCCTTGACGTAGGCCTCTCTCTGGAACAATATTTCCTCTTGGTTGTCCATTCATAAGTACCTTGTATTTCATCGATGTAACACATCTCATAATCCAGGTAATCCAAACCTCAGAGAACCCCATCTTTCGCATAACTGCCTCAATGAACGACTACTCCATCCTCATATATGCCTTACTCATATCCATCTTAATGGTCATCCTTTTGTTTCTTCAGCTTGGCTTAGTTCTAAGGGCATGAAACATTTCTTGGACAATCATAATATTATCAGAAATTTGTCTTCCAGCAACAAAGGCTGACTGGATTTTTGAAATTCTATCAAGTAGAACTTTATTTAATCTCTGGCGTAAGATCTTAGAAATAATCTTGTAGCTGACGTTACATAGGCTGATGGGTCGGAACTGGGACATCTCATTGGGATTGTTCGTTTTTGGGATGAGGCAGATATTAGTATCGTTCAAACCACTCGCCATTGATCCATCAAAAAGAAATTGATTAACAATATGAGTTAAATCATCTTTTACAATATCCCAGAATTTCTGATAAAAAAAAGCTGTCATCTCATCTGGTCCAGGTGCCTTTTCTGGACGCATCGAAAAAGTGCTAATTTGACTTCCCATTCAGTGACCGGAGCTGTAAGATCACTATTTATCGACCCAGTAGTCGATGTGGATACCTCTGATAGCGCATCCTCTATATCTTATGGGTTGGAGGATTCAAAGATCTGCCTAAAGTAACTATTAGCAATGGCTACCAATCCTTCCTCATCCTCAATAATATTTCCATTTGCATCTCTAAGTTGTATGATTTTATTCCTAGGTCTCCTCTGCTTGGTCAATGCATGGAAGAATTTTATGTTTCTATCGCCTTTCCTTAGCCAAAAAACTCGACTCTTTTGCATCCAGAACATCTCTTATGCCTTAAGAGCATCAGAGAGTTCCTTCAAGGCTTCTACTATTTCCTCAGTTGTCGCATCATCATTTGAATACAACCCCTCAACCTTCTCTTTAAGTTTCTTCACTAGTTTGTTTAAATTATGCTCTCTCCTCCACTGGCTCAAGGTTTTACGACAACTCGAAATATGCTCCATAATATTTGCGTGGGGTAGAAGATCGGGAGATTTCCATCCATCCAAAATTACTTGTCTCAGTTTCTCATTGTCCAGCCACCTTTTGTCAAATTTAAATTTTTTTGATTTTCTTACCGGTCTTGTGAGAATATCCGCTAAGATCGGACGATGATTCGATTCCCACAGCTTCATATATTTTACAGCAGAATGAGGGAATCTCTTATGCCAATCGTCATTTCCAACAGCTCTGTCGAGATAACATCTAACAGTTGATCCTCCCACTCTCTTTCCCACCCATGATAGCATGTTCCTAGTAAATGGAAACTTCAGCATACTACAATCGCTCAACATCTTTATAAAAGATAGAAACGAGCTATCAGGGTATTGTCTTCTTCCTTCTTTTTCATTATAACATGTGATTATATTTCATTAATAATTTTAAGAATCTTCGTAATGACACGTGGTTACAAAACGAAGTTACAATGTTTCTCAATTAATATATAGAAGATAAACAACACTCTCATATTTTTTTAACCATCTCACTTATTGTTTATGTAGTATTACAAATGTACAATGAATCCGACGTTATTTTACCTCAACAGTGGTGAAAGGAAATCATGCTTTGCAATTGCACAATTGCATCCCTTTTATTAATTTATGTATCCAAGGATCAGATATTGGTTTTCATTTTCTCAAGGAAATATGAATATGTCATGGCAGATATCAAATGGTTATGGGTTTAAAAGTTGTGTTTCTGAGTAGAATCAGAAAAATACATAGATAAGCGTAACATCAAAGTATGGAACCATTTAAATCTTATATATCACAACACTCATCTAATGATAATACGCATATATTACATACAGGGAGGAGACACATGCCATGGAATTGCCGCTAAACCGTTCAACCTTGGATTTTAATATTTAGCGAAATTTGTCAATAACCTCACCACACTTGCAGGGGACCCGTCAAGGCTCTCACAAATTACAAATATGGTTTGAAATTTGTTTAGGTTATATATATTATAATAAATATAATCAGAATCTTTGGCAAAGATATGAATCGAAGAGATTCCAACAAGCTTTCTTCCTCTGTTGGATTCGTTGTTGGATCCGTGCGCCACGTATGGGTGTCGGATCATCGATCTTGTGCAACAGATTCCACATGATGTGTATGTCTTCGTACTCGCAAGAACTCACATCGTTTTGTAACCTCAAGAGTCCTGCAACACACGCGAAGATTCATCACTTTGTTGTTTGGCAAGAACAAGAAAATATGTTTTTTAAGAAGAGCCAAATCTGAATTTTAATCCAAACCAAATAGAAGATTCTGAATTACAATTCAAATCTTCTACCGACAGTTTCAAGAAGCACATAATAAGACAAAATCTAATCTTAACTATGATGAAAAACATGGAGACAAATTTGAAACTGATTTTATGTTTATTTTTTCTTCTCAATGAGATGAAACAGAAACAGAGCGAGAGATGATCATCAGACGGTGGAGGGAGGATCGGAGCCTACCGCTGTGGCGGAATCCGACGCGAACGGTGAAACGATTCCAGATGCGCCGCGCGGGGAACGCCATCGTGTTCCACCACTCTCGCCATCTCAGGCCGGCCATATGAGAGAGCTTGCAAAGACAGGAGAGAAGAGGGAGAGAGAAGAGAGAGAGAGAAGAGACTGTACAACAAACCCAACTCCCGAAACTGACGTTTTAAGCAATAGCTTCAATTAAATAGACGGAAAAGACAGGTATGGACCGTGTGGTAGTCATTTTATAATGACTTATTGTTCCTTAGCTTCTAAATTCACAGACTAATAAAATTGTGTTATTTTAAATTCGACATCTTTTATATAAAAAAAAAATACTATCAAATTATATTATTTTTAAAATAAAAAAATAGAAATAAATAAATAAATAGTAATAATTATAAAAAAAAAATTTAATATCATCAAGAAAAAACTAAACGCTAAATCCTAATCATTAAACTCTAAATCCTAAAACTTAAATCTTTATGTAAATCTTAAACCTTTAGATAAATCGTAAACATTAAATCAAAAACACTAAACACTAAAACACTCGAGGGTTTAGGATTTAGGGTTTTAGTGTTTAATGTTTTTGATTTAGAGTTTATGATTTATCCAAGGGTGTAGGATTTACCCAAAAGTTTAGGGTTTCGGATTTAAGATTTAGGATCTAGGATTTATGGTTTAGTGTTTTGCTGATGACGTTAAAAATATTGTTCTTTAAATTATTTTTATGTAACTATTTTTTTCTTTTACCTTTTTATTTTAAAAACGTTATATAACATGACAATAATTCATTTTATTTTTTAAAAGATATCAAATTTAAAATAGTAAAATTCTATTGGTTGGTGAACCTAGAAGTTCATCCCTAAAATGTAAACTCAAGAATAACTATTTTATAATTGGTCTCAGTAATAAACATTTTAACGAAAATAAAATATCAGCCATTTCCTTTCTGGTATGTTCTTAATTAAATAAATTAATGCTATACGAATACTGAATAAAATTATGCAAAGATAAAGTTTCCAAAGGGAGTATAAGAATATCATTTGTTCTTTTGGATAAAATAGAGATACTCGAGTTAATTTTGTTATCCTCTTTATTATTTATTTTAAAAATATCATATTTGAAATCATATTTTATTGAAAAACTGTTGAAATTTAATATCTATTTAAAAATAAAATCATTTCAAATTTTTGAATGTATTTCCAATTTTGTTTTTGAATATTTAAGTATCAGAATTTTAATTAGTTCAAAACACATATTTATCTAAAAACAAAAATTATAAATATTCTCAAATATGAAACTTTTAATTTTTATAAATTAACTATGTTGACAGTGGTATTTTGTAAGAACAGTTCAAAAAATAGTATTGACAGTATTTATTAGTTAAAAGTGTATTGATTAATAATTTTTTATCCAAATTTAGTTCAGAGAAAATTTATTATTTTATAAAATATTCATTTATAATGTATATTTTTGCCGCCTCTATTATCTAATACAGAAATTAAAATACTTTTCAGTTACTTTTTACAGTTCAAACAAAAAATAAATTTTCCAGTTGTCTATATTTATAAGTTGAGAGGGAAATTAAAAAATCGCTAGAGGAAGGAAGTAGGAGAGGAGGCCAACCTATTGACCAACTGCGTCTGTATGCTTTAGGCATGCTGGCGTCAGAAACCTCGATTAGATTTGCGCCACGTATAGAGAATCAAAGTGGGTCCTTTGTCGAGTGAACGATTGTGATAATTTTTTTGTTTGTCAAGTGTCACCGATTATGACAATTATATATCAAACTGTCGGTAGGTCTTGATTGTTCCCACGTGGAGATCTCTTGATGGCTTTAGATTTCAAGATGGTTTTTAATTCTTTTTCAGTGGAGAAATGACGAAAAACAAAATATCTAATGTTATTTCTTTTTGTTTATTCAGTAAATATCTCGTGTTCAAATTTTGTTGAAGAACAAGACAAAAGTGACAAAAGCAAACGAAATTTTTTATTAAAATTATCTTTAGGAAAGGCTGATGACTTCTTGGCCACCATCAAGGGGATGTTTTATGATCGAAGGCAAATGACATAAAGTATTGCCTAAAGTTCGTTTCGAAATGTAAATTATTGGGTTAACTCATACTGTTTATAGACCATATATTTTACCTATTTTTAATCATGGTCTATAAGTATTTTAAAGTGTTTTAAGATACAATTATTATGTTTTGGAATTTATTTAGAATATTTACAGGTTTAGGGACGTTTAAGTGAAATATGATTATTTTGGAGTCTTTTGGAACCTTTTAAGGTGCAGAGTTGCACAGACGCGTCAGATGTTTAGCAATGGACGGAGACTTTCCGACCGTTAGATTGAGCCCATATTTTGACACAAGATAGAGCTTTGAGTTAGCTTTCCAATCCCACCGGTCTCAGGTCAATCAGCATCCTGTAGCATAAGTTATGCTCGTTTTACTAAAGAGTGGTCAGTCTGCCTCGCGAGAGGAAGCTGCCGAGAAGAGGAAGCCGCGTCGATTGATGCAGCATTCTGCACGTCGATCGATGGAGATCCCAGATCGTGGGCCTTGTATATTTTATGACTGCGTGAAGCCCTAGAAGCCACAAATTACCAAAATACCCTTGGACGACCAGAAACCCTATTTATGTTATTTCTAAGCCATTGTTGACGGCTACGCTTTCTACGCTTTCTACACACTTTCATTTCCATTGTTTCTCTTAGGAGAGAAGGGAGGAACTCCTATCAGAGTCCTCCTGGAACTCCATTGGTTTTCTTATCTATTCTATTTCAGTTTTATATCTATTCATCTATGATTTTTGTTATCATTTCTGAGTAGATCCACCTGTTAGGTTTATGGTTCAGATAGGTTTGTGGGATTAGCCCCAAACTATAGATCTGCCTTGTTGTGATATTCATGATAGATTTGTATTCATTGCTTGTTTTAGAGTAATTAACTAGAACTTGATCATAGGATTGCATATTCAAGCACCCTTGTTATCCCATCCTGACACCTATCTATCATATTAGGATTGCTAGAGAGGGCTAACCGCCAATTTAGTATCTTAATAGGGCATTTCATACTCGCGCATAGGCCTAGCTAGAACCCGTCGATCGATGTCCTCAACTGACTATCGGTCGACGTAGGCAAAGGTGTATCGGTCGATGTCCAAATAGGACCATCGATCGACACTCTTTCGTGTCAACATACTAACCGTTGAGACACGAGATCTAACCTGTTAACCAGTAAAACATGCGACAGCTGATCACTGACTTAAGCGGTTGAGCTCTAACATATCATGCATGCAACAAATAGGTACATATAAGAATTATAATCTCCAACACCTGAATAGAAACCCTAGATCTAGCAACCATCCTTCCATCAAACAACTCCTTGCCAAGCTGAACAATTACCTTGTTCATCTTGTTTATTGCTTTATTTATTACTTGCTTTATTTACTGCTTTAAAACCTATTAGCCTAGCTTAATCATATAACTATTAGATCTAATCGGTTCCCTAGTCCCTTGTGGATTCGATCCCTAAGTACTATAACTCGACCTCTTTTGATGAGAGTAACACTCTTTAGGGTAATTTGAGTGATATCAAATTTGGCGTCGTTGCCGGGGAGTTTTGATCGCCATTAGATCTTGTTTAGTTAGATTTAGTCTAGGTTTTGTTACTGTTCAAAAACTCATAAAAGTTTTTGTTCTATTTCAGGTACATAACTTTTAGTACCAGAAAACAATGAAGAGAGGATTTCTAGATCCTTCAAGGAAGGACCCTGCTCGTTTATGCACGATCTGTAAGCCTAAGAGGGAAGTATCGATCGACATCCTCCAAGCAGCATCGATCGATAGCGTGAGCCAAGCATCGAACGACAATTTTCATCATGTGTCGGAAAACACTATTCATCGCGGTACTATTCATCCGGGTACTGTTCACCGCAATACTGTTCATCGCGATACTATTCATCGCGACACTATTTATCTCCCATCAATTGACACTGTTCATCCCGTGTCGGTCGACACTATTCATATCCCGTCGATCGGCACTGTTCATCCCGTGTTTATCTGCAAGATCTTCCCCTACTGTTTATTTAGAGATGCTTTTAGCTGGTTCAGTAAGCTGCAACCAAGATCTCTAACCTGCTGGGAAAACATCAAAGAAGCCTTCATTGGCAAATTTTTCAGCGAGGCTGTAGCAACTCGAAGTAAAAGGCTTGATTACATGATTAAAGAACGGGAGAAAGGAATAATGATTAGTATGAGTCAAATTCTTGACTTCATCTACAGCGAGGAAAATGGAGATATTGGAACATCGACAACTCATGTCAAGCAGCCAGACATGCAAGTTCACCATGCAGATGAGAGTAAGCAGAAGGACGAACTGAACAGAGAAAAGCTGGTCAACCATGATACAGTTAAGGATGATGAATATCATGTATCAGGAGAGCAGAGTAAAGTAGAAGAAGCTGATACAAAAGATCCGACTTCAGCATCGATCGACAGTAGTAACTCAGAATCAATCGATATCCGCACTTCAGAAACGATCGATACAAATATTTGTCATCGATCGATACCTTCTACAATCCCTGATGCTACCACTGTGTATGTTAGGACTGGACGACCGAAGGCAATTAGAGACTATAACAGTCCTGAGGATGCCTATGCTAAAAGGACTGCATTGCGTCGCTCAGCACTTCAGAATACTGTCCCTGAGCTACACCCTGCATATATCTCTCTTGTGGGTCAGCATTCTTTCCATGGTTTTCCTCATGAAGATCCCACTAGCCACCTGGAGACATTTGTAGATCTGGCATCGACCATTAAATGCAATGGAGTCTTTGAAGACTACTACTTTTGCAAACTATTTCCATACTCTCTTGCTGGGGATGCAGCTCATTGGTTGAAGAAGCTACCACCAGAATCTCTCACTACTTGGAAAAACATCAAATACGCCTTCTTCAACAAATTTCTCTATGATGCTGTAGCAAATCTAGAGATTGAGGTAAGGTCTACGCTGGAATATATGGTGGAGGATAATGAGCAACATGAGCCTGGAAAGCTGAGCACAGAAGAAGTCGATATTAGTGACATGAGCTCAGAACCGATCGACACTCCGACCTCAACATCGATCGACATCCCAACCGTAACATCGATCGACCCCAGCCTTCAAACATCGATCGACACAAACTCCTGTTGTCGATCGATACCACTCGAAATCCCTGAAAAAACGAGTTGTCCTCAGGACATTGCAGACTTGACACTAAAGAGCATCGATGTATCAAGTTGTTATCCTGACCAAAAAGTAGAAAAAAGAAATCACCATGGAAGATTTCTTGGAACTAGAAGAATTCTTGGAGTTAGAGGATGGACAACAGCTTGGAGATTTGGATTCGAGTGAAGAAGTAACCATGGAAGACTTCTTGGAGCTGGAGGAATGGCTAGAGGATTTAGACCAGAACCCGAAGCAGAAGTTTGATGATCAGCACACTTCGGGGAGAGATCCAAAAATTTCACCAAAGGCTGACGACATCGATCGACATCAACATGATGAGATCGATCGGTACACTCCCTGCATAATCGATCAACACCCACCCTACGCCATCGATCGAGAGTCGCCACACATCATGAATCTACATACACCCGACTGTATCGCTCGATACTCACCCGATTGCATCGATCGACACCCATGTTTGGATGAACTATCTGGATACCCAATTGAACCAGGGCCGATTGAGGAGATAATGCACATGTCTAAGACATCACACATTCATGTCCCCAAACATCTAAGACCACCTATATGCGCAGAAAAGCTGTTGGAATTTGCAAAAGAGTGAAGAGAGTACATGATTTTGTGAAGATTATGGTTCCATGTGCAGTGTTTGAAGTTGAATCTCCTATCCCACCAGATAAAGGTGTGTATCTGAGTTCTTACATTGAGGTATTGAACTACCACTGTGTATGTTAGGACTGGACGACCGAAGGCAATTAGAGACTATAACAGTCCTGAGGATACCTATGCTTAAAGGACTGCATTGCGTCGCTCAGCACTTCAGAATACTGTCCCTGAGCTACACCCTGCATATATCTCTCTTGTGGGTCAGCATTCTTTCCATGGTTTTCCTCATGAAGATCCCACTAGCCACCTGGAGACATTTGTAGATCTGGCATCGACCATTAAATGCAATGGAGTCTCTGAAGACTACTACTTTTGCAAACTATTTCCATACTCTCTTGCTGGGGATGCAGCTCATTGGTTGAAGAAGCTACCACCAGAATCTCTCACTGCTTGGAATAACATCAAATATGCCTTCTTCAACAAATTTCTCTATGATGCTGCAGCAAATCTAGAGATTGAGGTAAGGTCTACGCTGGAATATATGGTGGAGGATGATGAGCAACATGAGTCTGGAAAGCTGAGCACAGAAGAAGTCGATATTAGTGACATGAGCTCAGAACCGATCGACACTCCGACCTCAACATCGATCGACATCCCAACCGTAACATCGATCGACCCCAGCCTTCAAACATCGATCGACACAAACTCCTGTTGTCGATCGATACCACTCGAAATCCCTGAAAAAACGAGTTGTCCTCAGGACATTGCAGACTCGACACTAAAGAGCATCGATGTATCAAGTTGTTATCCTGATCAAAAAGTAGAAAAAAGAAATCACCATGGAAGATTTCTTGGAACTAGAAGAATTCTTGGAGTTAGAGGATGGACAACAGCTTGGAGATTTGGATTCGAGTGAAGAAGTAACCATGGAAGACTTTTTGGAGCTGGAGGAATGGCTAGAGGATTTAGACCAGAACCCGAAGCAGAAGTTTGATGATCAGCACACTTCGGGGAGAGATCCGAAAATTTCACCAAAGGCTGACGACATCGATCGACATCAACATGATGAGATCGATCGGTACACTCCCTGCATAATCGATCAACACCCACCCTACGCCATCGATCGAGAGTCGCCACACATCATGAATCTACATACACCCGACTGTATCGCTCGATACTCACCCGATTGCATCGATCGACACCCATGTTTGGATGAACTATCTGGATACCCAATTGAACCAGGACCGATTGAGGAGATAATGCACATGTCTAAGACATCACACATTGATATCCCCAAAAATCTAAGACCACCTATATGCGCAGAAGAAGCTGTTGGAATTTGCAAAAGAGTGAAGAGGATACATGATCCTGTGAAGATTATGGTTCCATGTGCAGTGTTTGAAGTTGAATCTCCTATCCCACCAGATAAAGGTGTGTATCTGAGTTCTTACATTGAGGTATTGAATGATAAACATCATGTAGAAGCTTTTCAGAGAGGGCTGTGATTTAGAGATGAAGTAGATGAAGGCCCAACAGAAGCACCATCGAACAACATCAGCAAATCAGAATTGATCGACACTAACACTTCATCATCAATCGATACCGATCAGATACCATCGATCGACACCAGATGCGAATCAGAGCAGAATGAGTATGAATTGTGTGGAAATATTTTTTATGGAAATACCGCCACGCATTCAGACAAGACTGGGGGAAAGAAGTGGAGGAACTGGAAGAAGAAAAAAAAGAATCAATGAAGGTTTTCAGTTATCATTGATTCATCACTTCTCAGATGATGCCAGGAAATCCAGAGTGAGATTCCACAAGTCTGTGGGGGAAGAAGGGGAGAAATTGGAAGAAGCGGAAACGAACCAAAGGAGGTTCTCAATTACTATTGACTCCTTACTTCTCGAATAGTATCAGAAAATTAAGAGTGCGCAGCAGATGCTTCTCATATCCATATGCAAAACTTAAGAGCACTCCTTATTGTTGAGATGATAGACAAAGGAGAAGGGTCTATGGAGGAGGCTTTCACACAAGAATGATAAAGCTTCAAAGAGTAGACATTGAGATTTGATTTGGAGCAAGTTCTCATTCCCATCCGGACTGAATCAGATCTCCAGAAGTCAAGCTAATGACTAAAAATAAGCGTTGATGGGAGGCAACCCACTGTTTGTGTTTTATTTATGTTAGGTACAAGGAAAAGATCCGAGGAAGACGCGTTTCCATAGAAATCGATGATGGCTAGCTAGCATCGATCGACAGAGCATCAAGAGTATCAATCGCCACTTAACTGTGTTGGTCAATATTCACATCAAAGTTAGGTATATTATTCTTCCTTGTTAAATATTGTCCTTATGATTTATTCTCCCACCGATCTTAGGCTGAATAACATTGGTCACAATGTTATTTAAGTCTGGGGGAGGTTATATTAATATTAGGTTTTAGTTAGATGTTTAGAATAGGGACCCAAGTAACCGATTGCCATGATATCGACCGACGAGATCAAGTCGATATCGATCGACATTGCTACATCTTCCACGACCGATGACAACACGTTTACATCGATCGACATCCATTTCGGTCAGGTATATCATTATAACTTGTTAAATTGAGTACTTATGATTTATTTACACCATAACTCCGACTGGATATACACTGGTCACAGCGTTATCTAAGTCTGGGGGGGAGGTTCTACTGATATTGTGCTTTAGGTATGAAAAAAAAAAAAAAAACAGATTCGAGTAGACGATTGCTCAGCACATCGACAGATGACACCAGCTCGATATCGATCGACAGCGCTTCATGTCCAGCAATCGATTGTCTCTTCATTGTGTCGAATGATTGCTCTAGCCATTGACCGATGAGATCATGTCACTATCGATCGACAACACTTCATCAACAACGATCGATTGTCACTTCATTGTATCGATCGATACTGAGTAGGTTATCGTTCTTACTTGTTAAATTTTGTACTTCTGCTTTATGATTTTCACCCTACCACCGACTGTGTTACACTGGGGACAGTGTAATTTAAGTCTGGGGGGATGTTTACTGATATTTGCTTATCTATTGAGTTTTATAAAATGTTTTCAAAACTGTTTTTATTGAGTCAAGAAGGGGATAATGAACTTATTAGATTCATGCTTGTTATCTAACCACTCTTTAACACCATTCTAGACTTATTGATTCCAGATAGTACTAAAGATACTAAAGTGGATCAACCTGTCAACTACGTTCACACTTGCTGAGATTGTTTGAAGGAACCGAAGCTGACCTCCAACCTAATTTGACTTAACTGCTTGTCTTGGGGCTTGGTATACACTGGATCGGATTCCTCCTTCAGGTCTGACAGGTAAAAGTCTGAGTGATTTTGGTTTCCTTATCTCCTCCCTTTGGCTTCCTAATAAAATAAAATAAAAGATTGAGATGATTTCTTGCGGTTTAGAGGGGTAGGTACATTACCGATGACCCCATTATTCTACTCTAATAGAATGATCACACATTGTTGGAAGCGAGGGGTAGGTACATTACCGATGACCCCACTATTCGCCTACACTTTGTCAAGAAAAGAAAAGAAAAAAATAAAATAAAATAAAAAATAAAATAATCGAAAAGAAGGTGAATAAGATGGACTGCATCAGCATCTTTGTTCATTGGAATTGAGATAAAAATGATTCAGAGAAGGGAGATATAGAGTAAAAGAAACCAGAACAGGACTACCTGTTTACTCAGATACCTGTTGGGGTAAGAGTCCATGTGTCTTGTGATCGATACTCCCAAGGTAAAGCATACACATTTATTTATGTTAAGAAATGAGGTTGGTAGAGGGGAATGTCAGACATGATTTGCTAAGATGTTGGCTAGGTGAATTTGGTTGCTAAACTATGATATTGTATAATGTGCTTTTGTGATTAGGACTTCTTAGATGTGGATTGCAATATTGTAGAGGTGATGATTCTAAGTTTTAAATCATGTGAGTCCCTGCTGTTTTCAAAACCTCTTTCAGAGAGACTGTCCGTCTGTTTTGCTTGAGGACAAGCAAAATGGTAAGTCTGGAGGAGTTGATAGACCATATATTTTACCCATTTTTAATCATGATCAATAAGTGTTTTAAAGTGTTTTAAAATACAATTATTATGTTTTGGAGTCTAGTTAGAGTATTTACAGGTTCAGGGACGTTTAAGAGAAATATGGTGATTTTGGAGTCTTTTGGAGCCTTTGGAGGTGCAGAGTTGCACAGACGCGTCAGATGTTTAGCTATGGATGGAGACCTTCCGACCGTTAGATTGAGTCCATATTTTGGCACAAACTAGAGCATTGAGTTATCTTTCCAATGCTACCAGTCTCAGGTCAATCAGCATCCTGTAGCAGAAGTTATGCCCGTTTTACTGAAGAGTGGTCCGTCTGCCTCGCGAGAGGAAGCTGCCGAGAAGAGGAAGCCACGTCGATCGATGCAGCACTCTGCACGTCGATCGATGGAGATCTCAGATCGTGGGTCTTGTATATTTTATGACTGCGTGAAGCCCTAGAAGCCACAAATTACCAAAATGCCCTTGGACGACCAAAACCTCTATTTATGTTATTTCTAAGCCATTGTTGACGGCTACGCTTTCTACGCTTTCTACACACTTTCATTTCCATTGTTTCTCTTAGGAGAGAAGGGAGAAACTCCTATCAGAGTCCTCCTGGAACTCCATTGGTTTTCTTATCTATTATATTTCAGTTTTATATCTATTCATCTATGATTTCTGTTATCATTTCTGAGTAGATCCACCTGTTAAGTTTAGGGTTCAGATAGGTTTGTTGGATTAGCCCCAAACTATAGATCTGCGTTGTTGTGATATTCATGATAGATTTGTATTCATTGCTTGTTTTAGAGTAATTAACTAGAACTTGATCATAGGATTGCATATTCAAGCACCCTTGTTATCCCATCCTGACACCTATCTATCATATTAGGATTGCTAGAGAGGGCTAACCGCCAATTTAGTATCTTAATAGGGCATTTCATACTCGCGCATAGGCCTAGCTAGAACCCGTCGATCAATGTCCTCAACTGACTATCGGTCGACGTAGGCAAAGGTGTATCGGTCGATGTCCAAATAGGACCATCGATCGACACTCTTTCGTGTCAACATACTAACCGTTGAGACACGAGATCTAGCCTGTTAACCAGTGAAACATGCGACAGCTGATCACTGAGTTAAGCGGTTGAGCTCTAATATATCATGCATGCAACAAATAGGTACCTATAGGAATTATAATCTCCAACACCTGAATAGAAACCCTAGATCTAGCAACCATCCTTCTATTAAACAACTTCTTGCCAAGCTGAACAATTACCTTGTTCATCTTGTTTATTGCTTTATCTATTACTTGCTTTACTTACTGCTTTAAAACCTATTAGCCTAGCTTAATCATATAACTATTAGATCTAATCGGTTCCCTAGCTCCTTGTGGATTCGATCCCTAAGTACTATAACCCGACCTCTTTTGATGAGAGTAACACTCTTTATGGTAATTTGAGTGATATCAACTGTCATACATGTTTCTACCATCAATAGCTCTATATATATATATTTTTAATATATATATGAGGAATAATGAAATATTACAAAATATAACGAAGGATCTAAACTATTAAAATTGAATTATACTTATTATTTAGAGAAAGAGTTATTTTTGGATTCATCCTCTATAGTGAAATTTCTAGGTTGACCGACCAATAGGATTTCGTTATTTTAAATTTTAAATTTAATATATATATATATATATATATATATTTATATGTATATATATATATTGTCAAGTTGTATTATGTTTTTAAAATAAAAAGATAAAACTAAATACTAAATAATAGTAGTTAAAAAAAATTATTTTTTTTTTAAATTGTTAGCAAAACACTAATGTGGGAACCGAAATTCGCACTGTCGATTTCCGTTTAAATAAGGAAACTAAGAAAATCCTAGTTTCCCAGAGGACTCGGATATCTGTTAATTACCACACGTCAAGCAATTAGAACACGAGAATAACAACGATAAAGATAAGAAATCGAAAAGAGAGCAAAGTAGATCTTATTCCGAATCTGCGTATGAGCGTTACAACAAGGTATAAGCCTGGGCTCGAGAGCTGTCGGCGAGATTCCTAGTTCTAGCAACCCTAAGACGGCTAAACCTAATTGAGTCGCAGCTCGAAATAACAAAAACGGAAAGTTGCCTAAATCGCTCTAAGTGCTAAGTTTGCTCTGAAAAAGTTCTCTCCCTCTGCTCCTCGCCTAGGACTCCTTATATACTAGCTCCAAGGTCGGTTTACGCTTTTACTCTTCTGCCCTTAAGCCGTCATAGCAAAAAATGGAGATATTCCGTTTTTCCTGATCTTCATAATTATCTCCAAAACTTCCGTATTTATCCGCGGAAACTTGACATTTACCCTTCCTCGTGGGCCAAGCGTGAACCATGCTGTGGCTCACGGGCTTTTGGTTAGGAAAAATCGTAGGATGGGCCTCGAGTCGTGTTTTAGGTCCCTTTGGGCCGTCTTCCGGCTCGACACGTTTACTACGAGTTTTCCGCGGTTTCTAATCCGCGAAGTTTGATCGATGAATTAGAATAGCGGGAAACATGGACTGAGCTTGCTACGGTCTTCGGGAGATAGCATTCGAAGGTTTGACGAGAATGCAAGGACTAGTGTCGTATCGATGTTCGGAAAGGTTCAATCGCTACACCGCGACCGAACTTTGGCTCGAGCCCGGTCGCTACGTAGCGACCGAGCGAGAGGAGCGCTCGGTCGCTACGTAGCCACCGAGCTTGGCTTGAGCCCGGTCGCTACGTAGCGACCGAGCGGGACGAGCGCTCGGTCGCTACGTAGCGACCGAGCGGGAAGATCGCTCGGTCGCTACGTAGCGACCGAGCGGGACGATCGCTCGGTCGCTACGTGGCGACCGAGCTTTGGCTTGAGCTCGGTCGCTACGTAGCGACCGAGCGGGACGATCGCTCGGTCGCTACGTAGCGATCGAGCTTGGCTGAGCTCGGTCGCTACGTAGCGATCAAGCTTGGCTGAGCTCGGTCGCTACGTAGCGACCGAGCGGGACGATCGCTACGTAGCGACCGAGCTTTGGCTTGAGCTCAGTCGCTACGTAGCGACCGAGCGGGACGATCGCACGGTCGCTACGTAGCGACCGAGCTTTGGCCCGAGCTCGGTCGCTATGTAGCGACCGAGCGGGACGATTGCTCGGTCGCTACGTAGTGACCGAGCTCAGCCAAGCTCGGTCGCTACGTAGCGACCGAACTTGGCTCGGGTTTGGTTTGTTCGGTTTGAATCCCAAAGGATACTTTTTCGTAAAAACCTCGTGTAGGTTATTTTTACGAAAATTACATCCCTTCTTTTACTAACTCTTTTGGAAATACGATCTCCGAGGATTTTTGGGTGGTAATTCCGTCGTAACCGTTTTTGACCCCAACAACTTAACCCTAAACATTAAACCTTAAACCATTGGGTAAACCCTAAAGCTTTGGATAAATCCTAAACCGTCCACTGGAGCTTAGCCGGAGATCCCGCCGAGGCATCCAGCAGGGCTGGTGATCACCCCATGTAAATCCTACCCTTGAGTGTTTTAGTGTTTAGTGTTTTTGATTTATAGTTTAAGATTTATCCAAGGGTTTAGGTTTACCCAAAGGTTTAAGGTTTAGGATTTAGAGTTTAGGGATTAGGATTTAAGGTTTAGTGTTTTGCTGACGACGTTCATGAAATTTTTTTAAAAAAAAATTGTAACAACTATTATTTTTTATTTATTTATTTTTACTTTTTATTTTAAAAACATAATATAACTTGACAATATTGAGTTTTTATGAATATTAAGAGTGTATGTTATGAGAAGAATCAAGAACAAGGTGTATAAGAGAGTTAAATTGTTTTAGGTTCCGAGAGAGAGAGTGTGGGAAAGAGAGAGAGAGAGGGATTTCAAAATTAAAGAGAAAGAGTCATGAGATAAGTGAGGAACATATTTCCTTGATTCATTTTAGGTTCTCCATACAACACTTAAATAGACAAGTAGAGATCCTAGGAAAATACTAAACAAAGAGTATCCCACAATAAGAATAAACAATGCTGCTAGAGTCCAAACTGTCTCGTGCAGGCGCGCCAGGCTGAAAGTGATCACATGTCCCAAAGGTTGTCTGTCCTCCCAAGACCTTGGTTCTTCACGTTACTGGCTCCCCAACGTTCCCTTTCCTCAGATAAGTTAAGGTGAGTGTTTCTAGTTGATATTTTGCATAACTCTCCTCTTCCTTTACTTGTAAGTCACGTTGGGGCTCCTAGGTTGTACGGACAGCCTTGAACACTTGTCTAAACCGGCTCATATTCTTTCTTACTGCTTCATCTCCTCTTCTTATTGCTTCATGTCAACACTCCCCTTCAAACTTGACCATAGAGACTGGTTAAGCTTGGATTCCATGAAGCATATGTATCCAGATAATCTTCGCCATAGACTTGACACTATAAAAAAAGTTGCTAATCATAGCACATTGTTATAGCACGTTTCACCGAACTGCTGTGGTTGATGACTCTAATTTTTTTAATATAAAACAGCATTTTCTAAATGCTATGTTAGAGTTAAAGTAAGCGGGAGACCAAAATTAGCTTTTCCGCCAAACACTTAGTAAAAATCCCTAATCTAATCACTTTTCCCTCTCTCTGTTCGGGTTTCCCTCTCATCTCTCTCATTTTTCCCTCTTTCTCTATGGAACCCTAAGAGAAAGCCAATCCATTCTCCATCTCAAAATCGATCTACATCTCCAAAAACCATCTCCGTCGCTTCTCTAATCCGCCACAGCTCTTTGATTAAACACCTCGAAGGTATCAGAGGTCCATATCTCGACATCTCTTTCGATGTTGAGCTCAAATAGAATGTTTTCTTGCTTTGATTTCTATGTTCCTTTGATTTCGAGTTCGATTCTGAACAAAATAACCCTAGAATTGCAGTTTTATACCTTTCGATTTCAAAACTCTGAATTTCCAATGCTCTGTTGAAATGTTGATTACTTATTTGTTTGGTATGTTGATTTACATTCTTCTATGTGTCTTACACTCTTTGATTTTTTCTAGGATTGAAATAGCGATTGACTGTAAATTGATTTTATCTATGAACAACTTGACAAGTTCTTTATGTTACTAAAGCATTCAATTTAGGGGTTGTTGGGGTCAAAAACGGTTACGACAAATTTAACATTCAAAACGTCCGAGGAGGAAAATAAGAATTTCTCCGAAGAGTATTTTTCGAAATAGACTCTTTCTTACGAAAAAGCTTTACGGAAGAAAGAATCGAGATGTCCGACGAAAAGCTCGAAACAGGTCGCTACGTAGTGACCGAGCGATCGTCCCGCTCGGTAGCTACGTAGCGACCGAGCTCAAGCCAAAGCTCGGTCGCTACGTAGCGACTGAGCACTTCTCTCACTCGGTCGCTACGCAACGACCGGGCTCGAGCCAAAGTTCGGTCGCTGTGTAGCGATTGAACCTTTCCGAACATCGATACGACACCAGTCCATGCATTCTCGTCAAACCTTCGAATGCTATCTCCCGAAGACCGTAGCAAGCTCAGTCCATGTTTCCCGCTATTCTAATTCATCGATCAAACTTCGCGGATTAGAAACCGCAGAAAACTCGTAGTAAACGTGTCGAGTCGGAAGACGGCCCAAAGGGACCTAAAACACGATTCGAAGCCCATCCTACGATTTTCCTAACCAAAAGCCCGTAAACCACAGCATGGTTTACGCTTGGCCCACAAGGAAGGATAAATGTCAAGTTTCCGCGGATAAATACGGAAGTTTTGAAGATAATTATGAAGATCGGGAAAAATGGAATATCTCCATTTTTATGTTATGACGGCTTAAGGGCAGAAGAGTAAAAGCGTAAACCGACCTTGGAGCTAGTATATAAGGAGTCCTAGGCGAGGAGCAGAGGGGAGAACTTTTCAGAGCAAACTTAGCACTTAGAGCAATTTAGGCAATTTTCTGTTTTTGTTATTTCGAGCTGCGACTCAATTAGGTTTAGCCGTCTTAGGGTTGCTAGAACTAGGAATCTCGCCGACAGCTCTCGAGCCCAGGCTTATACCTTGTTGTAACGCTCATACGCAGATTCGGAATAAGATCTACTTTGCTCTCTTTTCGATTTCTTATTTTTATCGTTGTTATTCTCGTGTTCTGATTGCTTGACGTGCGGTAATTAACAGATATCCGGGTCCTCTGGAAAATTTGGGTTTTCCTAGTTTCCTTATTTAAACGGAAATCGACAGTGCGAATTTCGGTTGCCACAGTTTGGCGCTAGAAGGAGGGGGACTTACGGATCAATCTAACCCGCAAAAGCCACTCAACGATCAGGAACGATATGCGAGATTCGACGTGCGCGAACGTCATCTCATTCAAGGGGGGAGAAACGATCGATCGAGCCAAACCTCGAAACGATCTCCTTGTTATCGAGTTGACGATTCGAGATATCGGCGTCGCTAGAGTACTAATCGATACCGGAAGCTCGGCCGATATCATCTTCAAAGACACTCTTGAAAAGATGGGGATCAGTCAATCCGAGATCGCGAAATACCCACTGCTAGGACTTTCGGGGGAAACGACCATGGCCTATGGATCGATTAGACTCGCTGTCAAAGCCGGTACCGTGACGAACATCACAGAGTTTCTAGTCGTCGACCGCCCCGCATCTTACAACGTTATCATGGGGACGCCATGGCTGAACACCATGCGCGCAATCCCATCAACCTACCATCTTTGTCTCAAGTTCCCGACCCCTAACGGAGTCGAGGTAATCTGGGGAAATCCAAGAGTTTCGCAGGTTTGTTTCGCCGCGGAACTAAAACGAAAGAGACCGATCCTCGAAATTACTCCTAAGAATGCGGAGAAAAAGACCTCCAGCAAAGATACGCGAAGTCAGGATTCAGCGGAATTCTTCTGGCAATCTCGTGTCATCGCAGCTCTAGATGAAAAACGCGAGCCAACATGTGAACCCGTGGTAACGATCTGTCTCGACGAAGCCTTCCCAGAACGCTGCGTCGAGGTTGGAGCCAATCTCCACGAGCCTTTAAGGACGGAACTCATAACCTGTCTTAAAAAGAACCTTAATACTTTCGCATGGGCTGTGGAAGATATGCCAGGAATCGACATTAACATAACATGCCACGAGCTAAATATCGACCCAACGTTCAAACCCGTCAAACAGAAAAGACGGAAGCTGGGACCCGAACGTGCTGCCGCAGTAAACGATGAGGTCGAAAAATTGCTTAAAGTTGGGTCGATAACGGAAGTAAGATACCCGGACTGGCTCGCCAACCCCGTAGTAGTCAAAAAGAAAAATGGGAAGTGGCGAGTTTGCGTAGATTTTACCGACCTAAACAAGGCATGTCCAAATGATAGCTTCCCTCTACCACATATCAATCGATTGGTAGAAGCAACAGCGGGCAACGAACTCTTATCCTTCATGGATGCCTTCTCAGGTTATAATCAAATTAGGATGAATCTCGACGATCGTGAGAAGACTGCGTTCATTACCGATCGCGGAACTTATTGCTATAAGGTAATGCCCTTCGGCCTCAAAAACGCTGGAGCAACTTACCAACGACTCGTGAACCGAATGTTCTCCAAACAACTCGGAAAAACGATGGAAGTTTATATCGACGACATGCTCGTCAAATCCCTCAAAGCAAGAGATCACGTGTCACATCTCGAAGAATGCTTTGCACAACTAAACTCCCATAACATGAAGCTCAACCCGACGAAATGTAGATTCGCCGTGGCATCAGGAGAATTCCTCGGCTACTTGGTCACCAACCGCGGCATCGAAGCAAATCCAAAACAGATCAACGCACTAATCGAGATGGCTTCACCAAAGAACAAGCGGGAGGTCCAAAGACTGACCGGCAGAATCGCAGCACTTAACCGATTTATTTCACGATCAACAGATAAGTGCCTGCCCTTCTACGACGTCCTGCGAGGAAATAAAAAATTCGAATGGTCGGAAGAGTGCGAAAACGCCTTCCAACAGCTGAAGCGTTATTTAGCTACTCCTCCAGTCCTCGCAAAACCCGTGGAAGGGGAGCCTTTATTCTTGTACATCGCGGTGTCGGCAACGGCCGTAAGCGGAGTCCTGATCAGGGAAGAACGCGGAGAGCAGAAACCTATTTTCTACATAAGCAAAACCTTGCTGGATGCCGAATCTAGGTATCCGTTGATGGAAAAATTGGCATGCGCGGTCGTAACATCGGCCCGAAAACTAAGACCATATTTCCAATCCCACACGATTGTCATCCTCACGACTTTTCCCTTACGGACAATTTTGCATAGCCCAAGTCAATCAGGACGATTGGCTAAGTGGGCGGTCGAGTTGAGCGAGTATGACATCGAATACCGACCAAGGACGAGCGCAAAATCACAAGTGCTCGCAGACTTCTGGTCGAACTTCCAACGGGAGCAATAACCAATGAGGAACCAAATTCCACCTGGCTCCTCCACGTCGACGGATCCTCATCCAAGCAAGGATCGGGTATCGGGATCCGTCTCACATCTCCAACGAGCGAGATCTTGGAACAATCGTTCAGGCTGGAATTCCATGCCTCAAACAACGAGGCCGAATACGAAGCGTTAATCGCAGCTCTACGTTTGGCTCATGGCTTAAAAATACGCAATCTCCACGCCTACTGCGACTCCCAGTTAGTGGCCAGTCAATTCGGCGGAGAGTATGAAGCCAGAGACGAACGGATGGACACGTACCTCAAACTGGTCCAGGGTCTAGCTCAAGACTTCGACTGCTTCGCCCTTACCCGGATCCCCCGTTCCGAGAATGTCCAAGCGGACGCCCTCCCGGCCTTAGCATCAAGTTCCGATCCAGGACTCATTCCGGTCGAATTCATCGAACATCCGAGTATCAGACCACCAGTCGTTGTCAATCTCATAGAGGGTCAAGACGACGAGGAAGAAGAAATTACGGTACCACCACCATCAGAGCAATCTGATTACGGCTGTGATACCCCATGGCTTCAGCGATTCGAGACTACATTATCGACGGGCAACTGCCCGCCGAAAAATGGGCAGCTCGCAAGATCCGAACACAGGCCGCACGCTACGTGACAGTGGACGGCGAAATCTACAAATGGAGATTCTCCGGACCACTCCTGACGTGCCTGGAAGGAGAAAAGGCGAGGAAAGTAATGGAGGAAATACATTCCGGCTCATGCGGCAACCATTCCGGCGGAAGATCACTAGCCGTGAAAATCAAACGCCACGGATACTATTGGCCAACAATGATCGGAGATTGCGAGAAATTCGCACGAAAATGCGAAAAATGCCAAAGGCATGCGCCAACTATCCGACAACCGGCCGAAGTTCTTTCCTCCATCACATCGCCTTATCCCTTTATGCGCTGGGCCATGGATATTGTCGGACCTCTGCATAATTCAAAGCAAAAGCGCTTCCTTCTAGTCCTTACCGATTTTTTCTCAAAATGGGTAGAGGCGGACTCGTACGCAAGTATAAATGACGTCCAGGTCGAGAATTTCGTATGGAGAAACATCATCGGTAGGCATGGAGTTCCTTACGAAATCGTAACCGATAACGGGTCTTAATTCATTTCCACCCGATTCGAGGCATTCTGCGAAAAGTGGAAGATACGACTCAACAAGTCAACTCCCAGATATCCGCAGTGCAACAGACAGGCTGAAACAATCAACAAGACCATTCTCGACGGACTGAAGAAACGCTTGGAGGCCAAAAAAGGTAGATGGGCCGACGAACTCGAGGGAGTCCTCTGGTCTCACCGTACCACCCCAAGGCGAGCAACGGGAGAAACTCCCTTCGCCCTGGTATACGGCACGGAGTGCATGATTCCCGCAGAAGTAGAATTTCCCGGTGTTCGAAGAAGGTTCTTACCTGAACGAGAGGAACTCAACAATGCTATGCTCTTGGACGACCTCGACCTCATTAACGAACGCCGGGATCGAGCGCTCATCCGAATTCAAAACTACCAGCACACCGCTGCAAGATACTATAATTCCAACGTACGGAATCGTAGGTTCAATCAGGGAGATCTGGTCCTTCGCAAAGTCTTCCAAAACACCGCTGAACGAAACGCGGGAAAACTCGGAGCAAACTGGGAAGGTCCCTATAAAATCGAAAAAGTCGTCCGACCAGGTTCTTACAAAATAGCCAACATGCAGGGCATAAAAATCCCTAGAACCTGGAATGCGATGCATCTCAAAAAATACTATCACTAAACAAACCAACTCGCAATCACTAAACTACGAGACGGCTTGATCTCCGCAAAGAGTACGTAGGCAGTTTGCCGAAAAGCAAATTCAGCTGTCCCCCCTCATTAAAAAAGGGGGGGAGTGGGTACGTATACTCGTATACTCCCAAAAAATCGAAAAATTTCTTACCACACTTTTGGTGTTTTCGACTTATCAAAACATCCTCACCTGCAAAATCGCAACGAGGTCTTCGGAAATCAGTCGGCCGCTTGGGAGAATCAACCTTTAGCATCGCGAGACGTCGTAAAAAATGCCTCAAAGTTGGTTTCTTCCGAGCAAACGAAAATCTCCGCAAAAAGACACATACATGCACACATTAACATTTATTTTGCGCAAAATAATCAAAACAACGGCACACGCCACCAAATCCGATGCTGATCACATCGAACTCACAAACGTCCTAAACAGACATAGACATCTCACGGAGATGACTCTCTTACATCCGACACGAGGATAATAGCGCTATAAAAGAAATCCGAAATTTTGGTCTAGCACTTCCGGTCTCCGGAGAGATGCTCGATTCGTATCAAACAAGTCATATAAGCCGAGAACTTTTCGCGGACTTTACATCGATACGGATCAGGAAGAAATCGCGACAGGAAAAACGATAGCCGGTTAGTCACCGCACAATCCTTAAACCGAAAGTAAACCTAGGTCTTGCCCTAAACCCAGCGCACTGGTCTCTAACATCTCAAAGGCATGATATCGAAAGATAGGAGATTCTTAAATCACGCCTCTATGTTTACGTTCGGTACCTTCAGCACCCCCGCAGAGTTCACATCTCGCGGAAGAACTCTCGAAACAGGTCTCGAATAAAACATTTCACAATCGAAGAAGGATATGAGACGACAACTCATCACCTTCCTCCCCACTTTTCACAAATTCATAAAAAGCGTTATCTGATTATCATACCATAAAAAGAAAGCCGCGGAGCGGCAGGGATTCAAAGCCACACACGACCAGTCCCGAAATACAAACAAGGCCATTCAAGGCCGAAACATAAAAACATAAAAAAAATCTCTCGCAAGAGATCTAACCAAAGTCACCCTCAGAACTTACGCCCCCTCTTCACCCGCTGCCTCGTCCGAGCCTGGAGCCACGTCACTTCCGTTCTCTCCGACCATCTGGTCTTTCCCCTCTGGGTCTTCTGAACACGTCGGAAGGAAGCACGCGGATTTCAGGTCGGCCAGGATAAGATCGAAATCTCCATCCTCGGCCGCCATATCTCCCTTGCAGCCGGACAGCCGGGCCTCTTCGGCCTCCAAGGTCGGGGGAGTCTCACTTTGGAACGACCGAACTACGGCCATCCCGCCCTCAATCGTCGCCAAAGCAAAATCTCTGCTCCGGATACACTCGAGGGAACCCAGGGAAGCAGAAATCTTCGCCAAGCGAGCTTGAAACTCCGCGCGAAGGGTATCCGTAGCCTCCTGGATCCCGCGGCGCGCTAGTCCAGCATCACTCTCGATCTGACGCTGGAGTCGACGCACCTCCAAGGATTTGGCCTTCCTGGCCTTCTTTTCCTTAAGCAAGGAACTCGCCGTCTTCCCAAGGTCCCTCTCAAGCTCGCCTATCGCAACCTCGAGCTTCGACACTTTCGCAGAGTGAGAGTCCTCGACAGCCGTCAACATAGCCTCGGTTTCGGACCATCTGCCCTGAAGTTCCCATCGATCAACGATATGAACTGCGAACGGTAAAAACTGGTTAGACTAAGTCCCTGAAAAGAATGCACGAAAGACGATCGAGAATTCAAACAAGAAACAAACCTTTCCGTGAAGTCCTGACGCTAAGCTCGACCCACCTCGCTGCGAAGTCTCCCCGTCACCGCTCTTGGCAAGTTTCCTCTTCCGACTCTTAGGCTGAGTAGCCAGGACAACGCTAGGAGCACGCAATGCCAGAACGATTTCTTTTCTGGCTGGAGGCGGAGGCATAGAGTCAGCGGCTTTCTCTTTGTCCTCGACAAGGATCGGAGTCGTGGAAGATCCCGCAGGTAGGACTTGCGGGAGAGGAGCCGCGACGTCGGTCCCATGACACGGGGCAACGACATGCGCCGAAGAAAACGGAAACTCGGAGCCAGTTTGAGCTAGTTCTTTCTCGGCTTGACGACGAACTAGTTTCTCTCGGAAAGAAAGATGACCGGCAACACAAGCCATCACTTCCGCCGGAGAAGTTGGAATCGGAGCCAGAGAAGTGGCCTCACCCATCTCGACGTCGGAATCTTTCTTATCACCTTGGGAGGAAGACATGTTGAGAGAAAAGTTATGAAACTAGAGAGGTTTTTGAAGGAATGAAGGAGGGAAGGTGTGAAGAAAATGAATGACAAGAGCTCACTACTTATAGAAGTATGGGTGCGGAATGTCGTCTCGACAATTTTTTTCCGCGGAATTTTAAATGTAAATTTCGTCCAATACACTTAACCTTGTCAAAGTCATCTATCCGCCCGCTAGAGTCACAACTCTAACGGGCTGGGGGGCTAACTGTTGGGGTCAAAAACGGTTACGACAAATTTAACATTCAAAACGTCCGAGGAGGAAAATAAGAATTTCTCCGAAGAGTATTTTTCGAAATAGACTCTTTCTTACGAAAAAGCTTTACGGAAGAAAGAATCGAGATGTCCGACGAAAAGCCCGAAACAGTTCGCTACGTAGCGACCGAGCTCGAGCCAAAGCTCGGTCGCTACGTAGCGACCGAGCGATCGTCCCGCTCGGTCACTACGTAGCGACCGAGCTCGAGCCAAAGCTCGGTCGCTACGTAGCGACCGAGCGATCGTCCCGCTCGGTCGCTACGTAGCGACCGAGCTCAGCCAAGCTTGGTCGCTATGTAGCGACCGAGCGATCGATCGTCCCGCTCGGTCGCTACGTAGCGACCGAGCTCAAGCCAAAGCTAGGTCGCTACGTAGCGACCGAGCACTCGTCTCACTCGGTCGCTACGCAACGACCGGGCTCGAGCCAAAGTTCGGTCGCTGTGTAGCGATTGAATCTTTCCGAACATCGATACGACACCAGTCCATGCATTCTCGCCAAACCTTCGAATGCTATCTCCCGAAGACCGTAGCAAGCTCAGTCCATGTTTCCCGCTATTCTAATTCATCGATCAAACTTCGCGGATTAGAAATCGCGGAAAACTCGTAGTAAACGTGTCGAGTCGGAAGACGGCCCAAAGGGACCTAAAACACGATACGAAGCCCATCCTACGATTTTCCTAACCAAAAGCCCGTAAACCACAGCATGGTTTACGCTTGGCCCACAAGGAAGGATAAATGTCAAGTTTCCGCGGATAAATACAGAAGTTTTGAAGATAATTATGAAGATCGGGAAAAATGGAATATTTCCATTTTTATGCTATGACGGCTTAAGAGCAGAAGAGTAAAAGCGTAAACCGACCTTGGAGCTAGTATATAAGGAGTCCTAGGCGAGGAGCAGAGGGGAGAACTTTTTCAGAGCAAACTTAGCACTTAGAGCAATTTAGGCAATTTTCCGTTTTTGTTATTTCGAGCTGCGACTCAATTAGGTTTAGCCGTCTTAGGGTTGCTAGAACTAGGAATCTCGCCGACAGCTCTCGAGCCCAGGCTTATACCTTGTTGTAATGCTCATACGCAGATTCGGAATAAGATCTACTTTGCTCTCTTTTCGATTTCTTATTTTTATCGTTGTTATTCTCTTGTTCTGATTGCTTGACGTGTGGTAATTAACAGATATCCGGGTCCTCTGGGAAATTAGTGTTTTCCTAGTTTCCTTATTTAAACGGAAATCGACAGTGCGAATTTTGGTTCCTACAGGGGTCGAACACACAATGATGGACAAAGCATGGGTACATCTACGCAGGTAATGAACTTAAGCGTATATCTTATGTTTCCTTTGGTGTTTAGAGACTTAACTTTTTTTATTTTTTTCTTTTGATTGTTCTTCGAAGAGTTGATCCTAGTTATGAGAGAGTGGCTGCAAAGTTTGTACGGGATGTGGCTTCAGCTATGGGAGGGATTGATATGATTGTATGTCCGTGCATTGACTGCCGTAACATTGATCGTCACTCAGGCAGTGTGGTACTTGATCATCTTGTTACCAGGGCAATGGAAGAGGGTTATAAGATGTGGTCAGATTGGTATCTACATGGAGATTTGAACTCATAGGTCGAAGGTGAAAGCAGAGTAAGTGACTGGAACAATGAGATCTTTTGGTTGTACATAGCTGCTGAGTGTTTTGATGAAGAGTTAACTGATACTGGGGATATATCTGACACGGCAGAGGGAGACGACAAGAGGGAAGATGAGTTCTTGGCAAAGTTAGCTGATGCTGAAACACCATTGTATCCGAGTTGTGCAAGCCATAGCAAGTTGTCTGCAATTGTTTCATTATTTAGATTGAAGACTCAAAATGGGTGGTCTGACAAGAGCTTCAATGATCTGCTTGAGACATTGCCGGAGATGTTACCAGAAGAAAATGTGCTTCACACATCACTGTATGAGGTGAAGAAGTTTTTGAAAACGTTTGACATGGGCTATGAGAAGATTCATGCATGTGTCAATGACTGCTGTTTATTCAGAAAGAAGTTCAAGAAGCTTGAGAAGTGTCCAAAGTGCAAGACTTCAAGGTGGAAGACTAATATGCACACTGGTCAGAAGAAGAAAGGCGTCCCACAGAAAGTTCTTCGTTACTTTCCTATAATACCAAGACTGAAGCGAATGTTCCGGTCGGAAGAGATGGCCAAGGATTTAAGGTGGCACTTTGGCAACAAGAGCACCATTGGGAAGCTTCGTCATCCTGTTGTATCAGTGACATGGGATAAGATGAATGCTAAATACCCTATATTCGCAGCCGAAGAAAGGAACCTCAGGCTTGGACTTTCAACAGATGGATTCAATCCATTCAACATTAAGAATTCGATGTACAGTTGCTGGCCTGTTTTGTTGGTGAATTATAACTTGCCACCTGACTTATGCATGAAAAAGGAGAACATTATGCTTTCATTTGATTCCTGGTTCACATCAGGCTGGTAATAGTATAGACGTGTACTTAGAACCCCTCATTGAAGATCTTAACAGTCTGTGGAGCATTGGAGAGGTAACCTACGATGCTCTTACTCGATCTACTTTTACTCTTAACACCATGCTGCTTTGGACGATCAGCGACTTTCCAGCCTATGGGAATCTTGCAGGCTGCAAAGTTAAAGGTAAAATGGGGTGTCCGTTATGTGGGAAAAATACAGATAACAAGTGGTAGAAGTTCAGTAGAAAACATGTGTACATGGGCCATAGAAAGGGTCTGCCACCAAGTCATAGTTTTAGAGGCAAGAAGAAATGGTTTGATGGAAAAGCTGAACAAGGGAGAAGGGGAAGAATACTAACTGGTCGTGACATTTCTCAAAACCTGAGAAATTTCCACAATGATTTTGGAAATTTCAAACGTTCTGCAAGTAAGAGAAAAAGGGTTCAGTGTTCTGCTGATGTTGGCTCATATTCTGAGGTTATACCGAGTGAATCAGAGGAAGATGAAGAGGAAGAGCAAGAAGTACTAGTTGATGAAGATGAGTTATCTAGATGGAAGAAGAGGTCAATCTTCTTCAAGCTACCTTATTGGGAGGTAAGATGCTTACACTCTTTTACTTAAATAGTAATTCCTTGATACTGTCTGATGGTTAACTTAAATGTTCTATTATCTTTCTCTTATGATTAGGAAGTCCCGGTTAAGCACAACTTAGATGTAATGCATGTGGAGAGAAATGTTGCTGCGAGTTTAGTTTCGACGTTGTTGCACTGTGGGAAATCAAAAGATGGTCTTGCGGCTCACAAGGATCTTGAGGACATGGGTATTAGGCCGGAGTTGCATCCAAAAATCCAGGGTAAACGAACCTATCTGCCTCCAGCACCGTGGTCTTTGTCTAAAACAGAGAAGAAGATCTTTTGCCGGCGTCTTTTGACTTCAAAGGGCCAGATGGATATTGTTCTAACATATTAAGAGGTGTTTCAGTAGATGACTGTAAAGTCAGTGGTCTGAAATCGCATGACTACCACGTCCTGATGCAACAACTTCTGTCGATTGCACTTAAAGGGTTGCTACCTAAAGGACCGAGGCTTGCAATATTTAGGTTATGCGCTTTCTTCAATCTGCTGTGTCAGAGAGTCATTGACAGGGAGAAGCTTCTGGTTATGGAAGCTGAGATTGTTGAGACTCTGTGCTTGTTTGAAAGATTTTTCCCTCCAAGTTTGTTTGATATCATGCTCCATTTGATTGTGCATCTAGGAAGAGAAGCTCGGTTTGGTGGACCAGTCCACTTTAGATGGATTTATCCTTTTGAAAGGTATGTTATATATGAATTTTTAAAATTTTGAAGCCCTCTTTTACTTACCTATTTACATTGATGTTTTATTCAGGTACATGAAAGTTCTCAAAGACTTTGTGAGAAATCCTGCAAGGCCCGAGGGATGCATTGCAGAGTCCTATCTAGCTGAGAAATGTATCCGGTTTTGCAGTGAGTTTCTGAAGAAGACAACGAATGTCCAAGAGAAAGTAGATAGAAACATGGACTATAAAAACAATTCTATCTTAGAGGGTCGTCCGATATCCAGTGGCACTACCTTTACTCTCACAGAAATGGAAAAGAGAGTTTCACATCTAGCTATCATCCAAAATATGGCTATCGTCGAACCATATGTAGAGTAAGTATCTTAATTACTTTTCATTGTTTAGGTATATGTATAATCACTCATTTCGGTTTCCAATCTGTTACAAGTGTGCATCTTCAGTATTTACAAGACACAGATGAAAGATGTTTTCGAGATGCATACTAAACATTTTGCATCGTGGCTTAAAGAACAGGTATTTGTATTTTTTAAATTTCCCTTGGTTATGTTCTGCCAACTGCTTTGGTGTATGACTTGCTATTACTTTATCAGGTGCTACTTGATTCAACAAAACATGAAGAAACACTTAAGTGGATAGCTTATGGGCCTCGTTTTGTTCGTATAGACGCTGCGTTTGTCGAAGAGAGTTGTATCCCACTGCTCCGGAGGTTGCCGAATGATCATCCCTTCATCAACCCGCTTGTCCCGTTCCCCGAGGATATCATTGAAGTGAGGGATCTTCTTAGGAATGGTCCGTTTTTCTGGACTTCCTTTACGCCGAAGCGAGTTCGGAAGGCGTTGAAGTTTGTGTGTCCCGGTCCTGCGGAGACAGGGAACGACTCCCAGCCCGATGATCAGAGTCCTGACGCTGCCCCCACTGCTGCGACGGGTGGAACTCTTCGAAGGGGAAGGATATCGATCTTGGTGACATAGAGTTTTCGATGGATGATTCTATGCTTCCGGGATGGGATCCAGACCTTGCTTACGGCGACGGAAGCGGTACTAGCGAAGTTCCTATTCTGGACTTTGATGATTTCTTCGCTGGTATTCCCTCCGGCTTCGATGCTCCTCCGCCTACAAATGAATCAGGGAGGCCGAAAGTCGTCGCGGAAGGGTCACACATTATCAACGGGGTTAGATTTTTTTTCGAAAATTTTGGCGGTTGCCTAAGCGTTTTTTTTTTGCTTGTAACGTGTTAACCGGTTTCGCAGGGCCTCAACTTTCTTGGCTCGGCTATTGAGGCGAGCCACAGGGAAGCCATGGTCTATCGCTTTAAGGCGGAGAAAGCGGAACAAGATCTTGCTCGCGTGCAAGGCGAGATGTTGGAGCGAGATTCGCAACTCGCTCGTGAACATGTGAGGGCTATCCGCAAGGCGGAAAGGAAGGACAAGAGGGAGATCATCGAGGTGATGAAGACTCGTGCCTCTCAGTTCAAAGTCGAGTATGGGAACCTCAAGGACGCCTTTACCTCGGTGGGAAATTTCCGTGAGTACCGTGGTTCAGTCGGAAGTCTTTGGAGGACGCGAGCCGACGACTACGTCTTCAAGAAGGAAATGAACGAAGAGCGGCATGGACGAACATGCTCATGCTGAGGCACTCATTCCCTCGATCGACGGGAGGATCCAAGGGTTCTGGGATCCCATCCCGATTTCCCGTGATACTGAGGAGGTTGCGACCGGGTTTCCCGATGGTGGCGAGGAAGTGGATTATCCTGCGGATGCGTTCGGCGCTTCGTTGTCCGGAGACTTTTACTTTGGACCTTGAGAGGTGGAGTGAACATTGAGAGGGAGGTGTTTGTTTATCCGTTCTATGTTTGCGGCCGAATGTGGCCTTTATTTCGAGAGATTGTATGGGCATGTTTTGGCCGTTTTATGGTTTACCGGGACTGGCCGTTGGTGGCTTTGAATCCCTACCGCTTTACGCGGTTTTATATATATGATGGATGTTTTATTTTGAATTTTCCTAAGTAGGTTCCAAGTGTATATGAGTTGTCGTCTCATATTTAATTCCGATGAGACGTTCAATCTGTCGGTTCGTTTGTGATTTTTCGTAGAAAATTACTTATTCTTACGATTTTCGAGAACGTTGAGATGTGAACGGAGAGATATGATTTAAGATCTCGTATCATTTAGATATCATGTCTTGAGATGTTTGAAACCAATGCGATGGGTTTAGGGCAAGAACTAGGTTTACTTTTTGTTTAAGGTTTGTGCGGTGACTAGCCGGCTATCGTTTTTCCTGTTGCGATTTCTTCCTGATTCGTACCAATTTAAAGTCCGCGATAGGTTCTCGGCTTATACAACTTGTATGGTACGAATCGAGCATCTTATCAGAGACAATTTTTAAGCCAACTGGAAGTGCTAAACCAAAATTTCGAATTTTTATTGTAGCTCGCTTTCGTCCTTGCGTTGGACGTTTGAAGATCAAAAGAGTGATTGAGTTGCGTTTGTTTAAGACGGCTGACGTGTTCATCGGGGCCAATCAACGAACGGGGTGTAAGGTTTTGGTGGTCGCGTTCGGACAATTTGTTCGTATCATCTCGAATTTTAACTTTGCGACGTCTCGCAGTCGTTTCAAGGACTATACGAGTATCTTTAAGTGTTGAAGGATGATTATTTTGCGATTTTGGGCCGGATGAGGCCGCTGACAAGAGTCTTAAGGTTTCTAGGCTTGTCCTGAAATTTTTTGTGTTTAACTGAAGCGTAAGCGTTTTGATAAAAAGGAGCAATTGAAACGAAAGTTTTTGGAATTTCTAAAAACTCGGTTACAATGATGCATCTTTTCCTATGTGGGAGTATACGAGTATACGCACCCACTCCCCCTTTTTTAGAGAAGGGATAGCTGAACTCGTCTTTCGACGAGCTGCCTACGTACCCCTTTCGAGGATCAAGCCATCTCATAGTTCTTTTTCATGCCGCGAGCGTGTTTTACTCGGCGGTTGTCGCCGTGCTGACCGGCTTGATCTATACGATCGTGGCCGGGTCAATGCTCTTTTCCGGATGTCCCGGTTGAGTTGTAGCGTCGGCTTCGGACTCGTGTTGAGTTTAAACGTCCGAGGCGTTTGCGACGGCAGAAGATGTTAAATCGTCTTTTCTTAGGGCGTTTTTGGCCGAAGATTGATCTATCTTCGTGCGTTTGCGATTTGCCGTTGCGGAAATCGTGATTTGCCTTAACTTGTGCTCTGCGAGGAAGCATAGCCGCGACTGTTTTTGACATCCCCAGATAGCCGTGACTCCGCTTGGGGTTGGAAATTTGAGACCCAGATGGTAGGTTGACGGAACTGCTTGCATGGCGTTGAACAATGGGGTTCCCATGATCACGTTGTAGATAGCGGGATGATCGACTACCGCGAACTCGACGATTTTCGTGATCTCCTTGGCCATAACTGGCAACTGGATTGATCCGAGAGTCATCGATTCTTTGCCCGAAAAACCCGTGAGTGGTTTCGGGGTCGGAATTACTTCCCCGAGTTCGATGCTCATTCGATTAAGAGTGTCGAGGAAAATTACATTGACCGTGCTTCACGTGTCGATGAGTACCCTTCCGACTTCCAGGTCTCGTATGATGAGATCTATGACGAGCGGATCGCAGTGAGGTTGATTGATGCCGCCAGCTTCCTCCTTTGTGAAGGTGATTGAGCAATTTTGGCCATCTCGAGGAGGAGACGATGTAGGCCAGTTTGCACTCGACTGTGCCTTCCGCTGGTAAGCTTTGATGGCCGAAACAGTATCATTGCAGTATTGCGATCCTCCGATGATCATGTTGATTCTTCGACGATTGTTATCATTCCCCTTGTCCTCCGGCCTCCTGCCGCGTTTATCCCCGGGCTGGTTTCGTTGAGGGGATTTTTCAGCGGGCGGATTTTTGTCCGTCTTTGGAGGGCGATCGGAATCAAGGATGAGATCTTTGACGCTGGTTACTTCCGAGAGCTCTCCAGCGAGTAGCTTCGCGACCAGCCTTGCTCCCAAGACTTTGCAGTTAGTCGTGGAGTGTCCTCGGGACTGATGGAACTCGCAGAAGGTGTTTTCGTCATATCCTTGATTGCGGGTCCACGTATTACCCGTGGTTTGGCCTTGGTCCGAATTGATCGCGTAATTATGCGCTCCTTGGAGATCTTCCCCCTCGTGATGGACATACATGTCGTTACGAGAGTTCTTCTTTTTTGCTTTCGGATCTACGTCTTTCGAGGATGGTCTTGCCGACTTATGTTTTTGCGACAAAATTTTCGTTTCTTCCTCGATTATGATGTAATCCGTTGCCTTGTGGAGAGCGTCCTCGATCGTCCGCGGTTTGTCGAGGGTTATCCATTTTCTGAATTTCGACTTGTACCAGAGCGTCATTCTGAGCGCGTCGATGGCCACTTTGTCGCATATCCTGCTGACCCTAGACATTACCAGCTTGAATCGGCTGATAAATTCGCGGAGGGGTTCGTCTTCCCTCTGGGATAGACTCCAGAGATCGACATCGGAAGTTTCTCTATCTATGAACATAGAGTATTGTTTGAGAAATTCCGACGCGAGCTGTCGGAAACTCCCGATAGAGTTTCGCTTAAGACGTGCGAACCATTCGAGGGCTGCTCCTTCCAGGTTCTCGACGAACAAGCGGCAATAGCCGACGTATTTTTCGCCATCCTTCAGTCTCACTCTTCCCATCGTAATGTGGAAAGCCTGAAGGTGCGCCTTTGGATCGGTCGTACCGTCGTACTTTGGTACTTTGATGTTTCCCGGATCTGACACCCTTATATCTGAGATGCGAGTGGTGAAGGGGGTCTTCCGAGCCCCTTCCAGCAGCCTGTCGATCTCGAGGGCAGCATTGGTATCGTGATGGATTTGAGACTTTACGGCTCTTACTTCTGTCGTAGTCTTGGTGATGTAATCGCGAAGATCACGGATATCCGACGTCTCGTCAGTAGATTTCCGAGCCTGTTGGCGTTTACTGCGAGTGAGCTCGGTTTGATTTTCAGCCAGCTCTTCCTGTTCGTTCCAATAGAAGATTTCCTCCTCTTCCGTCATTGGTTTGTCGAACGGAGAGCTTTCCAGAGCAGATCGGCTTCTGGTCCTTCGTGGATGTTTGTCGACGTTCTCATCGGTGTCGTTGGAGACATCGCTAGGATCCAGGTCAACGCTTTCGACTTCGTTATCCTCCGAATCCTTTGCGGGAGGCGGTGGACTTTCGGGGTTCTCTTTTTCCACGGGAGATTTCTCGCTAGGGTTTTGACCCGAAGGTCGTTCCCGCGCGACTCCAGATGTATCGAGTGGGGTAGTGAAGTCGAGTCTTATCCTGCAGACTTTAGTGGTTCCGTGGGGACGGATTGCTCGAGTCCTTGCCGTAAAGGGTTCGACCTGTTTGGTTAAGGTGCTCACGAGCCTGTCCTGTTCTTCCGACTTTTTTTCAAAGGTGGCGAACATCTTTTTAAACTCCTCGAGCGCTGCGGCGTTGGCTGGTGCGTTGGCCGCGGATACGTCTGCTGCTGGAGTGTGGAGATCGGTACCGCTGCCTCCGTTAAGAGGAGTCTGCATGTTATCCGCGTCGTTAGTTGACGTGTCTGATTGAGCGTGATGTGGCTTTTGCGGGTTAGATTGATCCGTACCCCCCCCCCTCCTTCTAGCGCCAAACTGTGGGAACCAAAATCCGCACTGTCGATTTCCGTTTAAATAAGGAAACTAGGAAAATCCTAATTTCCCAGAGGTCCCGGATATCTGCTAATACCACACGTCAAGCAATCAGAACACGGGAATAGCAACGATAAAGTATAAGAAATCGAAAAGAGAGCAAAATAGATCTTATTCTGAATTCGCATTTGAGCGTTACAACAAGGTAAGAGCCTGGGCTACGAGAGCTGTCGGCGAGATTCCTAGTTCTAAAACCCTAAGACGGCAATAACCTAATTGAGTCGCAGCTCGAATAACAAAAATGGAAATATGCCTAAATTGCTCTAAGTGCTAAGTTTGCTCTGGAAATGTTCTACCCCATGCCTCTCTCCTAGGACTCCTTATATACTCGCTCCAAGGTCGGTCTACGCTTTTACTCTTCTGCCCTTAAGCCGTCATAGCATAAAATGGAGATATTCCAATTTTTTTCCGATCTTGTAATTATCCTCAAAATTTCGTATTCATCCGCGGAAACTTGATATTTATCCTTCCTTGCGCGCCAAGCGTAAACCGTGCTACGGTTTACGGGCATTCAGTTAAGAAAATCGTAGGTTGGGTCTCGAGTCGTATTTAGGTCCCTTTGGGCCGTCTTCTGACTCGAAGCGTTTACTGCGACTTCTTTCGATAAAGAACGAACTTTCCACGGTTTTACCCGTAAAGTTTGATCGATGATTTAGAATGGCGGAAAACATGAACTGAGTTTGCTACGGTCATCGGGAGATATCATCGAAGGTTTGACGAGAATGCACGGACTGGTGCCGTATCGACATTTCAGAAGAGCTCGGTCGCTACGTAGCGACCGAGCTTGGCCGAACTCGGTCGCTACGTGGCGACCGAACAGGACGAACGCCCGATCGTTACGTAGCGACCGAACGGGACGAACGCCCGATCGCTACATAGCGACCGAGCTTAGCTCGAGCTTGGTCGCTATGTAGCGACCGGACAGCGTGCATGTGCGGTAGTTGCGCAATGACCGAGCTTGGTTTGTCCGTGTTCCGATTGTCATACTCGAACTTATCCGTACATGGTTTGGGTATGTTTCCGATGGCTTATGTTTGATCTAGATGAAGTTCGAGATGAAACTTTATCTCGAAAAGCTATGTTGCGGAGAGTCATACTTATATGTTTCGGAGATTTGGACGTTAACTTCGTCGTGACCGTTTTCGACCACAACAGTTTTCCTTTTATTGTATATTCTTAGAAAACCCTAGCTTAGAATTCTTATTTATAGTCTTTGTATTATTTCATAGAAAGGTAGCTTTTGATATTTTAATGAAGGGAGATTCTCTTATATCTTGTTCTTGATTTGATTCAATTCATCAGAAAAGGAAGTTGGTCTCAAAGAAGCTATCTTCGGAAACTCTTTGATTGATCCAAGCACATGTCTCTAGCGTTGTTAGATTTGGATTCTCTAGCGTTTGGTTGAGCTTCTATTTGTAATTTGTGTCACAGTTTTTGTTGCTTCTTGTTCAGGGGTTGCATTAGTAGTAGCTCATAGTGTAATCTTGTGCTCCTTGAAATGATTCATTTGTGCTTTGTTTGATCATTATCTATCTCATTCTGTTATAAGAGAAAAGGAAGTAATAAAAGAGAGCTGATTACTATAGTCATATCCACATGCATTGTTTCTCTTGCTATGAACTTCTGGCTCACTTTGCTATTTTCTTGAAGGTTGAAGAGTTAAGACTCATGGAAGCTTCCAAGCCCAACACAATCAATAACATGGCTTGGTCTGTGTGAGAGTTGCGTTTTTGTTTTGTAGATCCAATATGCTTGGAAAATCTTCAAACCAAGTTTCAAAATGACTTGCCTTTTGTATCAAGACCTCTTGTTTAGGCAGTACTTGCATCTGTGTAAGAAAATCATGTGTCTTTCTTATTTATTACAAAGAAAAAAATGAGTACGTTCGCTTCCTTCTAAGAGGGATTTGTTTGTATATGACAATTGCAATCTCAAACCTTCAAGCTTTAAACAAATTTTATTATCTATTCACATCCTAAACGACAAATACAACTCTACTACCAAGTATCAACGAACCTGTAACATCCCGAGTTGTGATATGTGAAAAGGCTTAAGAGAATTGATTTGGCTACCTATGTTACCAAAGTTGACTTACCTTTTCCGGAACACATCCTGAAAGAACTCCAGAGTTAAGCGTGCTTGAGCTGGAGTAGTGGAAGGATGGGTGACCTATCGGGAAGTGATTCGCGATAGCGTGCGAGTGAGGCCAAAGCATGGGAAAAGGTCGGGTGGTAATTGCAGGGTCAGTAAACAATGATTTCGAGCCTTGGAAAATTAACGGACCGACCGTCAGACGGGATGGGGTCCAAGGGCCGAGAGAGCGGGCGTGGGTGGCCCATTAGCCGTGGGCGGGTCGAGGCGTTATAAGTGGTATCAGAGCTGGTTAGCCATCTCAGTTCTGACCTGAGAGGCGTCTTGAGACCTGTCGTGGGGCACAACGAGGACGTTGCGTTCTTTGAGAGGGGGTGAATTGTAACATCCCGAGTTGTGATATGTGAAAAGGCTTAAGAGAATTGATTTGGCTACCTATGTCACCAAAGTTGACTTACCTTTTCCGGAACACATCCTGAAAGAACTCCAGAGTTAAGCGTGCTTGAGCTGGAGTAGTGGAAGGATGGGTGACCTATCGGGAAGTGATTCGCGATAGCGTGCGAGTGAGGCCAAAGCATGGGAAAAGGTCGGGTGGTGATTGCAGGGTCAGTAAACAATGATTTCGAGCCTTGGAAAATTAACGGACCGGTGGCCCATTAGCCGTGGGCGGGTCGAGGCGTTATAGAACCATTTTGCTAAAACATCCAAAGACTGACCGAAACTGCAAAAGAGCTATCTCATTGATGGCACTAATGCCTATGTTGTTGAGATGTCTCATACTTAAGAGGAGCATACTCATGAGTCATGACCATCGATGGTAACAGGAGTGGCAATCATCTGCGTGATGAAACAACACATATAAGTTAATATAAGTTCAAACCATATTGGAGATAAGTTTTCACATCATATAGAGTTAATCCCCTTATTGCTATTTAGTGTTAAATTAAAACCATGAAAACTTAAAAAACCATAATAGTGGTAATTGATAGACCATATATTTTATCCATTTTTAATCATGGTTTATAAGTGTTTTAAAGTGTTTTAAGATACAATAATTATGTTTTGGAGTCTATTTAGAGTATTTACAGGTTCAGGGACGTTTAAGAGAAATATGGTGATTTTGGAGTCTTTTGGGGCCTTTGGATGTGCAGAGTTGCACAGACGCATCAGATGTTTAGCTATGGATGGAGACCTTCCGACCGTTAGATTAAGCCTATATTTTGACACAAAATAGAGCTTTGAGTTAGATTTCCAATGCCACCGGTCTTAGGTAAAATCAGCATCTTGTAGCAGACGTTATGTCCGTTTTACTGAAGAGTGGTCAGTCTGCCTCGCGAGAGGAAGCTGCTGAGAAGAGGAAGCCAGGTCGATCGATGCAGCACTCTGCACGTCGATCGATGGAGATCCCAGACCGATGGAGATCCCAGATCAATGGAGATCCCATATCGTGGGCCTTGTATATTTTATGACTGCGTGAAGCCCATAAGCCACAAATTACCAGAATGCCCTTGGACGACCAGAAACCCTATTTATGTTATTTCTAAGCCATTGTTGACGGTAACGCTTTCTAGACTTCTTTACGCTTTCATTTCCATTGTTTCTCTTAGAGGAGAGAAGGGAGGAACTTCTATCAGAGTCCTCCTGGAACTTCATTGGTTTTCTTAATCATTTCTATTTCAGTTTTACATCTGTTTCATCTATGATTTATGTGACTAATTTCATGTCTGAATAGATCAACCTGTTAGGTTTGGGGTTCAGATAGGTTTGTGGGATTAGCCCCAAACTATAGATCTGCCTTGTTGTGATATTCATGATAGATTTGTATTCATTGCTTGTTTTAGATTAATTAACTAGAACTTGATCATAGGATTGCATACTCAAGCACCCTTGTTATCCCATCCTGACACCTATCTATCATATTAGGACTGCTAGAGAGGGCTAACCGCCAATTTAGTATCTTAATAGGGCATATCATACTCGCGCATAGGCCTGGTTAGAACCCGTCGATCGATGTCCTCAACTGACTATCGGTCGACGTAGGCAAAGGTGTATCGGTCTATGTCCCAATAGGACCATCGATCGACACTCTTTCGTTGTCAACATACTAACCGTTGAGACACGAGATCTAGCTTGTTAACCAGTGAAACATGCGATAGCTGATCACTGAGTTAAGCGGTTGAGCTCTAACATATCATGCATGCAACAAATAGGTACCTATAGGAATTATAATCTCCAACACATGAATAGAAACCCTAGATCTATCAACCATCCTTCCATCAAACTACTCCTTGCCAAGCTGAACAATTACCTTGTTCATCTTGTTTATTGCTTTATTTATTACTTGCTTTATTTACTGCTTTAAAACCTATTAGCCTAGCTTAATCATATAACTATTAGATCTAATAGGTTCCCTAGTTCCTTGTGGATTCGATCCCTAAGTACTATAACTCGACCTCTTTTGATGAGAGTAACACTCTTTAGGGTAATTTGAGTGATATCAAATTTGGCGCCGTTGACGGGGAGCTTTGATCGCCATTAGATCTTGTTTAGTTAGATTTAGTCTAGGTTTTGTTATTGTTCGAAAAACTCATAAAATTTTTTCTTCTATCTCAGGTACATAACTCTTAGTACCAGAAAACAATGAAGAGAGGATTTATAGGTCCTTCAAGGAAGGAGCCTGCTGGTTTATGCACGATCTGTATGTCTACGAGGGATGTATCGATCGACACCCTTCAAGCAACATCGATCGATAGCGTGAGCCAAGCGTCGAACGACACTATTCAGCATGTCTCGGAAAACACTTTTCATCGGGGTACTATTCATCGCATTACTATTCATCCGGGTACTGTTCATCATGTTACTGTTCATCCGAGTACTGTTCACCGTAATACTATTCATCGAGGTACTGTTCATCCAAGTATTGTTCATCATAATACTATTCATCCTAGTACTGTTCATCGCGATACTGTTCATCGCGATACTGTTCATTGCGATACTATTCATCGCGACACTATTCATCTACCGTCGATCGACACTATTCAAATTCCATCGATCGACACTATTCATGTCCCGTCGATCGACACTATTCATCCAGTGTCGGTCGACACTATTTAGATCCCGTCGATCGACACTGTTCATCCCGTGTCGGTCGACACTATTTATATCCCGTCGATCGACACTGTTCATCCCGTGTCGGTCGATACTATTCATCTTCCGTCGATCGATACTATTTATATTATGTCGCTCGACACTGTTCACCCGAACACTGTTCATCCAAACACTGTTCATAACGATTGTAAGACCCGATCCTGGATTCCTCAATCCAACCAGACCGCGGCCTCACTTAACAACACAACCAGTTCCATCTTTAATATTTAAGTTCAAGTGTTAAATATTTCTAAGTCTTTTTCAGAGTTTTGGAGGTTCCAACATTCACACTTAAATAATCAAGCAACAACTAATGCAAATAGATATTTCATAGATATTAACCAAGGTTCATACATCATTCATCATCCTAATAAATAGAATACACACTAGAATCGCATAAGTTCACAAGTTGCACAATAGGCTACAATAATCACACAATTTTCAGAATCAACCCAATCACCACACATCTTCCCATGGCCGCGGTCCTCATGGTGCTTTTCCCTTACCACGGTCCATTTCTGGTCCTGGATCCAACACAAACAAACACACAATCGCAAGGTTAGATTACAAAACAAGAATCAATCACATTGCATGGTCGGATCCAATCTAATCAAGAACAATCATCAAAAATGTCAAATCTGACCCCTCTCAAAAGAGATCCAAATACCAAATAAAATTCATGAAAACTCATGATAATTCAGAAGAAAAATATTCCCATAATCAGATTCAAAAGAATCGGCTCAGATCATAGTGATCTCGGCCATGAACAGCCCACACAAGAACAAGGGACTTTCATGGGAATATTGATCAGGCCAAGGCCTTAAGATCAATGGATCCTTCCCTGTAACATCATAAAACAATCCATAGCACAACATATATGAAGAAACAGAGTAGAAGAAGTCAGAGTAAGGAGTGGCCAATCGATCCAAACCGGCCAGGCTCACACGGCCATCATCCGCGGCCTTGTCCGGTTACTCTTGGCCACACCTCTCACCTTAGGAGTTCGGTCTCCAGGGGCGACTTCCTTCTCTTTCTCCTTTGCCTTCTCCTTGTCTTTCTGTCTCAAATCCATTCTCTTGATCACACGCCCAAACACACCAGGAACACTCAAGAGCAATCTCTTGGATCAAATCGGCCAATCCAAGGTTTGTGTCTCTCTTTCTCTCTTGAATTTTCTCTGTGTTTCTCTCTGTGTCTAGTTGAGTAAAAATCGACCAGTCTGGCAGAAATGAGAGGGAGAAGACGATTTAAACTGTCCCCAACCGCCTGGGCGAACAGTTACCAACCAATCACATCCCTTCTTCCCAAAACTGCCCCATAACCGCCCCATAACCGCCCATTGGCGGTTTCTCCCCTTTTCTTCCTTTGGCAAATCGATCACTGAGCCTCAGCTCACACTCTGGAAGTTTGCCCACTCCCTGTCCCAAGCCTAAGACCCATTTGGTCGAACCGTCCTGCACCCGGACCATCGGCTCGCCCAGTAACCGTTCCGGACTCGCCCACACTGATCCGAACCAAAACGCACCGTTCACCGGATTGAGCTGACCTCTAGCTGTTCCCAGCTGAGTGAGCTAGTTCTCCAGCTCCTGTGAGCTGAACAGATCTTGGTGAACTGAATACCAGCTGAACCGAGCTGATTGAACTCAAACCAACACTCGTCCAGCTGCCTAAACACTCACCCAGCTCCTTTACCCTTGTTTCCATCGTATCCTGGTTAAGTCTCAACTGACTGATGCCCTTAACCTTCATTCAGGGCCATGATACGCTTGTCTTAAGGTCTAGTGACCTGACTGGTGCGTCTCCCCGCACCATGGCCCGTCCGGCCGATCCTATCTAGGATCGGGGACATGACAAGTCTCCCCCACTAACTTGGGATTCGTCCTCGAATCCATGTTAAGTGTTTCATCAGGAAGAAATTGTCTGTACCAATCCGGATACATACTTTTCATTTTTGCTTCCGTTTCCCAAGTGATGAGGTCTTTACCATTGTAATCCCACACCACTTTGATCATGGGAACTGTCTTCTTTCTCATAGCTTTCTCTGACCGATCCACAATCCGAACCGGCAAAGTTTCAAAGTCAGGTCCTTACCAAGGTCAGTAGGAACCTCGGGCAAGACAATGTCTTGTTCAGACAAGCATTTCCGGAGTTGGGATACATGGAACACATTGTGGTATGCATCCATTGCTGATGGCAAGTCCAACTTGTATGCCACTGCACCCACTCTCTCTATGATTCTGAATGGACCCAAGTACCTAGGATCCAGTTTCTTTCGTCCAGAAACCCTGGTCCTACCCTTAAAGGTAATCATCTTGAGATACACCAGGTCATTGACCTCAAACTCAAGATGTTTTCTACGCTTGTCTGCATAGCTCTTTTGGCGGTCCTGCGCCTCTTTCATTTTCTCTTTGACCATCCTGATTTTCTCAGTGGTCTGTTCTACAATCTCAGGACCCAACATGCTACGCTCCCCCACTTGGGTCCAGCATAGGGGTGTCCTGCACGGCCTACCATACAAAGCCTCATATGGCGACATACCAATGCTTGTATGGAAGCTGTTGTTATAAGCAAATTCCACTAAGGGTAAGTGTTTTTCCCAAGACTCTCCCCAATCTAACACACATGCCCTTAGCATATCCTCCAAGGTTTGGATTGTCCTTTCAGACTGCCCATCCGTTTGAGGATGATAAGATGTGCTCATATTCACTCTGGTTCCCAAGGCCTTTTGGAAAGCCTGCCAGAAATAAGATGTAAATCTTGGATCCCTATCCGAGACAATGCTTGCTGGAACACCATGCAACCTCACTATCTCGTCTATGTACACTTGCACAATCCTGTCGACCCCATCACCTTTCTTGATGGGCAGGAAATGAGCCGACTTGGTCAGCCGATCAACCACAACCCATACCGCATCTTTCTTATTCCTGGTTGTGGGAAACCCAGTCACAAAATCCATTGTGATGTGATCCCATTTCCATTCTGGTATGGGTAGGTTCTGGAGTAGACCACTGGGAACCTGATGTTCTGCCTTCACCAGTTGACAAGTAGGACACTTAGCCACCCACTCTGCAACATCAGATTTCATTCTCACCCAGTGGTAGTACCTTTTTAGATCCCTATACATCTTGTTCAGTCCAGGATGAACTGAAAACTTAGACTTATGAGCCTGTCTCATAATCTCTTCTTTGAGTTCCTTATCATTAGGAACACTGACCCTCCCATTGACCAAGATGGTACCATTCTCAGTTGTCTGGTACTCAGTCTTGTCATTGGCGGCTACCTTCTTTAGGTTTTCATCCAGGCCCTGTGCTTGCCTGATCCTGGTCAGGAGATCGGCCTGGTTCACTGCCTCCAACCCCAATGGCTCTTCTGAACCAACCAAGGTGTTGAGGTTCAAGGACCTGATCATCCCTTCCAGTTCATCCGCCTCCCTCTCAGATGACACTTCAGCCCTTCTGCGGCTCAAAGCATCAGCCACCAGGTTAGCTTTCCCAGGATGATAAGCTATGTCCAGATCATAATCTGCAACAAACTCCATCCATCGCCTCTGCCTTAAGTTTAACTCAGGCTGAGTGAATATGTACTTCAAGCTTTATGGTCTGTGAGTATTTGCACCTTGGCACCATAAAGATATGATCTCCATATCTTTAATGCAAATACTACAGCAGCCATCTCCAAATCATGAGTCGGATAGTTACCCTCATGCTTCCTTAGCTGTCTGGAAGCATAGGCTATCACCTTCCCATGTTGTGTCAAAACACAACCAAGACCAGTTATGGATGCATCCGTATACACCACATAAGGCTGATCAGCCTCAGGCAACACCAGGACAGGTGCATTAGTCAACATGTTCTTGAGTGCTGCAAAACTTTCCTCACACTCCTCAGACCATGTGAACCTCACGTCCTTGCCTGTCAGCTTAGTCATAGGTTGAGCTATGCTCGAGAACCCCTTGACATATTTCCTGTAATAACCAGCCAACCCCAAGAAGCTTCTAACTTCCGTAGCATTCTTTGGCTGTGGCCATTCCTGAATACATTTGATCTTATCTTGATCCACTGAGACTCCTTTATCAGACACCACATGTCCAAGGAACCCAATGCTCTTCTGCCAGAAGCTACACTTGCTTAGCTTAGCAAAGAGCTTCTGTTCTCTCAGGCGGCCCATCACCGCCCTAAGGTGTCTTTCATGGTCCTCCTTTGTCTTGGAATACACGAGTATATCATCAATGAAGATGATCACAAACTCGTCCAAGTATTCCCTGAAGATGCCGTTCATCATCTTCATGAATGCAGCAGGCGCATTGGTCAGTCCGAACGGCATAACCACAAACTCATAGTGGCCATACCTGGTCCGGAACGCTGTCTTTCTCACATCATCTGGTGCAATGGGGATCTGATGATACCCAGAGGCCAGGTCAATCTTGGAGAACCACTTGGCTCCACGGAGTTGATCTAACAACTCATCAATCCTGGGTAAAGGGTACTTGTTCTTCACAGTCACCCTGTTCAAACCCCTATAATCAATGCACAACCTAAAGCTACCATCCTTTTTCTTAACAAATAGGACTGGTGCTCCCCAAGGTGATACACTAGGGCGTATGAACCCCTTCTCAAGCAACTCCTCAAGTTGCTTCTTCAGCTCTGCCATCTCAGCTGGTGCCATTCTATATGGACTTTTTGATAATGGGGCCGTTCCAGGTTCCAATTCAATGATGAATGGGTCAGCCCTATCAGGGGGAATGCCCTGTAGTGCCCCAAACACATCCTGAAATTCCCGAACCAACGGTATACCCTCTGGGTCACAGGCCCCTACAACCTCATCAGTGTAAATGGTAGCCAAAAAGGCCTCACAACCATTTCCAAGCATCCGTTCTACTTGGACTGCTGAAACCACCAAATTACAAGAGGTTGGCTTGATTCCTTGGTACTTAATCGGGGGTCCAAACTCGTTCTCAAGTTGCACCCTTCCCCGGTGACAATCTAGAGTTGCCCGATACTTTCCCAACCAGTCCATGCCCAAGATCACTTCATGATGCTTGAGGGGGACAACAATCAGATCTATAGGCATCGGCCTATCCAAGATCACCACAGGGATGTCCCTAACCAGACCGAGTGAGTTCATAACTTGCCCTCCGGCCGCACTCACTCGTTCAGGACCATCCCATGCTCCATACTGGAACAAACCTTTTCCTATCATACTTGGACTCACAAAACTATGTGTAGCTCCAGTATCAAATAATGTGTGTGTTTCCACACCACCAATACTTAAGGTCCCTACACAAGACCCATCAAAGTATATCTATCCATCCTAGATTCCATACCATGCAATTCTACTGGAATTGTAAAAGTAGTAGTCTAGAATGTTACCAGTGATCGCTTGGAAAGGCTGAGTCCCAACCACCTCCTTGGATAGCTCATACACCCGAGGTGTTGAGGTCTGGCCTCGTCCCTGGACTGGCCTGCTAGCCTCCCCACGTCCCTTACTTTGGTTGCCTTGCAGCTTAGGGCAGTCCCTGCGGTAGTGGCCCTTCTGGCCGCAGTGGTGACAGGTCCTGGACTCACCCAACGGACTTGGACAATCCTTGGCTGAGTGATCCATCTTACCACATCGAGTACAGGCACCCATGGCCTTCCAGCACTCTCCACCGTGGTATCGTCCACACTTAGGGCACTCTGACCTACCACTTGAGGTTTTACCCTCCTCGGTCGAGTCCCTCTTCCTCTTCTTGTCACCACTCTGACCCGAGGATACCACCACACTCTTCATCTTCTGCTTACCCTCCTCAGTGAGGTTGGTCTCCAGCAAGGCCATCCTCTCAACCAACTCAGAAACCGTGTGGAACTTACAAACAGAACAGTAGGTTCGAAGTTCCACCCTTAGGCCTCGGATGAACCTTCGGACTTGAACCTTCTCATCCTCCAGTTCTCTTCCCACATACCTCCTGAGTCGGTTGAACTCTTCTTCATACTCACGAACAGTCCTCCGTCCCTGAGTCAAGTCCAGGAACTTGGACTCCAAACGATCCCACGCCTCAGCAGGAAAGTACTTATGGTTGAACTCAACCTCAAAGTCAGCAAAGTGCTCAATGGTACCATTGGTACGCTTGTCCAAAGCTAACCACCAATTATGTGCATCTACTTCCAGGAAGTGTACTGCTATGTCCTTCTGGAAATCCTCAGGACATCGTGTGGACTTGAAGTTTCGAACCAACCTGGTTCTCCACTCGTCCGCCTCCATAGGATCAACACTTCCAGCAAAGTGTTTGGTTCCCAACTTGGAGATATGCTCCAGTACCTTCAGGTAGTCCATACCACACACTGGCCTAACCGGTGGGTCTATCTCAATCACCTCAGCCACACGGCCAGCACCAACATCAGCCGCTCCAGCAGCAACCCGAACCGGGGGATTAGCCTGTCCCACGGACGAGTTCACCAATGGTGTGAATGCATGTGTCAAGGAGGCTATCTGAGCTCCCATGATTTGCATAGCCTCCACCAAGCCCCTTATGGTCGGCTCAATGACCTCCTCGGCACCAGTGACCCGAACATTGTTTGCATCAACATTCTGGCCACTCCCAGCACCCACGTTGGACGACCCAGTATCGTCTCCATGGACTTGCTCTTGCTGCTCGTCCACATTAGTTTCATTAACCCCAGTAGGAAGAGTTGGACCCACTGGAAGTCCGGTTGCATTGTCCACCTGCTCCACCAGAGCGGGTAGCACTAGGGTTGGAATGGTTCCAGCTGGTAACACTCCGGTCTGTTCAGCACCATCCTGCCCCACTGCTCCAGACGCTCCAGTTGCCTCCTTTCCTTTCCGAGATTTGTACCTTCTTGTACCCTTAGGAGTTCCAAACACAAACAAAAGGTTAGTCCAAAACTGAACACACAAACCTCAATCACTCCTAAGTTAATCAGTACAAAAGATTACTTAGAACCCAACTATCTCACCATGAGTCCAAACGGCCAAGTGTGTGGTGAACCAATAACCCAACAAATCCTAGAATCAAGAATGCTCTGATACCAACTTGTAAGACCCGATCCTGGATTCCTCAATCCAACCAGACCGCGGCCTCACTTAACAACACAACCAGTTCCATCTTTAATATTTAAGTTCAAGTGTTAAATATTTCTAAGTCTTTTTCAGAGTTTTGGAGGTTCCAACATTCACACTTAAATAATCAAGCAACAACTAATGCAAATAGATATTTCATAGATATTAACCAAGGTTCATACATCATTCATCATCCTAATAAATAGAATACACACTAGAATCGCATAAGTTCACAAGTTGCACAATAGGCTACAATAATCATACAATTTTCAGAATCAACTCAATCACCACACATCTTCCCATGGCCGCGGTCCTCATGGTGCTTTTCCCTTACCACGGTCCATTTCTGGTCCTGGATCCAACACAAACAAACACACAATCGCAAGGTTAGATTACAAAACAAGAATCAATCACATTGCATGGTCGGATCCAATCTAATCAAGAACAATCATCAAAAATGTCAAATCTGACCCCTCTCAAAAGAGATCCAAAAACCAAATAAAATTCATGAAAACTCATGATAATTCAGAAGAAAAATATTCCCATAATCAGATTCAAAAGAATCGGCTCAGATCATAGTGATCTCGGCCATGAACAGCCCACACAAGAAACAAGGGACTTTCATGGGAATATTGATCAGGCCAAGGCCTTAAGATCAATGGATCCTTCCCTGTAACATCATAAAACAATCCATAGCACAACATATATGAAGAAACAGAGTAGAAGAAGTCAGAGTAAGGAGTGGCCAATCGATCCAAACCGGCCAGGCTCACACGGCCATCATCCGCGGCCTTGTCCGGTTACTCTTGGCCACACCTCTCACCTTAGGAGTTCGGTCTCCAGGGGCGACTTCCTTCTCTTTCTCCTTTGCCTTCTCCTTGTCTTTCTGTCTCAAATCCATTCTCTTGATCACACGCCCAAACACACCAGGAACACTCAAGAGCAATCTCTTGGATCAAATCGGCCAATCCAAGGTTTGTGTCTCTCTTTCTCTCTTGAATTTTCTCTGTGTTTCTCTCTGTGTCTAGTTGAGTAAAAATCGACCAGTCTGGCAGAAATGAGAGGGAGAAGACGATTTAAACTGTCCCCAACCGCCTGGGCGAACAGTTACCAACCAATCACATCCCTTCTTCCCAAAACTGCCCCATAACCGCCCCATAACCGCCCATTGGCGGTTTCTCCCCTTTTCTTCCTTTGGCAAATCGATCACTGAGCCTCAGCTCACACTCTGGAAGTTTGCCCACTCCCTGTCCCAAGCCTAAGACCCATTTGGTCGAACCGTCCTGCACCCGGACCATCGGCTCGCCCAGTAACCGTTCCGGACTCGCCCACACTGATCCGAACCAAAACGCACCGTTCACCGGATTGAGCTGACCTCTAGCTGTTCCCAGCTGAGTGAGCTAGTTCTCCAGCTCCTGTGAGCTGAACAGATCTTGGTGAACTGAATACCAGCTGAACCGAGCTGATTGAACTCAAACCAACACTCGTCCAGCTGCCTAAACACTCACCCAGCTCCTTTACCCTTGTTTCCATCGTATCCTGGTTAAGTCTCAACTGACTGATGCCCTTAACCTTCATTCAGGGCCATGATACGCTTGTCTTAAGGTCTAGTGACCTGACTGGTGCGTCTCCCCGCACCATGGCCCGTCCGGCCGATCCTATCTAGGATCGGGGACATGACAACGATACTGTTCATCCGAACACTGTTCATCGTGACACTGTTTATCGAAACACTATCCATCGCGGCACTGTTCCTCCAATGACGAACACCACTTACGGAGAGACAGAGAAGGTCGAAGCGCTCATACTTAAGAACGACAAGAAGGTATTTGGCGAGACGAAAAAGGTCGCCCTTGCAGCCTCACAGGACAATTAATTAATGCAGAGGGTAGTGTAATCTCTGATGTAATTGATGTGGCTGAGACGAATACCTTTAATCTGACAAGTCAATGGTATGATTGGGGAAGTGAGGATCCATTTTACGGTCTCCCTCATGAGGATCTCAAATATCTTATCAAGAGACTTGAGAAGTTAACCTCAGCAAACAAGCACGATGAAATATCTGCAGACCACATTATCTGCAAGATCTTCCCCTATTGTTTATCTAGAGATGCTTTTAGCTGGTTCAGTAAGCTGCAACCAAGATTTCTAACCTGCTGGGAAGACATCAAAGAAGCCTTCATAGGCAAATTTTTCAGCGAGGCTGTAGAAACTTGAAGTAAAAGGCTTGATTACATGATTAAAGAACGGGAGAAAGGAATAATGATTAGTATGAGTCAGATTCTTGACTTCATCTACAGCGAGGAGAATGGAGATATTGGAACACCGACAACTCATGTCAAGCAGCCAAACATTCAGGTTCACCATGCAGATGAGAGTAAGCAGAAGGACGAACTGAACAGAGAAAAGCTGGTCAACTATGATACAGTTGAGGATGATGAATATCATGTATCAGGAGAGCAGAGCAAAGTAGAAGAAGCTGATACAAAAGATCCGACTTCAGCATCGATCGATAGTAGTAACTCAGAATCGATCGATATCCGCACTTCAGAAACGATCGATACAAATATTTGTCATCGATCGATACCTTCTACAATCCCTGATGCTACCACTGTGTATGTTAGGACTGGACGACTAAAGGCAATTAGTGACTATAACAGTCCTGAGGACGCCTATGCTAAAAGGTCTGCATCGCGTCGTTCAGCACTTCAGAATACTGTCCTTGAGCTGCACCCTGCATATATCTCTCTTGTGGGTCAGCATTCTTTCCATGGTTTTCCTCCTTAAGATCCCACTAGCCACTTGGAGATATTTGTAGATCTAGCCTCGGCCATTAAATGCAATGGAGTCTCTGAAGACTACTATTTATGCAAATTATTTTCATACTGTCTTGCTGGGGATGCAGCTCATTGGTTGAAGAAGCTACCACCAGGATCTCTCAATGCTTGGAATGACATTGCAAACGCTTTCGTCAACAAGTTTCTCTATGATGCTGCAGCAAGTCTAGAGATTGAGATGAGATCTATGATGGAATATATGGTGGAAGATGATGAACAACATGTGTCTGGAGAGCTGAGCAGAATAGAAGAAGTCGATATTAGTGACATGAGCTCAGAACCCATTGACACTCCGACCTCAACATCGATCGACATCCCAACCGTAACATCGATCGACCCCAGCCTTCAAACATCGATTGACACAAACTCCTGTTGTCGATCGATATCACTCGAAATCCCTGAAAAATCGAGTTGTCCTCAGGACATTGCAGACTCGACACTGAAGAGCATCGATGTATTAAGTTGTTATCCTAACGAAAAAGTAGAAAAAGAAATCACCATGGAAGATTTCTTGGAACTAGAAGAATTCTTGGAGTTAAAGGATGGGCAACAACTTGGAGATTTGGATTCGAGTGAAGAAGTAACTATGGAAGACTTCTTGGAGCTGGAGGAATGGCTTGGGGATTTAGACCAGAACCCGAAGCAGAAGTTTGATGATCAGCACACTTCAGGAAAAGGTCTGGAAAATTCCTTAAAGGCTGACGACATCGACCGACATAAACCTGATGAGATCGATCGACACCCACCCTAACCCTACGACATCGATCTACAGTCGCCGTCTAACATTGATCAACATACACCTGACAGTATCGATCGACGCCCGCCCAATTGTATCGATCGACACTCATGTTTGGATGAACTATCTGGATACCCAATTGAACAAGGAACGATTGAGGAGATAATGCACATGTCTAAGACATCACACATTGATGTCCCCGAACATCTAAGACCACCTATATGCGCAGAAGAAGGCGTTGGGATTTGCAAAAGAGTGAAGAGGATACATGATCCTGTGAAGATTATGGTTCCATGTGCAGTGTTTGAAGTTGAATCTCCTATCCCACCAGATAAAGGTGTGTATCTGAGTTCTTACATTGAAGTATTGAATGATCAACATCATGTAGAAGCTTATCAGAGAGGTCTGCGATTTATAGATGAAGTAGATGAAGGCCCAGCAGAAGCACCATTGAGCGACATCAGCAAATCGAAATTGATCGACACTAACACTTCATCATCGATCGATACCAATCAGATACCCTCGATCGACACCAGACGCGAATCAGAGCAAAATGAGTATGAATTGTACGGAAATATTTTTATGAAGATACCACCACGCATTCAGACAAGTCTGGGGGAAAGAAGTGGAGGAATTGGAAGAAGCGGGAACGAACCAAAGAAGGTTCTCAGATATCATTGATTTCTCACTTCTCAAATGATGCCAAGAAGTCCCGACTGAGATTACACAAGTCTGTGGGAAAGAAGGGGAGAAATTGGAAGAAGCGGGAACAAACCAAAGGAGGTTCTCAATTACCATTGACTCATTACTTCTCAGATAGTGTCAGAAAATCAAGAGTGCGCAGCAAATGCTTCTCACATCCATATGCAAAACTTAGAGCACTCCTTATTGTTGAGATGATAGACAAAGGAGAAGGGTATATGGAGGCTTTTACACAAGAATGATAAAGCTTCAAAGAGTAGACATTGAGACTTGGTTTGGAGCAAGTTCTCATTCTCATCCGGACTGAATCAGATCTCCAGAAGTCAAGCTAATGACTAAAAATAAGCGCTGAGTGGGAGGCAACCCACTGTTCGGTTTGTTTTAAATATGGTTTAATTTTCATTTATTAATAATTTTTCTTGTTTTCTAATGATTTCAGGTAAAAAAAAAATTTAGTTAATTGGTTTTATTAGTTATATATTACTAACTTTTAGACTTTTAGTGTTTTATTTATGTTAGGTACAAGGAAAAGATCTGAGGAAGACGAGTTTCCATAGAAATCAACGATGGCTAGCTAACATCGATCGACAGAGTATCAAGGGTATGGATCGCCACTTAACTGTGTTGGTCAATATTCACATCAAAGTTAGGTATATTGTTCTTCCTTGTTAAATATTGTCCTTATGATTTATTCTCCCACCGATTTTAGGCTGAATAACATTGGTCACAATGTTATTTAATCCTAGGGGAGGTTATATTAATATTAGGTTTTAGTTAGATGTTTAGAATATGGACCAAAGTAAACGATTGCCATGATATCGACCGACGAGAACAAGTCGATATCGATCGACATTGCTTCATTTTCCACGACCGATGACTACACGTTTACATCGATCGACATCCATTCCGGTCAGGTATATCATTCTAACTTGTTAAATTGAGTACTTATGATTTATTTACACCATAACTCCGACTGGATATACACTGGTCACAACGTTATCTAAGTCTGGGGAGGTTCTACTGATATTGTGTTTTAGTTATGAAAAAAAAAACACAGATCCATGTAGACGATTGCTCAGATCATCGACCGATGAGACCATCTCGATATCGATCGACAACACTTCATTAACAACGATCGATTGTCACTTCATTGTATCGATCGATACTGAGCAGGTTATCGTTCTTACTTGTTAAATTTTATACTTCGGCTTTATGATTTTCACCTTACCACCGACTGTGTTACACTGGGGTCAGTGTAATTTAAGTCTAGGGGGATTACTAACGTTTATCTACCTTTATGAGTCTTATTTAAAATATTTTCAAAATCTGTTTTTATTGAGTCAAGAAGGGGATAATGAACTTATTAGATTCATGCTTGTTATCTAACCACTCTTTAGCACCATTCTAGACTTACTGATTGCAGATAGTACTAAAGATACTAAAGTGGATCAACTTGTCAAATATGTTTACACTTGCTGAGATTGTTTGAAGGAACCGAAGCTGACCTCCAACCTAATTTGACTTAACTGCTTGTCTTGGAGCTTGGTATACACTGGATCGGATTCCTCCTTTAGGTCTGAAAGGTAAAAGTCTGAGTGATTTTGGTTTCCTTATCTCCTCCCTTTGGCATCCTAATAAAATAAAATAAAAGATTGAGATGTTTTCTTGCGGTTTAGAGGGGTAGGTACATTAACGATGACCCCATTATTCTACTCTAATAGAATGATCACACATTGTTGGAAGCGAGGGGTAGGTACATTACCGATGACCCCACTATTCGCCTACACTTTGTCAAAAAAAAAAAAAATCGAAAAGAAGGTGAATAAGATGGACTGCATCAGCATCTTTGTTCACTGGAATTGAGATAAAAATGATTCAGAGAAGGGAGATATAGAGTAAAAGAAACCAGAACAAGATTACCTGTGTTCTCAGATACCTGTTGGGGTAAGAGTCCATGTGTCTTGTGATCGATACTCCCAAGGTAAAGCATACACATTTATTTATGTTAAGAAATTAGGTTGGTAGAGGGGAATGTCAGACATGATTTGCTAAGATGTTGGCTAGGTGAATTTGGTTGCTAAGCTAGGATATTGTATATTGTGCTTCTGTCATTAGGACTTCTTAGATGTGGATTGCAATATTGTAGAGGTGATGATTCTAAGTTTTAAATCATGTGAGTCTCTGCTGTTTTCAAAACCTCTTTCAGAGAGTGCCCGTCTGTTTTGTTTGAGGACAAGCAAAAGGGTAAGTCTGGGGGGGTTGATAGACCATATATTTACCCATTTTTAATCATGGTCTATAAGTGTTTTAAAGTGTTTTAAGATACAATTATTATGTTTTGGAGTCTATTTAGAGTATTTACAGGTTCAGGAACGTTTAAGAGAAATATGGTGATTTTGGAGTCTTTGGAGGTACAGAGTTGCACAGACGCGTCAGATGTTTAGCTATGGATGGAGACCTTTCGACCGTTATATTGAGCCTATATTTTAACACAAGATAGAGCTTTGAGTTAGCTTTCCAATGCCACCGGTCTCAGGTCAATCAGCATCCTGTAGCAGAAGTTATGCTTGTTTTACTGAAGAGTGGTCAGTCTACCTCGCGAGAGGATGATGTCGAGAAGAGGAAGCCAGGTCGATCGATGGAGATCCCAGATCGTGGGCCTTGTATATTTTATGACTGCGTGAAGCACAGAAGCCACAAATTACCATAATGCCCTTCGATGACCAGAAACCCTATTTATGTCATTTCTAAGCCATTGTTGACGGCAACGCTTTCGAGACTTCTTTACGCTTTAATTTCCATTGTTTCTCTTAGAGGAGAGAAGGGAGGAACTCCTATCAGAGTCCTCCTGGAACTCCATTGGTTTTCTTAATCATTTCTATTTCAGTTTTACATATATTTCATCTATGATTTATGTGACTAACTTCATGTCTGAATAGATCCAGCTGTTAGGTTAGGGTTCAGATAGGTTTGTGAGATTAGCCCCCAAACTATAGATCTGTCTTGTTGTGATATTCATGATAGATTTGTATTCATTGCTTGTTTTAGAGTAATTAACTAGAACTTGATCATAGGATTGCATACTCAAGCACCCTTGTTATCCCATCCTGACATCTATCTATCATATTAGGACTGCTAGAGAGAGCTAACCGCCAATTTAGTATCTTAATAGGGCATATCATACTCACGCATAGGCCTGGCTAGAACCTGTCGATCGATGTCCTCAACTGACTATCGGTCGACGTAGGCAAAGGTGTATCGGTCGATGTCCCAATAGGACCATCGATCGACACTCTTTCATTGTCAACATACTAACCGTTGAGACACGAGATCTAGCTTGTTAACCAGTGAAACATGCGACAGCTGATCACTGAGTTAAGCGGTTGAGCTCTAACATATCATGCATGCAACAAATAGGTACCTATAGGAATTACAATCTCCAACACCTGAATAGAAACCCTAGATCTATCAACCATCCTTCCATCAAACTACTCCTTGCCAAGCTGAACAATTACCTTGTTCATCTTGTTTATTGCTTTATTTATTACTTGCTTTATTTACTGCTTTAAAACCTATTAGCCTAGCTTAATCATATAACTATTAGATCTAATCGGTTCACTAGCTCCTTGTGGATTCGATCCCTAAGTACTATAACTCGACCTCTTTTGATGAGAGTAACACTCTTTAGGGTAATTTGAGTGATATCAGTAATCATTAGCATATTTTAGTGGCGGTATAAAGGGTAAATTATATTTTTAACAATACCAACGTTTGTACAATAAACTTAAAAGGTTGGCTGCTGTACCTCCATCACATCCACTGTTTCCATCCTCTGTCGTAGCCAATCAGTTCTTATTCCGAAAAAATATTTCGATTCTCCTTTCTTGATCTTGTTTATACCTTCAGCCGCTCCAACCACGGAGAACGCCCAACAACTTATTTTATCGAACCTAACCTCAATCTCAACGGCAGTGGCAATGTTCAAAATCAAATCTTGCAAATAAATATTGAAAATCATACCAAAAATGTGTCTCTAATTTATGATTGGAACGTCATCTCTTTCTCTCTCCAATCAACTTCATCAGGAAAACCATATCCTTCACCGTTCACCGTGAATCCCATGAATTCACCATTCTGATAAGCTAGCAGTCCCTTTGGCTTTCACACAGAAGAGGCTCAGGTCAAGGAGAGTTAAGCAAAGTGGCTAAAGGAAGAAGATGAAATGTGAAGAGAAGCCTCCTAGTGAGAAGGAGTGTTTCATTTCTATTATGAGTATAATTTAAGTATTGATACTATGTCGTTTGGAGGTTGATTTTAAGATACTTAACGGGAATTCATTTCTTAAGTTTATCATAAAATAATTAATCAACAAATCCTATCTCTTATCCTTTCTCTCTCTCTCTCTCTCTCTCTCTCTCTCTCTCTCTCTCTCTCTCTCTCTCTCTCTCTCTCTCTCTCTCTCTCTCTCTCTCTCTCTCTCTCTCTCCTCTCTCTCTCTCTCTCTCTCTCTCTCTCTCTCTCTCTCTCTCTCTCTCTCTCTCTCTCTCTCTCTCTCTCTCTCTCTCTCCTATATCTTTCTTCTGTTATTCTCATCCTTTCTTGTTACAACGATCGGGTCCTCCTTGGATCTTATCATTGGTATCAGAGCTAGCGATGGCTCCCAAACAGGATTCACACGCAGAACGGATCAATGTTATGGAGAGTCAGATCGGTGGTCTCACCATCACTTTCGAAGAGATGCACAAGACGGCAGACGCACGTGAGCAGCGAGCTGTTGAAGCAGAGAAGCAAGCTGAAGAACGTGAATGTCGAGCGGAGGAGCGTCCCCAAAAGGTCATGGCGGCGAAAGAGAAACCCCCTGACGCGAAACCGGAGTCGAACCCTAGCTTGGCAAAATCTGGATCTAATATCGGTTCCCAGATGATATGCAAAGTTCATCAACTGAGGGGTCTAATTCTGGTGGAACACAAGTGGGTTACTCTCAACGGGGATCCTTATTTGCTTCACGTGCAAGCTTCACTCAAGACCATGGAGAAACTTTGTGAGAATGAAGAAGAGGTTATTTTGCTGGAGTTGCAAGCGCTGTTTGAAAATGAGCACGAGCCTTCGTCAGGCAAGGTTGTCAGCCTGGGAATTCACAAACTCTTAAAGGAATTCCAGACTGTTTTCAACATGCCAAGTGGGTTACCTCCTAAGTGGTCTTGCGAGCACGCCATCACTCTACAGGCAGGGACCTCACCTATAAATATCAGGCCCTACCACTACTCTCATTTTCAGAAAAATGAGATTGAGAAGCTTGTGCAGGAGATGCTACAAGCGGGGATAATCAAGCCAAGCATTAGCCCGTTTTCCAGTCATGTACTCTTGGTAAAGAAGAAAGATGGAGGATTCAGGTTCTGTGTAGACTACATGGCATTTAATAAGAGCACCATACAAGATTGATATCCCATTCTAGTGATCGAGGAGCTTCTCGATGAGTTAGCTGGTGCGTCAGTGTTCTCCAAACTGGACCTGAAGTCGGGATATCACCATATACGGGTGAAGGACAGTGATGTGGGGAAGACTGCTTTCAAGACGCACGAAGGGCACTACGAGTTTCTGGTGATGCCTTTTGGCCTTACCAACGCCCCCGCAACGTTTCAGTCGGTCATGAATGATATATTCAAGCCTTACCTGCAGAAATTTGTGTGGGTCTTCTTCGATGATATATTAATCTACAGTCGGAGTGAGAAGGAACATCAAGAACACCTCAGGATCGTGTTGCAAGTTCTCAAGGATCACAATTTTTACGCTAACGAGAAGAAGTGCGCCTTTGCCTAGCCTAAGGTGGCTTATCTAGGCCACGTGATCTCAAAGAAAGGTGTAGAAGCTGATCCTGAGAAGATCGAAACCATGAAGCAGTGGCCACAGCCAAAGAATATTACGGCGTTGAGAGGATTATTAGGGCTGACTGGCTACTACCACCGGTGTGTGGAAGCGTATGAGAAGATTGCGAGGCTTTTGACTGAGTTGCTAAAGAAGGATGGGTTCAAATGGACCGAGGAATCGACTCAGGCGTTTGAGATTTTGAAAGGAGCCATGAGTAGTATTCATGTGCTGGTGCTGCCTGATTTCTCCAAACCATTTACGGTTGAAACTGATGCGTCAGGTACATGAATTGGAGCAGTTCTGTCTCAAGGGGATAAACCGATAGCTTTCATCAGCAAGGGGTTTTATAGCAGAGAGAGAGAGTGAAATCTGTCTATGAAAGGGAGTTGTTGGCCATAGTTTTTGCAGTGACGAAATGGAGACACTACCTCACGGGGCATCAGTTCACCATACGGACTGACCAGAAGAGCTTGAGGTATCTCTTGCAGCAGAGGGCAGTGTCTGTAGAAAAGCAGAAATGGGCATCGAAGCTTCTTGGGTTGAACTACACCATTGAGTACAGACCGGGGAAGGAAAACAGGGTAGTAGATGCTTTGTCTCAACGCACTGAAGTGAAAGAAGAGCCAAAGAAGTTCTTGGAGTTTCAGTTGACAGCTCCTCTATCGATCGATATGGATGAGTTGGCACTGCAAGTTGAGAAGGATGATACTTTACAGAGGATAATACGAGGAGTATTGGAGGGTGATAAGGAGTTTGAAGGTTATACAGTGGAGAAAGGGGTTTTGTTCAAAGACAACAGACTGGTCATTCCAGCGAAATCTGCTTTCATTCCAGCACTGTTGAATCAATTTCATGCTAGTGCTATTGGTGGGCATGAAGGGGTGCTGAAGACATTCAAGAGAATGGCTCGTGAAGTTTAGTGGCCAGGTATGAGAAGCGAAATTACTGAGTTCATCAAAGCTTGTGATATTTTCCAGAAGAACAAGTATTCTACGTTGTCACCAGCAGGGCTGCTAATGCCATTGCCTATTCCTACTCAAGTTTGGGCTGATAGCAGTCTCGACTTTGTGGAAGGGTTACCTCTCTCTAAGGGCTTTGATGTGATCTTGGTCGTGGTCGACAAGTTAACTAAGTATGCACACTTCTTACCGTTGAAGCATCCTTTCACAGCTAAGACAGTGGCGGATGTGTTTGTGAAAGAGATCATTAAACTTCATGGTTTTCCCGAGACGATGGTATCGGACTGCGACAAGGTCTTTTTGAGTCACTTCTGGTCTGCTTTGTTCAAGAGTCAGGGCACAAATCTGCATAAGAGTACTGCTTATCATCCTCAGTCTGATGGGAAGACAGAGGTGGTCAATCGATGCGTTAAAGCTTACTTGAGGTGTTTCGCGGGAAGAAAGCCTTCATCTTGGAGTCAGTGGTTGCTTTGGGCAGAGTATTGGTACAACACGTCCCATCACTACTCGTCCAACACCACCCCTTTTAAGGCATTGTATGGGAGGGATCCTCCTAAGTTTTTGAGATTTGGAGATATTCCTACGGGTAACGCGGAAGTTGAAGTGCTGATTCAGAACCATGATGCTCTCTTGCCGGAACTGCGTGATAATTTGGCAATAGCTCAGGGGCGCATGCAGGATTCTGCTAATAAGAAGCGTAGAGATGTGGAATTTAGTGTGGGAGAGTGGGTGTATTTGAAGCTGAGACTGTATCGCCAAGTGACAGTAGCAATGAGGCGTGTGGAGAAGCTAGCTCCGCGCTTCTTTGATCCCTATCTGATTGAGAAGCGCATCAGGAAGGTGGCATACAAATTAGCATTACCTCCTACGAGTCAGGTTCACCCCATGTTCCATGTTTCTCAGCTGAAGAAGGCAGCAGCGCCACTCACCAAGGTGCAGAAGCTCCCTTTATTCCTATCATCTTCGTTGGAATGGAATGCAGAGCCAGAAGAGTTGCTTGATATCAGGAAGTCGAGAACTGATAAGCATGCTGAAGTGTTGGTTAAGTGGAAGGATCTTACCGAGTTTGAGTGTTCATGGGAACCGGTGAAGAGGTTGGCAGAGCAGTTCCCTCACTTCCAGCTTGTCTCAAGCTGAGTCTTCTTCGGAGAGGTATAAATAAGCTAGCAGTCCTTTTGGCATTCACACATAAGAGGCTCAGGTTAAGGAGAGTTAAGTAAAGTGGCTAAAGGAAGAAGATGAATTGTGAAATTTGAAGAGAAGCCTCCTTGTGAGAAGGAGGGTTTCATTTCTATTATGAGTATAATGCTATGTCGTTTCATTTAATTATTGATACTATGTCGTTTGGAGGTTAATTGTAAGCTACTTAACGGGAATTCATTTCCTAAGTTTATCATAAAATAATTAATCAACAAATCCTATCTCTTATCCTCTCTCTCTCTCTCTCTCTCTCTCTCTCTCTCTCTCTCTCTCTCTCTCTCTCTCTCTCTCTCTCTCTCTCTCTCTCTCTCTCTCTCTCTCTCTCTCTCTCTCTCTCTCTCTCTTATCTCTTATCTTATGTTATTCTCATCCTTTCTTGTTACAACGATCGGATCCTCCTTGGATCTTATCACATTCTTCTTGATGTTACGTGATACACAAAATTTTAAGAGGCGATCAATCACATGAGAAGACCGACAAAGGCGAAGATCTCAAAGTAGCAGCAGGTTGAGCAGAAATAGCATCAGAAGCAAGCTTCGCCGGCAGAGGAACTTAGTGAAGGCATATGAGATGCTGGATTGCCGGCAATAGCATCAACTATTTATAGCAATCATGCTGTCATTGGTTATGAAACACTTGAGGTCTTGATGGTATGAGTAAAGAGGGGAAGATCAAGAGATAGGGAGGAGATAAAGAGGTTCATGGATACTGATTGGAAAAGTATAAAAAGTAAAAGAAATTTATGGGAAGGGATACGAAGGTCAACTAATCACCTCCTAACTTAATGGTGTGAGTTAATCGACGTAGTGGGGAATCCTAGGTCTTAGTGGAAGACGAAGAGTAAACGATTAGCAGGCATGTTTGGGTTGGTATGATAGAAATCTAAATATGGGCCTGCTGCTTGCTTTTTTGGTCTTATGTATAAATTGGATTCGCAAGTGGGCAGCGAGTTAAGTAAACAGGCTCAAAAGTCATTGAACGAATAACTAAAAACGTGATTAGAGCACCTCCAATGGGGGTTTTACCCATTGAAGTTCTAAACTTGCCATATATGTATATGTATATATTGTATATGTATATGTAGTTGTCGGGTCTATTATTTTGGGAAGAACTCTTCTTAAAAGTTTAGAACTCCAATGGGTAGAACTCCCATTAGAGGTGCTCTAAGCCTCTGTGGATCCCACAATAAATGAGAGTTTGCTGATGTGGATAGCCTGAGAAGTAAGCAAAAACTCATCTATTATATTATAGATTATTGTGGTTATTTCAAATATTTTTAACTAGTTTAAGCACTTTGTCTAATTTTGATTTTGAGGATTTAATTTTTGGCGATATCTTTGTTTTATGCCACTTTATATGAATTCAATCTTGTATTTCAGTTTTGAATGAAAATATATGTAACATTCCGATTTTTGGTATATGTAGAATAACTTAAGAGAATTGATTTGACAATTTATGTCATCAAAGTTGACTTACCTTTTCTGCCGTTTAAAATTACATGATTAAGGGCATGCCTGGTTTCCCTGTTACCACCCGCAGACCTATCTTTTGCGGTTGGTAGCGGTTGTTGGCGTTTTACAACAATCACTCAAACCGCTCTAAACTGTTTTAAATCGCTCTAAACCACTTAAATTCGAAAGTTGGTTCCAACTAGCGTTTCCGGTTGCGAACGGTTGTGCGTGGGTAAAATTTTTTTTTAAAAACAATATAAATGCAAATATAAAAATAAAACTAAGAATTTTAAATTGAAATAATACAAATACGAAAATATATCTATTATATTTTAATTGATATTATAAATTTTAAAAATAAATATATTTTCTATAAATTTTAAAAAATAAAAATATAATTTTAAAAATATTTTAATATTTTTATAGTCATATAAAATGTAAATATAGTTAATTTATTATTTAACCGATGTTGTATTTAGTGGTTAACAATCATAAATATTCCATAAACATACTAGTTTTTAACCGCAGTACTAATCATACAATTATCTTAAAACAGCAACCATCCAGTCAGGCCCTAAACGTGCTTAGGCTGAAGTAGTGAAATGATGAGTGACCTATTATCGGGAAGTGATTCGCAATACCGTGATTGCGAATGGTGATTGCGAAACCGAAAATAACCTATTTTACTCATATACAGAAGGACTGATCCACAAATTTCAGCTAAAGGAAGGACGCATGTGTAATTTTCTCACGAGACGAGAATACTTTCCTTTAAATTCCTCTCTTGGCCGAGCTCTCGCTTTCTCTTTCCAAATCAATGGATCCTTCAATTTTCAAACTCCTCGAAGAAGACGAGGTTAGGTTTCTACATACTCTTCCAGATTTGTTTGTATGGAGGAGTCTCGTCGTGAGTCCTTTTAAAATTTGGGGCGAATTTGTATGTGATTAGGATGAATCGATGCACTCGGGAGCTGATGTGGACGCGTTCCAGGCCGCTCTGAATCGAGATATTGAAGGCTCTACGAACCCTCCTGGTATGGCCATCGATTTCAATATTGACCTTGTGAATCCTTGTTTATATTATTACAGATAGGTATATGTTTCATGAAAGACCCGTTTTTTAAGGGTTCAGTGGCCTCTCTATCTACTTTGCCTCTCTGCCGGGAACCCAAACAGTATAAATAGTTCTTCTCAACGAGAATTGAACCTGAGTGGCCGAGTTCTTGTTTACCACTAGACGACAGCTCGTTTTTTTTTTTCCTTTCTCTGCATTAGATATAATTAGGATTTGAGGTATCTCAGTCCCTTTTCTGTAGGAAACACCCATTCTCCCAACCAACAGTTCACAGCTACATGGAAGAATGGTATAGGAGATGCCAGTATGAAGGATCAACATGGATCGGCTTTAGACGGTCAACACCAGCATGATTTAAAACGTGCAAATGAACCTCAAGACCTTCATCGACCAGGTCAGCATTGGGACAATCCTCCGCAGGTGCCCCAAACATCTGGGTTGCAGATCTCTGAAAAGAACCCTACTGGTAATGAACCTGAGAGTGAATCTCAGTTTCTTAAACTGCAAAAGATGACTAGTCAACAGGCTCGTGGAGTGGAACAGCCTCCTGTTAATCCTCTGAACCGCAACCCTAAGCAAGTTCCTTTTGCTGCTTTGCTTCCTACCTTAATGGCCCAACTCGACAAAGACAGAGCGCTGCAGCTCCGTACCCTTTATTCCAGACTTAAGGTTACTCACCTGACATTCTGCTCCCTCAGATATTGCTTTTTTATTGATTTCCTTCTGTTACTTGATTGCAGAAAAATGAAATCCCCAAAGAAGGGTTCACCCGACATATGAAGGATATTGTAGGCGATCAGATGCTTAGGCTAGCAGTTAGTAAACTACAGCAGGTATTACCATTTGTAATGTATAAGGGTCTCTCTTAAATACTTTTTTTTTATTGGTAACTTGTGGTCGTTTTCAGGTGGGTTATAACCAGGGAAAAATGGGAATTCAAGCTCCTTCTACTGGTATTGATTATTCACTGATGCATTCTTGCTTTTCTTTTCACGATCATCATAAAGCTTTATGCTTTCCGTAGATGTGTCTTATTAGTTCCGTGCAAAATCCAAAACCCTTACTGATTCAATCTGTTCAATCGCAGAAATTAATAATCAAAAGTCTCAGTCTGACCCTCGTGGAGTCGTCCACCTTAACCAACTATCTTCGTCAACAGGCAGTTCAGTTCCTGTGCAGGGGCTTACCAAACATCCGCCGCACCAGATGCAGCTTCCACCAAGCTCTTTTCCCATGTATACCAGCTCCGGTAATTTTCACTCATTCCCGGGTTCAAACACCAATGTTTCTGGTTCCCCATTGAGACCACACCTTCATGATCCCCATATGAGACATGTGGCGCATAACCAGACCATGGGATCATCTGGTCTTGGAGGACCGCCACAGTCTACGACGAACATGATGACTATGCCCAAGTTTGAGAGGCAAACTTCTGTCAATGATCCTAGTAGGGTTCAAGGTGGCGCTACATCGCACTTCCAAAACAGCTCATCATTGCCACCTGGTCAAGGATCATCAATGTCCAATGTGAAGCAGGAATCAGTTGATCAAAGTTTTGAACAGAAGAATGCAGCCTCAGGGGCTTCGAAGGAGGATTTAGAGAAGGACTCCTCTAGAAACATGTCGCATGCAAGCTCTGTTTCTCCTTCTTCCATCACAACTCAACTGGACGCTAGCACAGCAGTAAGAGCTATTTTTGATATATAAACTTCTCATTAAAAAGTCAGTTTCAGTTGATCTTTGTTTGCCTCTTCTTCTCTTTGAGCATTTGGGGCAACCATGGTGCTTCTGTTGGCTTTTTATTTTCGAAAACCTTGGCATCGATTTTATTCCTCGTTTTCCTTTTTTTTTTTGGTAATATTGAGGAAAAAGTTTCAGTTTTGGAAAATATTTATCATTGACCAAATTTTTTATGTCCACCAGATGAATTCTCGTGGTCCATTGGGTACGTCTCAAGCAGGAGTTAATGCTAGGATGCCACCCAAAAAGCCTTTTGTTGGTCAGAAGAAACCTCTTGAGACGTTAGGTTCTTCATCGTCACCACCAAGGTAATTGAGCTCCTCTTGTTTAAAAAAAAGTGAAATTATTTACACTTGGTTTCCTAACGTAAAACTATAATCATGGTTATTTTGATTTTGAATGGTTCAACTTGCAGCAAGAAGCAAAAACTGGTCCCGAATTCTATGGATCAAAGTATTGAACAGCTCAATGATGTCACTGCAGTCAGTGGTGTTAATCTCAGGGTGCGTTTGCTTTAGCTTCGGTTTAGAATAAAAATCTCTGTTTATGGAGTACTGAATAATATTTCTGGTTTAGGAAGAGGAAGAACAATTGTTCTCTGGGGGAAAGGAGGATGGTCGTGTTTCTGAAGCATCTCGGAGAGTTGTGCACGAAGAGGAAGAAAGACTAATTTTGCAGAAAATTCCTCTGCAGAAAAAGCTGGCTGAAATTAGTTGCGATACTTTCCGTATCTTTTTATCTGCTTTCGCTTTATGAATCACTTGGAGAAACTTTACATATATGTGTTTTTCTTCTGTGGCAGTGGCAAAAGTCGGCTTAAAGCAGATAAGCAATGATGTTGAACGGTGCTTGTCTTTGGTGAGATGTCAACTTTTTGTGCATTGTTTTTTGCACATAATGCCTATTTTCTTTTTCTTTTCTCATGCATTTGCGCTCTCAGTGTGTGGAAGAAAGGATGCGAGGACTATTATCTCATATAATTCGGTTGTCCAAGCAGGTTAGTCTAACTGTCTCTTTCTTGCTGCCTCAACATTTTTGTATCTGACGTTTTACAAGTGTTTCTGCAGCGAGTTGATACTGAGAAATCCAGACACCGGACTGTTATCACGTCAGATGTTCGGCAGCAAATCAACGAAATGAATCAGAAGGTGAAAGAGGAATGGGAGAAGAAACAGGCTGAAGCAGAAAAGCTTAAGAAACCGAGTGAGGTATATTCTGTGCTCATTATCTATCTTCTTAATTTTTTACTAAAGCATACAGACATTGCAAAGTTTGTTTGTATCATTTTCTCAATGATGCAGAGTGAAGAAGGTGATGGTGGAGTTGATAGTGAGAAGGAGAAAGAAGATAACCGTTCAAAGGGTTTGAAGGTAAGGGAGAAATTAAAAACACATTTTTGGAGGCAGTTTGACTGTAACTTTGCAAAGTCTGGTTTTAATTTGTGAAGGGCAATAAAGAGGACGACGACAAAATGAGAACGACAGCTGCAAACGTTGCTGCTCGTGCTGCTGTGGGAGGAGATGATACGTTTTTAAAATGGCAATTAATGGCGGAAGCACGTCAGAAATCTGTATCTGAATCTGGTAAAGATGGGACTCAGAAAGCTACTTCAAGTGGAGGAAGAAACTCCAAGGACAAGCAAGACAGTGGGCGACGGTTTACTGGAGTTGGTGAGCTTTTTTCCCTTTTAATAGCTTTTATATTTACTTCACGGTTTTGTTCCATATAACAAGCTCTGGATTCTTGTTTTCAGGTGGTCGAAGATTAGGGAAGAACCAAGGTTCGTCGCTTCAACCAAAAGTGGTGAGGACAATCTCGGCGAAGGATGTGGTTGCTGTCCTGGAAAGAGAGCCTCAGATGTCTAAATCTATTCTAATGTATCGATTACTTCAATAGGAAGCTTCATTATCACAGAATCGTTACTTCAATAGGAAAGCTTCATTATCACAGAATCGTTATATTTATAAGCTTCTGATGATAATTTAATCGTCAAGACACCAAAGTTACTTTTTTTTTCTTTTTTTTTGAAACAAGACGCCAAAGTTAGTTATTTGCATAAAAATGTGTTGGATGGATTCACTGTTTTTCATGGAATATATGACATGACCAAACATATTAAACGCAAACATAGAGTGACAAGACCCTAAAGACTAGCCACATAATAACCCTTAGTAGGTGCATGTATCCAGAAAAAAACTATAGAGTTTGATAAACTTAAATTCCAAGGTAGTGAAAATAAAGTATTAGCCCAACATACAAGCTAAGCCACAATACCAACAAGCTCAATATGGTGATATAAGAGCGTCCGCAACCGAGGTACATGCAGGGTCCTTAGCGTTTAATCATAGGTTAGGAGGATTATAATAATAGTTGTTTGGTTAATAGGAGTAAGGATTGATACATTATTAAGGATTTTTAGGACTTGATCCTTAGGGTATGTGGCGTGTTTTGAATGAATGGAAGGGTTTTCGGTTTGGTTACGCGTAAAACACTGGTCATTCTCGACCGAAGCAGAAAAAAAAAAGTCCCGATGAAGAGAGGCGATTGCTCTCTCGACGAAGCGAAGGCGAATCCCGCGACGACAGACGGCTATTCCCACGGCGAACGACGGTGATTTGTCTCCGTCGACTGAACAAGGTAAATCGCACCCTTCTGATGTAGATTCATCGATATATATTAGTTTACATGTTGAATCGATCTCGTTTCAAATTAGGGTTTGAACACAATTTGGGGGTTTGTTACGTTTGTAATTAGGGTTTCAATTCGAATTTGGGGCTTTTTGTGTTTGTAATAATCGGTTTGAAAACGATACTGCTAGCATCGATTTTGGGTTCTTTTGGTTTGAAATTAGGATTTCAAAAGGAGTTGGGGCTTTTTGAGTTTGTATTAATAATTGGTTCAAAAAAGATCATTTGCTTCATTGATTTCGGGTTCTCCCGGACTATTTAGTTCTTTATTTTTGCATTTGGAGTTGATGTATGTCACTTTCATCAGTGTTTATGGATTCGATTGTGGGGTTTTCGTCTGCTTGGAAACTCATTGTTGATATTGTTTACATTCATTTATTGTTTGCAGATGGCGAATCCACATGAACCTCATTTCTTTAAGCCTCTGCTTCCTGGTTTCCACAGTGGCATCGTAAGAACCTCACACTCTCTATTTGTTTACATGCGTTTCTTGATTAGATGTATTCCTTGTTTGATTAACTTTGTCTTTTCTTGCAGACAATACCACTTGCCTTCTTCTCAAAGCACATAGAAGGGAAGACGAACCAGAAAACATGGAAACTAAGATCGGACGCTTCAGATCAAACTTGGGAAGTGATACAAGAAGGCAGGACACGCACCGGAGGTTGGAAATATTTCACCACAGCACATGACCTTCAAATCGGTGACCTTGTCATCTTCAAACACAAAAGAGACATGGTGTTTCATGTCATTCCTTTTGGTCCTAGCTGTTGTGAGATTCAGTATACACATCCTCACATCATCAAGGAAGAAGCCGACGCGGGTGATGCTGATGACATTGAGATTAGTAAGTCTCAATCAAAGTTCATCGTTTTGGTCCTACCTGTTGTGAGATGTTTTGACGTGGAAACTTGTTTCTTTTATTTCAGGAGGAACAGGGGCAATGTCTTCTTTCTCATTCGACTACTGTTTTTTGGCTGAGGTCACTGCTTCAAATCTAAAAGCAGACAAACTTGTGAGTCAATTTTCATACGTATAAACCATATTTAGTTAGTCAATTTTCATATGTATAAACCATATTCTGTGTTTGCAGTATCTTCCTAAGCGAGCTACGAGTTCTACTGCTTTGAACAAACAATGCCAAGAGATGATACTAGTGAACAAAGAAGGGAATTCATGGACTGCGAGTTTGCGATTTAGCGAATCAGGCGGCATGTATTACATCACAAGAGGCTGGAGAAAGTTCTGTCGTGATAACAAATGCGACATAGGAGACTTATTTGTGTTCAATCTGGTTGGAGATGGGAAATCTACTCCATTGTTGTGTGTATGTCCGGAAAGTAAAGAGTTTTATGAACTACTGAGCAAACACTTGAGCAGAAAGCATGGTGAGTCTTCTCCATTGCCTTGCTTGAGACGTCTTTAAGATGCTTGTTCTTTCTTTGCTTCTGGTTTAACTTGCTTGTTTGGTTTTGTTCTGCAGGTGACATTGCTTCTGGCTCACGGGTGAATTAGGAGAATGGTCAAGTAGTCTTCCATCTCTTTAGCTTGCGTCTCTTTTGCTATGTATCTCGGACTTGTTTAGAGCTTCTATCCTCTTGTTTTCCTTGCTACAATGTACTTGTATGATCAGTTCAGTTTAGACTCAAGTTCTTGTGTTTCTCGAATATCAACTTACTTATAAGTTTAAATCTTTTTCCTCTACTCTTGTAAGTTTAAATTTGTTTAGCTAACTACAATCTTGCTTCTCTTTATTCTCTTCTCTTTTACCTTCTGTTTAGTCAATCTCAATCTGAATAATATGTTTCCCAATCGGAACGATTGAAGAATGATTTAATCGAAAATATTTGGAACAAATTTGGTGATGAAGATTAATAATTACTTTATCTTTATATCTTTATTTTTAATCATTGTATCTTTATTTTTAATCATGCAAATAATAAAATTTCAATTTCAGTTTTAAAAAAAAAATTAATAATATTTTTTTTTTCTAAGGACCCATCTTCGGGAACACCATTGTACGACCAGTTTTGATTCGAATCCTTAACTATTCAAACAAAAACCAAAAAAAAAATTACTAAAATATTCCTAAGGATTCATTGGTGAGGTTCACCATTGCATATGCTCTAAGGGTTCTTTTGCAAGTAATCTAGTAGTATAATATGATTGTAATGTGATGAACATGTGATGCCTATCTTCATAATCGACACCGTCATTCTTGCGGGCTTAAGTGTCATTAGGCTTTTACATGTGCTTTAAGTTTTGTTTTCCTTTTATTAATAGGACTAGGCTAAGATCCGCGCCTTACGCGGAGTATATAAATTATTTTTAAGTATTATATATTTTTTTACATATTATAAAATAATAAATATATATTGAATAATTAAAATTTAGTAACTATTACGTATATAATTAAATTGGTACAAATACTTAAATAAATTAAATTTATCCAGACAAACACTTTTTTCTATTTTATATGTTATAAAATTAAGTTTAAATGATATTAACATAGATATATAGTACATTTTTAATATTGACATCTCTTAAAAAATATTTTATACTCATATTATTTTTGATCGTTTGTATTTCTTTATAACAAAAACTTTAAATCAATGATAACAATAAAACATTTATTGGATGTTTAATAGTTTTAATAATTTATAATTTTAAAAACATTCAATGCAAAGTTTAAAATCTAAATATTAAGTTGTCAATAATTGTTCAAAATATTTATCAAAAAATTTCAAATCAAATTCGAAATTAAAATACTTATGTATTTTATATGGTATATAATTTATTTTTAAAAAAATATTTATATGCATATATATAATATTTATTAAATGAGACTTCCTACTTATATAATTTCGTAATCATTTGTATCTTGTTATAACATAAATTTTAAACCATGGATCACAAAAATTTTAGTGTGAAATTTTTTAACAACTTTAGTCATTTATATTTGTTTTTTAAAATTCAAAATATAACATATACGAAAAAAATCTAAATTTTTATTATATAGTTAATGTGGTTGTTTAATTTATTTTAAAATGAATTAATAATGATAAAAAATAGACTTATTTTTATCAAATCATTGTTATTCAAAATCATTAATTGTCATATATACTTTAGCCACATTAAGTAATTCCGTGGTTTTTATTTAAGGAAACAATGAAAATCATTTATGATTAATTTATGATTAGTTTCATAAAAACCTTATTATATATTTATATGGACCAACATATTTTTCTAAAGATTCTAGGAATGATTGTGGTGATGACATGTGTCTACAAAAATATGTTGTAATACTTTTCTTTTAATATATAGGGGATTAGACGAATGCTTTTTAGAGTAGTTTAAAAAGCAAGCTTTATACAAGGTAAGCTTCACCTTATTCATACACAGAGCCCCGCGCACACGCGGAGTTGTTGAGTTTGATATTTCTCTTTACCGTTATTGCGACAATTAGATCGGATGCCAACTATTTTACTAACTTTACTCATAATTCCATACTATGAATCATATCTTTTTAAACTAAGATATAATAATGAATTTTAAGTTTAAAATAAATGCATATTTTAAATGGGCTTGGGGTTATGAAATCGAGCCATGTTCCTTTTATTGGCGGTGGAAAAAATTGAATAGCTGTTTGTCTTTGACCAAAAGAAAAAAGAGGCTTTTGCCAAAACTAACCTACAACTTGATTTTAACCCCAACTTATATCCAAACTTGAATCAAATGCAAAACTAACCTAAAAGCCTAGTGAAATTACAGCTCAGCCCATTGTGACCAAACAAAAAAACAGAAGCCATTTTTACGAATATAGCCCCAATAAATCGTCTGAGTCGTCTGAGATGTTGGAAGTCGTCTGGACGACTGAAGTGTAAGTCGTCTGGTACCAATTTAATTTAAAAATAATTTATAAATCTTGTAAAAAAATATTTTGATGCGTGAAAAATAAATATCAAGTAATTATAAACAGTTTTAAGTGATATAAATTAAGATATGATAAAATTGATTTGTTTTGAAGATAGATGAGTGGAAGTAGTGAATCATGAAATGCTTTGGTTTAGGAGTTTGGCAAAAATATGTTGTAGTATTGTATGTATTGTTAGGGTTAGATTTTGGAAAACTAAAATATTTTTTTCAAAAATTAGTTTTCACCTATATGTGTTTATTTCTGTGTATAGTAAACACTTTTCAAGTTTGATTTGATTTTATGAAGTGTTTAATTAGATAATTAAGTTTAGGGGTTATGTTTAGGGTGTGGACGACTTATATTTCAGTCGTCTGTTGAATAATTTACTCGGACGACGTATATTTCAGTCGTCCACATCGTACCGAACCTTTAATTTTACCAATGTACGTTTTAACCTAACCGGATCATTTTACTCGGACGACTTACATTTCAGTCGTCTGGTGAAGAAATTAAAACAGACGACTTACATGTAAGTCGTCCAAATATTCCCGCCTAAAATTTTTTAAAAAAATTATTTTCCCGCTTAAATAATTTAAACCAGACGACTTACTTGTAAGTCGTCTGGAAAGTCTTCTATTTTAGTTTCCCGGTAAAAATATTTAATTTCCCGCTAAAAATATTAAACTCTTCTGGACGACTTACATGTAAGTCGTCTGTTTTAATTTCTTCACCAGACGACTGAAATGTAAGTCGTCCAGGAAGTCGTCTGAGTCAAAAATATTTAACCTAATTGGATTTTTTGTCTCCCTATATAAAGAAAAATTTACACATTCTCTCTCCTCCTCTCAAATGGCTGCAACAAAAATGTAATGTTCATCATTCTAAAACTCTCCAACCTCCCTCTAATCTCTTTGACTTGAAAACACCAAACTTTATATGAATTTTTCAGTTTTGTCTCATGTATTTCTTACTAATCTATCTCTTTTGCAGGTTTTTAATCAAATGGTACTCATCTTCCACTAATTTAAAGGTAGATCTATTAATTTTAGATATGTATTTTTGTGTGTTCTATAAATGTAGATTTATCTAATCTTCCACTCATTTTCTCTATTTTTAAGTCATTTGAACGTTTTTGGATATGCAGGTTTTTCAGATCTGGATTTGATATGCAGGTTTTTCAGATCTGGAAGACTTCTTGGACAACTTACCTGTTAGTCGTCTGGAAGTCGTCTGGAAGTCGTCTGGACTTCTTGGAAGTCGTCTGGACTTCTTGGAAGTCTTCTGACAAAGTCGTCTGGACTTCCAGGAAGTCGTCTGGACTTCCAGGAAGTCGTCTGGACTTCCAGGAAGTCGTCTGGACTTCCAGGAAGTCGTCTAGACATCATGGAAGTCTTCTGACGAAGTCTCCCTTTCATAATAGATCTGAGCGTTTTGGTAAGTTCTTATGTCTGATTTTTCTTCATTTGGTAACTTCTTGTTGTATAAAGTTCTTACTTTTTTCCCAAACTAAAACTCTCCAAACCCACTCTAATCTCTTTGACTTGAAAACACCAAACTTTATATGAATTTTTCAGTTTTGTCTCATGTCTTTCTTACTAATCTATCTTTTTTGCAGGTTTTTAATTAAATGGTACTCATCTTCCACTAATTTAAAGGTAGATCTATTATTTTTAGATATGTATTTTTGTGTGTTCTGTAAAGGTAGATTTATCTAATCTTCCACACATTTTTTTCTGTTTTTAAGCCATTTGAACGTTTTTGGATATGCAGGTTTTTCAGATCTGGATTTAATATGCAGGTTTTTCAGATCTGGAAGACTTCTGGGACGACTTACCTGTTAGTCGTCTGGAAGTCGTCTGGAAGTCGTCTGGACTTCTTGGAAGTCTTCTGACAAAGTTGTCTGGACTTCCTGGAAGTCGTCTGGACTTCCTGTAAAGTCGTCTGGACTTCCTGTAAAGTCGTATGGACTTCCTGTAAAGTCGTCTGGACTTCCTGTAAAGTCGTCTGGAAGTCGTCTAAACTTGCTAAAAGTCTTCTGACAAAGTCGTCTGAACTTCCTGGAAGTCGTCTGGACTTCTTAGAAGTCGTCTGGACTTCTTAAAAGTCGTCTGGTCTTGTCTACTCAAATGGAATCCAAGCTTGTCTTTATATAGGAATGATCTATAATAGTTTTGTTTGTGGTCTGTTTTGTGAATTGCATGTCTACTCTTTTAGTTGTGACTTTTTTGTAAAATCAGTAATAATGTTTTCCAAGATGTATTAAATGTGCTAACAATGTGTTTACACATTTACAAATCAATGAAATAATAGACTTCAGTAGCCTTTTTCTTATCTTTGGATCTCTCATATGCAATAATAAACTCCAATGGCATTTTTCTCATCTTAATAAACAAGAATGTTGGTAGCTTTATATTGATACAACATTTTAAGAAACATTTTAATCCTTCTTCCAACTCATAACAATAGTCATCATTATTGCTTATAACAATAATATTTAAGAGATGGAAACAAACAATAGTAACTAGTCAAAGCATATCATATTTTTTATAAGTTTACGTTGAAAAACTTAGTCAAATTTAGTAAAACTAAGGGACAGAACATATTTTGTAAATATGAGTTTTACATATCTTGAAGTTACTTATCACTCTTAAAAATACAAGTTATTCAAAAACTAACGTAGAACACTTAAAAACTAGCAGAGAAGACGCGGACGACTTCAATCTAAGTTGTTCAGACGACTAAACTATACGTCATCTGGTCAACGCAGAGGTTATTTTTGCAATTGACTTTGAAATCTGTTATTTCGGACGACTGAAAAATAAGTCGTCTACTATTGTTTGGTTAAAAAAAACTCCAAAAAAGCTAGACGACTTACGTTTCAGTCGTCATAGGTTAGTTTTGCATTTGACTGGATTATTTCAGAAATTCGACTTTTCTGGACTACTTACATTTCAGTCGTCTAGTGAAAATTAAAATAATAATATTTTTTTAAAGTAGACGACTTACAGTTAAGTCGTCATAGGTTAGTTTTGCAATTGAAAAAAAAAATTTCAAGATTTAATTATATACAGACGACTTATAATTCAGTCGTCCACGAGACGACTGAAATGTAAGTCGTCCAGGATTTACGAGGTTTGACCAGAATCTCGGAAAAAAATCTTGGACGACTTACAAGTAAGTCGTCTCGTGGACGACTGAATTATAAGTCGTCTCTGTATAATTAAATCTTGAAGTTTTTTTTTTCAATTGCAAAACTAACCTATGACTACTTAATTGTAAGTCGTTTACTTTTAAAAAAATATTATTATTTTAATTTTTGCCAGACGACTGAAATGTAAGTCGTCTGGGGAAGTCAAACTTCTGAAATTATCCAGTCAAATGCAAAACTAACCTATGACGACTGAAATGTAAGTCGTCTAGGTTCTTTGGAAATTTTTTTGAAACCAAACAAAAACAGACGACTTAACTTTCAGTCGTCTTAGGTTACAGATTTCAAAGTCAATTGCAAAAATAACCTCTGTGTTGACCAGACGACTTCCAGGTAAGTCGTCTACAGCCAGACGACTTCCCAAGTAAGTCGTCTGACGAACAGATCTGGAAAAAAACTCGATGTCATACCTTAAATTGGTGAGATAAGTTCCTTAGCATACATAAGGCTTCTCCAAGCACACATAATCACAAACGAAAGTAACCCACCCAGAATCATTAGCTTCTATGACTCTATGAACCATAAAAAATTTAGAATCAAAATCTTGGGTTTTTTTAGCTCATTGTGGAGAGAAAGTGAGAGATATGTTGTATTTAGTTCACAAGAATGGAAAAAGAAGAAGGGTAAATCGATTTTGGGAGCATTAAGAGCTTCAAATTGGTTGTTCATGGTGGTTGTGGTATTAATGACAATGACAATCTTGTAATTACTTGAAGATGATGAGGGTGAGAGAGTAAAAATGTCATTTTCGAAAAGAAAAAAAAAATTGATGGCATTTTCGTAAATTATATGAACTTGTGGGGTGAATAGGGCAAAACCAATTTTCAAAAAAAAAAAGAGGTTAGTTTTGTGTTTGACTTTAAGTTGTAGGTCAATTCTGCAAAAAGCCCAAAAAAAAAAAAAAATAGATGTTTCCCTTTTTCGAGCTTTTAGTTTCAATTTCGTCGAGAGAGAAAAGAAGCAGAGATGGTGTGTGCAATCATATTTAATAAAAACCACACGTGTCTTTCCTATAATAAAGCTCATGATTATTGTTTGTGCAGTGTATTCATATAGACCACGATAATGTGAAGACAAGACAGTTCAAGTTCAAACCTAGGAGACACTTTAATACTAAACGGACATAGCCCACCTTATGTGAAGCTTGCAGCATGATATTATGCAAATAAAAAGAAATAACTAATTCTTCATTTTAAGAATCATTTGGTGCCCAAAGTGGAGCGATGTTAGCTCAAGTTTTTTTTTTTTTTTTTTTTTTTTTTTTGGTAAAATAATTTTATAGAAATATAAAGTTGTTAGCTCAAGTTCAAGAATGAAGTGGAGTAGAACACATGAACTTGAAAATCCCACCAATAAAAATCTCCATACCTAAGTCTAGAGGTGTGCCTACAGTGTATTGAAAAAGGCATTCGCTTCAGGCCTCCGATTAACATAATTTTTTAAAGTCCCAAAATTTAAAATAATTTATAGTCTAGTGGTTTAGACTTATTTAAGAAAAAAAACATTTCTACGAAAATTAATTAACTTACTTTCTGAATTCATGTATTTTTTTTCTATATGACATAATATAACATATTTACATTATAAACTTATTCTTTTACAGTATTAAACTTGTGTATTTGATGAAAATAATATATCATATTAGAAAATTGTTTTCATTGCGGTTGTAAATAAATTTATTTTTAAAACTTGCCTTAGGTCCTTAAAACTCTTCGCACGGTACTGCCTAAGTCCCTCATGAGTCTTCCAATATAAGAGATGTATTGGTGCCGGCATCCCCGCTTACATAAGTCACGACTTCAGAGATGAAGTGGTGTTAACGTACCTTTTTTTGAAGGTGGTTGAGGGACTCGTACATAAGTTGATTACACACCAATGAGTCAAAATTATATTCATTCATTCATCTCTATAACACTATATTATGACCTATAACTATAGTTTTAGTGATAAAAAAAAAGAATCTTTTTAAATCACTTACAATAGTTAGGCATATATTTATATCTGCACAAACTCAAACATTTTACAGAGATGTGTGCGTGTGTATGTGCCCATAAGGAAGATATACATACATGCTTTTCTGGAGCAAGAGAAATGTCCAGTCTGGAGTTTCCTTGCGCAATTGATTCTAAATCTTTTCCCACATAATGTCGGCAATGAATCCATATCATCCTCACTTTTGTTAATCCCCAATGTTAAGTAAGAAAATTATAACATATTTATACATTTTCATTACTAAAATGTATCAGTACCTTTGGTTCCTCTCCCAAAGATCAACCCTAGCCTTAAGTCTGCTATATTCCATTGACCTGTTCGTTTGTTTATGCACAATCAATTATCAGTTTGTAAGCCAGTTTTGTATTAAGATATTGTACATAAATATATGTTTGACAGAGCTTTGGAGACATTAAACATATATTGTGGGAATATGGAGCCTTTACCTGATTCATCTCGTAGCGTTTTAGAAACATGGAAAACAATACTTTACCTGATTCATCTTGTTCATGTAAACGTAAGCCTTTTTTCAATGGAGATCATCTATAAAAGTAACAAAGCAGTAGGCAAAATATAGAAGAATATAGAAGAATTAGAACGTAAACAAAACAAAAAGTTTTAATTTCTAGTTCTACGTTTTCTTGTTGTTTATACGATTTGCTACCAAAGTATCTTAAACCCGTAAACAACAATAGTGGTAATAAAGTGAAATTAGAAAAGAAGCTCAATAATATGCATCAAATACAACGCATATAAGATAAGCTGAAGACCGTTTCAGAGATTACCATAGAGGTCTCCACTGAGTCCACAGTTGGACTTAAAACGTGGAATCTGAACCGGTCAGCATTGATAGGGATCCATATGTGGTGAAGATGGAAGAGGACAGATCTGTGCCAGAAACAAATGTTACACGCAGATCAGCAACTCGATAGATCTCTTTGGGCTTCGTAAGAAGTAAATTTCAGAGAAAAAAAAATCATACATGTTCGTCGAGGATGAGGATGTGCAGCTCCAATTGAAGATAGAAGATAAACTGAGAGCGTATGTGAAGATCAATCCTGCTATTAAGCCTCTCCAATTTATAAGGGTTGAAGTGAATTTTCGGTTTCATTGTATCCGAAGGGAAACAGATAGTTGTTTTAGATTGTAAATAGCTTTAATGAAAAAATATGTATTCCGTTGGTTGAAAGGATTAGAAGCAAGATCAACACTTGGACTTGTAGGTTCCTATCATATGCAGGAAGACTTCAACTGATTAAGTCAGTTTTGATGAGTATTGAGAATTTCTGGGCCGCTGTTTTCAGAATTCCCAGTAAATGTTTGAAGGAGGTGGAGCAACTATGTTTTGCATTCCTCTGGACAGGACCAGCTCTTAAGTCTACAGGGCCAAAAGTCGCATGGAAAGAGGTCTGCAATTTAAAAAATGAAGGTGGTTTGGGTATAAGAGACCTAAAGGAAGTTAATATGGTCTATGGTTTGAAGTAAATATGGAGAATGGTATCAGGGGAATCGTTATGGGGAGATGGATAAAGGCTAATTTACTTAAAGGAAAAAGTTTTTTGCAAGTGAAAGTCAAAACTCAAGCAGGATCTTGGATGTGGAGAAAGATATTAAAACTGAGAGAGGTGGCACAGAATTTCTATAAGAAGGAAGTTGGGAATGGTCGGCACATCTCTTACTGGTACGATAACTGGTCAGCCAAAGGAGTGTTGATTGATCATTTGGGTGAGAGGGGTATTACTGATATGGGGATAAGTAGAGATGCTACTGTAGAGGAAGTTGTGCTTAGTACAAGGCGAAGAAGACGACATCGCACTCTGGAGCTTAACAACATAGAAGCTGAGTTATTGGTAATAAAGGAGAAAATGAGAAGTGATGTTGAGGATGTAGCTTTGTGGAAGAGAAAGTCTGGTTTTAAATCAACATTCTCGACGCAGGAAACGTGGATGCTTACACGAGAAACTAAGCCTATTTGTAATTGGGCAAAGGGTATTTGGTTCTCCCAAGCTACTCCCAAATTTGTTTTTGTGACCTGGCTTGCAATGGTGGACAGACTATCTAGTATGGATAGAGTACTTAGGTGGAATCAGGGGGTTGATGAAACATGTGTGCTTTGTAAGAGTGTTGTCGAAACAATGAATCATCTCTTCTATGAATGTTCTTATGCTAGTCAGGTTTGGGAACATCTTACAAAAGGGATTCTACGAAGTTCTTATACGAATATCTGGTCTGAGATTGTGATATTGAAGAATAAGAACTTTGAAAACCTAATCATAAAACTTGTTTGACGAATAAAAATGGCACACTTTCCCCTACTAAAACATAAAACATAAAACATAAAACATTAGACTTTTTTTTCAAAATGGGCCATATAACTAAACATTGGCCGAATGGCTTTATACCTGACTTGGACTTTTTTTCTGGAAATTAAACCGAAATCTTATACCGAATTGAAAACATATCGATCTGAAAACCAAACCAAGCTCGGAAATGAAGGTGGGACCCACAAATAAAAAACATGCTGATGTGGATGCCTTTAGGAACGAGCAAAAACTCTCATATTATAATATACTTTATAAACTTACAACAGCAATCAAGAGATCTATAACACTTAGATGAATATTCTAAACCATATTTTGACTTTGAGAGTATCACCAAGATCAAAGGACCTTCTTGTTCGGTCGAGCGTATCGACAGCTTAAAAATCTATTGTTTTCGTTACACTTTCTTGCATCTAAGCTTATGTTATCAATTAGTTGGTATCCGACACGAAACGTTCTTGGAGTTATTTTCAACCATGCCTTTGAAACAACATGTTGCGGATATGACAGAGTTTCCGAAAGCATTATTGGCTATCATGGGACTCGATATTCGTACAGTCTTGTGTCACTACAGAGCGAATATTTAGAGTTAGGAAATAAATTATATATCGACTCCATGTCCGTTTGCGAATACGGTTTCTTATCGTTTCTTGTATTCATCTTTAGAATCATCAATTTCCTTAACATCGCTTTCATTATATCGTTTATCTCAGTCCGGTTTTCCGGCTTCTATAGATATTAAAGACTTATTCTTGGGTTCACTCCCTAAAGTGAACCTCTAGGTTCACCAACCAATATGATTTTGTTATTTCATATTCAATATCTTTTTTAAAGAGAAATAAAATATTGTCAAGTTATATTATGTTTTTTAAATAAAAAGTTAAAAAGAAAAAGAAAAGGAAAAAATAGTAGTAGTTACAAAAAAAATATATATATTTTTTTAAATATATTTTTTACGTCGTCAATAGAACACTAAACTCTAAATCATAAACCATAAACCCTTGGATAAATCATAAAATCTAAATAAAAAACACTAAACACTAAAACACTCAAGGGTTTAAGGTTTAGGATTTAGAGTTTAGGGTTTAGTGTTTTAGTGTTTAGTGTTTTCGATCTAGAGTCTAGGGTTTATCTAAGGGTTTAGGGTTATTGTGTTCCAGATAAGGGTAAAAATAGTTTTTCAAAAAAGAAAAAATTTCTAATTACTATTATTTTTTATATTTATTTTTTTTTATTTTCAAAACATAATATAACTTGACAATATTTTATTTCTTTTACTATAAAATATCGAATATGAAATAATTAGAACCCAAGAATAACTCTAAATTAAATCATTATAAAACTAGTTTCTGAGTACTTCGAATTTTATTTTCGTTTTGTTATTAAGTCAGTAGATCTAGATCGGCCGCTCGATTTAGACTTACCGCAATTCCAGCACAGGGGCCATGTATAGATTTTGGTTTACATACTCGTTTATCTTTCGAAAATCTTTTTTTTCAATACATACTTCGTTTGTTGCTCTGCATTTTCGTGCATTTCTGTTATTCGACCAAAACAACCTTTGACCTCTGTTTGGAGACCAAGAAAATTATAAGGAGACTTCTTTAGCGACTTTTTCTTTTTGACACTTTGGGTTTGATTTTATCTTTTGGCCCATTTTGACGAGAAAGGTGAGCCCACAACAAAATACAACGGAACAGAACGTGATATGCAGATTCCGATCTTTTTCTTTGCTTTTAATCTTTAGTATTCACGAAATCATGATGGACAATCATAATTTCAAACCGAGGTTATGATGAGATTGATATCGGGGACGTTCCCGTCCGTCAAGCCTCGCGATCACAACCCTATCTCTAAATCGAAAACGTTGAAAACCCAATTCCCGATTTCTTCATCCACTTCTTCCCAACAAAACTCCAAGGTTTCAAACCCCAAATCATGGTCCGTCTATCTCATTCTCTCGACCAAGGAACCCATCAAAACCTATGTCGGCATCACCACCGATTTCGCACGCCGGTTCCTCATCTTTTCTTCTCCTTTGTAATTGAATCTAATTTTTTTTTCTAGAGGCAAAATGCTTGTTCTTGTTTGTTGCAGATTAAAGCAGCACAATGGTGAAATCAAAGGAGGTGCAAAAGCTTCAAGTGCAGGAAGACCTTGGCTCTGCGCCTGCATCATCACTGGATTCACTTGTCTAAGCAAAGGTATTCTTACTTTTCTTCATCTATAACAATCTAAACATTGCCTTATGAATGATGAGCCTCTCTTGTCTGAAATATCCAGCTTCCTCGTTTGAATCGAAATGGAAGATCTTCACCAGAAAGTTACCGAGGAGAAAGAAAGGCGAGGAGATGAGTCAGAGTGAAGCTTTGTTGCAACACCGGAGGAGAGCATTGGATAAAGTCCACGACTCACTAGAATGCAGTCACCTCCAAACTGACTGGAAAATTGCGACCAGGTAAAACACAACTAACTTATGTTGGGACTTCAGAAAGAGTAGTAGAACCCCATGAGATCTTGTCGCTTTTGAGGAACGCACTATTCCAATGTATTGGTACACAAAACGTAAAAGCAAATGTATTAAAGATTTGATTTGGTTTTTGTCGGCAGTATGTATATAAATAAAATAATCAGCTTTAAGTTTTAAGATTGTAAAATTTTAAGTTAAAAAATAATAATTGTGAACTTTAAATTGGTGTTTGGATATTGTGGCTATGCTAAAGACATCTCCAACCATGACACTAAGATTGATGTTAAAATTACACTAAATTGGGTGTTTTGGTGTCATACTTTTTTTTGTTATCTCAAACCGTAACACCAAATAATATTACACCAAAAATAATATTATATATTATTTGAAGTTTTTTATTTTAATAATTTTTTATATTTTTATTATTTGTAATTGATAAATAATTATATTTATAACCCTTAGCTACTATGTTTGTTAAATTTTTGTAATTTTATATTTATAAATTTTATTTATATTTTTCAGTTTAACAATATTATAAATTTTATGTATTTATTTAATATAAAGTATTATATTAAAAATTAAACCTATTAATTATGAAAAGCACATAAAATAATATATTTATTTTATGTTTTTAAGTGTTTATTTTTAATTTAATATGCATTTAATCTTATCCAGCTTATATTATTATTTTCTATATTTATAAAATAATAATTAAATTTTATATCATTCAAAATAAAATATAAAAGTTCTATGTTTTTTTTTATTTTTTACAATATGAAATAAATGATATTAATCATTTAGTAATTTCCTACATGAAAATAGTAGAAAAATATTTTAATTATTTAAAATTAATTTAAAAATATGAATACTATAATATATTTATGTTTAGTTACAAATTTGAACAAATTAATAATAAAAATTAAACTATATTATTAAATGAAACATAATAAAATATGTATATTAAATATTTTGTGTGTGTTACTATAAATATACTTAGTTATTGGATGGGACGTACGCAGTTAAGTCAGGATATTGGATAGCCAGGAACATTCTCAACAGGGATATATTGGACAACGAGGTAGAATCGAGTATTATAAAGTTCCAAGCATTTGCTTGGAAGAGACAAACTCCATTGAAACTAAAACATTTTATCTAGCACACAATCTCTGGACAATTAACAGTAACAATAGGTTTGGAATTTGAGTTTTAACCCGCGGGTCCCGCTCTGTTTGATCCGTGTCACAAGGCAGGTGTGGGTGCAGTTGTGATTATTTTAAACGGGGCAGGTGCAAGTACCCACCAACTCGCAAATTTTTTTTTTTTGAATGCGTTTTTAAAAAAAAGAGTTTATATTTTTAGAAAATAGGGGAATTTTTAAAAATAATAATTAAAATTTTTTAAAATATAGAAAAATTTAATTATAAATATATTATTTATAGTATTTTTTAGAAAAAAATAAATTAAATAATTATTTAAAATAAATATAACTCGTGGGTTCTGCGAGTTACCCGCAGAATTAAGCGGGGCAGGTGCGGATATAAATATATTTGTTCGTGGGTTGTGCGGATCAGATTTTTTGACAGTAAAAATTATTTGAAACCTGCGGGTTAGCGGCTCAGCATGACGGGTTTGACCCGCAATCCAGCCCTAAGTAACAAGCAAACTAGCACATCGTCATATGCGATGCGACAACATTGCCCTAGATGCGAAGCAGATGACAAAACTATAAATCATGTCATTTTTGAGTGTCCCCCAGTTTTACAGACATGGGCACATGCAGCAATCTCAACTCCACCATTGATATTCCCCTGCGCGAGCCACTACACGAACATAGACTATTTTTTTTTGAGGAAAAACGATATAGAAGACCTTGAGCTGAAGATCCATATTTTTGGATTATATTGTATGTTTGGAAAACCAAAAATAATAAATTATTCAGAAGAATAAATAGAGACCTATTGGAAACTGTCCAATATGCTAAGTCACATTGTCATGCTTGGTTTAGAAGTAAACAGCAAACATGAAGAACCCGAAGTTACACAAAACTCACAACAAATAACAATTTCTGACAGATACATGATAGATGTGGATCATGGAAACATGATGCATTCTTCAGTGGTTATGGATGGACATGAATAAATTTTACAAGAGTAACTTAGCTATTGGGAGCACGAAACCAGGGGCGAAAAATCTCATCCCCTCACACGGAACTCGAAGCCTTCTTGGCGCAGCACAAGGAATAAAGAAGAGGTTCGTTTAGACTAGGAATACCCGAACGTCAACTGAGCTTTGAGTTTCGTTTTTTCGAAGAGAATAACGGAAACTCAAAGAGAAAAGATGAACTTGAAAGTTCTTCAGATTAATATTAAAAGCGTGATCTTTCCTCACGTTACAAGATTGTATATATACAAGAACCAAATCTCAACTCCTAATAAGATAATCTCTATAATATTATTTGAGAAATCAGTTTCTTATGTGTCGCTTTCACGTTAATTCTCACGATAGTTGATTACACTGATATCCTTAATAAATTAACTTACACTTAAAATACTATTATTTATTATTTTATTTAGTTTCCTTTTAAAAAAGTTCTGAAAATATACACATATAATAAAGTTAAAAAAATAATTGAAAAACGAAAATATATGTATATATAATATGATTTCATAGTATTTTGTGGAGATACTATTTATATATATATATACAATAAATATATAAATGTTTAATGTAAAATAGAAAAAATGATAAAAATAAACAGATTTTAAAAATTATAATTATATAAAAAAATTTATAATAGACTTAAAATGTTCTTTTAAATTTTTAAGTAAACAAAAGAGGTTTTATCTTTAAAAAAAATTCAAAAAAAAAAATCAAAATAATATCTTTAAAAAAATTAAATATATTTTTTTATTTTGGATAAGGTTTCCGGAATCTTATGCCCGGCTCTAATGACATCCTAAAGATAATGATGAAAACCACCTAACTAATAAAACCCAACTAAAAGATAATGATGTTTCCCTCCACGTACGAAGAGTAGTGGCGCGAACCATAGATGAATGCAAGAGTACGCTGCATCACTTCTCATGGGAAACGGAGTGTATACTTAGTGCTGGGAATATGAATCATTATCCGCGGGCCTCGCCCTATTTGATCCGCTGCGGGGCGGGTGCGGGTCGAGTGATTTGAAAAATTTGGTTCGCGGGTGCGGGTTGAGTGATTTTTATGCGGAGCGGGTGCGGATCAGCCAAAATTCAGTGCGGGTATCCGCCAATCCGCAAAAACTAAAAAAAAAGATTTTTTTTTAAATATTATTTTTAAATGGAATTTTTTTTAAAAATAATTTAATTTTAATTATAAATAGATTAATATTTATTATTTTTAATAAAAAATATTTAAAATATTAAATTTTATTGTTATTTTTAATATAAAATATTTAAATATTAAATTTTATTGTTATTTTTAATAAAAAATATTTAAATTAATAATTTTTAATATTATTAATATTATCCGCGGGTCTAGCGGATCATCCGCGGGTTTAAGCGGGGCGGGTGCGGATTTCATATTTTCTTCTTGCGGGTCAAGCAGGTCAAATTTTTTGAGTAAAAAAAGTCAGTTTACCCGCGGGTTGGCGGGTCAGCGGGGCGGGTTTGACCCGCAACCCAGCTCTACTTCAGCTACCGACGTATCAGGTTTTTGGCAACCGTACCGACGTATCAGGTTTTTCGCAACCGTTTGATATCAAAAATGGAATATGTATCTATACTATTAAAAGGGAAGGAGTCCCAAAAATCTATTTATGAAAGGTTGTTGGACTTATTCACTAGACTTAACTATTTTTTTGGTCTCACCCTATATTTCTCTAACTATACATTAATCAATTACCTTATATTTCTCTAACTATAAAATAACCAGTGCTTTTATTTAATACTCAACTTACTATAATACACCAAAGATTTATACTTCAATATTATTAATTCAGAATCATTGATATATTTTACTCCTATTTTTTCTTGGAATATAAATTTTGTGCCATTAAACCTATTTTTTTTTGTCATCAGCATAAACAGACTCATACAGACTCTGTGAACCAAACTGGGAGATGGCGATCCATGTGAACGACGATAGACGGCTGCTTCCTGACACTACGTGCTAGGCTATCCACCTTTGTATTTTGCATTCTTGGCACATGGACAATCTCTGATCGGGAAAAACTCTCTTTCAGGACTTTAATATAATCTAAATAACTTGCAAAAGCTGGCTATTCTTCTGGTTACGAAACCATCTTCACCAATTGAGAACAATCCGTTGCAAATATAACCTGAAATTGTCGTAAGTTCCTCATACACTCCATTGCCCAAAGTAATGCTTCCATCTCTGCATGTAGAGGAGATAGACTAGCCCTAACATTCCTTGCTCCCATCAAACCCTCAAAGCCTTCTAAAGTACTAAACCACCCCTGGCCAGAGAAACCACTATCCTCTTTCCAGGACCCATCAGTGAAGCACCATCTTCCTTGGATTAACGGTACTGCCGAACCCTCTACATGTGGCCCTCTCTGTTCCTTCACTATCTGCGCCTCAGCCCATAGTGTGGACTCTGTTTCTGCCAGTTTAATCGTCTCCCTTGGATCCATATCAAGGTTACTAAAAACTTTATTATTCCTTCCTTTCCAGATATACCATAGAATCCATGCAAATTGAGAACCATATTCACTAGACTTAACTATTTTTTTGGTCTCACCCTATATTTCTCTAACTATACATTAATCAATTACCTTATATTTCTCTAACTATAAAATAACCAGTGCTCTTATTTAATACTCAACTTACTATAATACACCAAAGATTTATACTTCAATATTATTAATTCAGAATCATTGATATATTTTACTCCTATTTTTTCTTGGAATATAAATTTTGTGCCATTAAACCTATTTTTTTTTGTCATCAGCATAAACAGACTCATACAAACTCTGTGAACCAAACTGGGAGATGGCGATCCATGTGAACGACGATAGACGGCTGCTTCCTGACACTACGTGCTAGGCTATCCACCTTTGTATTTTGCGTTCTTGGCACATGGACAATCTCTGATCGGGAAAAACTCTCTTTCAGGACTTTAATATAATCTAAATAACTTGCAAAAGCTGGCTATTCTTCTGGTTACGAAACCATCTTCACCAATTGAGAACAATTCGTTGCAAATATAACCTGAAATTGTCGTAAGTTCCTCATACACTCCATTGCCCAAAGTAATGCTTCCATCTCTGCATGTAGAGGAGATAGACTAGCCCTAACATTCCTTGCTCCCATCAAACCCTCAAAGCCTTCTAAAGTACTAAACCACCCCTGGCCAGAGAAACCACTATCCTCTTTCCAGGACCCATCAGTGAAGCACCATCTTCCTTGGATTAACGGTACTGCCGAACCCTCTACATGTGGCCCTCTCTGTTCCTTCACTATCTGCGCCTCAGCCCATAGTGTGGACTCTGTTTCTGCCAGTTTAATCGTCTCCCTTGGATCCATATCAAGGTTACTAAAAACTTTATTATTCCTTCCTTTCCAGATATACCATAGAATCCATGCAAACTGATGATCATCTAGCTGCGGATAAATTCTCCAAAAAAGATGATCCATATTTGTAAAAAGAGATCCTGTTGGAAAGATAGCGGGATTTGATGATATCTTGGATAGCGCCCAAACCTGTAATGCTAGAGGACATTCAAAAAATACATGATTAACTGATTCTTCATCAGCGCCACATCGTGCACAACATATATCACCATTTAGCTCTCGCGCTTGCAAATTCTTCTTGACTACAATACATCCGGTCACCAGTTGCTATAAAAAATGTTTCATCTTCGGTAGGCATCGAATCTTCCAGCAAAACGACTTTAACGCATCAACTGTAGGTCCAAACATTACTGGTGGTTTATCTCTATCTGGGTAAACCCGCTCTACCTGATATCCTGATTTGACCGTATATTTCCCATTGTTTGTGAAATGCCAACCATCTCTATCAATCCTCTGAATTCTACTCAGAGGTATACTTTCGATAATTTTCACATCATGTGGGTCCACTAGATTCCGAATTGCCTGCATATTCCAATTTCGCGAATGAGGATCAATGAGAGCATCCACTGTAAGGACAGGATAAAAATTGTGTTGGTTTTTATTTGCTGGTCTCGGGCGAGTGGTTGGGAGCCAGGGGTCATTCCATACCGAAATGGATGATCCTGATCCCACCCGTTGGATTAGTCCTTTGCTAACCAGAGATCTAGCAGATGTGATACTCCGCCAGGCATATGACGGAGAGTATGAACGGATCGGTTCCAGGGGTGATGCATTCCTGTAATACCGACTTTTGAAAACACGAGAGAATAAAGTATTCGGCTTCTCAATCAGACGCCATAACTGTTTTTAAAAATGAGAAATATAGCTAAATAGTAATTATTTAATGAGAAATATTTTAAAAAAAATATTTTTAAATAAACCATATATAAATACTTTTCCACAGAAAACTTATATAAATCAAAGATATTTATAATTTTAAAATTCTTATTGAAATTAAAGTAGATATTAACACATATACTAAAATCTAGTATATATAGACATTTGGTTAGTTTTGTTTCTGTTTCTATCTATTTTTTAAATTTTTAATTTTTTTTCGAGTTTCTATATGGGCAATTTTTCCAAATAGTCATTTTTAAGTTTTTGTTACAAAAATAGTTTTTAAGGAGGAAAATGATCAAAATAGCCTTTTTTGTTTTGAAAATTTAATTTTTTATTTTTAAAAATCAGTATAGATTAGTTAACTCTAAGTATAAATATATTTTTATCCTTTGATAAAACTTATTTTGGTTATTTTATTTATTGAGAGCTATTTTTGTGATAATAAACTAAGAAATGCTATTCTGTGGAATTATTTATTTCTTACATCAATATAATATTATTTTACTGATGGCACCGCTAAGGGCATCTGTATCACGCGGTTCTTAGCGCGTCCTTAGCATAATAGGTAATTAATTTAAATCAATTTAAATCAATAATACAGAAAACGTTTGCTCACGTATGTTAATTAAGAAGTTTTAAGTTTGTGTCCTTAGCTGCACGTGTCACATAGAGAGGGGAAGGAGTGTTCGGTGTTGGAAAAGTCTTCCATCTCTCTCGACGAAATCATTCGCATCGTCTCCCATCTCTCTCGACGGTTTCCCTCCACCGAGCTCTCGACCGCGGACTCCGTCGAATCCTCCGGCGATCTGTCCCATCTCTCCCATATCTCCCATCTCTCTGTTGATCCCAATCTGTCGGCCTCAATCCCTCGCCCTAAATCTCTCCAACGAAGCTCTCCAACGAAGCTCTCCACCGATCCTCTCCAACGAAGCTCTCCAACGATCTCTCCTCTGATCCGAGCCCCAATCTCTCCCATATCTCCACCAATCTCTCCAGCGATCTCTCGCCGATTTCAACGAATCACTCCACCGGATCTCTCCACCGATCTCTCCGCCGATCTCTCCGCCGCCGATCTCTCCTCAGATAAACAAGGTATCAATCAATCCTCAGTCTGTAGCATCGAGATTTAGAGTATTTATTTCTCGATCTAGGTCGTGTGTATCTGAGGCTTGTTTGTTTTTGTTGTGAGGATTTGATTGTATGCTTCGTCTTTGTGATTGAATGCATGTCGTTTTTTGTAAATAAAATTTATAAATTAGGGTTTGTAAGTGATACAGCCATGTCTGAGAATCGTTTTCTTGAAGAGATTAACTCTTGTTTTGTTCTTTAGGATGCTTAACTCGTATATGATATAACTGTTATAGGAGTTAAGTTAAGTTTGTTCTCAACCAAATATGAATAGTGAGACTTAGTTATAGTATCAGTGTCCTGTCTTGTTGCATTGGTGAGAATTATAGGATCAATTTGTGGATATCATTGTAATAAGTGTTGATTAGACTTAGGTAGATAATGTCTTGCGATTCGTTTGGTATTTGGTTCGATCGAGAAGTGTTGATTCGATCTTGCGTGGAAGAGAAGTAAAAGAGAATCTAGCTAATGAACACGACGAGATGTTATCCAGTTCGGACGCAAACCGCGATCCTACGTCTGGCCGAGGATCTCCTCGGAATTCACTAAGCTCAGTGAACAAACGCCGCCGTAACACTCACCGGAAAAACCCCAAGAAAACAGAGAACTCTCACCCCCGTAGAATCCTCTTTAATCTCTCCTAGTTTTCTCTCCTCTATCTCTTTTCTCTCTCACCGTGTTTCCCAAGCTCACAGCTCTCACACTCGACTCGATTACAACTTGTCTCACGTCGAAGATAACAACCTCTAACGGCCTCTCCGCGTGGACTTATCTGTAACAACCTTTACAGCCTTTAAAGACAAAATAGAGAAGACTCAAACGGCGACGTTTCTACATTAAACATAAACCGACCTCTAAACCGAAATCGAATGTCTAATCATCATAACCGGTTTCAAGCCGAAACCTTCTGATTCTTCTGGAGTCTTTCAACCAATACTTCAACAAACTCCACCTTGGTTGTAAGACGACCAAACTGAGCTTAGATGAACTCCGATCCTCGTGTTTTTCCTCTGCTCCTCAGGCAGAGACTCCGAGTAGGCTTAACAGGTTTTTAAACCTACCTACTGGAAGAGTCTTGGTGAATACGTCTGCAGGATTTTCACTAGTATGAACCTTCAAAACCTGCAGCTTACCATCTTCAACATTCTCTCTCAAGAAGCCTAGCTTTGTAGCCATGTGCTTCGTCCGTTCATGGTGAACATTGTTCTTCGCTAAAGCTAGAGCACTTTGCGAATCACAAAACAACTCCATGAGTTCTTGTTTGTAACCAAACTCTGAACTCAGACCCTTCAACCATATAGCTTCTTTACCCGCCTCTGTCATGGATAAGAACTCAGCTTCTGTGGTCGATAAGGCCACTACAGCTTGAAGGTTTGACTTCCAACTGATAGCTCCACCACTCGAAACAAACGTGTAACCTGATTTAGACCTTCTCTTGTCTAAATCACCAGCATAATCAGAGTCGCAAAAACCATATAGCCGGAACTCTGATCCTTTCTTGAACTTCAAGCATACATCAGTACTTCCTTTAACATACCTCAAAATCCATTTTACTGCTTCCCAGTGTTCCATTAATGGACTACTCATGAATCTGCTCACGAGTCCAACAGCATAGGCAAGGTCAGGTCTTGTACCGATCATACCATACATCAAACTTCCAACAGCATTACAGTATGGGATTGAATCGTCACATGCTCCACCGGCTTTAAGATCTTCTTCAGTTGCCGCTTTTAGTTTGAAATGACTTCCTATTGGAGTGTTCACAGACTTAGCACCCTCCATGTTGTAAGTCCTTAGAACCTTCTTCATATAGTCAGCTTGAGACAGTTTCAGAGTTCCATGAGCTCTATCTCGGATGATATCAATACCCAATATCTTTCTTGCTGCTCCTAAATCCTTCATTTCAAACCGAGAGTTCAGCTGATCCTTCAGAGCCTGTATCTGCGTCTTGTCTTTACACGCCACTAACATATCATCGACGTACAAGAGCAGATAGATTTTCCCATCAGTAGTATACTTTATGTATACACACTGATCATGACAACTCCTCTGAAAACCAATCTCTTTCATGAACTGATCAAACTTTTGATTCCACTGTCTAGGACTCTGCTTCAACCCATAAAGAGACTTTCTCAACAAACACACCCAGTCTTCCTTTCCCTCAACTTCATAACCTTCAGGTTGGCTCATATATATTTCTTCTTCAAGATCTCCGTGTAGAAATGCAGTTTTCACATCTAATTGTTCAAGCTCAAGATCTTCATTTACCACAATCGACATCAAGTATCTTATAGACACATGCTTAACAACTGGTGAGAAAATTTCATTGTAGTCTACACCTTCCTTTTGAGCATAACCTTTTGCTACCAGACGAGACTTGTATCTCGGTTCCTCAACTCCAGGGATCCCAGGCTTGCGTTTGTAAATCCATTTACATCCTATCACTGCTCTTCCTCTAGGTTTCTTCACTAGATCCCAAGTATGGTTCTTGTTCAAAGAATCCATTTCATCATCAGAAGCCATAATCCACTTCTTCTTTTGTGGATCTTTCATAGCTGACTTGTAGTCAACCGGCTCCACACAATCACCATCTTCAGACACATACATTGCCAGATATACGTAGTCATCAAGTTTCTTCGGATGCTTTACTTCTCTACGGATCCTATCTCTGGCAAGTTGGTAAGATTGTGGGTCATGACTTTCTGACGCTTCTCCTGTGTCATCGACACTCTCAGGTTGGGATTCTGATAATGCATCTCCACCCGAGTCATCATCCAGTTCACTTTCAGAGAGAACTAAATCCAGGAACATAGTGTTCTTTTCCTTCTGCTCTACAGAAGCCTTTTCAAGATCTTTGTAACACTCTTCCTCATTGAATGTTACATTTCTGCTCACAACCGCTCTCTTATCCTCCAGAGACCACACTTTGTAGCCTTTAACTCCCCCAGGATAGCCAATGAAGATTCCCTTCTTGGCTCTAGGTTGTAGCTTTCCACTATCTGAATGGAAGTAACATACGCAGCCAAATCTTCTCAGATGATCTAACTTTGGGACTGATTTAGACCAAACCTCTTCAGGGACTTTGTCACCAATCCCTGAGGCAGGTGATCTATTTATTACATACACTGCTGTGTTAACCGCTTCAGCCCAAAACACCTTAGGTAAACCACTCTCATTCAAGATGCTTCTCACTCTTTCAAGAATTGTTCTGTTCATCCTCTCCACAACACCGTTCTGTTGTGGAGTGTATGGAATGGTTTTGTGTCTACCAATACCATTCTCTGAGCAGAACTCATCAAACTCTTTGTTGCAGAACTCCAAACCGTTGTCAGTCCTCAGCTTCTTCACTTTTAAACCTGTTTGATTCTCAACTAACAACTTCCATTCCACAAACTTCTCAAAAGCTTGATCTTTTGTCTTTAAGAAAAATACCCACACCTTTCTTGAGTAATCATCTATCAGACTCAAGAAGTAATGACATTTTCCAAGAGACGCAGGAACAGTCGGAGATCCCCAAAGGTCTGCATGTATATAACCGAGACAGGCATCGCTCGTGTGTTTACCAGTCGCAAAACTTACACGATGAGCTTTCCCAAGAATACAACTTTCGCAGAACTTGATGCTTGATACCTTTGACTTGTCTAGATATCCTTTCTTTATTAGTACATCCATTCCCTTCTGACCTATGTGTCCCAGTCTGCTATGCCAGAGATGCGTCTCATCTTGTACACTCACTGCATTCACTTCTCCTCTGTGACTATTTCCCTGTAAGTAGTACAGATTGCCTTCTCTAGTAGCTTTAAGAACTGTTCTGCATCCCTTCTTTACTCTGAGGACTCCATTTTCAGAGACAAATGTGCATCCATTACTCTCAAGAGCTCCAAGTGATATCAGGTTCCTCGAAAACTGAGGCACATATCTGACATTCTTCACTGAGACATATTGACCCTCTGCTGTCTTCAAAGTTACAGTACCAATACCTTGTACTGATGATAGGCTGTTATTAGCCATCCTTACGGAACCTCCAGCACCTTCATCTAACTCAGTAAACAAGTCCTTCCTAGGTGTCATGTGAAATGTGCACCCAGTATCTAAAATCCAAATCTCATTGAAGTCTACTGTGGTTGCCAAGTTTGCTTCTGTAACCACTAACGACTTAATGTAGTCAACCCCGGTAACAGACGAAGATTCTCCAGGCTCGGAGGTTTTCTCTTTTCCCTTATGGCCACTTCTCTTAGGACAATCTCTCTTGAAATGTCCCTCTTCGCCACACACCCAACACGTTGGATTATTCCCTTTACCTTTTGACTTTGATCTGGACTTATCTTTGAACTTGTTCTGACCTTGAGCACGCTTGGTACTTCTTCCTCTAGAGCTTGAACTGGAGTATAACACCTCTCCTTGATTCTTATTTCCTTTACCATTCACACTGAATTCAAGCTGTTTTGAATGAATCGAGTTCATCACCTCATCCATAGATACCGTCTCTTTCCCATATCTCAAAGTATCTCTCAGTTGATCAAACTGCTTTGGCAGCGACATCAGCAGCAGTATAGCTTGATCTTCATCCGAGACTTCCACCATGACGTTTCCCAAATCAGTTATGATTCTTAGGAACTCATCAATGTTGCTCTCTATGGATATAGACTCATTCATTCTGAAACCATATAGTTTCTGCTTTAGGTACATACGGTTAGGCAGCGATAATGACATGTACTGAGCATCCAGAACCTTGAGCATTCCAGCAGCAGTCTTCTCCTTCAGGATCTTTCTCAAGATAGTATCAGTAACATTCATGATGATCGTGCTTCGTACCTTCCGTTGCTTTTCTGCAATCAGCGGATCAGGTTTCTTGGGTGATTCTGAATCAGTATCCCCGTCTTTGACTGATGGATCTTTCAGCTTGGATTCAGTTTTCCTCAGCTCTTCTTCCTGACTTTGAAGAGCATCTGTCAGACCTAGAAGATCGAGATTCGCCAGTAATCTCTCTCTCCACATGTTGTAATCAACCACTCCATCGAACTTCTCCATCTTGATCTTCGCGGACGTCATCGCAAGATCTGAGTTCGAATAGTACCAGATCTTCTACCACTCCATCTTCGATCTGAACCAGTTACCAGAGAACCTGGCTCTGATACCACTTCTTGCGATTCGTTTGGTATTTGGTTCGATCGAGAAGTGTTGATTCGATCTTGCGTGGAAGAGAAGTAAAAGAGAATCTAGCTAATGAACACGACGAGATGTTATCCAGTTCGGACGCAAACCGCGATCCTACGTCTGGCCGAGGATCTCCTCGGAATTCACTAAGCTCAGTGAACAAACGCCGCCGTAACACTCACCGGAAAAACCCCAAGAAAACAGAGAACTCTCACCCCCGTAGAATCCTCTCTAATCTCTCCTAGTTTTCTCTCCTCTATCTCTTTTCTCTCTCACCGTGTTTCCCAAGCTCACAGCTCTCACACTCGACTCGATTACAACTTGTCTCACGTCGAAGATAACAACCTCTAACGGCCTCTCCGCGTGGACTTATCTGTAACAACCTTTACAGCCTTTAAAGACAAAATAGAGAAGACTCAAACGGCGACGTTTCTACATTAAACATAAACCGACCTCTAAACCGAAATCGAATGTCTAATCATCATAACCGGTTTCAAGCCGAAACCTTCTGATTCTTCTGGAGTCTTTCAACCAATACTTCAACATAATGGTTAGGTGTTATGGTGTTATGATTATTTGTGTACTTGGAAACTCATTGTTGATATTGTTTACATTCGTTTCTTGTTTGCAGATGGCGATTCCACATGAACCTCATTTCTTTAAGCCTCTGCTTCCTGGTTTCCATAGTGGCATCGTAAGAACCTCACTCTCTCTATTTGTGTACATTCGTTTTTTGATTAGATGTATTTCTTGTTTGATTAACTTCGCCTTTTTTGCAGACAATACCACTTGCCTTCTTCTCAAAGCACATAGAAGGGAAGACAAACCAGAAAACATGGAAACTACGATCGGACGCTTCAGATCAAACTTGGGAAGTGCTACTAGAAGGCAGGACACTCACCGGAGGTTGGAAAGATTTCACCACAGCACATGACCTTCAAATCGGACTTGTTAAGAGCTTTTATCCTCTTGTTTTCCTTGCTACAATGTACTTGTATGATCATTTCAGTTTAGACTCAAGTTCTTGTGTTTCTCTACTCTCTACTCATTTTAGTTTAGACTCAAGTACTTATAAGTTTAAATCTTTGTACTCTACTCTTGTAAGTTTAAATCTGTTTAGCTAACTACAATCTTGCTTCTCTTCATTCTCTTCTCTTTTATGTTATACAAGTAAGAAGATAACTTGTATAAGTAAGAATAACAAAATCAAACTAAAAAGATAACAAAAGTTGTACAAGTAAGAAACATAATTTATTTACAAAATGAGAAATTATATACAAAACTTTTACTTATAGATAAAAAAAATTTAAAAACCTAAGGACTTATCAAAAGTCCCACCCATAATCAACATTTTAACAAAAGTTCTTAACCAAAGTCCTAAATTACATAAACTAATTAAATACTCTAAGGACCATTGTAAAAGTCCTATTGATGCACTTGCTCTAACTTTTTTTCATATGTGCGGCCGGCACTGAAGCCAATGGATATGCCTCTTTGAATAATAAGAAAAGGAAAATGGTGATAACAAAAAAGAAAAAGAAAAAAAGGAAAATGGTGCAACTCACGCCTATTTAAGGCCGGTGGTTTTGTTTATTACTAATCCAAAGCATGAACACCATTATAAGTTTATAACCCAACCAAAACCCCCTTCAATAAATCATAGTCAACTATCACTTTTTGTTACACATACAAAAAATGCTGCTGAATCTCCGAACAAAGAGCCGTAAAGACAATGGAGTGCTCGTTGAGTATCTAATCTCAATCAAGGAGCTAAAGCCATGGCCAACAAGCCAAGTCCCTGCACAATGCGTCCTTCTCAAATGGGAGCATGGCAAAAACAGCTCAGGCTCATTCATCGCAGTGGTGGGCAATGATACGATTATGTTCAACGAGTCTTTCAGGCTAACCCTGACCCTTGACCCCAAAGGCGGAGCCGAAAACAAGTTTCAAAAGAATCTTCTTGAGCTTCATGTCTACGACGCCAAGAAGAAAGACAAGGGCGTCAAGAACAAGCTTCTTGGCTCGGCCGTGGTCAACCTCGCTGATTACGGCGTGTTGACCAATACCGTACCCGTTGGAGCTCCGTTTACTTTCAAGAAGAGCTCGAGGAACGATAATAGAAACGGAAAGTTTGTTATTTCATTGAATGAACTTTCTGTTACAAACACTCTTTTATATGAAATGGAGTGTATTTGGTTTGATCATAACCGAAACTAATAGACTCGGTTTAACATAAACCGGACTATACAATCATTATATCTAATACCCCTCCTCAAGATGGCATGTATATATTTGAAAATGCCATCTTGCGAATATGAGTAAGAAACAGAGCAGGATATAATGGTTTGGTGAACATGTCAGCAAGCTGGTTCTCAGTCCGAACATGTAGAGTCTTAATCAAACCTTTGATGATCTTCTCTCGCACAATGTGACAATCATTTTCCAAGTGTTTGGTGCGTTCGTGAAAGACTGCATTATTGGCAATATGAATAGCCGCAGTAGAATCACAGAAGAACGCAACCGGTTTGGATTGAGGAGCAAGAAACTCCCGAAGAAGCTTCACCAACCAAGCAACCTCACGAACAGCAAACTCCATAGCCCGATATTCAGACTCCGCAGAAGAATGTGAAACCGTATCCTGTTTCTTAGACTTCCAAGCAATGAGGGATGGACCAAGAAACATACAGAAACCAGAGGTTGATCGGCGAGTATCAGCACAAGAAGACCAGTCGGCATCCGTGAAACACTTGAGAAGCAAATCAGAATGAACCGAATAGAAAATACCTTTGCCAAGCGTGCCTTTCAAGTAATGAAGAACCTTATAGGCCGCGTGCAAATGAGACTGTTTAGGAGCTGATGCAAACTGACATAAACGATTCACCGCAAAGGTGATGTCAGGGCGGGTAATAGTCAGATACATCATCTTCCCAACAAGTCTTCTGTACAGTGTAGGATCAGATAAGATAGGTTCAAGACTATCTTGAACGAGCTTGATACTTGGATCCATAGGAACGGTAGAAGGTTTACAAGCCATAAGGCCAGTTTCTTCTAGCAACTCCAAAGCATATTTGTGTTGACAAATGGAAATGCCTTCTTTGGATCTGGCGATCTCTAGTCCCAAGAAATAACGCAAAGGACCAAGATCACGTAACTTGAAACACTTCTTGAGATCTTCCTTAAGACGAGTAACACTATCATCATCATTACTCGCGATGATGATGTCATCGACATAAACCAATACCGCAACATACTTGCCATGATTATGACTGATGAAAAGCGTATGATCAGAATGAGAAGTCTGAAAACCCAGAGCCATCAATGTGGAACTGAACTTCAGAAACCATTGCCGCGAAGCCTGACGAAGACCATATAAAGATTTATTGAGTCTACATACTGGATTAGGTGGTAAGACAGTGCCTTCTTTTGGAGTGTAACCCGGAGGAAGAGACATATATATCTCCTCATCAAGATCTCCATTAAGAAAAGCATTGGATATGTCCAGTTGTGTAAGACTCCATCGTTTAACAGCCGCAACAGCCAATAAGGTTTTGACTGTAGTCATTTTAGCAACAGGAGAAAATGTATCAACAAAATCAATCCCCTCCTGTTGTGTATAACCCTTGGCTACAAGGCGTGCCTTATATCTCTCCAATGTACCGTCTGCATTGAGCTTTACTTTATAAACCCAACGACAACCAATAGCATGTTTACCATCAGGTAATGAAACCACTTCCCACGTATCAGTACTCTCCAAAGCAATGAGTTCCTCATTCATTGCTTTAATCCATTCATCAAATTTCTTTGCTTGAGCAAAAGAAGAAGGTTCAGGATGATGCATCACCGAGCATATGTACTTCTTATATGTGGAGGAAAGTTTTTCATAAGAAACATGAGCAGCCAGAGGATACGAAATAGTAGTCTCTGTTATGTTGCAATAGTAATCCTGTAAATATGCAGGAGACTTAGAAGTACGTTTCTGATCAAGAGAAGGCTGAACCGAAGTAGAAGCCGTCTGATCAGATTGAGCAACATTCTGATTATCTTGAACTAAATCCGTAACAACAGTAGGTGAAGAGACCACTGCAGGTTGAGGATTAGTTTCTGTAACAATTGGCTCCACATCATCAGGTACTGGAGTGCCAAAAATGTCAGGTAAGTCTTCAGATTGATGAAAAGGATAAATATCTTCATGAAATACAACATTTCGTGAGATAGAAATGATGTTTGTATCCAAATCCATAACCTTGTAACCTTTATAACCCGACGGATAGCCAAGAAAAATGCAAGCACGAGCTCTTGGTTGAAATTTGTGACGATTCTTTGAAGAAGTAGACACATAACAGAGACATCCAAATGTACGAATTCCTGTATAATCAGGTTTCTTAGAAGTTAACATCTGATAAGGAGACTTGTCTTGGAGTAAAGGAGAAGGAAGTCGATTGATCAAGAATACAGCAGTGAGTACACAATCTGACCAGTATTCAAGGGGAAGTTTCGCTTGAAACATCAATGCACGAGCGACATTCAGTATATGCTGATGTTTCCTTTCCACAACTGAGTTCTGTTCAGGAGTCTCTGGACAGGAATGAAAGGACTTGATCCCTTTATCCTTGTACAAAGCAGAAAACCGCAGCTCTGGTGCATTATCAGACCTTACTCCTTTGACTGTAGTCTGATATTGTGTCTCAATCATCTTCAAGAAATCCGGAAACAGAACGAGAACTTCATCTTTAGTTCGCATAAGATAAATCCAAGTGACTCTGGTGTGATCATCCACAATAGTCAAGAAGTATCTATAACCTTCAGTTGAAGTTACTGAGAAAGGCCCCCAAGTATCAATGTGCAGCAAATCAAACGGTTTGATACTCATATTATTTTGAGAGGGAAAGGATAGATGCTTCTGTTTGGCAAGTGGGCAAATATCACAATGAAAAGATGTTTTATTTCTTTGAGGAATCCCTAATACATTCGAGATTAAATCAATCTTTTGAATGGCAGGATGCCCTAGTCTATTGTGCCACAAGGCAGAGTCAAGAACAACATTAGCACAAAAGCTTGACGGACTTGTAGAGAATTCTCCAATAGACGCTTCATCCAAGATGTAGAGGTTCGAGATTTCTTCACCCTGACCAATCATCAACCCCTTGGAAAGATCCTGAATCATACAAGATCCACTGTCAAAAGCCACTCTATAACCCAAGTCTCTGGTCATCTGACTAACACTGATGAGATTTAATCTGAAATCCGGAATATACAGGACATTATTCAAGATCAAATGCTCATTGAGCTGTACTTTGCCAGTGCCAATTATCTTGACTCCCAAACCATTTGGTAAGCTTACTGATTGATTTATAGTCTCAGATATACAGAGAAACTTATTTTTGTCATGACAGACATGATGAGTTGCCCCACTATCAATGATCCAAGAATCAGAAGACAATACATTCCCTGTAGCTCGCAAGACTCCCACAAAAAATAATGTATTTGTAGAGAGAGTCATACCGGGAAGAGTAGTGATTGAGCCACCAGAAGTTGAAGCCACATTCGTATTGTCTTTGGAGAGTTGTAGCTGAGAGTTGAAATACTCAATAACTCCTTGAATTTGGTCTTTAGACAATGTGTTCATCATACCTGTATCAATTGAGGCATTAGTATCAGAGAGGGACATATTGGCTACCACAGGTTTCACCGGATTTGGATTGGCTTGTTTCTCTGCAACAACCAAACGTTTAGACTTGAAACCCGGTGGAAAACCATGAATCTTGTAGCACTTGTCCATCGTGTGGCCGGAATAACCACAATGAGAACACAACGGCCTATTGGAACGATGAGATTGTGATGCCTGAGAAGCATTGATCGAAGCAGGAGTCGCAGTAGCTACATGAAATGCAGAAGCATTGGAAACTGGATTGATGTTTCTCTGACTATGATCTTGATCCAGAAGATTGTAAACCTCAGCTAGATCAGGAACATTTTTCTTCATGATGATTTGACTCCTAGCATTAGCATAAGAATCATTCAACCCAGCCAAGAGCTTAATGATCTTAGCATGTTCTGCTTTAGTATACATCGCTTTACAACAATCACAGTTCTGACAAGTCTTCACACAATCTGCACCATCAAGTTCATCCCAAAGAGTCTTCAATTTCGTATAATAAGTAGATAAGTCCAGAGAACCTTGATGAAGAGACCAGATCTGCTGTGTGAGATGATAAGATCTTGGCAAGTTTGTGATACGAAAGCGAGTGGAAAGATCTTTCCAAATCTCAGAGGCATCATTGAACCTGAGAATGCTTCCATAGATCTGCTTCGTTACAGAGTTGAGGATCCAAGATTTCACCATACTATTGCAACGAGACCAGATGCGATAATGAGGATGAGTCTCTGTTGGCCTTGGTAACGAACCATCAACAAACGATAACTTGTTCTTCGCATCTAACGCAATAGTAATCGCAAGAATCCAAGTACTATAGTTCGTTCCATCAAGTACCTCAGAGATTATGGATGCTCCAGGGTTATCGCCGTTTGTAAGGAAGTAAGGCGAGTATTGTATTCCATCAAAGTTGAAAGAATCCATCGAAGAGAGATTTGGAATGTTCATCGGAATAGATGAAGTAGGATTTGATGGAAATGACGGTGGAATGATCGGATCGGGAGCAGCCGTCGCCGGAATAGGTCGTTGAGCTGCTCTTCGTGTTGGAGTCGTCGTCGTCGTTGCTGAAGTAGAAACCCGAACACCTCGACGCGAAGATCGACGTAACGTAACCATTTATGGAATAACGAAGCTCGATCTGACGGAATAATCAAGATCGGAGCTGAATAGATGATCAATCGGAGAAGAATCCGACGAATCGAGGTCAAAGAAAGCGGAAAAACGAAGATCGAGAGCTGAGTTTCGAGCTCAGCGCTCTGATACCATAATAGAAACGGAAAGTTTGTTATTTCATTGAATGAACTTTCTGTTACAAACACTCTTTTATATGAAATGGAGTGTATTTGGTTTGATCATAACCGAAACTAATAGACTCGGTTTAACATAAACCGGACTATACAATCATTATATCTAATAAACGATGCCAACTCTGAGATTTACCTAACCATTGAGCCGGCAGGAGAGGATGACGATGAAGGTTATCGGAGTAGCTGTTCTTCGTCGCAGCCAAAGTTGAGAGGATCTGTGGATAAAGAAGGTAGTGAGTTTAGTTTGGCGTCGTTGACGGATGATGATGATGATGCGTCGTCGCAGTGTTCGTCTACACGGAGGGTTTCTTTATCGGCTATGTCTAATGTTACTCCCCCGGTACGCATTTTGTTATTTATATTAGTTAATCTTTTGATTAGTGACGCTGTGTTTGGTATTGGCTCTGAGGTACGCACGTCTATTCTTTCTTTTAATCAATACTATTAAAAGGGAATGAGTCCTAAAAAATCTACTTATACAAGGTTGTTGCACCTATTTATTTTTTAGTCCAATCTATTATATACAACTAAATATTATTAACTATCCCCTATTATATAGCAACCAAATAATATCTTCTAACATTTAAATAAATCTCACCCAAGATCATGACTATCAATTTAACATATATATATATATATATATATATATATATATATATATATATATATATATATATATATATATATATATATATTTGATATAAACGGCACCAAAATTTTAATACGTAGGGGTCATTGTCATATATACATCCTCCATTAGATCAAAATTTTCTTACGAGATCAACTTTTGAAATATAAATGAGTCATGTCCTATTAAACATTATTGATCAAACGTGGAGAGTATTTTTCACCCAAAATTTTATAAAACGAATCAATGAATTTTGCTAGGTCTGGGGTTTTTGGACCTAAGTAGGTATTTAGAAAAACATTATTTGGGTTCAGATCGGTTTCGTTTGGATATGAATGGTTTCGACTCCATAATTCAAATACCTATTAAATATATGTTATTTTTTGTATGTAACTGATATGGATCCGTTCAGATATTTAGGACTCAAATAAAACTCGATAAACATAAATATACTCGAAACACGAAAAATATCCAAAATCTAAACAAATACCTGAAAATCAGAAAATACTCAAAAGACCTAAAATTGTACTTGAAATCTGACCCGAGGAACCAAAAAATACCCAAAATTTAATCTGAATACCCAAATATATTTTTAAAATTTGATTTTGTACTCAAAATCCAAAACTATAACCGGAAATTCAAACCAAAACTCAAAAATATATGTATACCAAAAAAATATCCAAAATACACAAATATATATAATTTACACAAACATTTTGGGTACTTTGGCTCCCAAACGGGTTTCGGGTGGGTCTCAGACGCGAACAGAGACCTATATTTCCAAAAAAAATACGTATTTTTCTCTGGATCCGACGCAAACCGAACCAGAATTTTCGAGTTGATTTTGGTTTGGTTTTTCGGGGTCCATATAAAATACCCATGCATAAGAGAGAATTACATAAGATTTATAATGAATTCCAAATAAAGTAATTCATGAATTATATAATATTTTAAAAATTTATTTCTTTTATATAAATTCGACTTTGTAACATAATAATATAACACAATCACACAATATTAATTCATATCAAAATTTGTTATAATAAAAGAACCCGCGCTTTCAAGCGCGGGTCAAAATCTAGTTGTTCTTATGATTGATTATATTGTTAAGAAAATTCTCTATTTTTCCTTTGTAAAGAAAATATAAACAGGCCATTTCCCGATAACGTTAAAATGTAATCTGAATATTTTACTTTCCATCAAGAATATCACATATTATCATACATAGAATATGCACCAGATAATCATATTTACTCTTTTGTTTTCAAAAACAAAGAGGGTAAAATCATAAATAGGTTGATTCACTTATCACATGTTTTTCTTTAAATGCAAGGAATGTCAAAATTGTATATCAATTTTTTTTACTTTTATGATTGTATGTAATTAAAGTACAAAAGTTGTGTCGTTTGTGAATTCTTGAAGTAGTAGGACTAAATATCTGTGACCCATTGAATCAAAAGCAGAACACAGAGGCAGAGATGAGCGGAGATGAGAAGAAAGGTTGGAAACATGTAACGCTTAAGCACAGTCCCACTGAGGCAGCACCAGTGCCGTGCGACAGTGGTGAAAAAAGAAACCTTCGCTTATGGCAGCAGAAAATAAATAAAGATCCAAGGGCATCATCTGTTCACTATTACCATTCATAATACAACCATTAGAATTTGAGTGTATACAACGAAATCACTATAATAATTTAGATTAAAAACATGAGCCTATTAACGAATACATGGATTTCCTAAGTAACAAACAATGTAAACAACTGTTAACGAACTAATATAATTAGATATTAGTGATTATAGGTCTGAATGCATTTTTGAAATACTAAAGCTAAAGTTGGTCAAATTTTTTATTTGTTTGATTATGGCATAAAACATTGAGTAATTTAATAATTTTATCTTAAAATTAATTAGAAAATTTAATGATAAATATTTGATTTAATAAATATAAAAAATCTTCTTATATAATTACAGTTTTGTTTATTAGTTTAATTATTTCATATGTTTTTCTCTATTAAATATCTATTTTTATTCTTATTGTTGAAATTTTTATGATTCGCTTAGGGCAACCATAGATGCTCGCACGGTTCTGGGCAGCACTCGTGTCCGAGATCGAGAATCTACTGAGAGAAGAAGAGAGAAAGAGGCAGAACAATGAATTAGTGGTTGCGAGCTCAGAGAGTGAACAAAAACACAACAATGGTACAAATGCCTTTAAGCTCAAAAAACAACTCTCCGAGATCAGAGCTGTCCCTTCTCTTTTACCACCCGATGCAGCAAGAAAACAGATGAAGCTTCGGACAAATACTCTTACTTTAGGAAGAAAGACTCTAGGAATGGAAGGTGTTCCAAGACTTAAACAACTCAAGTCTATACAGTTGCTTTTTGATGGACGCGGTAATAACACCAACAATGATGATAGTCTAAAAAAGGCTAATGGAGTAAGCAACAAGTTAGGTTTAATAACTCCGCAGGAGTTTAAAACAGAGACGCTTGAAGATGAGCTGAAGGAAGCAGCTGCTCTTGAAGCAGCTGTTTACTCTGTGGCCGCTGAGCATAGTAGCTCCATGAGCAAGGTTCATGCTCCAGCTCGTCGTCTTGCTAGGTTTTATCTTCACGCTTGTAAAGGAAATGGCTCAGATCATTCCAAGCGAGCATGTGCAGCTAGAGCCGCGGTTTCTGGATTGATAGTAGTTTCCAAAGCGTGTGGAAATGATGTTCCAAGGTTTATACATAACTATATATATCAATTTGAATTTAGTCACTCAATAAGTTTCTAATGTATTTTTGTTTCTATAAATATATATCAACAGGTTAACCTTTTGGCTAACAAATTCGATTGTTCTTAGAGCAATTTTAAGCCGCGGTACACTGAGCCTGGTTTCTATTAAACCCGGTTCAGATGAATGGGAAGATCCTCAAGCATTTCTTGCCGCTTTGGAGAAGTTCGAGTCTTGGATATTCTCTCGTATTGTTAAATCAGTATGGTGGCAGGTAATATAAAAGAACTTTTTTTTTTCAAATGTGGTTTGTAGAAGAGTTCTCATTAAAATTTACTCCAAAATGATCATTACATTGCAGAGTATGACGCCGTATATGCAATCATCAGCGGTTAAAGGATCGATCTCAAGGAAAGTTTCAGGGAAAAGAAGGTTAGGCCATAAAAACCAGGGACTATATGCTATAGATCTATGGAAGAATGCTTTTAAAGCTGCTTGTGAAAGACTTTGCCCACTAAGAGGTTTAAGAAAAGAGTGTGGTTGTCTACCCATGCTTGCTAAACTGGTATGAGACTAACTTTTAGTACTTTTTCTTTATTATTAGGTTAAACAGGATTGACCAGTTTCTTGTTAAATTTGCTTTTGTTATCAGGTTATGGAACAATTAATTAGTAGACTTGATGTAGCAATGTTCAACGCGATACTTCGTGAGTCAGCAGGTGAAATGCCGACAGATCCTGTCTCTGATCCGATCAGTGACATTAATGTTCTTCCAATTCCAGCAGGAAAAGCAAGTTTTGGGGCAGGCGCTCAGCTAAAAAATGCGGTAACTTAAATCACATAAACAGTGTTAAATATCTGTAATTTATATTTGCCTTTGCAGATTGGAACTTGGTCAAGATGGCTTGAGGATCAATTCGAGCAAAAGGAAGACAAATCTGATAGCTATAATAAGAAGTCAGATTGTGAAAATTTCAGATTATTCCATCTACTCAACTCGTTAGGCGATCTAATGATGCTTCCATTCAAAATGCTTGCAGAAAAATCCACTAGAAGAGAGGTAACTAGACTACTCAATAATCATTTTTCTATAACACTTTTGACTAATTTTTACTTCTTGTTCCTGTCTGAAGGTTTGTCCAACACTTGGTCCACCAATAGTAAAGAGATATCTTCGAAACTTTGTTCCAGATGAGTTTAACCCTCACAGAATCCCTAAAAGGCTATTTGATATTCTAAATTCCGAGGTTCGAAAAATCGTCTTAACATTATGACAAACAGAGTGTTTGCGTGTGTTGTTGACCCGTTTATCTGCTACTCAGGGGTTAACAGAGGAAGACAATGGATGCATCATAGTCTTCCCTTGCGCTGCATCACCCACAGTATACTTAATGCCGTCTACAGAATCCATAAGACGCTTCATAGAAGAGTTGAACAATCCTTCTTTATCTGAAACTGGATCATCGGTATATAAGAAACAATACACAAGTGATGATGAGTTGGATGACTTGGATACATCCATTAACTCTATAATCTCTGCTCCTGGAACAACTAGTTCATCAGAGTGGATGCCAAAAGGATATGGAAGCAGGAAGACTGTAAGATATCAGCTCCTTAGAGAAATATGGAAAGAAGATGGATTACAATGACTCTTCTCCTTTTGTGTGACTATATATGAAAACAATTCTCTTAAGTTTCTTGATGAAAGGGTACTTATTTTGTTGTAATTTTCCAAACTTTAGTCTTTTGTAAGAGAATGATCGTATGTTAACTACACCAATCAGACAGCACTTTGTACTTTGGTAGGCTTTTACAAAACAAGAGATTAGAGAAGATTTAAACCAGGCCCGGGCTTGAACAGATACCTGAGAAACATTTGCATGGGGCCTACAAATTGTATAGGTTTTTTGGGTTTGCATTTTCTGTTTTTATTGTTAGCTAATGAAAGGAAAAATCAGTTCTAAGATGTGTTTTGAACATATAACATGATAAATGTTTAATTTTTTTTTCATTCTCTTATATAAAATGAAATAGAAAGATAATTTTCAGAACTGATACTTTTATAAATTTTAAGGATATTGTAATTCTTAAATGTAAATTAGAATTTTAATAATTTAAAATTTTAATTTATTAGATAGAGCCTATATTTTTGGTTTCGTATTGGACCCGAAATATCTCAGGACCGGCACTGATTTAAACATAACATTTACTACTCAAGATTGTACCTAACAGAACAAGAATCATAAACATTTGTATTTACTATTCTCAGATGATCGAGGTTAGCCATTTACACTTCTTATCCACTGCAACTAGCGAGGATTTCTCGGCGAGGAAGAAAAGGAAGAGTTCGGTGGAGTAAGTGACGAGGCGAAGAGCTTCAGGGTTACCCCTTGATTTTGTTGACGTCCTGGTCAAGTTTCATGAACTCCTGTCGAATCTTCTATTCCTCTGCCATGAAATCAATTTATATAGAATTCTGTTTGGGTTTTTGCAAAATTGACTCAAAACACGAAATTAACCACAAACTAGCCTATTTTTTTTTTGATTTTTTTTTTGCTTTATTCACCTCACAAGTTTACATTATTTACGAAAATGACATTATCTTTCTTTTTTTCTTTTCGAAATGATATTTTTACTCTCTCAACCTCATCATCTTCATGTATTCATAAGATTGTCATTGTCATCAATGCATCAACCACCATGAACAACCAATTTGAAGCTCTTAATGCACCTCAAATCGATTTACACTTCTTCTTTCTCAATTCTTATCAACTAAAGACAACATTTCTTTCACTTTCTCTTCATATTCATCCAAAAAAATCTCAAGATTTTGATTCTAAAATTTTTATGGTTCATAGAGCCATTGAAGCTTGTGATTCTTGGTGAGTCGCTTTTGTTTGAGATTTTGGGTGCTTGGAGAAGACTTATGTGTGCTAAACAAGTTATATTACTGGTTGAAACTATGAAATTGAGATTTTTCCAGATCTATTCGTCTAGACAACTTACATGTAAGTCTTCTGGCTGTAGACGACTTCCTAGTCTAGCGTATTATATTTTAGACGACTAACAGGTAAGTCGTCCCAGAAGTCTTCCAGATCTGAAAAACCTGCATATCCAAATCGATATATGAAAAACATGCATGTCCAAAAATGTTCAAATGGCTTAAAAACAGAGAAAATGAGTGGAATATGAGATAAATTTACCTTTATAGAACACACAAAAAATACATATCTAAAATTAATAGATTTACCTTTAAATGAGTGGAAGATGAGAACCATGTGATGAAAAACCTGCAAAAACAAGATAAATTAGTGAGAAAGACATGAGGCAAAAACAATAAATTGATATAAAGCTTAGTGTTTATAAGTTCAAAGAGATTAGAGAGAAGTTGAAGAGTTTTAGAATGACGAACATTACGTTACATTTTTATTGCAGCCATTTGAGAGGAGGAGAGAGAATGTGTAAATTTTATTTATATAGGGAGACAAAAAAATCCAATAAGGTTATTTTTGATTCAGACGACTTTCTAAACGACTTACTTGTAAGTCGCCCAGAAGACTTTAATATTTTTAGCGGAAAACTAAAATATTTTTAGCGGAAACCTAAATAGAAGACTTCCTAGACGACTTACAAGTTAGTCTTCTAGACCCTAAACATAACCCTAAACTTAATTAACTAACTAAACACTTCATAAAATCAAATTAAACTTCAAAAGTGTTTGCTATACCCAAAAGTAAACACTTATAGGTAAAAGTTTAATTTTTCAAAAAAACATCCAAGCTTTCCAAAATCTAACCCTAAAAATACATACAATACTACAACATATGTCGTCAAACCCTAAAACTAAAGAATATCATGATTAACTACTTTCACTCATATATGCTGAAAATAATTCAATTTTATTATATCTTAATTAACATTACTTAAAACTGTTTATAATTACATGATTTTAATTTTTTATTCGTCAAAATATTTTTAAAAAAATTTATAAATCAATTTTCAGATCAACTACACCCGGCTTCCTTGGAAGTCGTCTAGAAGACTTATTTGACTTCCAGCATCTCAGACGACTCAGACGACTTACTGGGGCTATAATCGTAAAAATGGCTTCTGTTTTTTTGTTTAATCACAACGGACTGGCTGTAATTTCACAAGGCTTTTGTGTATATGTTTGCATTTAAAATCATGTTTTGAGTTATATTTGGCAAATCCCCCATTCTTTTTTTGAACACCAATTCCCTATAGAATCGTAAGGATATTTTTCGGTTTCGCATTTTTCAATAAAATTTATCATCAATACTATTAAAACATAATCACTTTTTATCTGCTTATATATAGTCTAGGTTGATCATTACATGGTGTTATTCAATTACTGACTTAAAATCAATTACTAATATTTTGTAATGTATCAAATTTTAAAATTTTAAGATAGTTTAGTTGGTGAATTATAAAATCTTTGCGGTATGCATTAGATTTTGAGTTCAATCATTTATTCATGAGACTCCATAAAAAAATATTAGAAATCAATCCAAAATACAAAGAATTTTAAAATCTTTAAACGTTGAATACAAGTAGATTTTAAAAACTGAATTTAAATCATTCATTGAATAACTTTAGATTTTAAAATAGAATTTATAATTATCATTCGAATAATAGTTTTTAGATTTAAACTCTATTAAAATACATGCTTGAATAACACCATCGTACACTTTTAACTTTCTATTATTTCTCGTACAATTAACTTCGTTATTATTAAATATATATTTATATATAATATCTAAGCTATTATTATAATATTCTCAAAATAAAATATCAAAAACATATTATAAAGTATCTTTTTCTAAAATTGCATTTTAATAAAATATTTCAATATTTGTTTATTTAAAATGTAAATACACATTTATTTTTAATATTTACTTTTAAATAATAAATTTAATTGTTAATATTAACTATAATTATAAACGAATATAGATTATATTTGATTTAAGAATAAGAAATAAAATTTCTATAATATTTATATATACAAAATTTATATTCATAATTAAATTACTACACAAATTAATAAATTTAAAGTAACCTAATCCATGTATTAACAATCTTTTAAATTATAAAATTAAATAATAAAATATATTCATGAATTTGACAAAATAATTCAACTTATTAAAAAAATTAAAGTAAAATATATAAACTAAGAAATAATGTCATAATATCATATACATATTTAAAATATAATAATAAAAATAATTCAATATATTTATCAAGTATGAGACTGGTTGAATAACATATATATAATTTATATAATAATAAAATAATTTTGACCAATATAAGAAATTTAAAATAAATTTGTAGTTTAATTTATAGGTTTAAAATATACGTAAAATTAATATGGGGTGAGTTATGCAAATGCATTATTTTATTTTTGTCAAATTATTTTCATGTAAATATTAATTTAATTATCTATACTTTAAAATAAATGTTTTAATAAAAATACATATGTATAAAAAATTTAATTTCAGGAAATAAATTTTGAATAAAAATTAATTCCGAGCATGAAAATTAATTTCGCGCTTTTCAAACTCAAATACAAATCTAGATTTGTCGTTTCAAGTGCAACGTTGTTGCTTGAGTTTCTTTTAATGAAACAATTGTCGCTTGAGTTAGCGTTAATTTTTTTTAAAAATAAAAAGATCTACACAATTTATGCAAACCATTATAATATAGTTTCATCAAAAAGCATAATAATATAACATTAATTGAGGCTTCATACTCATATAATTTTAATAACATTTATTAAAAATTCAATACAATTTTCAAAATTAAAATATGAAATGAAAATTTCAAAATTAAAATATTAAAGTCTCAATATTGTTTTATGAAAATTTTGAAATTCAAATATTTATGTATTTTATATGGTATATAATTTCATTTTAATAATACTTAAATGAAAGAGGAAATATCTAATAAATGAAAGGGGAAATTTCTTATTCTTGCGATTTTATGATCATTTGTAACTTGTTATAATAAAAAAAGAAATAAACCATTGATCACAATTTTTTTAATGTGAAACTTTAAATAATATTAGTAATTTGTAGTCGTTTTTTTTTTTTTTTTTTGACAGCAAGCATTTCCAAATTCATATTGACCCACCCAATAAACCAAATTGGTAACTCTGCATCCATGTGAACGACGAAAGACGGTTGTTTCCTAGCATTCCGTGCTAAGCTATCCGCCCGTAGGTTCTCCGTCCGTGGTACATGAACGATGTCTGAGTTGGAAAAACTTCTTGTCAAAAGCTTTATGTCCTCCAGGTAACTTCCAAATGCTGGCCATTCTTCTGGTTCCGAAACAATCTTCACCAACTGAAAACAATCCGTTGCAAACGTAACCTGAAACTGTCTTAAATTCTTCATAGATTCTATTGCCCAAATTAATGCCTCCACCTCCGAATGGAGAGGTGAAAGACATGCCCTTACATTTATGGTCCCTAGTAAACCATCAAATCCTGGTAAAGTGCTATACCAGCCTCGTCCTGAAAATAATTCTTAATCTTTCCATGAACCATCTTTGAAGCACCATCCTCGTATGTAGTCGTTTTTTAAAAGAACAGAATATAACATATAAGAAAATGAATAAATTTTTTATTATATGATTAATGTGATTATTTAGTTTCTTTTAAGAATATAAATTTAAAATGATAAAGGATACAAAAATTGTTATCAAATTTATATTATTAAAAATCATCAATTATCTTTTTTTTACAAAAAAAAAGAAGATAATTCATGATTTTTAATAATAAAAGTTATCATATATTATAAAAAAATCATTAATTTTCATATGCATGTTAATCATCTTAGATAATTCTGTAACTTTTATTTAAGGACTAAAAGGAGAATATTATTTTGTATACTATTAATCAATTTGACATTTAGTTTAGTGAAATTGCCACAAATAGCATATTCATGGTACCATTTTTTATGTTTACACTAACCATTTTTACCCTCACTTTTAGTGAAGGGTAAAAGATAATTATACCCTTAGGATTAACTAATCTAGACTTAGGGTTTAGAGTTGAGGGGTGGGGTAGAGTTTTTGGAATGTGAAATTTAGGATTCTAATAAATATATAAATAAATACTTAAAAAATATAAAAACAATTTTGAAAATAGTTTCAAATATAATTTTCGTTTTTCAAAAAGAAATTTGAAAAAAATTAAAAAAAATCGACAAAAAATTTCAAAAAAAGAAAAATTATAAAAAAGTTTGAATTTCGTAAAAGTATAATTCGAAAATATATTTTTAATTTTTATTTAAATAATGATTTATTATATATATAAATAACAAGGGCATAAGAGTCTTTTGCCACTTAATAAGAAGATATTTTTGAAAATGTCTCTTTAGTGGTGGTAAAAATGAAAAGTGGTATCATGAAAGTGGTAAACATGTAATTTCCGCTTTAGTTTAATAAAAATATAATATATGTTTAAATAGGGGGAAATTATATGTTTACCACTTTCATGTAGAGATGTCAAACATGTTTACCCATCCCGTTCCGTCCCGTACCGCAGCGGGTTAGTCGTCGAGCGGGTTACAGCGGGCCTGTCCCGCGCCGGCTGCGGTCTTCAAAATGCCGGCCCAAACCCGTACCGCAAAATATATAAGCCTTCGCGGGCCGTCCCGCGGGATGCCTCCTTATCAAACCGCCTACTACAGTTTTTTTCATGAATGCTCAAGTATAAGAGTTGTGTAAGAGAATTGAAGAGAGCTCATTTAGCTTCACTAAAGACTTATCAAAATCAATGCCACAAAGCTCCGTTTGTGCTTGCGTTCTTTAGTTAAAAGCCTTCTTTTGTTATCAGCATCAGCTTTTGTTGAGTTTGAATCTGATTGAGTTATTATCTTTGTTATAAGTTGGCTCAAGTGTTTTATGTCTTCATCAAACCATCTCTCTTTTTAATTATTTGGATTGCAAAGAAAATCGTTAATCACTTTACCAAATTATACAAGTGACGTTTAATACAACTAACTTTTCTCCTAAACAACACCACTGTAACCAAATTTAATTTAAGAAAAACACCACTTCACTATACTGAAAACAAAACCAATCAACTTAAACAAGAAATATCACATTGTAATAAAGCAATTCATAGTTGTGTGTAATAAAAAGAGAAAACCAAATCAAAACAACACCAGAGCTCGAATCGTCATCGCCGGAGCTGGAGTCGTCATCGCCGGAGCTCGAACCATCATCACCAGAGCTCGAATCATGCATCATCGCCGGAACTCCTTATGTTTTATGGGAGAAAAGTCACAAGAATCGTTTTTTTCTCTCTCTCTCTCTCTCTCTCTCTCTCTCTCTCTCTCTCTTAATGTTTTAGGCGAAAGCAGAAATGGGCACTTAGGGTTGCGGGTCTTCAAAATTCCGCGGATTAAGCCCATCTCGCTTTCGACCCGTCCTGCTTTTGACCCGTCCCGCTTTTGACCCGTCCCGTTTTGAACCCGTCCCGCGAGGCCCGCAATTTTGCGGGCTTACCAAATGGAGGCCCAATCCCGCCCGCAGCAAGCCTTTACGGACCAGGCCCGCGGTCCAGGTCCTTGATTGCCATCCCTACTTTCATAGTATCACTTTTCATTTTTACCACCACTAAAGAGACATTTTCAAAAATATCTTCTTCATTAAGTGGCAAAAGACTCTTATGCCCTTGTTATTTATATATATAATAAATCATTATTTAAATAAAAATAAAAAAAATAAAAAATAAAAAATAAAAAAAAAGCAATTTTTTTTTATGTTTTCGAATTATACCTTTTCAAATTCGAACTTTTTTATAAACTTTTTTTTGGAATTTTTTTTTCAAATTTTTTTTACGAAAAACGAAAATTATGTTTGAAACTATTTTAAAAAAAAATATATATATATTTATAAGTATTTATTTATATATTTATTAGAATCCTAAATTTCACATTCCAAAAACTCTACCCACCCCTCAACTCTAAACCCTAAGTCTAGATTAGTTGACCCTAAGGGTATAATTGTCTTTTACTCTTCATTAAAAGTGAGAGTAAAAGTGGTTAGTGTAAACATGAAAAGTGGTACTATGAATGTGTTATTTGTGGCAATTTCCCTTTAAATAGACCAATTAATTTTTCCAAAGATTTTAAGAATCATCATAATATTGACACGTATCTACAACCAATGTTGTAATGCTCGTCAATTAATATATAATGTATACAAATCTCTATTACTAAAAAAAAATCATTATCATAGACCCAACATTCTATTATATACAACATTCTATTATATAGTTAAATTTACCTTTCTAATTATGGAAAATAACACTATACTACTAAATGTGCTTCCAGACAACATAATAACTAATCTTCTGTCCAAACAATATAAAATATTAGGTCCTACCATTATAATAACTTTTTATTTATCTTCTTTTGAATTACTTGATTTAAAATCACTCAAATAATTTATAAAAATTTGAAAATAAGTATAATTATTTTGTGGACACAAATCTTCATTACTAAAACATAATCATTATCATGGATCCAACTTTTTTTTATAAGTTTTTAAATTAAACACATCATTCTATTATATAGTTAAATTCACTTTTTAAATTATGGAAAATAACATTATACTACTAAATGTGTTTTCAAACAACACAATAAATTATCTTGTATCCAAACAATATAACACATTAAGTCATACCTATTTAAAATACAGAGTAACAAATAAAAAAAAGATAAGTGTATTTCCTTACGCAAATGTAGAAATGACTCAAAGATAATTTTAATCTAATATTCCATGATATTATATGCATATCCGTAATCTATTTGTGTTATTGATTTAGTAATGTAAAATATTTATTCAAATCTATAAATTTTGGTTTAACCTATACAATATATATTCACACACGCTTAAGGCTTTCAGTCGTTTTATTAATATAACTTTTACAGAACTTAAGACCATGATTAACTTGGGGTTCTTAGAGTGGGGTTCTTAGCGGAAGTTAAGAAACTGTTTCTTAACTTTTAACTAAAAAAACTAAGAACCGGTCCTTATTTAAGAACCGGTTCTTAGTTTTTTTAGTTAAAAGTAAAGAAACAGTTTTTTAACTTCCACTAAGAAACTCATCATAAGAATCCCGGATTAATTATGCTCTAAAAAACAACAGAATCTGATAACTATTTCAAGTCTGCGATAAACTTTCTTCCCCACAATTTCTTTTTGGTATCTTCCACTAAATTTCTCCGAGCTCATGGTCTTATTGTCATGATAAGGAACCTACTGCCACGGCACAATTAATCAAGAAATCTTAAAGAGGGAAACACATGTTATTTTTCACCTTCAAACATAAATCTGGAAAATAAGAATAAACTATTCGGCATAAATTTATTCACGAGCAATCTCTTTGTTTAAAGAGTAGGTTGCCGACCTTTGGCTTCTATGCCTCTGGCTTCCGAGCTTCCGGGTCAGCAGTTTTCTTTCTATCTAAGGATAAAAAGGAAAATTTACAGACAAACGAAAATATTTCATATTTCAGAATTTGGTCGAGTCTTTCATAAATCTAAAGAACTGGCCAGTTATCTCTTGTATAGAGAAACATGCTGCTAGAACTATGGTGTATCACCTTATACCCTTGCTTTAAGATCAATAAAAAGGATAAATATCTATTTTTCATACTATTACCAGAACAGACATTTACTTCTTCTTTTTCTATTAATCTAGGATATCTCTAACCTAAAAAATTGTCTAGACTAATTTCTAATGGGAGGTACACCATATAGATAGATTTTTTTTTGGGTATTCAAATAGACCGTGAGAAATAAATCCATATTTACATAGCCACATATGGAGTTAGTAATAGCACTTGAAATAAAGAGATTTCTAGCCTAAACCAACAAAACAACTCTTTATTTACGAGAAATCACTACACCAACATGTGGTTGACGTGTACTTTACCCTAATACTTATCAATTTTTTATGTATTGTTTTAGTAGTTATTTAGTTTCACAACTTTTGACTGGCGATAACAGCATTGTTGAAATTGCTAGGAGAAATAGCAACAATTTTTTTTTTGTTTTAAAGACCCGTAGCCGACGGCAAATTGTGAAACAGAAATCAATCCTAGTTGGATCATTATAGTACGACGGTGGTCCATTGAGTGCCGTTCCCAGTAAGACAATACAAAAATATATAGTTTTAATTTTTGTTTAAATGTATATTTATTTATTTTACAGTATTCTAACTGCCTAAAACAATTCAAAAATGGTTGCAGACACAGAATACATAGGTCCTATTCTTGCAGAGTATTTGTTTAGTTGATGGATCTTGGACTGTAGAATCACCATATAGTGGATATGGTTGGATATGGCTAGATGAAATGGGAAATGAAAAAGATATGGTGTTGAGAAACAAGAAGAGATGCTTGTCCCCTTTACACTTAGAATTGGATGCGCTCATTTGGTATATGGAGAATATGATTCAACATACAACATGCCAACATTACGGGAAAGACTGCAAGCAGTTAATTGCGATGATTAAGGATCTGACAGCATGGCCAGGCTTTTCAACGTAACTATCAGAGCTAGAATCTCTTCAAGGATGCTTCCAAGATTTTAAGATCATTTACGTTCCAAGGGCAAAAAACAAAACAGCCGACTTTCTACCCAAGACGGTGCAAGCTTTTCACTAGAGTTTAGTTTTTATTGGTTGTTCTATTTCGGTTCTAGATTCTGATGCCATATCTAGTTTGAGTGATAGAAAACTCGTTTCAAACAAAAAAAAAAAGACAATTCAAAAATGTGGTCTGCTGATATCAGATTTACATAAGAAAATATATAGAAATTCGATGTATTAGTTATGACTTTGCAATCATAAAATAATGTAACTAGTTTTATTGTATACTACTGGAAATAAATTAAATTTGGAGAAATACTTCTTGTTAAGAGCACTATAAGAGCATCATTAGTGTTCAAGTTTTTTGGGCATAGTTATTTAGAGCACCTCCGATGAAAAGAAGAGATTCTATCTTGGGGTTCTCAAAATACATATATATATATATATATATATATATATGTATTAATATCTTCTCTATCAAAAGAGAAATACAAATTTTATATACTATAAAAAATTAAATTAGATTTATTTCATTAATTATATCTATTTATTGTTCACATTAACCTATTAAAAATAAAATATTAATAAAAACTTTATCTCTATTAAATGAAAAATATAATGTTTATCTACTATAAAAAAGTCATACTAGGTCCATCTCATCAGTTATATCTATTCATTATTTACATTAACCTATTAAAAATATAATATTTCTAAAAATTCTTGTCTACTAAAATAAAATTACAATTTTTATCTACTATAAAAAAATCATACTAGGTCAATTTCATCAATTACATCTATTCATTATTTACATTGCCATATTAAAAATATAATATTTCTAAAAATATCTTCATAATTATAAGGATATTAATAATAAATCTATTTTAACTGTAAATTTAAATTTTACTTTTTTATATAACTAAAACATGTCGAACAAAATTAACAAAATATTACTAATTTTTTTTGTATTTTTAATAATCCATTGATTAAATTTTTAATAAGTAATATAATATTATTATAAATTATGTTAATTAAAAATTATTATTAAAAATATATTATATTTTTTATCTTTTATAATTATAGCCTATATTTTATTAAAAATAGAAGCAATATCTGAATTAAATATGAAAATTATATTAAAATTTTAAACTAACATCTTATTATAAAAATATTTCATTTAAAAGGATGAAAATTTGTAAATTATGTAATATTTTTAACACAAAACAAAACTGTTAACATATGTTAGAAATCACAGTAATTTATTATCTAAAAATGATTATATAAAAAATATAGAAGTACATAGCTAACCATTAGTTAAAGTGTTATAAAATATGGGATTTGAAAACTTTGAAATTTTAATATTTCATTAAAAATACTAATGAGAAATGATTTTTAACTATAAATTTAATGTTTATTTTAATAGTAAAAAATAGGTTGAGACATATAAAAGAAAATAAAATCAAAATTCACAAAATTTTCAAGCTCAAAATAATTATGTAATTTTATAAAATTTCTCTTGACCGAATATACAATTTTGAAAATAAATATTTCTAACACACATGATAATATAAAAAAATTACAAAATATAAGATCATAGATGCTAAAGTATAAATTTTTTGAAATGCAACATGAGTAAACAATAATGTTGTGAAAATCAAAGTGGTATTAATATTTATAAAATTAAGTTAATAACAAAAAATCAAAAAACTTAATATTATAACATCCAAAATATCATATATCAATAAAATATACTAAAATAATATGATTTATGCTCTATGAGTAGAATTTACTAAAATAATACGGTTAACTTGCTTAAATTGGACAATGTGTTTATTGATAAAATCCCGCAATATACTAAACTGATAGATGCTAAAGTATATTTTTAAAGACAACATGGAAATTTAAGTTATCCTAAACAAATATCCTCTCTATAGTATAAATAAATAAAATTTTAAAATGTATCGTATACAAACAGTAATATTATATATATATATATATTTTGAAGGAGATTCTGTATTCTATTATTTCATATTATGAATTCTTATACTCAACTAAAAAATATATTAGAATGTAATAAAAATTAATAACAAAATAAAATATAAAAAATAAATTATTATGTATTAAAAATGTCAAATAAAAAACTTAACCAATAAGATTATAGAGTTATATAATATATAACACTAAATTGTAAATCATATATTTAAAACATTTGCAATAATATCAAAGTTAACATTTATAAAATCAAAAGTTATCCGCATGGACGTGCGGATCAAAGTTTAGTTAGTATTTAATTGTGAGGTTCTTAATTTTACGGAAAACTCAACCCAAAGTATCTGCTTTGGATTGAATTTTTCGTAAAGTTAAGAAACTCACAATTAAATACTAATATTAATATATACATACACATATATATATATATATAATATTTTTGATAACTTTGGTGTGATCGCAAAGATTTTTTAGGCCCAAGAACTAATCACCAAGAGATCCACAAAAATCCAGATTTTCTTGCCACTTAAGGCGTCCATGGGTGGCTAAGGGGAATCGAACTCAGGACGGAAGTTCCAACTGGAACCCTGTTACCACTAGGCCAAGACCACTTGGATATACACATATATTAGAGAATTTCAATGTTAGAATCCCCATTCGAGATGCTCTAACATCCTACTAATATCCGAAGAAACTCAAGCCTAGGAATAAAATAAAATCTTCAAAATAGATGAAAATTTTATAATATCTACAAATACTCTCATATTGTAAGGGATATACGCCCGTCTACTACTATAAATACAACTAGGTTTTTATCTATGCTTCGAAAGCGTGACTTTTTTGGATTATAAATAAAATTTGATATAAATTAATATTTTGAAATCTATACTATTTAAAAAGAAACATTATGAAATCCATTAGTTCACAAACTTGTCTTTGTAACACAAAACTATATATATATATTTTTTCGAAGTAATAAGATAAAAAAAATCCGCACATGATGCTTATTAAAGTCTAGTAGTCATTAGTAAAAGTCTAGTAAAAGGTTAAAAGTAACGTCAACTTGTCCGTCAACTGGTCCATTACATTAAATTTCTGTAGCGTAGGGCTCGGGATTCCACTTACCATGTTTTCGGGGGTACATCATAAGCCAAATCAAGAATGTAACGATAATAATAAAAAGAAAGGTAAAAATAATCTATATTATTAAAACTCAAGTACAAAATTGGAGTGTTTGGAGATTTGAATAAGATTATTAAAAAAATTTAGAGTGTTTAGAAACATGGATTGTAGTCTTTTAAAAAAAAAATTTTTGTTTGGAAATAAGAATGTTAATATTAAGAAAAAAAGTAATGGGATTATGTTATTAAGAAAAATTGAAAGTCTATCATATTATAATAAAATATATATCTGAGCCAGTTTTAAAATATACGAAAATGATTCAATCTAATTGCGTAAAACTTTTTTTTCTAAACTAACCATAAAACAAACTTTATATACATATTTCAAATCAAAATAATAATTCAAAGTTGATTTATATCAAAAATTGATTCAAAAATATACATATATTCAAAAATGGATTTTTACTAAACTATTTTTCAATAACCATTATAAAAAAATGTTGTCAATATATATAAAAAAAATACAATACAAAGCCCAATTTGAAATACCAACTCAAATTATGGTTTTTATATTTCATATTAAGTTTTAAAAATATAATATATGTAATTATTTATATGATGGTACATATAAAATACTATTAATTATATGATTACTTATATGATGGTACGTATAAAATACGATTAATTATATGATGACAATATACGGTATATAATAATAACTAGGGATGGGCTTTCGGGTACCCATATGGGTTTGGTTCTGATCGGTTTGCGTTTCGGGTTTTCGGGATCAAAGATTTCAGTTCTATTTTGGTTTGAGTTGGATTCGGATATTTGCGGGTATGGATAACTCATTTAAATTATTTTTAAAGTTTTAAATCATTATATATTTTAAATTTCTCAAAATCTATAAATAAAATAATATATTACCTATAAATTTGAATAACATATGTCATAATACCTAAACTTACCATATCAATTGGTTTGATTTAAAATTTTGGATATGGAATCAATAATTATTTTAAGTATTTTTGGTGATTTGAGTATACTTTAACTATTTCAGATATTTACTTTTGACTATCAATATATATTTTTAAGTATTTAAACCAATTTAAAAGTATCATTCTTGATGTTTTATATACGTTAAATCTAAAAATAATTAATATATATAAGTATATAAATCTATTTTTAGATAAATTTGGGTATCCGAATACTTCGGTTCGGTTCAGATTCGGTTCTCTAAATAACAAATTTTTTGAATAATTCGAATATTTAATCAATTTATGTTCGGGTTTGGTAATATATTTTTGGATCGGTATCGGTTCTGTACCTCGGATTCATTTTGCCAAATCTTAATAATTACATAAAAAACAAATATCAACATATTTTTCAAAATATACATCCGCGCGGATCAAAGTCTAGTTAAGGTTATTTAAGGAGGGGATACGTACCCCAAGATTACCAGTGTAAACCGTTGCTGTGAACAAAAAGAAGAGAGAGTAAAACTCCGTCGATGACAATGCCCATGTGTATACTCCTCACCATCTTGTTCCTCTTGTGCATCCCTGGTTCGGTTCACCTGGTTCGAGCTCAAAACCAAATGGGAGCCACTACTCATCCGGAAGAAGGTCTGTCTTTCAACCCTTTGAAATAATTGATAACAACTTGTTTGGTTTAAATAAACTGGCGGTTGTTATTCTATTTGTAATAAAAAAAACTGACGGATAAACAACAGCGGAAGCTTTGAACTCCATCTTCGCGGCTTGGAAAATTCAGGCGCCAAAGGAATGGAATATAAGCGGCGAACTTTGCTCCGGCGCAGCCATCAACGACGACATTATCATTGACGACAAAGCCTACAACCCTCTTATCAAATGCGACTGCAGTTTGGAAAAGTCTACACCCTGCCGAATCACCGCCCTGTACAGTACAACCTCTTTAATTTTTCTCTTCTTTTTTATTGTTTTGTTTTCGCCACTGAATGTTTCCATGTTGTTGTTTTACTCCACAGCAAGGTCTATGCGATGGATGTTGTAGGGCCTATACCTCCACAGCTCTGGACTTTGACACACCTCACCAATCTGTATAGAAATTTTTTTTTTCATCATTCAGAAAGAGCCGGTAAATGCATTAACTGTACCTCAAAATAACAAGCATTTTTCTTTCAGGAACCTGGCTCAAAATTATCTTACCGGACCCCTTTCTCCTGCCATTGGAAAATTGGTTCGAATGGAATGGCTGTAAGGCTGTTGATTGAATGATGACTTCTTCCTTTTCTTAATCTCTCTCTCTTTCTTGTCACTTACTCTTGGCCTGTCCTGTTCTCAATTACCGTAGAACTTTTGGGATCAATGCCCTGTCAGGCCCCTTTCCAAAGGAAATTGGTTTGCTTACCAAGTTGAAATCGCTGTAAGCTTCTTCATTCTTCTTAAGAAAATATCATCATGCTTCCTTATTAATAAAACTATCTACTGTATGCAGTGGTATTGGTCGAAATAACTTTGCCGGTTCTATACCAGCTGAGATTGGGAATTGTACTGAACTACTAAAAATGTGAGAATGTATTGTGCTTTTAGTGTGTAAATTTAGTTAATATAACCTTTCAAAATCATCTATTGTTGTAAGCATTTCTTACATTATATTTGCAGATACTTATCAAATTCAGGACTTAGCGGGGAAATACCTTCCTCATTTGCAAATCTTGTAAACCTGGAAGACGCGTAAGATTTTCTTTTAATTAAATTCTCATATACGTTAAGTTTTATCGTTGTGTTTCTACATTTCTGTAATTTTTTTATTAATTAATTTTACATTATTATTTATGTTTTGCGTGGGGGTGGTTTCCTATGTTTGTACCAGTGCGATCACCGATCTGGACATTACTGGTCGGATACCGGAATTTATTGGAAAGTGGACAAAACTTACTATCTTGTAAGAATGATTTTTAGTTTTAGAAAGTTATATATGTTTGTTACTTATACTGCTCATGTTATCTAAATTGTACACTTAGCGTGGAGATGTTTTCATGCTACTGCTACCATGTTTTTACTGCAGGCAAATTCTCGGAACTGGTTTGACCGGTCCGATACCGTCGTCATTTTCCAACTTAACTTCTTTGAGCGAACTGTATGTGTTATGGCATTGTGTCACCGTGTCACAATCATTCTTCTTTATGATTTTTTTTTAATTTCCATCTCTGCATCACATAATCATATCTTAAATGTAGGAGTCTTGGTGATATATCCAATGGAAGCTCTTCCCTTGAATTCATTAAAGACATGAAATCTCTAACTACATTGTAAGGCAACAATTATACTCCAATCAATGGTGATCCTGGGCATAGCCAAATGAAGCATTGACATATAGCCTATTTATTTTTAATTACATTAAAAAAACCAAATTTGTCGACTTTTTTTATATTAAAACCTTACTAAAACGTTTATATCCTCCACAATCTCAGGACCGCCCCTTACTTCAATTCATGAACTGTCTCAGTCTTCTCTTTGCGTGTATTTAATTGATGATATATGTTGCAGAGTATTAAGGAACAGCAATCTCACTGGGACAATACCCTCTAATTTTGGGGAATACTTAAATCTGACACAAGTGTAAGCATATTTTGAAGTCTTTTCTGTAAAAGCAAGTGAGATGATTTGTGAAAGTCACCGAGACAATACCAAATTATCTTAACGTTGCTGATAATGTTAGTTCTCAGTTTCCCCCTTACTGTGTTACCATGTCTGTTTTCCAGTGATTTAAGCTTTAACAGACTACATGGACCAATTCCAGCTTCACTTTTCAACGTATATCAACTTACTTACTTGTAAGTTTTCTACTTCTTTTGAGTCTATATAGTCGTATCTAGCTGTGATAACTGTGGATGACCTTGTTGTCTTCATATTAGGTTTCTGGGAAACAACACGTTGAATGGTTCTTTGCCCACTAAAAAGAGCCAGACATTGAGCAATATGTGGGTTACAATATAATACGAAACTGTTTTGGAATATATCACGTATTCTGTAGTTTCTAATCCTTCTTCATAATCATATTATTTTAGAGATGTTTCGTACAATGATTTGGCTGGTACTCTTCCTTCATGGGTCAGCTTACCAAACCTGAAACTGTAAGTGAACAAAACACTGCATCTCTACTTATAATCACAGTGGGTTTATATCAGAAAATAATTAGCTTCCTTTCCTGATTAGGAAATATTATTATAATCCTTAAAAAACTGTATGTTATTTGTGCAGCAATCTTGTGGCTAACAACTTCAGCTTGGAAGGTCTTGGCAAGAGGTGATTTTATTAAATATGCTCTTCTTGATACCTGATATTCTAGTTTCATTTTTTAATATCTGTTTTCATTTTGTTACAAGGGTTTTACCAGGACTAAAGTGCCTGCAGAAGAACTTCCCCTGCAATCGAGGCAAAGGAATTTGTAAGTGTGACAAAGATATATCATCATAACAGTTGTGCTCAACTGTGCAGGTATTTTATTTTGGAAAAAAAATAAGATTTTCTTAAGGTTTTTCTGTTGACTGGTGTCTAGATTCTGACTTTTCAATCAAGTGCGGAGGGCCACAGATACGATCCATAACAGGAGAAGTATTTGAGAGGGATGACGAGGATCTTGGAACTGCTTCATTTTTCGTGAATGATGTTAACAGATGGGCAACCAGTAGTGTAGGACTTTTTGCCGGGAACATCAATAATATATGGGTTATCAACAGTTTGGGCGGAGAGCTTTTTCAGACAGCAAGACATTCTTCATCTTCACTAAGATACTATGGGTTGGGGCTAGAAAATGGAGTCTATACCGTAAAACTTCAGTTTGCTGAAATAGAAATACTTGGTACTAATGCTTGGAAAGGTTTAGGAAGAAGACGTTTTGACATTTATGTCCAGGTGCTTTACAAGTTAACTTATTAATGTGTAATAATCATCTCTCTGAATTCTGAGACCTAGCTCCTTTTTTTAACAGGGAAGACTTGTTGAAAAGGATTTTGATATACGCAAAACATCTGGTGACACTACTGTCCGACCAGTTCAGCGAGAGTATAAAGCACATGTATCAGAAAATTATCTTGAAATTCATCTTTTCTGGGCTGGCAGAGGAACATTTACTATTCCTGTTAAAGGTACTTGTGGGCCACTTATATCGACCATCAGTGCAAAACCAGGTATCAAAACATATGGCGAATTCTTTTCTTTTTCTTTTCTATAATCTTCCTGGTGCCTAAGTGTTACATGTTCAGATTTTATACCAACTGTGGGCAACAGACCACCATCAAAGAAAAAATATGCGACTGGTACTGTTGTGGGTGCTATTGTTGGCCTAGGCCTTTTAAGCATATTTGCAGGCGTGGTTATCTTCATCATCCGAAAAAGCAGAAAGCGTTACACAGATGATGCAGGTAATAATTACAACACAAACAAGTCTTTGAGCTTGAACATCATCTTACAAAGTGGTTCATATTTTTGTTATGGCAGAGCTGCTTAGTATGGATGTAAAGCCATACACTTTTGCTTACTCTGAACTTAAAAGTGCCACTCAAGATTTCAATCCCTCAAACAAGCTTGGAGAGGGAGGATTTGGGTCTGTTTATCGGGTAAACCCCTAACTAAGTAGCAATAGAACAGCAAATGGCATAACTAAAGATTTTAGAAACGAGTAGACGTCATACAATAATAATATATTCGTATACATATATAGATAGATATATGCATATTTCTCAAAGCGTTGGAAATAATGAGACATGTGCTTCATAGGCCTTGAACAATAAAATGGTAAGATTATACACGTATTTTTGTTATGCTTTGAAACATCTAACAGGGGAACCTGGCTGATGGAAGAGAGATCGCTGTGAAAATGTTGTCGGTTGGATCCCAACACGGAAAGGGACAATTTGTTGCAGAAATCATAGCAATTTCTTCAGTATTGCATCGCAACCTAGTTAAGCTTTACGGGTGCTGCTATGAAGGAGATCATCGCTTGCTCGTATATGAGTATCTCACAAATGGAAGTCTCGATCGTGCACTATTTGGTAATGAACATAAACATGGCTTATTTATATTTTCTTCTCTACAAAGCTGTATTACTCATTCTTTCAATGTTGCAGGAGGGATTCTACATCTTGATTGGTCAACCCGTTTTGAGATATGCATGGGTGTAGCCAGAGGTCTAGCCTACCTCCACGAGGAGGCGAGTGTCCGTATAGTACACAGGGATGTTAAGGCCAGCAACATTTTGCTTGACTCTAAGCTGCTCCCAAAAATTTCTGATTTTGGGCTTGCAAGGCTATACGATGAAAAGAAAAGTCACATAAGTACCCGAGTGGCAGGAACTATGTATGCATTTCCAACCACAGCTTTTTCTTATTTGGAACACTAATTTATATATGTATATATATATAAAATATATAATTGTATATATAACACACATGTTTGTGTGAATGCAAGTGGATATGTTGCGCCAGAATATGCCATGCGAGGAATCCTAACAGAGAAAACGGATGTGTATGCCTTTGGTATTGTGGCTCTTGAGTTGGTGAGTGGAAGGAAAAATTCTGATGTGAACCTCGGGAATGAGAAAAAATATCTTCTTGAATGGGTAAGTCCTTGCTTGTTAGTCAAAATTTTTAATGGAAAGGTATTTATCAAAATTTGATATAAATCTAACAACATTGGTGTATACAGGCCTGGAATCTACACGAGAATAGCTGTGAAGCTGAACTAATTGATCATGAGCTGACTGAATTCAACATGGAAGAAGTGAAACGCGTGATAGGAATTGCTTTGCTGTGCACATACTCATCTCATTCCTTGAGACCACCAATGTCAAAAGTGGTGGCTATGCTTTCAGGAGACATTGAGGTCAGTGAGGTTACCTCTAAGCTAGGCTACCTAACCGACTTAAGATCTGATGACAACTCAGGCTCCTCTTTTAGCGCATTTCAAACTAAAGAAACAGGCGCTTCTGCATATAACTCGACGAGCTTTGTGATGCCTAGTGACAGTGGCTTTAAGCAAATGCTTGGAGTCAAGATCAATGAGGGGAGATGATGTCTGTTCTATCTATGATGGGCTATACATGTATAGACCTTTGTGTATGTGACTATATGAGGATCACTATTTTCTTCTTTGGCTGGAGAAACATTTTCACTTTGATTCAACAATGTTTTAAGCACTTTTTTATGAGTTTGTCCACTAGTAATAGTAATACTAAAAGTTTATTTTATCAGTGTATTTTTGCAAACAACATCCAAACTACTAAAACAATTCATTTAGCCAAATCGGTGGTACAAAACCAACAACATTGCTAAAGGAATAATACGCTGTGTGGTAACTTATATCTTTGTGCTCATTCACGTAGGATATATTAGATTTCCTTACATCAGTGAAATTCATTTAGATGTATCAAGAAAGTATATCACTCTCTATAGGTATAGACATCATCTTCTCATTCAAAATATTATGTGGCAAACACTATTGATGATAATTAATCTAGAAACGGACCCTTCTGGTTATAGTAGAACTGTAGGAGTGTGGCCTCTTGCTTCCGGGTTTCCGGCCTCCGGGCCTAACGATTCTCCTGCCTCCAAGCTAAAATTCCTCCTGCGTCAACACCTCTTATTCTTCACACTTATTCAGATGCGGATTCGGCTAGCAATCGAGATGAGTACTCGTATATGGGAGCCTACTTGTCTACTTAGGAAAATAGATGATCTCCTTGTGCTCTAAGAAGCAGACAGATGCATAAGATGAGTATCGAGCTATCACTGTGACAGCATTGGAGGTGAAATGAATGCCTTCTTTAATGACATAGTTTGGCCTCAAATTAATGCATTGGTGGAACATATCTCTCTGTGAATCTTGTTTTTTCACTCAAGTATGAAGCATCTCACATTGGACTATCATTTAATTCAGAGCAGGTCCAAGCTAAAACACTTGGTGTGTCACATATAAGTTCTACGGATAGTTAACTGATGCACTGATTGACTAACCATACTGTTGTTGGATTAAGCTTGAAAGAAAAGAAACTTGAGATACAAGTTTGAAACCTAATCATACCAAGTTATGGATATCTTATTATATAAAGTAGTGTTTTCTCCCACCTGGAGACGCTACGTCATCAAATAGGAACAAGAGAAAGTGATACGTGTCTTATTCTAACTAAGTTTCATTGCTTTCCGTTACGATTTTATATGGCCTTTTCATTTAAGATGAGTCAATTCATAATCTCTTTCAACACTGATATCGGCAAACCTTTATCATCATCATTGTCTCCTCACATGCCCTCCACAATTTCTTAGACGCTATTAAAGCGTTTATATTCAATATATCTAATAAAGCTTCATAATTATGAAGCCAAACATTTACTTCCTACTATTTAGCATTTAATTATCCAACCACACCAACTTTTCGATTCTTGGAACTGTATAAATACGGGTGTCCAATTCCATGATTCTCACCATTTCATCCTGTTCTTCACTGTTTCTTCCTATGAATTTCTGTTTACAGCAATGACATCTTCTAAAATAATGCTCTCTCGATTGAAAGATGGTCGTTGTTATCAAAACGTAGTGACCCTTCTTCTTCTGGAGAGGTGTAACGTCAAAATTGCGGTGAATTAATCAGCCTCGAAATGGCGATCTTGAGAAGATCCATGCTATGCCGTCATGGTTGACTTTCCTAATAAAGTGTTTGGCTGAGTTGGTGATGTAACTGTTGCCATTCTAAACAACCACCCTATCATTTAGACATCGCTGACGATGTCTTCGGATAGGGACGAGGGAGGAGATAGGCATATCTGACGGCTGCGGTTATGGAGATCCTAGGCGGCTAGGGAAATGATGCAATCCTGGTTAAACCAACCGAGGAAACAACCCTGAACGAATCAACCTTAGAAGAACATGTGGAGGTATCCAAGTGGATGTGACACTGTTGATGAACCCGAGTGAATGCAACTCTGTAGATGAACATGAATGGATACCTTGCTCCAACGTTCAGATTGAAGACCCATTTGCCATCTCTGACATATCTATTACAATATCTAAGTCAAATAATCTAATTGAGAAGATTGTTGCCCTTATTCAGAATATGGAAAGTAAAGAAGAGCTTCTTGGTCAAGCCACCACCTCCCTAACTACCTTCATTTACTCAGCTGTCTCCCACAACAGCTAGTTTGTGTTTCTATGCTTGTCATGCAACCTATCTACTTGTGTTTCTTGTCTGTTCTTTTTATTTAGAGTCTGTCAAACTCATTATGCAATTTTAATCATCTATTTAATCAAAAACCTCTATCTGATTTGGTGATTCATTTGTTCTTTGAACAATTTGATTGTGAGGAGTGAAAACCCAAAACAATAAACAAACTTTCTAGTTGACTGATGTGTCAAATCCATAACTTGAAAGAGGAGTATCTGGGGCCATTATGCGGCTTCAGTGTTTCCATTCAATCCATCAAACGTATCCATAAACCTGTTCGGAGGAAGCTAGTTAGATGGCTGATCATCTATCAACCCTAATCATCCATCAAACCATCAATCATCATGTTCCTGTTAGATCCAACCAAAATCAAAGTGGAAATTCTTGGGAAGAAGTCATCAAATGGTATCTGAGCAACCACTCTGTAAATCTACAGGTTCTGGGTTATTATTCAATCTCTAATCTATCAAAGTCTAAAACTTTTTAGGATTTCAAGTTCTGGTCTTTGGGATTTTCATCTTCTAAATCTGGGTATATCTATTCTTATCAATCTATTATATGTCTATCTGTTTGCAAGCGAGGAAATCAGATATATATAAAAAAGAAAGAAAAATTAAAAATATTCCAGAAAAACCGAGTTCAGTCTAGGAAAATAGGACTGAGGTTTGATATAGAAAGTTATTCTTTATATACAATCTTTGAATTCAATAACTGCTTCTCTGCGCTTAGTTTCTTGATCTTTCTTCTGAAGTTGGACTCTGCAACCGATGTCTAACATGAACTGGCTGATATTAGTATAGATAGTGATTATCAATAACTAGTTAATAAATTAATATCATGTATAGATTTAGTCTTATCTTTATAGATAACATCCTAAGAAACCTAACAACATGTTGTTTAACACAATTCTAGTGATCAATAAAAATCATTACTGGACAATATTTCTACATTAAGTTACCTTTAGGTTGCAAGGAAATGTATTTTGGTCGAATTTCCACTCCTTCCCCTTTGAAGATATTGTTAATCTATTTCTCTGTGGATTCAGTTTGGGAGAGGACACTAGTTATGGTTTTTCACCCTCACATATTGGAATCAAAGCTAGCCGACGGCACAGTTATGCATTTTAGCTGATTTCCTTGGTCTAGGGAAATTAGAAAGAGAAAATTACTAGAATGTTATAGAAAAGTTGGTCTATTACTAGAATGTTATACATCTTTTAAAAATTACTAGAGTGTTTTGATACCCCTAGTAAATGACAATAAGGGCCTTTGGTTAGTTTTTTTTAATTGAAATGATTTTTAAACAGTAAATCCACATCACTAATTAAGTATCCACATAATCAATAGAGAACAATCAACCATCTCTTTAATTACATAACGTTGTAATAAAAAAACACAATAACACAACACAAATTCGTCGAAGAACTAAAGGAATCCTAACCACATATTTCCTAAAATCGTCATCGACATTGAGTTTACTGCCTCTTCCTTGAACTAACTCTCTGTCTTGTCTTCTCTAATATCGTCTTCCCCAAAATCGTCTTCCCCGAAATGGTTGTCTCCAATCGTTTTTACGAAATATTTTTCGCTGCAATCGCCTGAAATCCTCTTTTCTGCTGCATTTTTCGAGTTTGTGGCTGAGTTTTAATTTATGTTGTGGCTGAGTTACTTTTCTTTTACGGCTGGTTTATATATGCAGTTGTGGCTGAGTTACTTCTCGCCAATTTCCGAAAACCTTGTTATAAGAAGTGTGCGTTCCGAGGAGAAAAGACAAATACATTCCAAAAAACACCCAGATCGGCAATTGTGGGATGTATTTAATTAAGTTTGCTTGTGATTTCATATCCATATATGGATAATCTAATTTTTTTTCAGATCTGAGTGAAAGAGAAATTTGAACAAAAAGAAAATAAAGGAGACAAAAAGAAGTGACGTATTCAGCAGAGACGACACAGAGGAGTTCATTGAAGCTTGGATACATGGATGAATATCAGAATGGTGCAGAAAACATGTATTTTTGGTTTTCTATGTAAAAAACATAACTCACCCATGTATTGTGTGTTTGATTTATGCTATGTTTACACTATTCATTCGTGTCGTTTATATATCACAGCCGTGTTGTTTACATAACTCAGCCATACCTCAAACATACCCTAAAATCATAAAATGTTTAGATAACTCAGCCGTATCGTTTAGATAACTCAGCCGTATCATTTATATAAATCAAAAATACCTCAAACATACCCTAAAATCGGAAAACTGAATCCAAGTACTTTAAGAAGTTATATTGAAGATCATCTTATCAATATCAAGTGAATATAACTCAACTGAATGTGTATAGTTTCTTGAATTTCAAGTTGAGACTTTAACTTGATCTTGAGATATATATTCTCTTACAATCACTTATACAATTCTTACTTACAAGACTCTAACTTTAATCTTTTCTTAAATATAAACCTCAAACCATAAAGTTTATCTTTGAACATTAAATCCAATATTTTTATTATTATTTAAAGTTTAAGGTATATGTCTAAAGTTTAGGTTTATTGTTTAGAGTTAAACTCAAATTTTAATCATTTAAAAAAATAATCTTTAATTTAAAGTTCCATTTTAAATTTTGATTTAAACCCGTAACTACATTTTATAAATTTAAGCAATTTTAAAAAAAAAAAATGAAAAGAACTAAAATTACAAATTATATTGCTTTTTTCATGACCATTGATTGATTTTAGTCTAAGGGTTCAATATTTTCGATATAAAATTTTAATATTTTATAACGTTTTAAAATTTAAACTACAAATATTAAAAATAAAATTATAAAGTTAAATATTTTGAAAACATGATCTCAAACCACATCTATTTCGAACCTTTAACCCTAAACCCTGAACCACATACATTGACCTGTACCATAAAACATTAAACTTCAAACTTTTTTAAAAAATTAATTAATCGTCTACCATAAATTTTAACTACAAATGTTAAAACTCTAATATTTTTGTTATTTAAAAATATAATCTTAAATCTTAAATCGAAACCCAAAACACTATATACCCAACCCTAAACTTACTCAGTTATATACCCTAAACTTTAAACTTCATATTTAAACCACACATCAAAAAATCAACATATAATCATAAAATCCAAGTTTTAAAATATAAAGCTTTATCAAAAATACACTTTAATATAAAATATAATTTTAACCATCAAAATTAGAACACTAACCATTGATTGTTTTAATCTAAGGGCTACAAATCCATCTAGTGGTTATCTTCTATCTTCTTTCTCATTGGTTAGATTTTTTAGTACAAGGATTACAATTCTTGACCATTGATTAGTTTTGATCTAATGGTTTAAAATGCATTTTTTTCTTCACTTTCTCTCTTCTATTTGACGTCTCCTTCTCCTCTTCTCTTTGTTTCTGGAGTTCTTTACAGTTCCAGATCTTCTTCATCTCTTTCACTTTCTGTCTAAACAAGAGAGATTCATACATTATCATTCATTTCTTATGCCTTAGTATATTTGGTTTGTAAATCTTAGAAGTGAGAAAAGAAGAAACGTCAAAGAAGAAAAGAAGAAACGTCAAAGAAGAAAAGAAGATTGTCGGCGAAGAAGAGAAAGTGTCGAAGAAGACTGGTCTTCGCCATCATCACGGATATTGAGCTCGTAGCCATCTATACTTGCCGACGTCGTCCTTGTTTCAGTTTCTCAGATCCATTTTTGCCGGTCTCCATCTTCACCGTAGTCACCACTACCACCGCTTGTCACCACACTGGTCACCTCTCTCTCTTTCAATATCTCTCACTCTTTCTCTGTCTTTTGAATTTGTTCTTGTTACTAGAAGGTGGATAAGGCAGAGGATCTTGATGGTGGAGGAGATAACAAAACCGTTGTGTGGCTTGAAGACGTTGGAGCTCTCATGGTAACGGGACTGCGGTGGCAAAGGAAGAAGACAATAATGACCTCCCGTCTCTCGTGATATGGAAGAAACACACGGTGGTTTAGTTAGGTTTAGATTTTGTCAACACGGCTGCAAGCTTTTTTGTTTTTAGGTTTTAGAATAGGGTTGGTTTATAATTAAACTCAGCCGTAACGTATGCATAACTCAGCTGTAAGTGTGCATAACTCAGCCGTAACGTTCCTATAACTCAGCCGTTAAGTGTAATATGTTTCACGACGTTTCGTATTTTGGGCGGGAAAAAATATTTTGGGCGGGAAAAAATCATTCTTTCAACTCTGAACACAATATTTAGACTTTAATATTTTCTTAAATTTGAACCTCAAACCCTAAACTATAGAACTATAAAGTTATAAAAATTATAAAGTTTGTCTTTTGAACACAATATTAAAATTTTAATCTTTTCTTAAATTTGAACCTCAAACCCAAAACTATAGAACTATAAAGTTATAAAAATTATAAACTTAGTCGTAATCTATGCGTAACTCAGCTGTAAAGTATGCATAACTCAGCCGTAACGTATCTGAATGGTATAAGTCAGCCGTAACATATTTGAATGGTAAAATTCAGCCGTAACATTCCTATAACTCAGCCGTTAAGTGTAATATGTTTCGTGACGTTTCGTGTTTTGAGCGGGAAAAAAATATTTTGGGCGGGAAAAAATCATTCCTTCATCTCTGAACACAATATTTAAACTTTAATATTTTCTTAAGTTTGAACCTCAAACCCTAAACTATAGAACTATAAAATTATAAAAATTATAAAATTATCTTTTGAACACAATATTAAAATTTTAATCTTTTCTTAAATTTGAATCTCAAACCCAAAACTATAGAACTATAAAGTTATAAAATTATAAACTCAGTCGTAACGTATGCATAACTCAGCCGTAATTTGATTATAACTTAGCCGTAACGTATGCATAACTCAGCTATAAAGTATGCATAACTTAGCCATAACATATCTGAATGGTAAAAGCCAGCTGTAACATTCCTAAAACTCAGCCGTCAAGTGTAATTTGTTTCGTGACGTTTCGTATTTTGGGCGGGAACAAAATATTTTGGGCGGGAACAAACTCATTCCTTCTACTGTGAACACAATATTAAAACTTTAATCTTTTCTAAAACTTGAACCTCAAACCCTAAACTATAGAATTATAAAGTTATAAAAATTATAAAGTTTAATCATTTGAAAACAATATTAAAACTTTAATCTTTTCTTAAATTTGAACTTCAAGCCCTAAAACTATAAATTTATAAAAATTATAAACTCAGCCGTAATGTATGAATAACTCGGCCGTAATGTAAGGATAATTCAGCCCAAATGTATGTGTTGGAGACTTAATGTATGAACTAAAGTTATCATATTCAGATGACGCACCATCTGAGTCATCAAACATATAAACTCAGCTTTCAAATTCATCATCTTCTTCGTCTTCTTTCATTTTCTTATTTTTTTTGTTCAACTCTCCTCTTTTCTTACAATTTACGGGGCTTAATTTCTTCATCTCTCTCTTTGAGTCTTTTTTCTTCTGCAAGACGACGAATCCAATGAGAGAGGGAGCAGCAGGATATAGGACCGCCATATATGAAACTGGAGGAGGGGAAACTTCTTCTTTAACCGATCATCATCGAAAACAACGACGACTGTAGTAAATATGTCTCAAATTTACGGTGACCGATCATCACCGTAATGTTCCTATAACTCAGCCATCAAGTGTAATTTTTTTCGTGACGTTTCAGATTTTGGGCGGGAACAAAATGTTTTGGGCGGAAACAAAATCATTCCTTCAACTCTGAACACAATATAAAACTTTAATATTTTCTTAAATTTGAACCTCAAACCCTAAACTATAGAAGTATAAAGTTATAAAATTATAAAGTTTATCCTTTGGACACAATATTAAAACTTTAATCTTTTCGTAAATTTGAACTTCAAACCCTAAACTATAGATCTCAGAGAAAGATGAAGAATAAGATGAAGAAGATAGATAAAAAAGATGAAGAATAAAGATAACATAGACCATTATTTTACTGTTGTAACATTAGACAAGTGATGACATGGCAAATCTGAGTTGATGACATGGCGGATGACATGGAAAATCAGTTAGTCAGCCGCCAAACGAATATAGAACTCATCATAAATAAATTAGCCCTCATGTACAATGTAAGACAGCCGAAACGTGGAACTATTTCAGTAATAAATCAGCCGTAATTAGGATGCAAAATCATAAGTCAGCCGTATCGTCAAATAAATCAGCCGTCAAACGAATGATATTCTAGTAATTAATCTTTCGCTAATAAGTCAGCCGTAAATAAGCTGAGTTTACTGTTAATCCATCCAATTATGGCTGATTAAATATAACTCAGCCGTAACAACATCCCATAAGTCGGTCGTAAATTCAATAACTCAGCCAGTCGATGTTCATTAACTCAGCCATGGAAACATAACTCAGCCATGTCCTAACTATAACTCAGCCGAATTTTCCAGAAATCAAACCGCCAATGTGTAAGTCAGCCATAACGCGTGTACGTAAGTCAGCCGTTATCTCATAAATCAGCCAGATTTATGTAAATCATCCATAACTAACAGCTGACTTATGTTTTTAAGTCAGCCGTTTTCTCTTAAGTCAGCCGCATTGTTTAATTCAGCCGCAACGTAGAAATAACTCAGCCGCAACGACGTATATAGCGCTTTACGGCTGACTTAATGAAAACACGGAACCAAATTCCTACGTGGCGCCAGATTTTTGCTTATGTGGCACTAAAAAGTAATGGCATTCTTGTAAATACATTTTTTCTCATAACATAAAGAAAGGGCACGCTAGGTATAAAAAAAATGGCAGTAATAAAAAAAAATTGTATAGTTCTAGTCAACTGTCCTAAAATATTATATATTTGAGTAAACTTCCCAATTAGAAATGCATAATTATGGTTCCTTGTAATCTCTATCCACCAAAAAGGGCATAGTACAAGAATTTCTGTTTTGCCATTTCTAATAGATGGTCAAAATCATCCGAAGAAAAGTCTTAAAATATTATTTTTCAACTACTGTCAGAAGAGCTGAAAGATTTGTTATCAAACGGCATTCAAGCATTTGTTATTTAAACCAAGTAAACTTATTTAGTATGAGCTTTGTTTACGAGCACGATAAGCGCTAGTTAAATGTTCATGGTGTTGAAATGTATTAATGAGATTTATTTTTCCAGATTAATATCTAGAGAGATAGAGTCCCATGTGCACCTTATTAGTAATCGAGCACAAACATTCTTTACACAATAACTATGCCACAACCGTTTTATTTAAAACACCTAATTTAGTCTATGTACAAGTGAAACTGTGTAAATGAAGCAAAATCTTCATTGTTGAAGCAGTTTAGGTGCAAATTTTGTTAAGAAAGCGATCTCATCTTTAGAAATCTTCACCTTTGTCCTCTCCTCTCCAAACATAATCATAGACTTTCTTCCATCGTCTTCTTCTTCATCTTCCTTGTTCCTAACCGAGATACTGGCGATGGCTTCAGAGATCTCCATGACCATATCAACGATCACTCCCTCCACACCCATCAAATATTGTAAGTAAATCACCTCCACGGCATTGCTGAAATTATTAAAGATAAATTTATGTACGAATAAAAAACAGAGGAGAGGAGAGAGGAAGGACAACAAATATGAACTCGAAAGGATGTTATTTGAATTTACTTAAGCTGGCCATATGATATAAGTGAAAGTTTTGAATCCTGGACTCTTTGGACTGCGTTAGGGGTTCTTAGTATGGCCTTAACCTCAGAAACAATCCCTTGCAAGCCACCTTCTTTGCAAATCTTGATGGCCTCGTCGAATGAGTTTCTTCTCACATCCTTATAGATCTCACATCCTCCATTTGTTAAGAAGAATACCTAAAATATATATAAGCATTTCAGCTACATAACCCAGTTTTTTTTTAAATAAGCGGGAGTGTTTCAAACGCCAGTTTCTGGTGGGAAGTAATTAATCAGTGTCATGATGGTACGGATAGGAAAAAGAAACCAAAGAAGTAATCTTACGGGATAACTTATTTGCATATTCCTGATGAGTAGAGCTGCATCAGGATGAAAACTAGAGAAGATTATGGGCCGGTTCTCCGCATGCTCATTCACAACCTGTTCATAAACAATTGATAACCAGATGTTAAATCAAGAACAAATATCAGATGGGTGAAAAATATGCTGTTTACCTTCAAGATGTTGCCAAGAGTTTTACGTAACGCTTCTTCTCCATACACAGTATTATCGTCGAATTTGAGCTCGATATTGAACCCTACGGACCGTTTAACTTTCACAAAGGCATCTTGAAGGGTGCACAAAGGATCATCCTTCATGACTTTCCACTCAAAGATTCGTCCGTCTTTTGTCTTCCTGAACATAGGCTTCACATTTGCGCCATCCTTTTGTGGTCCATAAGAGAGAAATTCATGTAAAGGCATTTCAGTTACTCTTTTCTCAGTGATTACTCCCTGAAAAAAATTGATACCAACTTTGATGATTTCTAATTTTGGTGATCAGAACAATTTTCTACCAGTAAAAAACGATTATCTATGTGAAAAAGAAAGAAAAAACTAACCTTTTCTTGTGTGAACATAAAGATATCATGGAAAATTACAGGGTAACCATCTCTTGTTACCTACAAAATAGTTACATGCTTTATTTAGACTGTCAATGCTTTTTTTTTGTCAACGGCTGTCAATGTTTCAAACGCTAAATTATGCAATTTGTATTTATCTATATTATTAAAATTAAAGTACATTTGAGATTTTTTTGAAAACATAGATAGCAATATAAAAAAAGAAGTATAGTGTTGTTTGGAAACATGGATAAAAATATATTATGCAATTTGCGTTTATCTATATTAAAAAACTGAAGTACATTTGAGAATTGTTTGGAAACATAGATAGCAATAAAAAAAAGTGTAATATTGTTTGGGAACATGGATAGAAGTATATTAAGAAATAATAATAATAGGCTTATGTTATTAACAAAAATAGGAAGTCCATTATATTTTACTCTCTCCTTTCTACAAAGATAGAGTTTTAAGTATTTTCACACATATTAAGAAAACACATTAAACTACCATAGTAAATGTATTATTTTCTGTAATTTTCAATAACTCTTAACCAATAGGAACTCAGTAAAGTCAATTAATTTTCTTGAAGTTTATAATTTTGTAATAGAAAACACAAAAAATACATCTTTGTGAAAAAAAAAAATTCTTCTAAAAAGTCTATCTTAATGGAACAGAGGGAGTATTATATTATAAAAATTTAACTATATGAGCTAATTTTAAAATATGCGAAAATAGCTCAATCCAATTTCCTAAAAACATCTTATGTCTAAAATAATCATAAAACAAAATTTAAACTTTATATACATATATCAAATCAAAATAATAACTTAAAATTGATTTATATCAAAAATTGATTCAAAATATATATATATATATATATATATATATATATATATATATATATATATATATATATATATATATTCAAAAATTGATTTTAATTAAAATATTTTCCAATAACCATTATAAAAAAATATTTTCAATATATATAATAAAAATACAATACAAGCCCAATTTCAAACACCAAATTAAATTATGGTTTTATATTTCACATTAAATTTAAAAATATAATATATGTGATTATTTATGTGATTTTACATATATAATACTATTAATTGTATGATTACTTATATGATGGTACATATAAAGTACGATTAATTACATGATGACACAATATGATATATAATAGTGAGATAAAAAAAAATAGCAACATATTTTTGAAAAAATACATCCAGGCACACGGATTAAAGTCTAGTTATATTTAAAAACAAATCTTCACTTCAAAAAATGAACAATATTTTTTATTAAATATTTAAATAAAATTCCTTTTGCAAACACGTTAATTGCAAATGGAATGTTCCTTCTGTTTTTCTGTTGCTGTTTGTGTTTGGTGTTTACAGTTACAATTTACTAAAAGCAAAATTATCTAACACTAAAACTTGTGGTTTCAAATTCAAAGTAGTAATTTGCATGCAAAAGCAAATATAATATAAGAACTAATTGAAACCGTATCATCGATATGATTTGTGGTTTCTTTCTTGATAGGTGAAAAATCAAACCTGGACATCAAATTCAACGAAGTCAATGGGAAAATCTGCAGCAACATTGAAAGAAAGAATAGAATTTTCTTTGATGGATTTCATTTTCTCGTCCGGAGATTGAAGCATGTTCATCCCAAATCCTCGGTGACCCATCACAACAAATTTAGGAAAACAAAATTCATCCTTCGTCTTATCATCTTCAACACCTAAGACCAATCATAAGAAACTCAAATAAAGAAATAAAATGAGATTTTCTTAAGAATCAATTTTATATTTAGTACCTGATGAAAACTTGGCAGAAGATACCGACAATGCCATAGGCTCGAGAGCAATGTTTAATTTCTTGCTGAACAAACTTAAAGTTTATAGAAACAATGATTGTGAACGAAAGAAGCAGAGGGAATCTCCATATTGACAAGATCAGAATATTCCATTCGATACAAAAGAAGTGTCTAGAGATCGAATGGAATAATCTTCAGGTTTTTTTCTTACCTTGAAAACAGTTCCTCTTGATTTATTCGGTGAATCTCATTCTCTTTGATTATTTTGATATCTTTTGTTTTGTCTTTTTTCTGGACGATTCTCTTTGGTTCGCGATTTATAGGACAGATGGAGATCGTTTTATTTAGACGAGTATATATATACACTAGAATAAAACAATTTTCTTCTTTTTTTGGGAATGTGCTGAGTTAATATTTAGGTTAGAATGGCTGCTAAAAATGAATGGGAACATTTTGGATAAATTGTTCTGATTACCAAAATAAGAACAGAATAAGTGTTTATATTTATTGTTAGAATAAGTGTTTACATTTGTTTTTTTTTTGTTTTTTCTGTTATTTCTAAATATGTATATCATTTATAAATTTTACCAATTTAATTATATATTTCCATTCTGTTGAGTGGGAATTTTGCTCCCATGCATATTATTTTCTATGTCTACATCTAACTTGTCAAATGAATCCATATTTTAATTATATTACTATTAAACATTGATATATTTACGCACTAAATATTGGTGTATTTATGTACAGTACAACTACAAATACATAAAGCACATCTTTAATGGCTTGTTTAAAACAAGATAACGGATAACATTTTTATCCAAAATGTTCGCATACTTTTATTATTTCGTATTGAAAAATGAAGATTAGTTTTAATTAAATGATAATTGTTAGAATGGCTGCTAAAAATAGTAAAACAAATGTATGGGAACATTTTGGATAAAAATGTTATACGTTATCTTGTTTTACACAAGCCATATGTTTTATGTATTTGTACTGTACATAAATACACCAATATTTAGTGCATAAATATATCAATATTTAATAATAATTTAATAAAAATATGGATTCATTTGACAAGTATGGGAGCAAAATTCCCACTCAACAGAATGGAAATATATAATTAAACTGATTAGTCCGCTCTACGGGCGGGGAAGTTTACGCTATAACTATTGTATATGAAAATATATCTTAATTTTTTTTTTGAAAATTTACTTTAAAATAAAATAATAAATATAATATTTTTTTTAAAAATAAAATTGTATTTATTAAAATTTATTGGCTTGAGTTGAAAGAACCACTACATTTTTTTGGTTATAGAATACACAATTATGAAATTAAAAAGTTAAGAAAATGTAATGATTTATATTTCTTATTTTATTTCTATTTCACTTTGATACAGTTGACGAAAATCTAAAGTATGAATAACTATTTTTTTAATTTCTAAGAGTATAATTTTAATACTATTACAATAATTAATTGTCTCCCGATTATAAATTAATCCACTTCCACGCTAAATCAATTGAAAATATAATGTAATGTGATAAAATTATAAGAATTTATATTTTAAAGTAATATATAAATAGTTTCAGTAATGTCACAAATAACAATTAATCTATATTATTTAACAACAAAATGATGTTTTAAAACAAACCAAACCAGAACCAAAGTGGAACCAAAATTTATTAGTCAGTTTCTACTATTATTATCCAACCGGAACAAAAACATTAATAGCCAAACTGAAATTCATAAATAGTCAGTTTCATTGTTCATTGTCTAAACACAACATGAAACACTTTGGTTGCCTCTATACCATTTGGTTTTCGGTTTGTTTTGGGTTTTTTTCTTGGTTTTCTTGTTTTAAAGATACATTGTCATGTCCCCGATCCTAGATAGGATCGTCCGGACGGACTGTGGTGTGAGGCAATGCACTGATCAGGTCATCTGACTTGAGACAAGCGTACCATGGTCCAAATTGATGGTTAAGAACGTCAGACAGCTGAGACTTAACCTGGATACGATGGAGACAAGTTAAATAGAGCTGGACGAGTGATCTGGGAGCTGGACGAGGTCCGGATCAAGCTCAGTCAGCTCAATAGAGTATGGAGTCAGCTCACTCAGTGTTGTTCAGCTTACGGGAGCTGATGGACTAGCTCACTCAGCTGGGGACAACTGGTGGGCAGCTCATCTCAGCTTGGCGGAGTGTTCCGGTCCGGACCAGTGTGGTCAGGTCCGAGCAGTTACCGAGCCGGTCCGACGGTCCGTGTGGGACGACGGTCCATGTGCGATCCTGACCAAACCAGGCAGTAAGACAAAGGCCAGGGGTTGATTTTCATGTGGGAACTGCTAAGGGAGCAGTTGGGCGGCTATGGGAGCGGTTTTGGGCGAAAAGGTACAAGGGGACAAGTGGCATCTCCTTGGCCAATCCCTTGTAACCGATCCGCCAGAGCAGTTACTGGTCTCTCTCTCTATAAATACAGACCATTGGGGTCGATTTTGAGCATCATTTTTCCTAGGGAAAGCCCTGAAGAAATCGTGAGAGAAAAGAGAAGAAAGAGTGGCCGGCGGCTTGAAGAGAAACCGTGTGTGGTCATGCTTGATCGATTCCGACCAAACCCTGACCGTGTGAAGCAAGGTGGATACCAGACAGAGAGAGAAGGAGAAGGAGAAGGACTTGGCGCCCTGGAGAACAGACGCCTAAGGTTAGTGGTGTGGTTTGCAAACCATCGGAGATAGCCGGTGGTTGATCCGTCCGAGTCTATGGTTCGATCTGTTTTGTTGGTTACACCCATTTCCACTTTCTGATTACTTCATCTTATATTCTGAATGATTATGGTGTAGTCTGTGGGTTCAGACTTGATGGCAAGGAACCATGGCTTGGCCGGTTCTGGAATGATGCCCATGGCCTTAGTCGGGCGGTTCATGATCAGAATCCATATGGTCTGGGTCGATTCATTGGATTCTGATTATGGGAATCTATTAGTTGGGATTTATCATGAGTTATAGTGAATTTTAATTAGTTCTTGGAACACTTTTGAAATCGGTCAGATTTGGCCTGATGTGTAGACTGATGATTAGTTATGGAACCAGTCATGCAATGATAGTTCCTTGTCTTAGGTTATTTGATCATTTTCTTGTGTGTTGTGTTTGTGGTTCCAGGTACAGACTTGTACCGTGGTAAAGGAAAGGAACTGTGAGGACTCCAGACATAGGAAGATGTGTGGTGATTGAGTCATTGTTGATAGATGTGAAGTACTGATAACCTATTGTGCTAGTTGTGAACTTATGATAGCCTACTGTGCAACTTATGTATTAAGGACGAATGAATGTTGTATGGATCTTGTTTTAATTATCTATAAAATAACAATTTTCCTTACTTGAATATGATAGTCTAAGTGTGATTGAATGAACCTCAAAACTCTGAAAAATACTTAGAAAAATATTACACTTGGAATCGGAAGTAAAGAAATCGAACTGAATATAATGTTTAAGTAAGCCGCCGTCTAGTTGGATTGAGGAATCCATGATCGGGCCTTACAAGTTGGTATCAGAGCTGATTGATTCTAGGATTTGCTTGGATTATTGGGATCACCATCTATTCGGCTGTTGAGACTCACGGTAAGGGTGTTGTTTTCCCTTGTGTTGAATGCTTGGTTGCATAATCTTAGGATTGGATTGAGGTTTTGGATTATGTTATGAACTAACCTTTCTTTGTGTTGTAAATCCTAAGGGTACTAAGAGGAAGTCTAAGAAGGGAAAGGAGGCTGCTGGAGCATCCGGGATTGTTGAGGCTGATAGGGTCGATCCGACTCAAGTGTTGCGTACTCAGGTGTTTCCTACTCAGGTGTTGCCGACCCAGACGGGTCCGGTCAACAATAAAACCGGATTGCCGCAGGGACCAATCCTTTCGACTGAGTTTAACAGGGAAGATGCTGGTGATAAACGTGATCAGAACCAGGAGCAGGAAGCTGAAACTTCCCGTACGGATGAACGGGTTTCTGGTGGTGCTAAGGATGTTGAGTGTGGTCCGGAAGGGGAAGTGGCCGAGCCTTCCATGAGGGAAGTGCTGGAGGCTGTGAAGCTCATGGGAGCACAGATGGTGACACTGACCCAGGCATTCATACCTTTGGTGAATTCATCTGTGGGTCAGGTTACTCCTCCGGTTCGTGTGGCTGCCCGGGCTGCTCCTGAACGTTTGAGATCAGAGGCTGAGGTGGTAGAGCTCGGCCCACCGGACAGAGTGGTGCGTAAGGTTGATTACTGATATACCATGGATTTGACCTATTTTCACCCATGGTATATAAGTATTTTACTATCTATATACTATATATTCTATCATATTAGGTATGTTTTCAGGTTCAAAAGTATCTTGGAGTAAAGTGATGATTATGGAGCATTTAGGAGCTTAAATGAGTATTCATCCGAGCTGACCATTAGAGGTCGATACAAAGAAGTCACAATCGATCAATGCATATCCAGTGTCGTCGATCGATACAGAAGAGAAGCCTCGACGATTGAAGATTAAGATCGATCGATGTACATCATGTACCATCGCTCGATGTCGAGACACGGAAGCACGACTTGGTTCCAGCTGACTTTAAACCCAATACTTCACCAAATAACAAGATTACCCCTAGCGAGTTTTTAACCTAATAGATATATACTTGTCTAAGTGTTAGGAGAAAAGAGAGCTTTGAGCCACCTTTGTATTCTTATTTTCAGCAGAGAGTTTTAGGAGAAAAGATCATAAAGATATTTGTGATTGGAACTCCATTGATTCATTTATTCTATTCTATACAGTTATTATTTAAATTTTGTGTCATGAATTGCTTAGCTATGTCTGAGTAGTTTACTTGTTAGATTCATGGTTCAAATAAGTTAGAGGGATTAGCCCCAACTACAGATTGCTAAGTTGTGGTATTCATTGATTGATTGTTTTTAATGCTTGTTCTAGATTAGCTACCTAGAATATTGAATCTAGGAATCTGCATGAGTCAAGCATCCTTGACCATCCAGTCCTGAACCTAATCTGTCATACTAGACAACTGGAAAAAAGCTACCGCTGAACTAGAAAGCTAGTGAGCATTATCAACTTACGCCTAAGACTTAACTAGAAGCATCAATCAATACTGTCTTCTGACAATCGATCGATATTTGCGAAAGGTGTATTGATTGATATCCCTATAGGACCACCGATCGACACTTTCTTGTGATCAATATACGACAGTTGAGATCCAAGATCTTGTTAATTAACCAGTGAAACATTGCCATCGCTGATCACTGTGTCTAAGGGGTTGAGCTCTAATATATCATGCATGCAACTGATAGGCATCTACCACATGATAATTCTCTCCATGTCATTTAAATATTATGGGACCGTTACGGCCTCTGTTAATTTAAATATAATTCTCCACATTGTCTTGAAAGGTTTCAAATCGGAGACAGAGTTAAATCCATCCATGAGTTTGCTTGAGAGTTTTTTTTTGCTTGAGATAATTTTCTGCTTGAGAGAGAGGTAGAGAAGAAGGATGATATGAGTCGATCAATTGTATAAGCCATATATTTATAGTGAAAAATATACTACACGTTTTAATTAAACGGAAGGTGTATAATGTGATTGAGCAATCAATCATTTGTTACCATATTTGGCTAGTTTGAACAACTAAGTTTCCTAGAGATGCAAATTTGTCAATTTGCTTCAATCTTGCACTAATTAGATTATTTCAAAGATTGAACTTGTGCAGCAAGTATTGCATGATTATCGTGAATATAATGTGTATTCAAACCAAGAAAATCAATCATAATGGCTTAGGGATAAATGCGAAGATATTATAGGAAACATCAAGAGGAAATATAGGAAATTCTGTAAAAGAAATCAATCAGAAAGAGGTGTTATAGGAAACAAATAGAAAACAAACTTTGATTGATCATCAAACATTACTGGCACTTAATATAAAAAATACTAATAATAGAAAATAAATCACTTGAGCATGTATTGATCATCAAATACTTTTTAGTATTTTTAAGAAAACAAACTTTGAATGATCATCAAACATTAATTTTTTGTTTCTTATAATTTTCTTTTTTGTAATATGAAACTTGATTATTGGCATCTATATTCATTTTGAATAAAAAATTAGACCAATATGTATGTCCAGAAAAAGAGTAATGTTCTTGTATTGATACAAATTAATGAAAAAACTTCAGTTAAGATAAGTAACAAATTAATGAAAAAACTTTGGTTAAGGTAATTAAACACAAGAAATAAATGATTTAATGTGTTACGAATATATGTAGATAAAGCTAAGGTAATTATAATATTTTGATCAATGGCATGTTGTGTAATTACTCAAGTTAATAAAGAGTTTTTAAATAGAATATGTGAGAGAGCTTGTGGAGTTGCCACGTAAAAAAAATGGCATACTTGTAATAAACACATGAACTAAAAGTTATTTATTTTAAATGCTCCCCAAATAATAAGAAGGGGATATGTGTTTATTCTTCTTATTGCTAGTATAGTTTTTTTTTGTATATGAGTTATCATTAATAGTTATGATTAGTTTACATGAATTTTTCTAGGATCAATTCTCAGTTTTAGTTTAATGATTTCGGTCATCGGCAAAGTCTTTAACTAACTCATCCAAATTAAGTGAATATTTTTTAAAATGGAAATGAATTTCCGGATTATAATAACCCGTTGTAGAACCAAACCGAATACATTTTCGGATCAACCTATTTTTATATGATTTACTAAACCCGAACCGAATCCAAGTAAACCCGAACCAAAACTAAACTGAACTTTTATAATATCTGAATGGATTAAAAGATTGTGCTCTCAAAAACCTGAACCCGAATTGACTCCGATCCGAACCCAATTAGACATCCGAACACCTATGCCTACCTGTAATAACATGAGAAAAGTGGAATATCAAAATCCAAAAAAAAAAATCTCTGTTTTTTTCTTATAAGAAATAAAACTAGATTATGATCCGCACGTTTGCGCGGAATTATTTATATTTATAACTGATGTTTTCAAATTAAAATTTTATGATTTGATAATATTTTATAAATCTCCGTTAGCGTATTTTTTTAATTTTCGGTTTGGTTCCCTCACGCGCTCTAATTAAACTCAGAATTTTGTCAGGTTCCTAATATTGTTATTTAAACCAAACCAACAACTAAAATAACTAATTCCAAACAAAACCCAAATTTATAAATAACTGAGTGGTTAGTATATTTCATGAAGCGAAAACCAAAAATCATAACTAAACCGGAAAAACCAAAGACTAAAAAATACAATCTATAGATGAACCGTAAACCAAACACCCATACCTAAACATATTAAACATACCTAAACATATTAAATTCTATTAGTAAATAAACAAATATGTAAATAAATTTTTTAAAAAAATAATCCCAAAAAGCATAATCCCCTATATATTATTTGAGAAGCATTACAACATTTTTTTGTAGCCACATGTCATCACTAGAATGATTTTTAGAATCCTTAGAAAAATAGGTTGGTCCATCTAAATATAGAATAAGTTTTTTATTAAACTAACCATAAATACATTATTAATGTGCTTCATTATTTCCTTAAATAATATTACGGAATTTCCTAATGTGGATAAAATATATATGACAATTAATGATTTTAAATATTAAAGATTTGATAAAAATAAGTGTTTCTTATATTATATTTTTTTTAATTTTAAACTATTAAAAGAAATTAAACAACCATATTAACCATATAATAAAAAATAAAAAATTTCTTTATATGTTATATTTTGAATTTTTAAAAACGAGTATAAATTATTAAAACTGTTATAAGTCTCACATTCAAATTTTGTGATCTATAGTTTAAAATTTTTGTTATGACATGATACAAATGATTTAAAAATCATATAAGTCGAAAGTATCATTTAATAAGTATTAAAAATAAAAGATAAATATATATATATATATATATGTATATATATATATAATTTAAATTAAATTATATGCCATATAAAAGTACATCAATATCTTAATTTTAAAATTTACTTTGAATAATGTTTTTGATAAAACTTTTGAAAAAATATTGACAATTTAATTTTTAAAAATATTATAAATTAGTTAAACTATTAATCATACAGTAAAAATTTTGCTATCAGTAATTTAATTTTTGTTGTTATAACATATACAATTGATAAAAAAAACATATGAGTAAAAAACATCATTTAATAAATAATAATATTAAAATGTACTATTTATATATGTTACTATCATTTAAATTTAATTATATACCATATCAATTAGAAAAACTATTGTTTGGATTAATAAAAGTTATTTATATGTTCGCACCAATTTAATTATATAAATATTAGTTACTGAATTTTTAATTATTCAATATATATTTATTATTTCATAATATGTTAGAAACATATAATATAGAAAATCATTTTTATATAATGTTCTTAACCTAGTAGATAGACTAAAGCTCAAAATCCAGAGTTAATTAACCTCAAAACGTAGTAGATAGATTAAAGCTTCGGTCATCCAATACCAATCATCATCATGTGTTGTAAAGTATACTAGCCTTTGACCCGCGCGTCCGCGCGGATGTATATGTTTTATATAATTAAATGTTTTTGTTTGTTGTAAAAACATAATTGTGTTTCATAGATTATCTATTGTTTGACATTGGTGTATATTTGTAATTTTGTTTAGTGTCTATTTTTTAACTATCAGGTTGTATACGTCTTTTATTGTATATTTTTTAATTTTACTTGGTAACATTTGACATTAAAATGATTAATTATAGAGTATTTTGTTGAGAAAATATGTGTTGTGGTAAATTATACTATAAATGTGGTGAGTAAAAATTTTTGAAGACAATATTTAATATGTATTTTTTAAAAAATATTTAGACAGCATCAATATTAACTAAACATTTTTATAGACAATCTATAGCAATTATATATAGCAAGCTGAAATACATAAATTGAATTGGGCCTTTTGTTATGAATTATAAATAGGAAATTCATATTTAAGAAAAAAGATATTGGACCTTAAAAATTCAAGGAAGCCCATATAACTATTATTTCCGGGAAAAAAACAGAAAAATATCTTGTACGTCTCTTTTTTTGTTCCCGTAGAAAGTTCTGTGTCTTCAACCTATCTCTTCGTCGTTGTTGCCGTTCGTTCTGCTGGCGAGAAGTGCACAAACAGCTATGAAGTTTTCACTTAAAAGAGAGCCAGAGTCTAGATCTACTGATGACTACTGGAGATTTTGGGATACAGGTTCGAGTTTGTATACTTAGGTTGAAGTTGATTTTGAAACGATTAGTTGTTCTAATCTTTATTCTGTGTTATGATTTGTTAATATCCATCAGAGGTGTGTAATACCAAGAACGTTCAATCGGTTAAATCTCCAGTCAAAAAAAAACCTCAGCCCCTTACAGATTGGTTAAGAATCAGGCTGAACTTTGGTTTGTTCGCGGGTAGCAGCTGAATATTTCGAGGACTTCGTCTCTGGCTGAGATCTTTATTCCTTCTTAAGGTAATTCTAATCTACGGTTTTCAGTTTAAATTTTTTTTTTCCAGATTTTTGATTTCTGTTATTGGAGAAATCAAAAAGCTTCAGATTTAGACAATCGTAGATTAGACTGAGCTTTGAGCTTTGTCAAAAGCTAGACTGTTGTGTAATCTACACAAACAACTCTGCAGGGAGAAACTGAGGGACAGGGGACATAAGTGATCTATAGAAAAGCTCAGCCAGAGACATGGTGAAGGAGAGAGAGATAAAAAAATGTCGTAACATCACATAGCAAAGGGAAGGCAACTAACCATGTAGTAAATCTTTAATGGATGTGTTCTCATTTAAATTCATTCGATCATCATTTAGTACTATGATCATATGCTGATTTTGAATTTATTTATTGTTGGAAGTATATTGGAGGTGGAGAGAACCAGTACCAGTAATCAAGATGCAAAAGAAAAATGCCAACTTGTCTGGACAACAGTCTTTTTCTAAGGTTAGTAATTACTTATCTATTGGAAGTAATTCATAGGGTGATAAAGTAGGACAGTGTAGAATCAGGAATTAGATTATAGAACCCTGGCTTATGTTTCGATGTTTGTTTTTTACTTGCTTCAGCGATGTATATAAGAGTTTATGTCAATGATTAACTAATATAACATACGATTTTTGGGAATTGTTTTTAAACAACAGCAAATAATTCAAAAATTCGTGAAATCAAAAGAATAAAAATCTTATTGAATAGAATTATTGGAAATCAAAACTAATGTTGTTTTCATTACTAAAAAATATTTTTGTGAAAAAAAAAACATTCTTCAACCATAGATCAATTGTGAAGGCCTGAAATCTGCAAAGAACATAAGTAAAATAAATTATAAGTCACATGAACTCACGGTGTACACAAAAAAACACTTAGAATTTTTTTTTTTTTAAGAACTCATCCAAACACACTCGTATAAGACATCAAAATGATAGAAATTCACATACCTTCTTTCACATTTGTTTAAAGGTTGTCGAAAACTTCTTTGAAAACTACATTCATAGTCTTCTTCTGAGGTTTGCCATCTTCGTCTAAAATCAAAATCTTCAATCCCTTTTTTGAAGTGACTCTAGAAACAGCCACATATAGCTGACCATGTGAAAAGACAGGTCTTGGTAGATAAAACCTACTTTAGACAGCGATTGTCCTTGACTTTTGTTGATTGTTATTGCAAAAGCCACAGCGAGAGGCAGTTGCCGTCTCCGCATTTTAAAAGGCAATCTGGTGTCTGAGGGGGTTATCAGCAATCTAGGAATATCAACTATTTCACCAACCCTTTCTCCTGTTATAATCCTAGCTTGAACCATAAAATCCATTAGCTGAGTGACTTGCAGTCTCGTCCCATTCATTAAGCCATCAGTAGGAGCTATGTTTCTGAGAACCATAACAGGACAACCAACCTTTAGTCTAAGACTATGATTTGGTAAGCCAGAAACCTTAATCGTGTTAAGAAAATCAGGACTAAGAGCTTCATTGTTTACAGAACTTGTATCAGAGGGATCAATGCTATCAGCACTGTTATAAATTTTTTCCTCACCTGAAATGGAAAACATATATTAGGAGAATAACATCAAAACATAAAATGGCAAATTAAAAGATTCAGAAAAAATATTTACCCTGTAGCTTATCCAACATATATTCATTAACTCTATTAACATCCTCGTTAGTTGGACAAAGGATAGCTCTCTCTTGAAAAAATTTCGCCTCTTTGTTTTCATGTAGTGAAGTTGAATCGCCATATATCGCTTCGCTGACTGCTTCTATAGGATTGTCATTTGAGTCGGTAATCAAAAATTCAGAAGGAATTTCTATCTCTGCCTCACCATCATTAGGCTCTGAAAGTTTACCATCACCCACTTTTAATATCCACTCTGAAAATTCCTGAAGATCCTTTAACTCGCATGCTGACAATCCAGCTGATAGCAATCTCGTATTTTTGGTGAGCTTAAGCACTTTGCAGTGTTCCCAAAGATACGATAAGTTCAGTGAGGCCATAACAATTTCAGCTCTACCAGCACCATTTATAACAGGCAATACCTGCCTAAAATCACCACCAAAAACGATAACCTTTCCACCAAATGGCTGTGTATCGTGTTTTCCCACTATATCAGATAAACTTCTATCCAATGCTTCAAAACAATGCTTGCTCATCATAGGTGCTTCGTCCCATATAATAAGTGATGACGCTTTCACTAAATTAGCTTGGTCAGTTCCGTGCTTCATAGTACATGAGGAAAACTCATCTGGATTTAGGGGATACCGAATCTGGAATGAGCTGTCCGACCGCCTTGCAACAACAATGATGCGATGCCACTTGAAGCTACATTTAGAACAATATCTCCTCGAGAACGTATAGCTGCAGAAAGCAATTTCCAGAGGAAAGTTTTGCCAGTTCCACCAAAACCACTAACAAAAAACATTCCACCATCTCCTTTATTAACAGCCAATAGTATCTGCTCATATGTCTCTCTTTGCTCGCAAGTCATCTTCTGAATATCTCTTTCAAGAGTTTCTAACAATGAGGAACGACAATAGCTGCGTTCGTCTAACACCAAGACGTTAGAATCCTGCCTATATGTCCTTGGTAATTTAGGCATAGATTCAAACCTTGTAAGAGAAGTACCATTTCTTTTCAATATTTTTTCTATCTCTAGTAAACCATACTTCTTTTTCTCGTCATCACTCAGAATAAGACCTACAATGAAAAAGGACAGGACAGGCGAGCTCAGTAAATTAGTTTATCAATCACGTAATATCATGTAGCGTTCTAGATTGATTTTATTAATAAAATTTAAAACACACCTGGTCTGTTAAAATTTCTTCTCCTGTTGTGCTCGATATCTTCTGACAATAACTGCCAAGTGTTTTCCCATACCGCCTCTGGCTTAGACAAAGAGTTACTCATAAGCATCATAACAAACACTTTCCGAAGCTCACTTTCTGTGCTTTCAAAACTTCTTCTTACTATGTCATCAATGTACTCCTGATCATCATCTAATAACCCACGAGCATAACATGCATCTTTGTAGCTCGGATACAGAACACCTTGATATGTTTTAATGTCATCATAACTGGTGGGTCCATTGACAACATTCAATAATACACGCAAGAAATAAGCAGCTTCCTGGGTCCTAGGAGCATAATTAATCCGGCCTAGAGCAAATCCCCGCTTCCGTCTTTTGAACTTCTTTGACTTTTTATCGTAAGTAAAGTAGTTTGGAATCTGAGCATAGGTTAATGTTCTTGCAAGATCATCAATTTTACACAACTCAAACCAAGCCAAGAACATTGTATTTTGAATGAGCTTCCGGCTGACCACTGCTTTCAATTTATCTTTCCCTTTGAAAGTAACAACTTGCTTATCAGGGAGATGAAAACTAAGCTTCTCAACAGCAGTAGATCGATAGTGAATAGGAAATTTAAAGACTCTCCACGTTCCTTCACATGTTGAAACATATCTGCATACACAAAAAAGTAAAGATCAATTTCGCAGCTTGCTTGAGTAAGCTGTAACCGGAAAAAATCATAATTTTTAAGTACCTGCAATCGAAGAATTCCTTGAGTTCATTCCTTTTCTTGTCGAGCTTTTCCTTTGTAAGCTCAACATCTCCCAACTCACTTGCAACAATATTGTCTGGGGGTCAACAGCAACTGTGACACGATCCTGTCCTTTATTTATGTATTTGAATAAATACTTTATAGAACCAACTTGGTTGCACCACTCGACGTTAATATGAGCTCTGTATAGAAGAGATAATTTCCGGTTATAAGGAATGACATATCGATTGTCACATTTCACTCCATTCTTCAGAACATAGTTATCTGACTGTTGACGCCTTCTGTAAACCGGAAACCCTTCTTTATTGATAGTGGTCTTCTCAGCAAATGATTTAGGATATGACTTAGAGCAACGGCCATTCTCCATACATGGAGAATTAGTACTAGCTCGTCCACATGGGCCATGAATCATCATATCTTTAATGACCTCATAAAGTTCTGGTTCTTCTTTTTTATTAGGAATCTCTGCAGAAATGATGTTGTCAATATCTTCTGTTGTAGGAACCTTTATCTTCTTCATGAATAAGAGAATGTGAGCATGTGGTAAACTCCGTTTTTGGAACTCAATTGTGTACATAGCTGTATCAAGCCAAAAAAATAATAATTAGTCATTTGTTACAAAAATTCACACGTATGGAAGAACAATCAAACTAAAAGACAGTCGAGTTTGTCTTACATGAGCGTGTCTCTCCCAGAATGTTTTTCTTTGTCAAAGAATCCATCAATGAATCAAGTTTGATCTTGAAGATCCTACAAATAATGTCTGATCTGTCTTCAGCCTTAAGCTTCCTTGCCTTAACATATCTTGTAATCTCTGGCCATTTGGGATTACATGTGAATGTTATGAAAAGATCTGGAAATCCAAAATGCTTACATATTGTCATAGCATCCAAATAGTTGTTCTTCATATATCTAGGACTCCCTACAAATGACGCTGGTAATGTAAACTCTGTTCCTTGCTCATTCATATCCACTTTTCCTGCATTCTCAGACTCTTTAATGGAGTCATAACTATCAGATCGAAGAGAAGGTTGGTTTAACTTCAAATATCGCAGTCGATTGGACTCAATTGTTGTGAACGCATCCACCACAAACTGCTGAAATAGCCTTCTAGAATGTAGGAGAGCATGAGACTCGTTTTTACGTTCATGTAGTCGAAAGGCAAAGAATTGCCTCATACTGATATTAGGCTTCTTGTGTTTTTTTTGCCTTCTCTGTTGCTCCTTTCTTAATACCCAGTCTGAATCCATCTTCTCCATACGTAAACAAAAGAGGATATTGAAGTGCAAGATAAGAAGCATGAATCTCGTTTATCCTCAGCAGTTTTCCTGATTTTTGTTGTAGAACAATATCCCTTTTGTCCATATCAAGACTAAAATCACCAGGAATCAAGGCAGCAACCTCTGAGGCCGTGGGTGTGTTATATGTCCTTCCATCCTTCGATCTCTCACTAACAATCCTCATATGAAAAGAATTTTCAGGATCTGTGTTAAAACGATCTCTTGCTGATCTAAACTTTTTTACATATGGATTGACTTCATTCAACATCTTCATCAATGTCTCAATAATATCTTTCTTGAGATTATCCTTTTTCTTGACCACAAAGTTTTGTTTACCAGAGCTGTAAAACATAGTTAAAAACAACCATGTTAGTTAGAAAATTGGGTCAAAAGGTGTTCAGAAGGTTTATTGTTATACCTTAAACATTTAGATCTGTTTTCAACTTCATTCTCTGTGTCCACTATGTATAGTTGGCCAAACTTGGGGTCACTACCATCAGGTGGGGTTAAATTACCCAATAGATGATAATTTTCTCCTTGTAGCTGAAACATATCAGGGCCTCTACCCTTTTTCAAAGACCTCTCAACTCTTCCACCAAGTGAAGTGAAGGAAAAAAACATATTGTAAGGTCTTATATGTTTCTGGAAGTGTCTGCTTCTTGGTTCATCTCCTTCCAAGAGCTTTTTTAAAACTGATGGTGGTTCTTTCAATAAAGGCAGTTGGACTTGACCTTGCATACAACATAATGAAAATGTAGGTTTTTTTGCATTTCTCCGCTTGTTGAGTCTTTCTCCATACCACATGATAGCACCACAATGACCACATTTGTAATCCGGATCACCTTCATCTAAATAGTCTGCAAAATTCGAAATGAAAACATGATGTCAATTTTTTTTTTCAAATATAGGCAACTGTATAGGTGTTCTTGTATATCAAAGAATTTTGGGGTGGTTACCATTTTCATTAACATATGACTTAGATGGTTTAGAAGCCTTTACACTTTCAACAACACGTTCTGAATTAGGCGCCTTATTAGTGATAATCATCCGATCATCCTGTTCTTCAGAAACTATAGGATCATCTAAGTCAGAATCCTCATCTTCTGTATCAGTATTCTCTTGGGAAGAACATTCAAAAACCTGATCATTATCCTCATCAACTATCCCTGTATGCAACACAATTAATTAATCATGTAATGTCCAGAAAGATTAAGTTACACAATTACAAAGAAAACACCTAAACGTGTTGCTACCTCCAAACAAATCATTTCCCACCAATTCATCATCTTCTTCTATGGTCTGAGTTGATGCATTGAATGTACGTGCATGTTTTGGTGTTCTTTTATTTGGCACCTGTGATATATTAGTAATGTCTTTTAGGACATTACAATCGCTTTTGCGTTTATGGCCTCCCTTGGATTTGATTGATTTGAAGCTCCTCTTATGTAGATCCTCTGTTTATTTCCAATGCAAGACTATGTGCGTGAGCATGTTTTTTCTACGTAAGACCAAATGTAAATAAAAAATCTAAACAAAACTTACTTGTTATTGAGGTTAAGCAACTGCTGGGCGTGGGGGTATATGGCACACTGTCTTTGATTAAATCGATACCTTGCAAAGATAATCAGGTATCATAAAACCAGCTTTTGACAAAGGACAGTGTGTATTTTCTTAATATAGTTAATAAGTTCTTTTAGGTGAATGACTTACCAAGGACTAATCTTCTCAAATTCCTTGGTGTTTGTGGTGAAAGCATGCTTATTTGTTGAAATGGTGGAATTGTGTAGCTTAGCACTTGGTGACCTTCAATGGTTTCCAACAGTCTAAAATAAATAGAACTTAATGGAATATCCTGATTGGAGATAGATTTAGAACATCTGTGGTTATCTTCAAGGTTAGGGATCTCATTGATTGTTGGTGAACGTTTTCTTTTTGCAGTGTCAATTCCCAGTCGTACATTTCCTCTTTTCCGGTTCATCATATTTGGAATACAATGTGCGTGAGAGTGCTCTGTATGAGGAAAAGGATGAGAAAAATCTTGCGTAAGAAAGAGACGTTGTCTGGATGAGAATAAACTCTTTTGAGGTAAAATCATATTTTTTTTACCCAAATTTAAGATTGACAATATATTGTTGGCTGAAATTTAGGAAAATCGTTTAAGTAAAAAAGTATATTTACGAATCTAGTTATATATTTCTGGCGGTTTTCCTTTATTGTTGTATCCATTCAGAATAGATAAAATATATAATTATTACAATCAGTTATTATAGTTCTCTAATAAAATGATGCCAATATAAATGATTAATATAACTAAGAATTGTTTTTATTTTATTCTAAGCAATCATGTTGTTGGAGATTATGAAGAGATTTGATGAGAAGGACGTTAATATGCAAAGGTGATAACGTAACAGATGCTTTCTATCAAAGCTGAGACAGGTATGTTCTTGGTATTATATCCTTAAAATTAGATAGTTAGAAATCATCTAAGTCAGTTCGACCATATGAATTGCTTAGTTAGTTATGTTAACTTAGGAGACTGAATAATATGTTTACATGTATCTGATAAACTTTAATATAACAATTCAAAAGAAATCAAATAGAAAACCAGATTTTATTCATTGTCACTTAAATAAAAATAAGAAACAATAGAAAACAATAGAAAGCACTGCAAACATTAAAAGTACTGAGAAAATAAAAGTAAAAAAACAATTCAAAAACATTGAAAGGAAGAAACTTTTTTCCTATCCGAACAGCTAATCGGTTTTCGCATTTTCATGTTTGATCACTTTGGTGCATAGTTTCTTGGAAGTGGATGTTAGGTCTGGTAGATCAGCATCATCTTCTTTGCGTTTTGAATATGGAGTTTTAGGATCTTCAGATGAACTTGAATCCAACAGCACCACCTAAAACCGTAGAAGTTGCGATTTGGTTAAAAAAAATAAGCTAAGAAAAAAAGAAGAATTATAACATAATCACAGATACAACTTTTTTTGTACTTACACCACCAGATGACATTGTAGAAAAAGTTGTTCCCATTTCAGAAATTGCCTCAGAACCACTTTCAATGCTTAGAACCTTATCTCCAGAACAAACTTCTAAAACCAAGAAGGTGGCTGATCCACTTGAGACATTTTCAGAGTTAATAGACACCCCAAAACAGAAGGACTTTCCGACCAAATTTCGGATAGGTTCTGGTAGTATCTCTGGATCTTCTATCTATTAAAGTTTTGAAACCATTTGTTAGTTTTAAATTGCACTAACGTGATATGCTAAAAAAACTGTATAAAAAATACCTCTCCATAAGAACCATCCCATAGATCATCAGCTTTCACACCAACAATGGATTTTGCAACAGAGCCTAGTAACATTAGACTACATGTCTTTGTGGCATCTTTCACGACCACATGGAGTTTGAACCTTATAAAAGTCAATAAAATCGATTAGCAAAATGTATGATAATTACAAAAAAAAAAACGTAACACATGTAATTCGATTGTAAACACTTACTTGGGGGAAACATGAGTCACAATAGCATTACAAATTTCACAATGAAACTTTGGTTTGTCAATTCTTGTCATCTGTTCATAATCAATATTTGCGAGCTTATTGACTTTTTTGCTGTGACGGTCACACCCAAAGTAAAACCATGCCCAATCAGTGTCTATTGCTTCAATTGTGCATATGATTTTACAAATCTCCACCTGCATAGAAGTGTTTTGTTGGACCAAATTAGTCACAAATAACTTAAATGCAATAAACAATCTCAGAAAACCACATTGAGACAGAGAAATCAATGAACAAAAAATTAAGTGATTACCTGTGTTGCATCCATGATTTCTGAAATCGGCTTGATCTCTGCATCATTCCAATCAAATTGAATGCGTTTACCATCTTTCTTCCCAGTAGATTTCTCAACCGTAGCAAGTTGTGAATTAGCAGCTGACAAACTACAAAATTATGAATCATAAACATCAATCAGTAACAGTTAGTGTAAACAATATTAAATCATTAAAAATAGGAATATACCTTTCAGTTAACTCTAAAACGTCTGGTTCTGTTGGATTGAGGTACATGCGCGATGCATCAAAGGCGTTTGTGATTTGTACATCTCCTAGTACAGACAAAGTTTATAATTTAAAAGTTTAGATGGAGTAAATGATAGGAAATAATCACGAAGTTTAAAGTAAAATACCTCTAAAGAAGGTCACTTTCGCAAACCATATCAAACAAACAAAAGTTCGATCATCACTCTTCTCAATAAAAGCTTCTATTTGCTCAGCATATGTTCCCCAAAGACAACATGGAAGATCGTTTCCTCTGTTAAGTTAAAGATTAGTAAGACTTTTTCAAAACAGGAGAGTAATGTCTAAAATTGAGGAAATAAGAGCATACTGTGAATCAACTAAACGAAATTCGACCCTCTTCCTGTCTTCTCCTTGTGCCTTGACTGTAAGGACATCCCCAAGGTCATGAACTCTCCCTATCACATCTGTTAAAAAACGGAGTAATATATGTTATTCCCATTTATAGAATGTTGTCAGACCACAAAACTGGTTTAAGATTAATAAAAAAAAATTGAAATAGATAACCATAGTACCTATAAGGTAAACAGCCTCTTTTGTGTCTGTTTTTCCAATTGATTCATAATTGGACAGAGACAGAAAGATACGATCATCAGCTAAATCCGACCCTTTTATCACAGTTTCATTTGAGATAGCCATCTTGTATGGATGGCGTGTTGTTCGATATTTGCCACCAGCTGGATTCATTTGTACATTTTCAATGACTCCCCATTTTCCTAATGGTAATGGACGTTGAACTTTGGCCATGTGTGTTCTTTTGCAAGAGGCCTGGATTTTGTTTCCCTAACAAAAACACATTGGTAATATTAATTTAGATAGTTAAAGCAGTAACTCTCAATATAAAAAACATATAGAAATGATAAAACCATCTTACCCATTGGTCTGCTAAAACCATCTCAATGGTATCTCCAAAAGGTGTGTTCTGCCTCCAGGAATGTAAGCACTTAACTTGAACTCGCCACTTATTTTTGAATGGTCTGAGTTTTGTGAGAGGATGAAATGTAGCAAGGATCGACATTTTAAGAGGAATTGAGTCGAATGATTTGGTTTTCACGTAATGGGGAAAGAGATATATATATATATATATATATATATATAGGTAGTGAGTAAAGCTAGGGTTAACGCCAAAAACCAATAAAGATGTTGGCAGTTGTGATTTTTTATCATTAATAGAGAATATGCGGATCGATTTTGTTCCCAAAATTTTTTTGCTTGTTATGGAGTTACCGTAATCACAGGGTTGTAGATTTTTAATGAGTTGATACTAAACGTGATTGGCAAGATTACAATAACTTGAAAATCTTTTTGTATTTGATTGACATCGCTATTGTTATGGAAATGCTTAAAAATAGGAATATATTTGGGCAAGTATATTCGTTTAGTATATTATTGACTTGTTAAAGTTAATTTTGGTTTTTAATTACGTGAGTTTAATTAGGATAATAATGATATAACTTATGATATATATATTTATATTGTCAGGATTAATGCGTGGACAATGACATGGAGTTGTAGCTTTCGTTATTTTGGGGTTTTGATTCTGCATACCAAGATAAACCGAGGTATCATATAAACCGATATTAGATGTTTAAGTATAATTCTGGAAAGCTATGTAGGAGTGTCTCTATTGACTCTAGATTCAGTAGACAAAGATGAACTAAGGTAGTATCACAATTGAATTCGATATTGTATGTTTAAGAATTTAGAATGACAATAACGATGATTAAGATGGTTTTGAAATTTTCTGGTTTACTACTGGTTTTTTAATTATATCTGTTAGTAACTATTTTAAATGATTGGTAGGATAGTGGTACGATGTTAATTATAATTGGATTGTTATTGAATGGTTTACTTATACAGAAAACGATGGACTTGGTTTACTAAATTAAAGAAAACGCTCAATTTTAACCAGTGGCATAGAGTGGTAATTTTTGTGGAAAAGTCAGGGCTAAGTACAAAATGTACTTCAGTTTTAATAGTTTAGATGATTATAATTCAAAAACCAATAAAGTTCTATTGTTTTGACTTCACTGCCAACTGACTTTCCAGTTGCCAGCGATATGAAAAAGGCATCAAAACCCAAAACTTTGACCTGAAAATTAAATGATAATTATCAACTGAGCATAAGATCCATATCAATAAAAGAAAAAAAAAATAGTAATAGAGTCAAAACTCTAAAGTTACCTCAGTATTAGTCTCAGGATTCTTGAGAAATCAAGTACCAACTGAGCAGATTTAACAGCCTTGCTACCTTGATTGTTGGAATGCCATATCAGTACGTCCAACACCACGACAGAAACGTGCGAAGGGGATAAAACTTGCTTGGGAGCTTTCACGTCTTCCAAATACCTTTTTGCCTTGACTCAGAATTCACTCTTGTCTCAGTTTCACTCATGATAGTGACTGACCTGAGCTCTGAATTAAACAAAACATAGCGTCTATTACTCAGATTCAAGAGAAAATTCACGAAAGAGTTCATGCGATGATCAACAATCAAGGGTCGGAATCACATATACTAATTTGAGCTATCATCTTTGTTTCCTTCTAATCAAGAAACATCCTTTATCAAACAGCTGCGCAGGTAAGCACATAAACTCTATGAAGCAAAACCTCTTGCTCGAGAATGGAATCATCTCCTCTCATGCCCCTATATCTCATAACACAATCTCAAAAGGACCCTTTTGTTCTTTTAATTTTATATGTCAAACGAAAAATCATAAAATTAAAATGAAAACGTTAATATTTTTTATTTGATTTATACAATTTGATAAAAAAAATATTTCAAAAATCCAAAAACATTGTTTTCCATATTTTCGAAAAAATCATCAAAATATGATTAAAAACGATTTTAAAATATATTTTTTTGAATTTGAAAGGTATAGAATTTAAATATTTTCCCATGGGTTCACTAATCCATAGGGGGGTTAGGATTTAGTTTTGATAACCGGGAAGGATTTGACTTAGGAGTTTAGATTTTGATCAAAAAAAAGAATTATGAAATAGGGGTATAGGAGACTCTAGGAGCCCATAGGAGATTTGGCATTTCACATTTAGGGCACGCTAGAAGTTGGCTCTCGAAGATGGCTGGTCCACGAATCAATCCACAAACCCTAATTTTACTTTGTTCTTTGTTTTGTGAATCTACCCGTGTGTGGTGGTCGGAGATCATGATGGTGGAACAGAGGAAGAAGATGTAGAAGCCAACGACGACAAAAGATGGATGACCTTATCAAAGTTGGATAGGTTCAAATAATAATCACAGATTAAAGTTAGTTTACTTTAAATATATAGGTCATTATATAATGAAGTGTAATTTTATATTTAGTCACAATTTATTGAATAGGTCCAAAACAAATATGTCACAGTATGTCACAGTAGAGTTCAAAACTTCAAATAGAACTCTGTTTTAATCAATACTACTAGATTTTGATCCGCGCTCTGAAGCGCGGGTTTTTGGATTATAAAGAAAAAAACACAATTTGATATGAATTATCATTTTGAGATTGTTTTACATTATTACGTTACAGAGTCATATTATATCAAAGAAGGATATTTATTTAGATTTAATTAGCTTATTTGAGATTCTCTATGTATATTTTTCTGTAAATTTCTATTAGGCATATGTACTTTATCCGAATCCAAAAATTTGAACCAAAACTGATCCAAAAATACATATTCAATTTGGTCAATTTCTAAAACAAAGTATTTATTGGGTATACTTTTGAACCCGCGGATCTCGGTTAGGTTCGAGTTTTATCTGAGACTCGATCGGCTAAACAAAGTACCCAATTGTTTTGTGTATATTAGGCATATCTGGATATTTAAGATTAGTATTATGGATATTTTAAGTTAAAAGGTGATGCTATCAAAATTTACTTATATATTTCAGGTATTCAAGTAAAATTTTGGATATTTTATGTTTTTTAGTTCATATTTTGGGTAAAGTTTTGGGTTATATAAACTATTTGAACTTTTAAGAGTTTTGTTTGAGTTTTCAAAAAATTTCATGTTTCAGGTATTTTTGTGTTTTCGGGTATATCAAATCATTTCGGGTTTTAAATATTCAAATCGGTCAGATCCGTCATGTAACCAAAAATTATAGTTATTTGAATTACGAATCTGAACCGATCCGGAACCAACCCGAATCCGAACTGAAATTTTTAAATATCTAGTTGGTTTAAATGTCTAGGACATAAAAGGAATCGATCCAACTCGGCCCGAAGACCCAAATATTAAACTTTACTCTCTAAGATTTATTTAGCATATTTTTTAATTTAGTATTGCAGTCCCAAATATATAATCTAATAACATAATATGAAATCTTCTATATTGTCCACAATGTCTGATATAATTTGTTTTGTTAATAGTGTTGATATTGGTATAGCACGTTAGTTAACGGTAGATGTTATAAGTTGTAGATCTTATAAAGGTCAATACGTTCGGTATTATATGTAGATAAAAAAGTGGATCCAAAAAAATATTAGAATTAAAAGAGAGATTACAATATATTTCTAAATGTTGGAAATATTATTTGGTTGCTATATAATAGGAGTTCAGTTATAATATCTAGTTATATATAATTGGTTGGATTAAAAATGAAAAGATGCAGTAACTTTGTATAAGTAGATTTTTCAAAACTACTTCCTTTTTAATAGAATAGATTAAAACTATTAAAACATAAACATGTCCTATTCATATAGGTGTGGTCCAACTATTTTACTACAATTATTAAAACTTTTTATTAATCATTTAAGATAAATATTATACAAAGAAAAACATATATTGACTAAAAATACAAATATAAAAATTAAATTTCAACAAAAATGTAAAACAAAAAATATACCCTAAAAATCTAGTAGATTAGATAAAATAGAACAACACTAATAATATTTTATCAGTTGACAATTGCATCCATTTCATTGCTTTTGGAATTAAAGTGTTCATAAATACTGGGAAGAGGCTCGATGGATACTTTATAAATACTCAGCCACTACAAGATTTGAAGACTGTAAATGTAGATATTGATCTCTGTCTTCATGATACTCTCTTCTTGTTCTTGAAGGGAGAGAGCAATGAAAAATGGCGAGAAGCTGAGGAAATGAAGGAAAAAAAAGTGAGACCTATCATAGATTACTGACAAAAGCATAGAAAGTGAAGGAGAATTTCTTTTACAGTGTCAGATAGTTTCTAAACGAAAAACTGCTTACATTTCTGTGAAGCAGTTGCTGCTGTAGGTGTTTCATCTTGAGATATGAGATTCTTCAGTGTAAAAGCTGGATAACAAAACATAAAATTTATATTGACTTCAAGTTAAGGTAAGCAAATCATGATTGTCATATTCTCTATTCCACACCATATACTCAACATCAACAGAAGGTTCGTGCGGTTATGAGACCATGTAAGTTAAATCCTTAGTAATTAGTTACAAGCCATAAAGATAAAAGAATGTAAAATGTTTGTACCTTCACTTGTCGTAGCAGCAGTTACAGCTGATTCATGATCCTTGTTGCTACTGACAGCAGCAGCACTATTAGACTTGGTATGGTATTTACCTGTAGACGAAGACCGACTCTTTTTTCCAAATTTCAACAGTTTTCTAAGCCCTTTTGTTGCTGACTCCTTTGATTGAGATTTCTCCAAGGCCTCACTCATCTTCTTCTCCGCTGCAAGAGCTTTGACAGTTTCTTGCGCTGTTTCATTTGAATGACAGCTTGGTCCAGGTGCTTGGGAACACACTGAGTTACCTGGAACTTCTAACGAAGAAACCCGAGCATGGGGAGCTTCATATGGTTTCTCAACAACATTTTGAACTGTCAGAAACTTTGGTGTTTCTGTTATCAAGTCACTCAGAGTTTCCGGTCTAATCTGAAAGCAAAAAAAACACATGCCAGTCATGAAAACCTTGTAAAACAGAACATCAAAGTGATCTGGCTAGAATAAGAGTACTTACTAAGACCAGATCATTGCCACTCTCCTGCATTGTTTCAACAGCTTTCTTATCAGCTCCTGCAGAAGGACAACAGTCATAGATGGTGGAGTATCCAGGGACTAACTTGGACTCCTCCGTCTGAGCTGCACTTATACTTCGAGCTGAACTTGGCAACACCATCACCACTGTCTTCTCAATCACTGGAGTTTCATCAACAGCATTTTGGGACAAGGGTTTGTTCTTGTTACCAAATGGTTCAATCTCAAAAGCTGAAGATTTAATTTTCTCTGCTCCTTTCACTAGAACATTGTTAGGACCTTTTGGTGCTTTTATCTTCAGCTCTGGAAGAGAGGCGATTTTCGCTATATCATAGTTAACAATGGCAGATATTTTCTTTGTCTCCGGAGCATCAGATGCTTTTTTGGATGCTATTGTGCGCAGTGACCTCACTGCAGAACCTGGTGCACTATTATTACCCGTTTTAGGTTCTGATAATCGTCTTGTCCTTGAAACTGACTTGTTCTGACTATCAAGACTAACTCTGGTTTCTCTCTTAGAGAGAGGTAATGGTGATATCGACCTTGTTAGCCTACTTCCTGCCATGTGCAGTGACCTCACTGCAGAACTTGGTGCACTACCCATTTTGGGTCTTGTCCTTGAAACAGACTCGTTCTGACTATCAAGACTGATTCTGGTTTCTCTCTTATAAAGAGGTAACGGTGATGTCGACCTTGTTAGCCTGTTACTTGATGCTATGTTTTCTCTCTTAGATGGAGGTAGCGGTGATATTGATCTTGTTAGCCTGTTACCTGTTGACTTACTTCCAGAACTCAGTTTACTATTCTTCGGAACTTTCTGAGGTTCATTTGAGCCTAAAGAAGCACTTCTTATAGGAAGACGGCGTTGAAGAGGTGATGATAATGATCCTGGTTCTGTGTCGCTAAACTTAGAGGCTCTAGGAGCGCCAGGAGAAAATCTGTTTGACAAATTTTTTCTTGTTTGTTGAGCAGATAACTGTGACTGGCCTACTACAGTTGAGTTGCTTTTAGCAGCAATCCTCTTCTGTCTTGCTATTTTCAGACCTTCGATGCGTTTCCTCTCTTCCTCTTCCTAAAACGGTAATAAGAATGTGTGATGCACTAATAAAAAAAAAGCAATTATCTCATCAAATTGTTAGTTTTACCTTTTCCTTTTTGATGATCAGAAGATCAGCTTTGAAATTTCTAAGCTTATCAGCTCGTGCTCTTGCTTCATCTAAAGGACTCATCTTTGTGGGTCTTCCTTTCCGTATTACCCCTGAAGCCTTCCTCTTATCTGCAGCATCATTAGACAGTCTTGTTGTTGGATCTCTCTTTGTAACTCCAGCTTCCTTGTTATTCTTTTTCTTTAAAGCTTTGGAACCAACAAAATCTAGTGCAGGATCATAGCCAGCTGATAACTTCTCTGTTTCTCGCTCTGGCATCAGACTCAGATCATGAGGCTCATAACTGATCTTGTTTCTTTCACTTCCATCAGCTTGGTGGTACGAAGAGATCTCTGGTCCAATGTCTAAAGCATTTCGAGTACTGCTTCCAGCTTCCCGAGTAACAATATAAGAATCATCATCCATGTTAACTGATGATGATCTTTTATCCAGACCATTCCCTGGATTATCAAAACCATTCAAGTTGAGAGGATCAGAAGGATTCTCAAAACCATTTTCTCTCTGGTGAACCATAAAAGAGTCACTAGATCCCCTAATTCTACGAGTCACAGTTCCATTTTGAGTATCCCTTTCTTGATATCTTTCTTCTGCTTCACGTTTGTCAAGAGCCAAAGGATCATCATATTTCCATGTACCTTGCCTATCCTTCTCCATCATGTGGTCAACGGTACGTTCTTCTCTATCAGCATCTTGCAACAATAAAGTTTGAAAGGCCTGCCAATCCCCAGTGTCAGCCTCTGTCCCTTTTGTTTCTCTCTCTTTACCAACATTGTAACATTCTACTACTATCGCCCCTTCTTCAGCATCAGATTCTGTTCCTGAATGATCTTTCTTCTTCGAATTAATGTAGTTTATATTCCGAATCACCACCTTCCCTGATTTCCTTCTCCTACCTGATTTTCCTTTCTCTCTGCCCTGATCTTCTTCTGATCCGGAGGAGTCCTCGCTACAAGATGAGTGATGTTTCTTAGCCTTTCTTTGGCCAGAGCTACGCCTAGAATCATCCGTAGAGGGATAGGGTGATGGATATGGATAGTAAGGCATGCCCTGCATTGTATATCCTTGAAACACTGGAAAAGTCCCGGGCGGAGAGTGAACTGGCCATGGTGCATACATAGGCTGTGGATGCTGCCCTTGCACATGTTCTTTATTTACATTTGTAGGAGACTTCACATCTGAATAAAAAAATATTATTGGTATAAATATCGACTGTGCAAAACAATGGACCGTCTTACCATTATTATTTTCAGGTGTCCCAGGCCACGAGTTCCTACGCATATTAGCAGCATTTGCCAACATAGTCCCTGAGGCGTTCTTTGGAGAGATGTTTGGCTGTGTTGCTTCGATTTCAAGCCACTGACCAGATTCGTGCTTTTTCTTCCACAAGTCCATGAATTTTAAGCAGGCATCCCTAATGACATCGATGAAGCAAAACAGTGACATAACTACGGCTGCTACTCAAAAGATTCTTTCGAACTCGAGAAGTAAAATAAAAGAAATCCTCTCACATCAAACGTGAGGCTCCAAAGGATTTGGCGAAAGATATAAGAGGAAGCATATCATCAACTTGGAAACCGGCTGCCACGGCACGTGCAAATGCCATTCCCTGTTCTTTCTGCAACACTTTCTTCCTTGTCTCCAGAACTTTCAGAACTTGAACTCTGATAAAAACAATTCCACATCACCAATCAGATACTTCACTACTCTCTTTCTTTTAAGCATAGAAAAAGAAAAGAAACATCTTTCATGCAAAGGGGTGGTATACTTAGAGTTTTCATCTGATGTGTTTGCTTGCTTTGGATGTGAATCTGGCTGTCAAAGATGAAAGAAGATGGAATTTAATTGTTTTCTCCAGAAAAAAAAAAAGATGAGAAGAAGAAAATCATTTTAATTATAGAAACCATTCCGGTTCTAAGTAACCTCGTAAAGGACAATGGCTTTCTCCTCGTTGAACTTTAGCAATGGCCTATTACCTGATTCACATTCTAAAATATTGGTTCAACTGTAATCTTAGTGAGAAAACGTTGGCATCATTATAGCATACCTTGTGTACTCTCTGCTCTTTTTGCTCGTAGATTGTCGTCTTCCACCTGCTTTTGTACAATCTAACGTTACAATTGACCAAACAAAGTATTTACAGTATATCAAAGTTTTACTTACAACAGTTAATGCTACTTCAGAGATGTGCTGGATACCAATTGCTTCCCTCATCTGCATGATCTCAGTTTCTAAAGTGTAAACACGTTCTAGGACATCCGGATTGCTCACAAAGCGAACAAACCTAACGAAAACAAAGAAGAAAAAGTGTCTCAGTGTCCAAAAAAGCCCCGTTTAAAGAAAGCTTGTATTGTTATAAAACCTTTGAATTGTTGCTTTAGTGAACCAAGCCGCATTGTCACTATCCTTAGGCTTGAGAACAATGGAGTAGCCACCTTTAGAAACTTGATCTTGTGCAGTCTTCAAGTGAGCGAGAAAAGGATCAAGCAACCCTGTAGCTATCTTCTCAGCCTTTCCATTATCTATTATCAACAGATCACACCTGAATCACTTTGTTACACAAGTTAGCGACTTTACAGTTTTCTCGACTTCTCGATGCAATAATAATAGCTTTGTCACTTCGTTACAGCCCACAAAAAAAAAAGAGAAGACTTTTGATCGTATCAAAGAACTCAAAAATGGAATAACTTTGTTACAGTTTCTAACACTTAACAATATGGGATCAAATCACCATTAAAAGGATTTTGATATTATCAAGAAACCAATAAAAATGCAAAACCTTTCGGCGCATATTATGTTCTTAAATAAATATTTTAGATCAATGAGAGAGAGAGAGAGATTATATTACCGGGTTCGAGTGGGAGTGAGCTGAAACACAACTGAATCAAGCCTGGTCGAAGATTTCATCGCAAAATCTTGAAACTTTTCAGATTACTGAATCATCCAAAGAAGAACCCACTAACCGAACCGAAGAACGAAACACAAACTACAAATTAAAGTGAAGAATCAGATGGAGACGAAGAATTGTAGAGCGAAAGGCAGTGTGTAATCTGCGAAATTTTCGAGGAAATATTGGGCGAAAATGTAAAAGTGGGAAAAAGTCAGGGGTAAAATAGGAAATCCGAGGGTGATCACAGGTGTAAGTGTCTATAAGTGTTTACTACCGACAGAAATATGTCATCGGCTCCATAGTCTTCCTCAACGGTAATATTGGTTGTTATATTTTATTTTTGTTGAAACAAACAACAGTTATGTCTTTATTAGGAAAATGACTTCAAAATGAAGGATCGAAACAGTTTAATTTAGAGAACAATTATGTTTCAGTACACTTTGTATCTAAATTTAAAAACATAATTTTTTTAAAAAAAATTGACACATTACTTTAAGAGAAACTGAAAGATATAACTATAGTAAAACAAAAATTAGGTACATATCTATTATAAAATATGTGCTATAATATACTATACATTACAAGAAAATTACAAGAAAACATGAATTTAACGACAACCATTTACAACGAATATGGGTCATCGTAAATAAGAGAATAATATATAACGAAAATATGTCAAAAAAATAGTTCTTCTAGAATAAATTTATGACGAAAGTGTTCCGTGTTATAAAATAACTTATAATTTTATAGTATTGAAAATTATAAATAAGGGCAAAATTTTATACCCGCAGAAAGGAGATACTACTGATACAAGATAATAACAAGAGAGAATATGTTATATGAGGAAGAAGAGATGGTGTATTACAATTGATCGAAACGATCGTTTATATATAAATGAAAAAGAGAAAGTTACTGTGTGTGCATAGTGACGGTGGGCTCCACATAGTAAATAACAATGCGAAAATGTCAAGTTTTGGTGCGTATTATTTTGACGTTGTTTTTCTTCACGTTTACAACACTCCCCTTTGGAGGCCAGTGTCACTATCGCTTCTTGCTTAACGTCTTTGTTGCCTCGTTAAAAACCTTTCTAGGAAAACCCAATGGGAAAAACCATAGTAAGGTAAAAAGAGTACAACTACGTAAGCTCCCCCTCGAATGAGCAGTCATAGATCCTTCTGATGACGCATTCCAATGTTATGGACATGTTTTATGAATACCGCAGTCGGAAGTGATTTTGTGAAAAGGTCGGCTGCATTGTCGCATGATCGGACATATCTTACTTCAATCTCTTACTTTTTCACGAGCTATTGAGTGTATGAGAAGAACTTTGGATGAATATGTTTCGTTCTATCGCTTTTGATATATCCGTCCTTTGTTTGAGTAACACATGCTGCATTATCTTCATAGAGGATAGTTGGCTCTGTATTTCCGTCAATCCCACTGCTTGAACAGATGTGTCGGCTTATTGATCTTAGCCAAACACATTCTCTACTTGCTTCATGGAGTGCGATAAATTCAGCATGATTTGAAGAAGTAGCCACGAGCGTTTGTTTCTGAGAACGCCAAGATATAACAGTGCCTCCAATCGTGAAAACATATCCCGTTTGCGATCGGGCTTTGTGTGGATCTGAAAGATATCCTGCATCTGCAAAACCAATCATTTGACCTTTTGAATCTTTAGGGTAAAATAAACCCAAATCAATGGTCCCTTGGAGGTAACGAAAAACATGTTTAATCCCATTCCAATGTCTCCGAGTTGGAGATGAGCTGAATCTTGCCAAAAGATTTACAGCAAATGATATATCAGGCCGTGTACAATTTGCAAGGTACATCAGCGCTCCAATTGCACTTAGATATGGTACTTCCGGACCAAGTATCTCTTCTTTCTCCTCAGGTGGTCGAAATGGATCGCTTTTAATATTAAGTGACCTAACGACCATCGGGATGCTAAGAGGAGTTGATTTATCCATGTTAAATCGTTTCAACACTCTTTTAGTGTATGTGGATTGATGCACAAATATACCATTTTGTGAATGCTCTATTTGTAGGCCAAGACAATATTGTGTTTGTCCAAGATCTTTCATTTCAAATTCTCCTTTGAGATAGTCTGATGCCTTTTGTATTTCCTTCTGAGTTCCGATAATGTTAAGATCATCAACATATACCGCGATTATTACAAATCCGGACATTGTTTTCTTAATGAAAACACATGGACATATAGGATCATTCACATATCCTTCTTTTGTTAAATGCTCACTGAGACGATTATACCACATACGTCCAGATTGCTTTAGCCCATATAATGATCTTTGCAATTTTATTGCACATAACTCTTTAGGTTTGGAATTTAATGCTTATGGCATTTTAAAACCATCAGGAACTTTCATGTAGATATCAGTATCTAATGATCCATATAGATAAGCTGTAACAACATCCATGAGACGCATCTCTAGATTTTTATCAGCGGCTAGACTCATCAGAAATCTAAACGTGATTGCATCCATAACTGGAGAATATGTTTCTTCATAATCGATTCCAGGTCTTTGAGAAAAACCTTGAGCCACAAGACGAGCTTTGTATCTCGTAACCTCATTTTTCTCATTTCGTTTTCGAACGAAAACCCATTTGTACTCGACTGGTCTCACATCTGCAGGTGTGAGTACAATAGATCCAAATACTTCTCGTTTATTAAGCGAATCAAGTTCAGCTTGTATTGCATCTTTCCATTGTTTCCAATCATGTCTCTTTTGACATTCATAAACAGATTTTGGTTCTGGATCATCGATTTCTTCATTTATTTCACTTGACACAATATATGAGAAAGCATCATCAACATCATCCTGTTCATTTCTATTCCATATCTTCTTATTATGGATGTAGTTGATAGAAATCTCATGATTATTTTCTGACTCATGATGCCCTACTTTGTCAGTATCCTCATTATTTGTTTCTTCCAAAATATTTTCCGCTATTTTGGGTGTGTCATTTATTTCGACTTCCTTTTGTTTTCTGGGATTTTATTCTTAGAACCAGTAGGTCTGCCACGCTTCAAGCGTGTTTTAGACTCTCGTGTATCGTCTGCTTTTCTTTGCTCATTTGTTATTTTGATACAAGCTGGAGCATTCGCGGCTGGTATATGAGATTTAGCTACCGTTTTGGTATCCGCAAATGCATCAGGTAGCTGATTAGCTATATTCTGTAAATGCATGATTCGTCGAACTTCTAGTTCAGACTCTTTAGTAGGAGGATCAAGATATAGTAACGAAGGTACACTCCATTTGATATCATTTTCTACATTTTTGTTTTCTCCCCCTAGAACTGGGAATACTTTTTCATCAAAGTGACAATCGGCGAAACGTGCCGTAAAGACGTCACCAGTTTGTGGTTCGAGATATCGTATAATTGATGAGGAATCACAACCAATATATATTTCCAATCTTCTTTGTGGTCCCATCTTTGTACGTTGTGGTGGTGCTACAGGCAAATATACTGCACAACCAAATATTCTAAAGTGGGAAATGTTTGGTTCTCGACCAAACGCTAACTGTAGTGGGGAATACTTATGGTATGCACTCGGTCTGATCCGAATAAGTGCTCCAGCATGCAAAATAGCATGTCCCCATACAGAGGTTGGAAGTTTTGATCTCATGATCAATGGTCTTGCAATCAATTGCAGACGCTTAATTAAAGATTCAGCCAAACCATTTTGCGTATGAACATGAGCAACCGAATGTGGGAACCGAAATTCGCACTGTCGATTTCCGTTTAAATAAGGAAACTAGGAAAAACCCTAACTTCCCAGAGGACCCGGATATCTGTTAATTACCACACGTCAAACAATCAGAACACGAGAGTAACAACGATAAAAATAAGAAATCGAAAAGAGAGCAAAGTAGATCTTATTCCGAATCTGCGTATGAGCGTTACAACAAGGTATAAGCCTGGGCTCGAGAGCTGTCGGCGAGATTCCTAGTTCTAGCAACCCTAAGACGGCTAAACCTAATTGAGTCGCAGCTCGAAATAACAAAAACGGAAAAATTGCCTAAATTGCTCTAAGTGCTAAGTTTGCTCTGAAAAAGTTCTCCCCTCTGCTCCTCGCCTAGGACTCCTTATATACTAGCTCCAAGGTCGGTTTACATTTTTACTCTTCTGCCCTTAAGCCGTCATAGCAAAAAATGGAGATATTCCATTTTTCCCGATCTTCACAATTATCTTCAAAACTTCCGTATTTATCCGCGGAAACTTGACATTTATCCTTCCTCGTGGGCCAAGCGTGAACCATGCTGTGGTTCACGGGCTTTTGATTAGGAAAAATCGTAGGATGGGCCTCGAGTCGTGTTTTAGGTCCCTTTGGGCCGTCTTCCGACTCGACACGTTCACTACGAGTTTTCCGCGGTTTCTAATCGAAGTTTTGATCGATGGATTTAGAATAGCGGGAAACATGGACTGAGTTTACCACGGTCTTCGGGAGATAGCATTCGAAGGTTTGACGAGAATGCGAGGACTGGTGTCGCATCGCTGTTCGGAAAGGTTCAATCGCTACACCGCGACCGATCTTTGGCTCGAGCCCGGTCGCTACGTAGCGATCGAGCGGGACGATCGCTCGGTCGCTACGTAGCGACCGAGCTTGGCTCGAGCTCGGTCGCTACGTAGCGACCGAGCTTGGCTCGAGCTCGGTCGCTACGTAGCGACCGAGCGGGACGATCGCTCGGTCGCTACGTAGCGACCGAGCTTGGCTCGAGCTCGGTCGCTACGTAGCGACCGAGCGGGACGATCGCTCGGTCGCTACGTAGCGACCGAGCTTGGCTCGAGCTCGGTCGCTACGTAGCGACCGAGCGGGACGATCGCTCGGTCGCTACGTAGCGACCGAGCTTGGCTCGAGCTCGGTCGCTACGTAGCGACCGAGCGGGATGATCGCTCGGTCGCTACGTAGCGACCGAGCTTGGCTCGAGCTCGGTCGCTACGTAGCGACCGAGCGGGACGATCGCTGAGCTTGGCTCGAGCTCGGTCGCTACGTAGCGACCGAGCGGGACGATCGCTCGGTCGCTACGTAGCGACCGAGCTTGGCTCGAGCTCGGTCGCTACGTAGCGACCGAGCGGGACGATCGCTCGGTCGCTACGTAGCGACCGAGCGGGACGATCGCTCGGTCGCTACGTAGCGACGAGCATGGCTGAGCTTGGTTGCTACGTTGCGACCGAACTTGGCTCGGGTTTGGTTTGAATCTCAAAGGATACTTCTTCGTAAAAACCTCGTGTAGGTTATTTTTACGGAAATTACATCCCTTCTTTTACTAATTCTTTCGGAAATGCGATCTCCGAGGATTTTCGGGTGGTAATTCCGTCGTGACCGTTTTTGACCCCAACAGTTAGCCCCCCAGCCCGTTAGGATCATGCATCGTAAGATCCTAGCGCGCGGTTAGGCATGTTTGGCAAGTTTAGGCGTGATGGGTGGAATTAATATCCGAAAGTCCGAGCTTGAATAGTAAATCCTCATGTCTTATAAGAAGAGAGGTAACTTGTTTCATAATTTTTTCACCTTCTTGTTTTTCTCTAAGATCTCTAAAAAACTTTCTATCTTTCTTTCCACCCTTTTCCTTTATTCTCTCAAGAGAAGTGCAAAGATGTCGAGGAAGAAAAAGATTGCGAAAAAAGGGTCTTCGTCCGCGAGCCCTTACGAAGAGCTCATTGTTCCGAAGATGGAGTTCGTGCCTCACTCGGTGCATCCTGCCGAGAACGAGGCATGGTGGGTTGCACATTATGGCTCGTTGACCCCTCCCAAGGAGAAGCCATTCCCGATCCTGGTCCATCGTGGAATCGAGGAAGAGGATGCAAGCAGGACTACCGACGAGTTTCTCGCGACGATGCGGTCGTTCTACCACATCTCGGATGCCGTGGAGTTCCGGGTTCCCTGCCGCGGGGAATGTGCTAACAACCCCCCGGAGGGTTACTTTACTTGTTATGAGGCGTTCATAGTGCGTTGTCGCCTCTGGTTCCCCATACCCGAAATTCTCGTCCGAGTGTTGGATCGTTTCGAAGTTGCGATAAGTCAGTTGACACCCCTTGCCATTCAACACCTTATTGGGATCTTGGTCCTAAGCTATGAGCATGGCCTTTCCCTCTCCGTCGAGCATTATGAAGCGCTTTTGAGGCTTCAACTTGTCACGGATTCGGATAAGCATAGGTTTGTCCCTCGGAAATTTATGTCGGTGGTTAAGAAGTTCATTTCAAACTTCAACTCGTGGAAGAAGTTCTTTTTCTTTGTTCGTTTGGATGCTGCGTCCGTCGAAGAGAGTTGCATTCCACTGTTCCGAAGGTTGCCGAACAATCGTCCTTTCATCAATCCTCTTGCTCCGTTCCCCGAAGATATCATTTCGGTGAGGGATCTTCTCAGGAATGGTCCCTTCTTCTGGACTTCTTTTACGCCGAAGAGGGTTCGGAAGGCACTGAGATTCGTGCAACCTGGTCCCGCTCTGGATGCGGACACGGGAAGCGACTCCGAACCCGACGACCAGAATCCCGTCGAAGCTCCGACAGCTGTGCCGGAGTCGAGCTCTTGGAAGGGAAAAGATGTCGATCTCGGCGACATAGAGTTTTCGATGGACGACTCTATGCTTCCAGGATGGGATCCGAACCTTGCTTACGGCGACGGGAGTGGTTCGAGCGAGGCTCCTATTCCGGATTTCGATGATTTCTTTGCTGGGCTGCCATCGGGTTTCGATGCTCCTCCTCCTACGAAAGAATCGGCGAGGCCGAGAGTCGTTGCGGAAGGATCTCGCATCATCAATGGGGTTAGTTTTTTTTTTTTATTATCCTATGTATGGATTTGTAACACGCCCATCGAATTTGCAGGGCCTGAGCTTGCTGGGCTCGGCCATCGAGGCGGGTCATAGAGAAGCCATGGTCTACCGTTTTAAAGCGGAGAAAGCGGAGCGGGATCTTGCTCGCGTGCAAGGCGAGATGCTGGAGCGAGAGGCACAGCTCACTCGCGATCATGCGCGGGCTGTTCGTAGAGCGGAGAGGAAAGGCAAAAGAGAAATCGTTGAGGTGATGAAGACTCGCGCATCTCAGTTCCAGGTTGAATACGGGAACCTTAAGAATGCCTTTACCTCGGTGGGCGACATTCGCGAGTGCCGTGGTTCGGTCGGAGGTCTTTGGCGGACGCAAGCCGACGACTATGTGTTCGAAGAGGAGATGAGCTTGATGAAGAGTGGGATGAGTGACCGTGCCCATGCTGAGGCGCTTATCCCTCCGATTGACGAGAGGATTCAAGGGTTCTGGGATTCCATCCCGGTTTCTCCTGATACCGCGGAGATCCCAATTGATTTTCACGATGGTGGCGAGGAAGTGGATCGTCCTGCGGATGCGTTTGGTGCTTCGTTGTCCGGGGACTTCGACTTTGGAGTATGAGGGGTGAATCAGTTATCCTTGTTTTCGGCCGAATGTGGCCCTTTGAATTTAGATTTCGTTTAGGCCAAGATGGCCGTATTTGTATTTTCGGGACTGGCCGTTGGTGGCTTTGAATCCCCTGCCGCTTTTACGCGGTTTATTTATATGATAAATGTTTTGTTTCAAGTTTTTCCTGAGTAAGGTTGAAGTAAATACGAGTTGTCGTCTCGTATGTAGTTCTGATTAGACGTTCAATCTGTTGGTTCGTTCGTGATTTTCGTAAAAATTTATCTATCTTTACGATTTTCGAGAACATTGAGATACGAACGGAGAGGCATGGTTTATGATCTCGTATCTTTTAGATATCATGCCTTGAGATGTTTGAGACCAGAGCGTTGGGTTTAGGGCAAGACCTAGGTTTACTTTCGGTTAAGGTTTGTGCGGTGACTAGCCGGCTATCGTTTTTCCTGTTGCGATTTCTTCCTGACTCGCACCGGTTTAAAGTCCGCGATATGTTCTCGGCTTATATGACTTGTATGGTACGAGTCGAGCATCTTCTCAGAGTAAACTGGAAATGCTAAACCAAAATTTCGGATTTTTGTTGTAGCGCGCTTTTGTCCTTGTGCTGGACGTTTTTAAAGATCAAAAGAGTGATCAGATTGCGTTTGTTTAAGACGGCTGGCGTGTTCGTCGGGGCCAATCGACGAACGGGGTGTAAGGTTTTTGGTGGTCGCGTTTGGACGATTTGTTTAGCATCGTCCTCGAATTTTAACTTTTTGCGACGTCTCGCAGTTATTTTCGAGGATTATGCGTGCATTTTTGCGTGTTTGAGAGGTGATACGTTTTTTGGGCCGGATGAGGCCACAGACGAGTGGAAACTGAAGCGTAGGCGTTTTCGATAAAAAGACAGTGTATATTATCCTCGATTTTTATGTTTCTAACAACTCGATTACAATAATGGCGATTGTGGGAGTATATGAGTATACGCACCCACTCCCCCCCTTTTTAGAGAGGGGGATAGCTGAACTTGTCTTTTGACAAGCTGCCTACGTACCCCTTTCGAGGATCAAGCCATCTCGTAGTTCTGTTTCATGCCGCGAGTGTTCTTACTCAGCGGTTGGTGTCGCGATGTCCGCCTTGACCGTGTCGATCGTGGCTGGGTCGACGCTATTTTCCGGATGTTCCGGTTGAGTTATCGCGTGGGCTTCGGGTTTATGTTGAGTTTCGACATCCGATGCGTTTGCGTTGACAGATGATTTTACTTCGTCGTGGTGCGGGGCGCTTTTGGCCGAAGATTGATCTATCTTCGCGCGTTTGCCGTTTGCAGAAGCCGTGATTTGCCTTAACTTATGCTCCGCGAGAAAGCATAGTCGCGACTGTTTTTGGCATCCCCAGATGGCCGCGACTCCGTTCGGCGTTGGGAACTTGAGACCCAGGTGGTAAGTTGACGGAACTGCCTGCATGGCGTTGAGCCATGGGGTTCCCATGATAACGTTGTAGATAGCGGGATGGTCGACTACCGCGAATTCGACGATTTTCGTGATCTCCTTGGCCATGACTGGCAATTGGATCGACCCGAGAGTCATCGACACTTCGCCTGAAAAACCCGTGAGTGGTTTTGGCGTTGGAATTACTTCTCCAAGCTCGATACTCATCCGCTTGAGAGTGTCGCGGAAGATTACGTTGACCGTGCTTCCCGTATCGACGAGTACCCTTCCGACTTCTAAATCTCGTATGACGAGATCTATGACGAGCGGGTCGCAGTGAGGTTGGTCGATACCGCCGGCTTCTTCCTCTGTGAAGGTGATCGAGCAACTTTGGCCGTCTCGAGGAGGAGACCATGTAGGCCAATTTGCGCTTGATTCTGCCTTCTGTTGGTAAGCCTTGATGGCCGACACGGTATCGCCGCAGTATTGAGATCCTCCGATGATCATATTGACTCTGCGACGATTGTTATCATTCCCTTTGTCATCCGGCCTCCTACCGCGTTTATCCCCGGGTTGGTTTCGTTGAGGGGATTTTTCAGCGGGCAGATTTCTGTCCGTTTTTGGGGGCCGATCAGAATCGAGGATGAGATCCTTGACGCTAGTTACCTCCGAGAGCTCTCCAGCGAGTAGCTTCGCGGCCAGTCTTGCTCCCAAGACTTTGCAATTGGTCGTGGAATGTCCTCGGGATTGGTGGAACTCGCAGAAGGTGTTCTCGTCGTACCCTTGATTGCGAGTCCATGTGTTGCCCGTGGTCCGGCCTTGCTCCGAATTGATCGCATAGTTATGCGCCCCTTGGAGATCTTCCCCCTCGTGATGGACGTACTTGTCGTTACGAGAGTTCTTCTTTTTCCCTTTCGGATCCGCGTCTTTCGAGGATGGTCTTGCCGGCTTATGTTTTTGCGATAAGACTTTAGTTTCTTCCTCGACTATGATGTAGTCCGTTGCTTTGTGGAGGGCGTCCTGGATCGTTCGCGGTTTGTCGAGAGTTATCCATTTTCTGAATTTCGACTTGTACCAGAGCGTCTTTCTCAGCGCGTCGATGGCCACTTTGTCGCTTATCCCGCTGACCCTGGACATTATCAGCTTGAACCGACTGATAAACTCGCGGAGGGGTTCGTCTTCCCTCTGGGAGAGACTCCAGAGGTCCACATCGGAGGTTTCCCTGTCTATGAATACAGAGTACTGTTTGAGGAATTCCGATGCGAGCTGTCGAAAACTCCCGATGGTGTTGCGACGAAGGCGTGCGAACCATTCGAGCGCTGCTCCTTCAAGATTTTCGACAAACAAGCGGCAATAGCCGGCATCCTTTTCGCCGTCCTTCAGTCTTGCTCTCCCCATCGCGATATGGAAAGCCTGAAGGTGCGCTTTCGGGTCGGCCGTACCATCGTACTTTGGTACTCTGATTTTTCCCGGATCAGACACCCTCATGTCCGAAATGCGGCTGGTAAAGGGGGTCTTTCGAGCTCCTTCCAGCAGTCGATCGATCTCGGGGGCAGCACTAGTAGCATGATGGATTTGAGACTTTACGGCTCTCACTTCTGCCGCAGTCTTAGTGATGTAATCGCGAAGATCGCGGATATCCGATGTCTCGTCAGTGGATTTCCGAGCCTGTCGGCGTTTACTGCGAGTGAGCTCGGTTTGCCTTTCGGCCAGCTCCTCTTGTTCGTTCCAATAGGCGACTTCTTCTTCTTCCGTCATTGGTTTTTCGAACGGGGAGCCTTCCCGAGTGGATCGGCTTCTAGTCCTTCTTGGGTGCCTGTCGACATCCTCGTCGGTGTCGTTGGAGACATCGCTAGGGTCCAGGTCAATGTGTTCGGCTTCGTTATCCTCCGAGTCCTTTGCATGTGGCGGAAGGCTTTCAGAGTTCCCCTTTTCGATGGGAGATTTCTCGCTGGGGTTTTGACCGGAAGGTCGTTCCCGCGCGACTCCTGCTCTATCGAGTGGGGTGGCGAAGTCGAGCCTCTTCCCGCGGATTTTGGTGGTTCCGCGGGGACGGATAGCTTGGGTCCTTGCCGTTAAGGTTTCAACCTGTTTGGTCAAGGTATTCACGAGCTTATCCTGTTCTTCCGACCTTTTTTCATAGGTGGCGAACATCTTTTTAAACTCCTCGAGCGTCGCGGCGTTGGCTTGCGCGTTGGCCGCAGATACGTCCGCTACCGGAGTGTGGAGATCGGTGCCGCTGCCTCCGTTAAGGGGAGTTTGCACGTTATCCGCGTCGTTGGTTGACATGTCCGACTGTGTGTGGCTTTTGCGGGTTAGATTGATCCGTAAGGCCCCCTCCTTCTAGCGCCAAACTGTGGGAACCGAAATTCGCACTGTCGATTTCCGTTTAAATAAGGAAACTAGGAAAAACCCTAACTTCCCAGAGGACCCGGATATCTGTTAATTACCACACGTCAAACAATCAGAACACGAGAGTAACAACGATAAAAATAAGAAATCGAAAAGAGAGCAAAGTAGATCTTATTCCGAATCTGCGTATGAGCGTTACAACAAGGTATAAGCCTGGGCTCGAGAGCTGTCGGCGAGATTCCTAGTTCTAGCAACCCTAAGACGGCTAAACCTAATTGAGTCGCAGCTCGAAATAACAAAAACGGAAAAGTTGCCTAAATTGCTCTAAGTGCTAAGTTTGCTCTGAAAAAGTTCTCCCCTCTGCTCCTCGCCTAGGACTCCTTATATACTAGCTCCAAGGTCGGTTTACATTTTTACTCTTCTGCCCTTAAGCCGTCATAGCAAAAAATGGAGATATTCCATTTTTCCCGATCTTCACAATTATCTTCAAAACTTCCGTATTTATCCGCGGAAACTTGACATTTATCCTTCCTCGTGGGCCAAGCGTGAACCATGCTGTGGTTCACGGGCTTTTGATTAGGAAAAATCGTAGGATGGGCCTCGAGTCGTGTTTTAGGTCCCTTTGGGCCGTCTTCCGACTCGACACGTTCACTACGAGTTTTCCGCGGTTTCTAATCGAAGTTTTGATCGATGGATTTAGAATAGCGGGAAACATGGACTGAGTTTACCACGGTCTTCGGGAGATAGCATTCGAAGGTTTGACGAGAATGCGAGGACTGGTGTCGCATCGCTGTTCGGAAAGGTTCAATCGCTACACCGCGACCGATCTTTGGCTCGAGCCCGGTCGCTACGTAGCGATCGAGCGGGACGATCGCTCGGTCGCTACGTAGCGACCGAGCTTGGCTCGAGCTCGGTCGCTACGTAGCGACCGAGCGGGACGATCGCTCGGTCGCTACGTAGCGACCGAGCTTGGCTCGAGCTCGGTCGCTACGTAGCGACCGAGCGGGACGATCGCTCGGTCGCTACGTAGCGACCGAGCTTGGCTCGAGCTCGGTCGCTACGTAGCGACCGAGCGGGACGATCGCTGAGCTTGGCTCGAGCTCGGTCGCTACGTAGCGACCGAGCGGGACGATCGCTCGGTCGCTACGTAGCGACCGAGCGGGACGATCGCTCGGTCGCTACGTAGCGACCGAGCTTGGCTCGAGCTCGGTCGCTACGTAGCGACCGAGCGGGACGATCGCTCGGTCGCTACGTAGCGACGAGCATGGCTGAGCTTGGTTGCTACGTTGCGACCGAACTTGGCTCGGGTTTGGTTTGAATCTCAAAGGATACTTCTTCGTAAAAACCTCGTGTAGGTTATTTTTACGGAAATTACATCCCTTCTTTTACTAATTCTTTCGGAAATGCGATCTCCGAGGATTTTCGGGTGGTAATTCCGTCGTGACCGTTTTTGACCCCAACACCGAATGTTCAACTTCAATTCCCGTTACCATACAATAGTCATTGAATGCTTGGGATGTGAATTCACCAGCGTTGTCTAGTCTAACTCTTTTAATAGTATAATCAGGAAACTGTGCTCGCAGTTTGATTATCTGAGTTAGAAATCTCGCAAATGCCACATTTTGAGAAGATAATAGACAAACGTGTGACCATCTACTGGATGCGTCAATTAATACCATAAAATAGTGGAATGGTCCACAAGGTGGGTGTATAGGTCCACATATATCGCCTTGAATTCTTTCAAGGAACTTTGGTGATTCTTTATCGATTTTGGTTGGCGATGGCCTTACGATCAATTTTCCTAGAGAACATGCAACACATGTCATTTTATTCCCTTGAGAAATCTCCTGGATTTTCAGTGAATGACCATGCGAACTTTCTATGATTTTACGCATCATTGTAGTGCTTGGGTGGCCGAGACGATCATGCCATAATGTGAACTCTTCTGGGTTCCGATTTACTACAAGGTTTGATTCGATCTCATCGATATAAGTATGATGTAGTCCCGAAGGAAGTTCTGGAAACTTTTCCAATATGTGTTTTCTGCCACATTGCTCAGAAGTTACATACATGTATTTCTTTCCATCCTCAGTTGCAGACTGAGTGTCATATCCATGAAGATATATGTCTTTAAAACTCAACAAATTTCTTTTAGAGCTCGGAGAATATAGAGCATTATTTATGGAAAATTTTGTTCCATTCGGCAACGTAAAGTTTGCTTTACCGGTTCCTTCAATCATGTCTGCAGGACCTGATATTGTATTGACGACAATTCTTGTCGGTTTTATATTAGAGAAATATCTCTTTTGTTTCAGAATAGTGTGCGTTGTTCCACTATCTGGTATACATATTTCACGAATCCGTTTCTTGGATTTTGCTCCATTAGCATTTCGACCCATTTCTGAAATTGTCATAAATATTAATAAAAGAAAAACATAAAATTCATTCATATAATAATCATATAAGGAAACACACAATAATTATACATTAAGGTGACGTTAAAACATCATTATTTGTTTAAAACAGGAAATGTAATAATTATACATGACAATACTGAAAACTATTCGATAGTTTTATTATAAGCATCTCTTTTCTCTTCAGGAGTAATCTAGTCCAGCTCATTTGCAAAGTCGGAGGCATCGAGGTACGATGTCCCTTCAAAGTTTTCAGTGAGGTTCACTTCTTTAACTTTGCCTTCCGTGGACTCTTGATATAACTTACAGAGATGTGGAGGAGTACGACATGTACGGGACCAATGTCCTTTACAGCCACATCTGTAACACACTGTCTCACGCTTCTGGGTGGTATCCCCTTGAGTTTTTTTACCCTTAGAAACTTGTTCGGATCTAACCCACTTGTTAGATCCCTTCCATTTGGGATTGTAAGTTTTTCCACGTTTGTTGTTGAAACGACGACCATGACCTCGGTTGGTCTGGTTCCTCCTTTCTGAATTTTCTATCGCCGTAGCATTCACTTCAGGAAATGCTTTGGCTCCCGTAGGTCGGGAATTGTGGTTTTTGATCAGGAGCTCATTGTTCTTTTCAGCCAACATGAGCGCAACCATCAATTCAGAAAATCTTGTGTACCCGCATTTTCTGTATATTTCGGGCAGGAAGTGAAGCTGTTTGTGGAAAGTGTTGTATGTTTTATTCATCATTTCTTCCTCAGAGACAGGGTTACCGCAATATTTCAGGAGTGAAACTATCCTCAGGACAGCGGAATTGTAATCCTCAACCTTTTGAAAATCTTGGAACCTCAGGTTTTTCCACTCTTCTAGAGCGTGACGGAGGTTGACTTGTCTCTGGTTATCAAACCTTTCTTTTAAAGCTTGCCACAGTTCAGCTGGGTCTTCAACGCTTGCATAGTCGTGCGTTAGATTCTCATCTAAATGCTTCTTCAGGAAGATTATCGCCTCGGCTATATGCTCGGGCGGCGATTTGTTACCGATTACAATCGTTTCAGTTATCTTTTTCATCACCAGATATGGTTTCACGTTTGTGACCCATCCGACGTAGTTTTCGCCAGTTATTTTGAGAGCCGGGAACTGAAGTTTCTCGATGTTTGCCATTTGTATTTCTAAAACACAAAATAATATATTTTATTAGAATTTCGTAATTTTAAAACGAACCATTTATATTAATAATACACACAATTACAAGAAGAAACAACGCATAGAAAAGTAAACCGACATTAAGCGTAAATTCTTCAGGAGCAAATTCTCCAATAAAAAGACCGAACATAGAAGCAAAAATTAGAATTGCACATAAAACCAAAAATATACGAATCATCTTTCTTGTAATGAAAAATCGGAGTGTGGCGATTTGGAAATATTTGAGAGAAGATGAAATATTTTGGATGAAGTAAATGAGTGAAGAATGAGTATATATATAGATGAAAATACTGTTCATAGCCGTTTGAAAAGGGTAAAAATTTTGAAAATTTTTTCTTTGTGACCGTTGGGATTAAATCGTATGAACCGAAAATCAATCCGAAAATATTGTAACAATTAGTCAACCAAATTCCGTAAATTTCATAATATTTTATATAGGTGACCAAACATTTATATAATAACAATAATATAATAAACAAATAAATATCAATCATATTATGGTGATAGAAAAATTATAAGATTAAATAAATTAGGCGGCGGCACAGCCAAGCCAATAATTATAGTGTAATTAGCAATCAAGGTTTATTAACGAGACGACATACCGCCCGCATTAATATAGATAAATAATAATAATTAAAACAACCACTATAAAATTATAGATAATAATATAGGCGGTATACCGGCCATTATAGCAGAGTAAATATGATACATATAAGTTTTACCGAATCGCAGAGTGATCGTGCTGATAACATGTTATAAAATAACTTATAATTTTATAGTATTGAGAAATTTAAATAAGGGCAAAATTTTATATCCGCAGAAAGGAGATACTACTGATACAAGATAATAACGAGAGAGAATATGTTATATGAGGAAGAAGAGATGGTGTATTACAATTGATCGAAACGATCATTTATATATAAGTGAAAAAGAGAAAGTTACTGTGTGTGCATAGTGACAGTGGGCTCCACATAGTAAATAACAATGCGAAAATGTCAAGTTTTGGTGCGTATTATTTTGACGTTGTTTTTCTTCACGTTTACAACATTCCGTTGTAAATTCAATTCTTATTTACGACGAATAAACAATTAACTTCTACGATTCATGTAAAACAGTTGTACGTTTACGAGAATTTTACGATGGAGGATTATACAACTAATTAGCGACGAATGAATAAGGAAGAATCAAATGGTAGATGAAAAAATGATTTATGTGTTATACACCAAACAATATACGTCGTAAAGTCGTTGTAAAACTATTAAGAAATCTACTCTACAGAAGACATCTTAAAAAGTTTTCCTTTGTAAATATTGCTCGAAAATGCCGGAGAAGAGAAATCTTCTCGGATAAACATGTTAGTTTTGCAATTGACAGAAATTTGTCAGAAACTTGAATTTTTATAGAAGACTTCTCAGAAAATCTTCTCGGGGAAGACTTCTATAGAAGTCTTTCGGAAAATCTTCTCATGTCGCAAGAAGTTTACTTGGAATACTTTTGCAATTGACTATATTTGATATTTCCAGAGAAGACTTCTATAGAACTCTACTTCTATAGAAGTCTTCTCTCGTAACCAAAGTTTGACCAAAACCTAGAATAAAATTAGAGAAGTCGAGAAGTCTTCTCATTAATATTAAATGTTTTACTATAATTTTTCAATTGCAAAAGTAACCAGACAGACTTTTTGCAATAGTGAGAAGACTTCGGAAAAACTTTCAGAAGGATATAATGATGTTAGGAGTTTTCAAGGCTCCTAAGACAAATGTTGTAGTATAAATGATTGTCGAACCAGTTATGAGAGATATCAAAGCACCGAGAATGCAAGTAATCACTTAATCTAAGTGCAACCAATGATTTAGATGGGTTTTAAGCTATGACTAAACTAATAGAAACAATAACCGAATGATACTTTCTTAACTATGGGAAAAGAGAACTCATGGATATAGGGATTAGACCTCGGGTGATCAAGTTTCGAACTAAGGATGGCAAACGATCAATCAAACTATCAACCTTAAGCTTAGACACAATCCTAAACAAACTCTATGTCTAGATGAATGTTCATTTACTAACACAATTCAAACATCAAATGTCTTTGGTTGAATAATATGAAAACAATCTTTACTAGCAAGTCCAATGGCTATCTTAGCACCTCTAACAACAAATGTCTTTGGCAAAGTATGCTAAAAGCTTAGAAGAGTTGTCTCGGGCATTTTCTCGAACACCTTTCGGGTGAGAAATGCCTAAGGATCAACGACTGAGTGGCCATCTCAGAAGATGCATTATGATTACTCTACTAGCAAGGAAATATGAATGATCTACACTAAAACATCCTAGCTCTAACCTAATCACCCTTACTCTCACTAACCCATGAATTCAAAAGGTGATTACTCACTAATCTCCATGATTCCTCTTAAACCCATATTGGATTTCAGATTAATCATGTAGAGAAACACAGAAAATAGATATAAGAACACAGAATTTCAATAACAAACTGATCAATTGATTCAAAGAGATGACTTTCCAAAAGTTTTTGGTAGTTTTTCTTAAGAACAAAAGATAAGATCCTCTTGGTGGCTTACAGAGTATTAAAACATAGGTTTTCAGAATAAAAACGTGCTTAATGAAATGACCAAAAGGCCCTTGAGAAAACATGAATTCGAGCAGATAGGCGACGCGCAGCGACCTCGGCAGGTCGCTTCAGCACGTCGCTCTGGCCTTCGGGAGCGACCTCAGGGTGTCGCTGCGAGAGGTCGCTCCGGCTCCAGTTTTGAGCTCCGTTTCGTCAAAAGAGCGAGCGACTTCAGGACGTCGCTCCAACGTGGTCGCTCCGAGAGGTAAAGCACAGCGACTTCAGGACGTCGCTCCGACAAGTCGCTCCGGGCTTCAGGAGCGACCTGGATGGGTCGCTGCGAGAGGTCGCTCCGAGAGCGATTTCGTGCCTCCAAGAAACAAAAGAGTGAGCGACTTCGGGGAGTCGCTCCAATGAAGTCGCTCTGAAGGGGTAGCCACAGCGACTTCACAACGTCGCTCCGGTTAGGTTGCTCCGGTGTGTTGCTCGTCTGATGATCACTTTAAACACTTCTCTTGAGCTCCAAATGCACCCAAACGTCTCCAAGAACTCCATGTGATACTCCAATACTTGATAAGGACTCATGTATGCAAAATGCAACCTAAACATGACTAAATCCTAATCTATATGATCAAAATGCACATGGATGGATGGATAAAAAAATGGAAATATGCAAGATATCATATAACTATAGTAAAACAAAAATTAGGCACATATCTATTATAAAGTATGTGCTATAATATACTCTGCATTACAAGAAAACATGAGTTTAACGACAACCATTTACAACGAATATGGGTCATCGTAAATAAGAGAGTAATATATAACGAAAATATGTCAAAAAAATAGTTCTTCTAGAATAAATTTATGACGAAAGTGTTCCTTTGTAAATTCATTTCTTATTTACGACGAATAAACAATTAACTTCTACGATTCATGTAAAACAGTTGTACGTTTACGAGAACTTTACGATAGAGGATTATACAACTAATTAGCGACGAATGAATAAGGAAGAATCAAATGGTAGATGAAAAAAATGATTTATGTGCTATACACCAAACAATATACGTCGTAAAGTCGTTGTAAAACTATAATCATACATTTTTAATCCATTGTCAATTTTCTACCTACCAAAGAATTTTTTTTTCTATATATAATCCATGTGTCTCATAATGTTAAAACACACCAAAAGAAGAAAAAAAAAACTAAAAATCCATAGGAAAACAATGGCATCAAATAACAATATCTACGAGTTACGAAGTTGAATGTATATGTACAAAGATTCTGATGAAGAGTGACGAAGG